>NC_092748.1:117123706-117723706 GCF_047496795.1 Chiloscyllium punctatum | reverse complement strand
TCATCTCTGACCCATTATATCACAAAATGTATAAAAGTATTTTGACATGTGCTCCGGGGGTTGAGAGAAGGATTGCAGCTGACCACTGTGCTGTTGATAGCTTTCTCTCCCCAGAGCTCTGGTACTTCCTTGTACAATAAACTCTGTCGTTGAACCCAACTCTGACTCCAAGGCTGGTGATTTTCCCCGCAAGAGTATCCACCAGCCTTATTAGTTCTGTATCTACTTTTTAATGGATGGATGGAATGTGGAATAGTGGGTGCCCTCAGACTACTAGGTTAACAATCTGGTTTCAATTTGAGTTTAACCTTTATTTGTCCAAGGAAATCTTCAGAAACACTGTAGTACTACTTATCTTGTAGACGTATTTTAGACTAAGAAAAAGTGAGGACTGCAGATGCTGGAGATCAGAGCTGAAAAATGTGTTGCTGGAAAAGCGCAGCAGGTCAGGCAGCATCCAAGGAACAGGAGAATCAATGTTTCGGGCATGAGCCCTTCTTCAGGAACAAGGAAGGTGTGCCAAGCAGGCTAAGATAAAAGGTAGGGAGGAGAGACTTGGAGGAGGGGCATTGGGAATGCTATAGGTGGAAGGAGGTTAAGGTGAGGGTGATAGGCCGGAGACACGGTGGGGGCGGAGAGGTCGGGAAGATGATTGCAGGTCAAGAAGGCGATTGCAGGTCAAGAAGGCGGTGCTGAGTCCGAGGGTTGGGACTGAGATAAGAGTCCCAACCTCGGACTCAGCACCGCCTTCTTGACCTGCAATCTTCTTCCTGACCTCTCCGTCCCCACCCCTGCTGCGGCCTATCACCCTCACCTTAACCTCCTTCCACCTACAGCATTCCCAATGCCCCTCCCCCAAGTCCCTCCTCCCTACCTTTTATCTTAGCCTGCTTGGCACACCCTCCTTGTTCCTGAAGAAGGGCTTATGCCCGAAATGTCGATTCTCCTGCTCCTTGGATGCTGCCTGACCTGCTGCGCTTTTCCAGCAACATGTTTTTAGACTAAACCAATTTATTCACTGCCACTCACTTAATTTTGGTTTCTGTAGCCTTGAAAATCCAAATAAGGCCATATAATTTCCTTTGCGGATGGGGAGCTTTGCAACCCTATTCTGCAGTTGTACACTCACTGCTACATACCCCTTTAAGAGCAGCATGTGCTCTGTGCATGGTCTGAGGGTGATGTTGGAGAGCTTGAGTGGCTGATATCTCTGTTTTTGATTGTAAATTGTTTCTGGACTAAGTGAAACTGACATTCTGTCGTCTATCTCCATTGTGATAGATTGCTGCAACCCAAAATCTGTGTTTCGCTGTGGACTGCCAGGATATAAATTCCTCATCAGAGATGTTTGATTCACTAGCAGCAGTCACATCTCCCTCATTACCTTCAGCATGGGTCTTCTTTCTTGGGTTAAATTGATTTTTCTTTGGCAGGACTTATTCTGCACTGCTCTATTTCATCCAGTGGGTCCCATCAATGTGGTGTATTTGGTTACAGTTTTTTCAGTGGGCCTCCCTGCAGCAGCGGTCAGTTTCCAACTGTCCAGATCTACTAGGCTTAGATATGTCTGAGTTAATAGCCTTTGATGTATAGCTTAATTACTTAGGCCATATACTAGTTTGTTGCTTGAGGCCTCACTTAAAACATTCCCAAACTTACAGTGTTCAGTGAGATACTTAAGGTTCATGGTGAACTGAGCCACCAAATTCCTTTCCAGTTGATTCCTCTTCCGAAATCTGAACCTCTATGATTAGCAGGAGCACTGGGGCAAAATTGTCCTCCAAAGTACCAATTAACTCCTGGCTTGTTTTGTTTCCAGGTTTGTCTGGTTGGATAAGGCTTAAAGCTTAAGCTTCATGAAAAGCTTCACTGCCCATAGTATGAGGAACACAAGTACTAGCAATTCATTCTTGTTTCATCATTCATTTGCCAAAATATAATGACTGAACCTTTCAGCCTTCTAATTCTTCTTCAAAGGGTCTAATGGTACGAAATTGGCTCACCATCTGGTTTTTAATTTGGTGTCCGCGACCAAGTTCTATTCACATTCAAAGTCTTCTTCAATTCAATACTATGCCCTTAGGTTCACCCCTTAAACCAAACTCAACACTTTTCATTTATTTCGAACTGTGAATAAGGGACGTTTCCTCCTTTCCCTACATCCATGCCTGAGACCTCACACATGGTAAGCTTTGCTGTCTGGGCCCTCTGAATTTCTTTCAATTCAAAGTTTGAATTTTCTTGTTTCTTTTGGGAATGAAGGAATCTGTCGTCCTTGTCCCCATCTCTCCCGTTGTTACCTGGCCCTTTCCTGTTGGTCAAATTTCAAGTGCACCGATGAATGAAAGGAAATCTGATTTCTTTTCCTTGCCACCAGTTATTCTATACTGGGCAACTATTAGGCTCCAGTAGAATAAAAGAACATATAAAATTGTCATTTAGCGCAATCCAACAGGGAGTTTTATTCAGTTGCTGTGCACTCTGTAAAAGCACAAGGCAAACCTGCAAACCTGGTTGATCACTCACCAGTGGTTATGTGACTCAGCTCTTAAAGGGGACACGGTCCCAGCATATAATACAAAACACAAATCTTCCCCAGATAAGATGTCTGGCTCCGCAGACTTTCCTGTATTCTGTCCCTTCAACATTTACTGTTAACAAACAAATTAAAGAAAAAAAAACTTACTAAGAGAATACATGCGTATTTTAATCTAATTTGTACATTTTGAGGTACACCCTAACTAAAACTGAAACTGAAATGAAAAGGAATACGGAACAGACTTAGAAAGGAAACTGACTCTCTCAGCTCTAAGGATAAGAAACAAACTGAGATTTGGAAACCAAGTCTTCAGATAAAAAACAATTCCTTTTCCAAAGATATAAAATTACACAGTGCAATCCAAGCTGAGAAGTAGCAGTTCATGAAACCACTAATCAGAACAGGCAAGAATAAGTAGCATGCTCTCTTCTGCAATGTAATAACTCGGTGACTGATGAGGCACTGCTCGTAAGAAGTGTCTGAGTGCTATCTGCCATTTGATGTGCAACCACAATTTGCCTCTTAAATGTTTAACCCATGTTAATTTTTGATGTTGGAGTATTTGCTCTGTTTATTATTCAGCACTAAATATTCTTCTGTTTTAAACATGGTATCTTATGGCTTTATTCTTTTTGTTAATAACTTGGATTTCTCTCCTGAGATTGTATTATACTGTAATAGAGTCAGAGATCTACAGTACAGAAAATAGACTTGGGCCCATTGCATCATGTTGTTCAAAAACAACCATCTAATTATTCTAATCGCATTTTCCAGCACCTGGACCATATCCTTGTATGCCTTGGCATCGCAAGCATACATCAATATTCATCTTCAACGTGTTGAGAGTTTTTGCCTCTACCGCTCTGATAGGCAGTGAGTTCCAGATTCCCACCACCGAATGAAAATGTTTTCCTCACATCCTCTCAAAGCCGTCTGCTCCTTACCTTAAGTCTATGCCATATGGTCACCAAGGGAAAACTTTCTTCCTGCCTACCCTATCAGTACCCCTCATAATGTTATACATCTCAGTTATATCCCTTCCCTATCTCCTTTGCTCTAAGGAAAAACAATCCCAGTCTGTCCAATCTCTCTTCGTAAGTGAACCTCTTCAGTCTAGGCAACAATCTGGTAAATCCTCTTTGCACGCTCTCCAACACTATCCCATCCCTTCAATAGTGTAAATTCCAGAATGATACATAATACTCTATCTGTGGCCTAATCCAGGATTTCTAATGGTCCCAGCACAACCACCCTGCTCTTGAACTCTATGCCTTGGCTAATAAACGCACATATACCATATGCCTACTTAACCATATTTAACTGTCCTGATACCTTAAAGAATTGGTGAATATGCAAACCAGAGTCACTATAATCCCCGTTGCTTTCCAGGATCCTGCTCATCATGTATTCCTTTGCTTTGCTGTTTTGCCAAAGTGCATCACCTCGTATTTATTGGGATTGAATTCAATTTGCCTCTGAATATCCCAACTGACTAGCCCATCTGAAATATCCTGGATTAGTGGTGCTGGAAGAGCACAGCAGTTCAGGCAGCATCCAAGTAGCTTCGAAATCGACGTTTCGGGCAAAAGCCCTTCATCAGGAATAAAGACAGTGAGCCTGAAACGTGGAGAGATAAGCTAGAGGAGGGTCGGGGTGGGGAGAAAGTAGCATAGAGTACAATGGGTGAGTGGGGGAGGGGATGAAGGTGATAGGTCAAGGAGGAGAGGGTGGAGTGGATAGGTGGAAAAGGAGAGAGGCAGGTAGGACAAGTCCGGACAAGTCATGGGGACAGTTACTGAGCTGGAAGTTTAGAACTAGGGTGAGGTGGGGGAAGGGGAAATGAGGAAACTGTTGAAGTCCATATTGATGCCCTGGAGTTGAAGTGTTCCGAGGCAGAAGATGAGGCGTTCTTCCTCCAGGCATCTGGTGGTGAGGGAGTGGCGGTGAAGGAGGCCCAGGACCTCCATGTCCTCGGCAGAGTGGGAGGGGGAGTTGAAATGTTGGGTCACGGGGCGGTGTGGTTGATTGGTGTGGGTGTCCCGGAGATGTTCCCTAAAGCGCTCTGCTAGGAGGCGCCCAGTCTCCCCAATGTAGAGGAGACTTCATTGGGAGCAACGGATACAATAAATGATATTAGTGGATGTTCAAGTAAAACTTTGATGGATGTGGAAGGCTCCTTTAGGGCCTTGGATAGAGGTGAGGGAGGTGGTGTGGGCACAGGTTTTACAGTTCCTGCGGTGGCAGAGGAAAGTGCCAGGATTGGAGGGTGGGTTGTAGGGGGGCGTGGACCTGACCAGGTAGTCGCGGAGGGAACGGTCTTTGCAGAAGGCGGAAAGGGGTGGGGAGAGAAATATATCCCTGGTGGTGGGGTCTGTTTGGAGGTGGCGGAAATGTCAGCGGATGATTTGGTTTTTGAACGCCTCATCTTCCGCATCAGAACACTTCAACCCCAGGGCATCAATGTGGACTTCAACAGTTTCCCCTTCCCCCACCTCAACCTAGTTCTAAACTTCCAGCTCAGTAACTGTCCCCATGACTTGTCCGGACTTGTCGTACCTGCCTATCTCCTTTTCCACCTATCCACTCCACCTTCTCCTCCTTGACCTATCACCTTCATCCCCTCCTCCACTCACCCATTGTACTCTATGCTACTTTCTCCCCACCCCCAGCCTCCTCTAGCTTATCTCTCCACGCTTCAGGCTCACTGCCTTTATTCCTGATGAAGGGCTTTTGCCCGAAACGTCGATTTTGAAGCTACTTGGATGCTACCTGAACTGCTGTGCTCTTCCAGCACCACTAATCCAGAATCTGGTTTCCAGCATCTGCAGTCATTGTTTTTACCATCTGAAATATCCTCCTGAAATCTAAGGTGATCTTCCTCACTATTTACCATCCTATCGATGTCTGAATTATTACAAGGGGAATCAAAGCAAAAACCAGAGTTTCTTTGAATATATTGAGAAAATGATGTGCGGCATGGTGGCACAGTGGTTAGCACTGCTGCCCCACAGCGCCAGGGGACCCGGGTTCATTTCTGCCTCGGGCAACTGTCTGTATGGAGTTTGCACATTCGCCCTGAGTCTACATGGGTTTCTTCCAGGTGCTCCAGTTTCCTCCCACAGTCTAAAGATGTTCAGGTTAGGTGAATCGGCCATGCTAAATTGCCCGTAGTGTTAGGTGAAGGGATAAACGAAGGGGAATAGGTCTGGGTGGGTTGCTCTTCAGAGGGTCGGGGTGGACTTGTTAGGCCGAAGAGCCTGTTTCCACACTGTAAATAATCTAATCTAACCATAATGAAACATTTGGGCCCCAGAAAGGCAGATGCAAACAATAGCTCAGGTACACATGATAATTTGCATTTCATTTTCACACTGGAAAGAAAGGAAAAATAGCAGGCATACAAGGGAACCTAAAATTATATTATGGGGAGCAACTTAATAAATTACAATTATTTGAAAGTGGAGTCCCATTTTGCATCACGAAGAGTCTTACCTGGCAGTGTATTGGTCATGACTAGTTAGAATGGATGTCAATATATAGAACATAGAACATTACAGCGCAGTACAGGCCATTCGGCCCTCGATGTTGCACCAACCTGTCAAACCAATCTGAAACCCATCTAACCTACACTATTCCATGTTCGTCCATATGCTTGTCCAATGACAACTTAAATGCCCTTAAAGTGGCTGAGTCTACTATTGTTGCAGGCAGTGTGTTCTTCGCCCCTACTACTCTCTGAGTAAAGAACCCACCTCTGACATCTGTCCTATATCTATCACCCCTCAACTTAAAGCTATGCCCCGTCGTGCTCGCTGTCACCATACTTGGAAAAAGGCTCTCCCTCTCCACCCTATCCAACCCTCTAATTATCTTGTATGTCTCTATTAAGTCACCTCTCCACCTCCTTCTCTCCAACAAAAACAGCCTCAAGTCCCTCAGCATTTCCTCGTAAGACTTTCCCTCCATACCAGACACCTTCCTAGTAAATCGCCTCTGAACCCTTTCCAAAGCTTCCACATCCTTTTTATAATGCAGTGACCAGAACTGTACATAATACTCCAAGTGTGGCCACACCAGAGTTTTGTAGAGCTGTAGCATAACCTCATGGTTCCGGAACTCGATCCCACTATTAATAAAAGCTAAAACACTGTGTGCCTTCTTAACAACCCTGTAAACCTGGGTGTCACCTTTCAAGGATCGGTGTACCTGGACATCGAGATCTCTCTGCTCATCTACACTACCAAGAATCTTACCATTAGCCCAATACTTTGCATTCCGGTTACTCTGACCAAAGTGAATCACCTCACACTTGTCTGCATTAAACTCCATTTGCCACCTCTCAGCCCAGCTCTGCAGCAACCGGTTTACTCTCAGCTACCTGTTTGGTTACCTTCTCAAAGAACTCAATAAGGTTTGTGAGGCACGACCTACACTTCACAAAACCGTGTTGACTATCCCTAATCAAATTATTCTTTTCTAGATGATTATAAATCCTCTCTCTTATAACCTTTCCCAACACTTTACTAACAGCTGAAGTAAGACTCACTGGTCTATAATTACCAGGGTTGTCTCTACTCCCCTTCTTAAACAGGGGAACCACATTTGCTATCCTCCAGTCTTCTGGCACTATCCCTGTAGAAAATGATGAATTAAAGATCAATGCCAAAGGCTTGGCAATCTCCTCCCTGGCTTCCTAGAAGATCCTAAGTTAAATCCCATCCGGCCCAGGGGACTTATCTAGTTTCACACTCGACAGAATTTCTAATACCTCTTCCTTGTGAACCTCAAGCCCACCATACTCTAGTCGCCTGTATCTCAGTATTCTCCTCGGCAACACTGTTGTTTTATAGAGTGAATACTGTCGAACAATGTTCATTTCGTGCTTCCCCTATCCCCTCTGACTCCACCCACAACTTCCCACTACGATCCTTGATTGGCCCTAACCTTACTCTCGTCATTCTTTTATTCCTTAAATACCTGTAGAAAGCCTTAGGGTTCACCCTGATCCTATCCACCAACAACTTCTCATGTCTCCTCCTGGCTCTTCTGAGCTCTCTCTTTAGGTCGTTCCTGGCTACCTTGTAACCCTCAAGCGCCCTAACTGAGCCTTCACATCTCATCCTAACATAAGCCTTCTTCTTCCTCTTGACCAGAGATTCCACTTCCTTCGTGAACCACGGCTCCCGTGTTCTACAGCTTCCTCCCTGCCTGACAGGTACATACTTATCTAGGACACACAGGAGCTTTTCCTTGGATAAGCTCCACATTTCTAATGTGCCCATCCCCTGCAGTTTCCTTCCCCATCCTATGCTTCCTAAATCTTGCCTAATCGCACCGTAATTGCCTTTCCCCCAGCTGTAACTCTTGCCCAGTGGTATACACCTATCCCTTTCTATCACTAAAGTAAACATAACAGAATTGTGATCGCTATCACCCAAAGTGCTCACCTACTTCCAAGTCTAACACTTGGCCGGGCTCATTAAATCCCAGGACCAAATCTCATGTGGCTTCGCCCCTTGTTGGCCTGTCTACATACTGTGTCAGGAAGCCCCCCTGCACACTCTGGACAAAAAAATGATGTGAAACAGTTCATCCACTTTACTAACATCTTCCACCTTGACCTCAAGTTTACCTGGACTGTCTCAGACTCCTCCCTCCCCTTCCTAGACCTCTCCATTTCTATCTCGGACGACTGACTCAATACGGACGTTTACTATAAACCGACTGACTCCCACAGCTACCTAGACTACACCTCCTCCCACCCTGTCCCCTGTAAAAACGCCATGCCATATTCCCAATTCCTTCGCCTTCGCCGCATCTGCTCCCAGGAGGATCAGTTCCAATACCGAACAACACAGATGGCCTCCTTCTTCAAAGACCGCAGTTTCCCCTCAGAAGTGGTTGACGACGCTCTCCACCGCATCTCCTCCACTTCCCGCTCCTCTGCCCTTGAACCCCGCCCCTCCAATCGCCACCAGGACAGAACCCCACTGGTCCTCACCTATCACCCCACCAACCTCCAGATACATCGTATCATCCTTTGTCATTTCCACCACCTCCAAACAGACCCTACCACCAAGGATATATTTCCCTCCCCACCTCTGTCAGCGTTACGGAAAGACCACTCCCTCCGCGACTCCCTCGTCAGATCCACACCCCCCCACCAACCCAACCTCCACTCCCTGCACCTTCCCCTGCAACCACAAGAAATGCAAAACTTGCACCCACACCTCCCCCCTCACTTCCCTCCAAGGCCCCAAGGGATCCTTCCATATCCGTGAGAAATTCACCTGCACATCCACACACATCATTTACTGCATCCACTGCACCCAATGTGGCCTCTTATACGTTGGGGAGACAGGCCGCCTACTTGTGGAATGTTTCAGAGAACACCTCTGGGACACCCCCACCAACCAACCCAATCGCCCCGTGGCTGAACACTTTAACTCCCCCTCCCACTCAGCCAAGGACATGCAGGTCCTTGGCCTCCGCCATCCAGACCATGGCAAAACATGACGCCTGGAGGAAGAGTGCCTCATCTTCCGCCTAGGAACCCTCCAACCATAAGGGATGAATGCAGATTTCTCCAGCTTTCTCATTTCCCCTCCCCCCACCTTTTCTCAGTCCCAACCCTCAGACTCAGCACCGCCTTCTTGACCTGCAATCTTTTTCCCGACCTCTCTGCCCCCACCCCTTCTCCAGCCTATCACCCTCATCTTAACCTCCTTCCGCCTATCGTATTCCCAATGCCCCTCCCCCAAGTCCCTCCTCCCTACCTTTTATCTTAGCCTGCTTGGGCACACCCTCCTCATTCCTGAAGAAGGGCTTATGCCCAAAACGTCGATTCTCCTGTTACTTTGATGCTGCCTGACCTGCTGTGCTTTTCCAGCAGCACATTTTTAAGTTCTAAGCACTGGCAAATGGGACTAGATTAATTTAGGATCTCTGGTTGGCATGGACGGGTTGGACTGAAGGGTCTGTTTCTGTGCTGTACATCTCTATGACTCTTTGAGTCAGGGAGGGTCCCAGAGGACTGGAAAGTGACCAAAATAACATAAGGGAGGGAGGGAAGTGGAAGACAGGAAAATATGGGCTGGTTAGCCTGACCTCAGTGATTTTAGATTCCATTAAGGAAGAGGTTGCGGAACATTTGGAAGTGCCTGCTGAAATAGGGCTGAGACAGCACAGAAAGGCTGACAAATCTGTTAGCACTCTTTGAAGAGGTAAGGAACAAGTATGACAAAGGACAGCCAGCAGACGTGATCAATTTGGATTTCTAAAAGGCCTTTGACAAAGTGCTGCGCAATAAGACAACAGCCTATTGTGTTATGGGCATTAATGACTCAGGTGAAAAGAACTGAGGACTTTGTTGTTAAGTTTACAGATGTCACACAAAATAGGTGGAGGGTCACGCAGTGTTGAGGAAGTGGGGAGAATCACTTGGGCAGGCTAGGAGAGTGGGCAAAGAAGTGGCAGTTAGAATATGTTCAAGTCTCACACTACATATCATGAGGTAGATGTCAGGATTTCACAGCACAGGCTTCAAGTGAGGTTAAAAGGCTCCTGTTTGAGATGAAGTGAATGTTGGAGGAATTGAAACAGGCAATGTCTACATGAAAAGACGAAGCATCTCGGTTATCATTAGAAGCTCAGATATTCGCGCAGAAGCTCCTGGAATGACAATGAGAATTTGCTTGTATTGTGAGAGTTTTACAATTGCAGAAAGTAAACATAGAATAGCCAACTTTCAGTTTAGAAGAATCTGGACTTTTTTTTTGCTCGAGTGAACACCCAGTACAGGACAACTTTCAGTAAAGATGATGACAACATTAAGTTTTATCACCTGTAAGCCACTGAACTGTGAGTAAAGATTACCATCTAGTAAAAATTCCCTATTGCCAGATCCTACCACATGACTGAGAGAAAGCCTGGAAAAATACTGCAGGAGTCATTGGAGTCAGCTGTAATCTGTAAATCCTCAAGTCTCCATAGTCCTTGTGTGGAAGAAAGATGGAAAACTTTGGGATACAAAGACTCATGAGGACATTTCCACTCTACTTTGGATTGAGGAAGAATTACAATGTTCTCAAAGCTGCAAAATATTCTGCAGTCTCGAATTAGCCGACGGTTCTGACATTACCAAACAAGACACTGATAGGACATCATTCCAAATAGGCAGCAGGTCTCTTTATGAATACACAAGAATGCTGTCTGGGCTCTGTAATACCCCTGGTACTTTCATGAGGGTGATGGATAAATGTTTCTATGACTTTAATTTCTAGGTGGAAGTCAAAGAACAAGAACAAAGAACAATACAGCACAGCAACAGGCCCTTCGGCCCTCCAAACCTGCACCAACACATTTTGCCCTTCCATAATAAAACTCGTCTTCACTTACAGGATCCGTATCCTTCTATTCCCTTTCTATTCATAAATTTGTCCAGGACTTCTTAAATGTTGCTACTGTGTCTGCTTCTACCACCACTGCTGGAAGTGTGTTCCAGGCATTCATCACCCTTTGTGTGAAAAACTTGCCTCACACATCTCTTTTAAACTTACTCCTGCTATGCACCTTGTGCCCCTAGGAGTTGACCCCTCCATCCTGGGAAAAAGCCTCATACTTTCCACCCTATCCATGCCAATTCACAATTTTACAAACATCTAGCAAGTCACCCCTCAACCTCCTGCGTTCCGGTGAAAACAAACCCAGTCTATCCAACCTTTCTTCATAGTTAACATCCCCCATACCAGGCAACACCCTTTTCTGTATCCTCCCCAAAGGATCCACATCCTTCTGGTAGTGTGATGACCAGAACTTTAACTTTACTCAATGTCCCTTCCAATGAAGGCAAGCATGCCATAGGCCTTTTTTCACTACCTTATCTATCTGCACTGGCATCTTCAGTGATGTGTGGACCTGAATACCCAGACCTCTCTGCGTATCAATAATCCTAAGGATTCTACCATTCACTGTATAATTTCCACTTGTACTTGAACTTCCAAAATGCACCACCTCACATTTGCCTGGGTTAAACTCTATCTGCCATGTTTCTGCAAATCTCTCCAATTGATCTATAAATCTGCTGCATTCTCTGACAACCCTCCTCACTACCTGCAACTTCACCAACACGGTTGTTGTTATGGGTGACTTTAACTTTCCTAATATTGATTGGATCCTCCTCAGTTTAAAAAGCCTGGATGGAGCAGTTTTTGTCAGGTATGTCCAGGAAGGCTTCCTGACTCATATGTACATAGGCTGACTAGGGGGGAGGCCATATTGAATTTGGCGCTTGCCAACTAACCAAACTGGGTGTCAGATCTCTCAGTGGGAGAGCATTTCGGTGATAGTGATCACAACTCCATGACCTTTACTATACTCATGGAGAGGGATAGGAACAGAAAGTATTTAATTGGGGGAGGGGGAATTACAATGCTATTCAGCAGGAACTGGGGCACCTAGATTAGGAACAGATATTCTCAGGGAAACGCACGACAGAAATGTGGCGGTTGTTTAGGGAGCACTTGTTGATAGTTCTGGACAGGTTGTCCCACTGAGACAAAGAAGGGATGGTCGGGTGAAAGAACCTTGGGTGACAAGGGATGCGGAACATCTAACCATGAGGAAGGAGGAAGCTTACTTAAGATTGAGGAGGCAAGGATCAGACAGGGCTCTAGAGGGTTACAAGGTAGCCAGGAAGGAACTGAAGAATGGACTGAGGACAGCTAAAAAGGGGCATGAAAAAGGTTTAATGGGTAGGATTAAGGAAAACTCTCAGGCATTCTACACTTATGTGAGGAACAAGAGGATGGTCAGAGTTAGGATAGGGCCGATCAGGGCTAGTGGAGGGAACTTGCACCTGGAGTCCGAGGAGATCCTTAATGAATATTTGCTTCAGTATTCACTACTGAGAGGGACTTTGGCATTTCTAAGGACACGGTGAAACAGAATGATATGCTCAAACAGGTTGATGTTAGGAAAGAGGATGTCCTGAAAGAATAGATGGGCCAAACGGGATATACCCAAGTTTACTACAAGAAGTGAGGGAAGAGATTGCTGCGTCTTTGCTGATAATCTTTGCATCCTCACTCTCCACTGGAGTAGTTCCAGATGATTGGAGGGTGACAAATGTTATTCCCTTGTTCAAGAAAGGGAAACAGGACTATGTGAGAGAAAAATAAACCATTGCCTGTCCACTACTTGTTCACAGAAATTATGTCTGTTCTTAGCTAAACAGGTAAAAACAATGACTGCAGATGCTGGAAACCAGATTCTGGATTAGTGGTGCTGGAAGAGCATTCTACACTTATGTGAGGAACAAGAGGATGGTCAGAGTTAGGGTAGGGCCGATCAGGGCTAGTGGAGCGAAACAGAGCATACCCATAGTATCTCAACTTGACCACAACCAGTTCAGGGCTAAACAGCAAAACAAGACAATACCAGAACAAGACAGCTTCCAGACTGATAAAAAGGAAAGACACTCCTTATGTGTTCTGATAACAGACTTCCTACCTCACAATAGCATCCCCAGTCTCCTCAGGTATTGAAGCCTTACAAAGCCGACCTAAACTGAGTGGCAGACAGATACCTGACAAGAATGCACACCACCCTGCAGACCCAGTGAAACCAGGATACTGGACATTAGCACCTGCTCTAACAGAGGAACAGAACCTCCTGTTACAATTATTACCTGATTGTTAATACCAGACAACCGATTGTTGTCCATTGAATGTAATTTAATTCATATTGTCTTGTAATTAACACTACACATTGTAACTTTATAAAAACTATCTGTATCTGCAGCTCGGGGAAGAGAATCCTTGACTTAACTGTGCAGAGTGTCCGTTCTGTATTTGTCCTGTCAATTTCTCTTCCCCACGATATCATGAGAAATAAACCATTATTCGTCAATTACACAAGATCGGTGTGTGGCCTCTATTTGTAATTGGACAATTCTCTGACAGCGTAATCCTGAGAATTACAGACCAGTCAGTCCCACGTCTGTGGTGGGCAAAATAATGGAGAAAATTCTGACAGACAGGATTTATGATTAGTTGGAAAACTATAGTTTGATTAGAGGTAGTCAGAATGGTTTTGTGAGGGAGAAGTCATGCCTCACAAACCTTACTGAAGTAGAGGTTACAAACATGTTGATGGAAGTTGAGCAGTGAATATGGTGTATATGGATTTTAGCAAGACATTTGATAAGGTTCA
Organism: Chiloscyllium punctatum; assembly: GCF_047496795.1. NCBI lineage: Eukaryota > Metazoa > Chordata > Chondrichthyes > Orectolobiformes > Hemiscylliidae > Chiloscyllium > Chiloscyllium punctatum. Next base: position 117,709,956 of record NC_092748.1, on the reverse strand, counting down.
CCATGGTAGGCTCATTCAGAAAGTAAGGAAGCATGGGATATAGGGAAATCTGGTTATGTGGATACAGAATTGGTTGGCCCATAGAAGTCAGAAGGTGGTGGTATATTTTAAGTACTCAGCCTGGAGCTCGGTGACCAGTGAGGCTCCACAGGGAATGGTTCTGGGACTTCTGCTCTTTGTGATTTTATTAAAGCTTGGATGACGAAGTGGAAGGATGGGTTAGTAAGTTTGCCGATGACACGAAGGTTGGTGGAGTTGTGCACAATGTGGACGGCTGTTGTAGGTTGCAACGGGACATTGACAGGATCCAGAGCTGGGCTGAGAAGTGGTAGATGGAGTTCAACCTGGAAAAGTGTGAAGTGATTCATTTTAGATGGTCAAATTTAAAGACAGAATACAGGGTTAAAGGCAGGATTCTTGGCAGTGTGGAGGAACAGAGGGATCTTGCAGTCCATGTCTATAGATCCCCCAAAGTTTCCACCGAAGTTGATAGGGCTGTTAACCTCTCCAGACGTCCCCAACAGTACCCTTCCACCGACACTCTCATTCGTTTGGCTGAACTGGTCCTCACCCTTAACAATTTCTCCTTTGAATCCTCCCACTTCCTCCAAACCAAAGGGGTAGCCATGGGCACACGTATGGGCCCCAGCTATGCCTGTCTCTTTGTTGGCTATGTAGAACAGTTGATCTTCCGTAATTACATCGGCACCACTCCCCACCTCTTCCTCCGCTACATTGATGACTCCACTGGCGCCACCTCGTGCTCCCGCGAGGAGGTTGAGCAATTCATCAACTTCACCAACACATTCCACCCCGACCTTAAATTTACCTGGACCATCTCTGACACCTTCCTCCCCTTCCTGGACCTCTCCATCTCCATTAATGACGACCGACTTGACACTGACATTTTTTTACAAACCCACCGACTCCCACAGCTACCTGGATTACACCTCTTCCCACCCCACCTCTTGCAAAAATGCCATCCCATATTCCCAATTCCTCCGCCTCTGCCGGATCTGTTCCCAGGAGGACCAGTTCCAACACAGAACATACCAGATGGCCTCCTTCTTTAGAGACCGCAAATTCCCTTCCCACGTGGTTAAAGATGCCCTCCAACGCATCTCGTCCACATCCCGCACCTCCGCCCTCAGACCCCACCCCTCCAACCGTAACAAGGACAGAACGCCCCTGGTGCTCACCTTCCACCCTACCAACCTTCGCATAAACCAAATCATCTGCCGACATTTCCGCCACCTCCAAACAGACCCCACTACCAGGGATATATTTCCCTCCCCACCCCTTTCCGCCTTCCGCAAAGACCGTTCCCTCCGTGACTACCTGGTCAGGTCCACGCCCCCAAACAACCCACCCTCCAATCCTGAAACTTTCCCCTGCCACCGCAGGAACTGTAAAACCTGCGCCCACACCTCCTCCCTCTCCTCTATCCAAGGCCCTAAAGGAGCCTTCCGCATCCATCAAAGTTTTACTTGCACATCCACTAATATCATTTATTGTATCCGTTGCTCCCGATGCGGTCTCCTCTACATTGGGGAGACTGGGCGCCTCCTAGCAGAGCGCTTTAGGGAACATCTCCGGGACACCCGCACCAATCAACCAAACCGCCCCGTGGCCCAACATTTCAACTCCCCCTCCCACTCTGCCGAGGACATGGAGGTCGTGGGCCTCCTTCACCGCCGCTCCCTCACCACCAGACGCCTGGAGGAAGAACGCCTCATCAACGGATACAATAAAAGATATTAGTGGATGTGCAGGTAAAACTTTGATGGATGTGGAAGGCTCCTTTAGGGCCTTGGATAGAGGTGAGGGAGGAGGTGTGGGCGCAGACTTTACAGTTCCTGCGGTGGCAGGTGAAAGTGCCAGGATTGGAGGGTGGGTTGTTTCGGGGCGTGGACCTGACCAGGTAGTCGTGGAGGGAACAGTCTTTGTAGAAGGCGGAAAGGGGTGGGGAGAGAAATATATCCCTGGTAGTGGGGTCTGTTTGGAGGTGGCGGAAATGTCGACGAATGATTTGGTTTATGAACGCCTCATCTTCCGCATCAGAACACTTCAACCCCAGGGCATCAACGTGGACTTCAACAGTTTCCTCATTTCCCCTTCCCCACCTCACCCTAGTTCTAAACTTCCAGCTCAGTAACTGTCCCCATGACTTGTCCGGACTTGTCCTACCTGCCTATCTTCTTTTCCACCTATCCACTCCACCCTCTCCTCCTTGACCTATCACCTTCATCCCCTCCCCCACTCACCCACTGTACTCTATGCTGCTTTCTCCCCACCCCCACCCTCCTCTAGCTTATCTCTCCACTCTTCAGGCTCACTGCCTTTATTCCTGATGAAGGGCTTTTGCCCGAAACGTCGATTTCGAAGCTACTTGGATGCTGCCTGAACTGCTGTGCTCTTCCAGCACCACTAATCCAGAATCTGGTTTCCAGCATCTGCAGTCATTGTTTTTACCTGTTAACAACGCATATGGTGTGTTGTCTTTCATTAGCAGGGGAATTGACTTTAAGAACCAAGAGGTTATGCTGCAGCTTTATAGAGCCCTGGTTATACTTCACTTGGAATATTGTGTTCAGTTCTGTTCATCTTATTATAGGAAGGATGTGGAAGCTTTAGAGAAGGTGCAGAGGAGATTTACCAGGCTACTGCCCGGACTGGAGGGCATGTCTTATGAAGAAAGGTTGAGGGAGCTCAGGCTTTTCTCACTGGAGAGAAGGAGAATGAGAGGTGATGTGATAGAAGTATACAAGATGTGAGAGGCATAGATAGAGTGGATAGCCAGAGACTTCTTCCCTTGGCGGAAATGTCTATCACGAGGGGGCATAATTTTAAGGTAATTGGAGGAATGTTTAGGGGAGAAGTCAGAGGTAGGTTATTTGCACAGAGTGGTGGATGTGTGGATTGCACTGCCAGCAGTGGTGGCAGAGTCAGATCCATTAGGGACATTTAAGCGACTCTTGGATAGGCACATGGAAGTTGTGGGTACAATGAAGGATACGTAGGTTAGTCTGATTTTAGAGTAGGATTAAAGGTCAGCATGACATCAAAAGCTGAAGAGCCTGTACTATGCTGTACTGCTCTAAGTATTGTCCACAAATTTACTAATTTGACCAACCAAGTTCTCTTCCAAATCATTTATGTAAACCATGAACAGCAGAGATGCCACCATTGGTCCCTGTGAAACACCACTAGTCACAACCCTCCATTCTGAAAAGCATTCTTCTACTGCCATGTTTTGTTTCCTAAAACTAAGCCAGTTCTGTATCCATCTTGGCAGCTCACCCCTGATATCATGAGACTTCACCTTTTGTACCAGTCTGCCATGAGGGATGTTGTTAAAGGCTTTACTGAAGTCGATGTCGATATCAACCGCTTTTCCCTCATCAATTTTCTTTGTCATTTCTCAAAAAACTTGATAAAGTTAGTGAGGCACAACCTCCACTGCACTAGGCCACGCTTACCGTTGCTTACCGTTGAGGAAGGTCTCTTTGCTTCTAAATGTATATAGATCTTACCCCTGTTAATTTTTTCACCTTAATCTTTATCCCTGCAACCCTTCTTGGGCAATGGTACAACATTGCCTATTCTCCAGTCCTCTGGGCCCTTCCCTGTGGCCAAAGAGGATACAAAGGTGGCTGTCAATGCTCCAGCAATTTGTTCTCTTGCCTCGCTCAATATTCTGAGATTGATCCCCTCAGAACCGAAGGACTTATCTACCTTAATACTTTTTAGGATGCACAATACCTCTTCCTTTTTCGTAGCAGTTGGCTTAGAAATTTCACTGTCCTTTTCCCGAGATCATTCTCCACCAATTCCTTCTCTTTGGTGAATACGGACACAAAGTATTAGTTTAGGACCTCACATACCTCTTTTAGCTTCACACGTAGCTTCTCTGCTTTGTCCTTGAGTGGACCAACCTTTTCCCTGGCTACCCTCTTGCCTTTCATATATGTATTGGGATTGTCCTTATTTCTGTTTGCTAATGACTTTTCATGACACATGTTCCAGTAAGGAGGAAGAACAAGGATGGCATAGTAAGGGATCTTTCAATAACAGAGGAGGTTATGAATTTAGTCAAAAAGAAAGAAGCAGCATGTGTAAGGTTTAGGGAGCTAAAATTGGACAGGGCCCATGTGGAATATAAGCAGGAAAGTACTCAAGCAGGGAATCAGGAGAACAACAAGAGGCCATGAAATGACCTTGGCAAGTAAGGTTAAAGAGAATCCCCAAGGGAGTCTATAGACATTAAAAACAAGAGGATAGCTAAGGAGAAGGTAGGACCACTCAAGGATAAAGGAGGAAACTTGAAGCAAAGGAAGTGGGTGAAATCCTAAATGAGCATTTTGCATTGATATTCAACCAGGAGGAGGATATGGAGCATAGTAAGATTTTTGTGGAACATGCTAATAAGCTAAGGCATTTTGAGATCCAAAAAGAAGTAGCGTTGAATCTCTTGAAAAGCATTAAGGTGGATAATTCCCTGGGGCCTGATGGTACCTACTCCAGGTTTCTGAGATGGGCAAGAGAGAAGATTGTTGGGTCTTTGACCAAGATCTTTGCATCCTCACTAGGCAATGGAGAGGTCCCGGAGGACTAGCAAGTAGCTCATGTTCTTCCTCTGTTCAAGAAAGGAAATGGGAATAGTCCAGAAAACTATTGAACGGTGAGTCTCACCTCAGTGGTTGGGAAGCTACTGAACAGAATTCTTAGGGATGGGATTTATGCACATTGGAAAAGCATTGCCTAGTTAGGGACAGTCAGCATGGCTTTGTGCAGGGCAGGTCATGTCTTACTAACTTGACTGAATTTTTCAAGGTTATGACGAAGGTGATCAATGAGCGTACAGCAATGGATGTTATTTACATGGAATTTAGTAAAGCTTTTGACAAGATCTTTCATGGTAGGCTCATGTAGAAGATTAAGATACATGGGATCCATGGTGACTTGACAGTGTGGGTTCAGAATTGGCTTGCCCTTAGAAGACAGAGGGTAGTGGTGGAAGGTTGTTTTTCAAGGCTGGAGGCCCGTGATTAGTGGTGTAGTGGTGTTGCATGGTTATCTGTACTAGGACCTTTGCTGTTTTTGATATATGTAAATAACTTAGATGAAAATGTAAATGGGTGGGTTGGTAAGTTTGCAGACGATACAAAGATTGGTGGAGTTGTGAAAGTGTACAAGGTTGTCAAAAGGTTACAGTGGGATACAGGTCAGTTGCAGATATGGGCAAAATTTAATTCCACTAAGTGTGAAGTGCTGCACTTTAGGAGATCAAATATTAAGAAAAGTATACAGTCATTAGCAGGACTCTGAATAGCACTGGTGTACAGAAGGACCTTGAGGTTCAAGTGGCTACACAAGTAGTTAGAGTGACAAAGAAGTTGTATGGTGTGCTTACCTTTATTGGTCGGGGAATTGAGAACAAGAGCCAGGATGTCACGTTGCAGATTTATAAGACTTTGGTTCGGCCACACTTCGAGTATTGCATTCAATTCTGGTTGCCACATTACAGAAAGGATATGAAAGCTTTGGAGAGGGTGCAGAATAGTTTATCTGTATGCTGCCTGGATTAGAGGGTATGAGCTATAAAGAGAGGCTAGAAAAACTTGGGTTGCTTTCTCTTGAGCAGAGAAGGTGAGAGGAGACCAGATAGCAGTCTACAAAATTAAGAGATACATAGATTTGGGGTTGACAGTCAGACTACTTTTCTTAGAATTGAAATAACTAATACAAAGGGGCATGCATTTAAGGTGAGGGGGCAAGTTCAAAGGAAATGTGAAGGGCAAGTCTTTTACATGGAGAATGGCAGGAGCCAGGAGTGGTGGTGGAGGCAGATGCGATAAGGGCATTTAAGGGACTTTTAGATAAGTATGTTAATATGCAAGAAATGGGGGGATACAGGCCAAAAGCAGGCAGAATGGATTAGTTTCATTTGGCATCACGTTTGGCACAACATCGTGAGCCGAAAGGCCTATTCTTGTGCTGTACAATTTTATGTTCATGACTCCTTTTAGTCCTTCCAATTCCTTGTTTAAGTTCTTTTCTACTTTCCTTGTATATTTCAAGGGCTTCATCAGTTCCCATCTTCCTAGATCTTATGTATACTTCCTTTTTCTTTCGACCAAGGTCATAACATCCCTGGTCATTCAAGGTTCACATAATTTGCCACATCTATCCTTCATTCTCACAGGAACATGCCTCCGCTGAACTCTTACCAACTGCCATCTGAAATACTCCTGCACTTCCAATGTACACTCAAACAGTCGCCTCCAATCAAGATTCTGCCTAATATTGTTATTGTTCGCCTTCTTCCAACTGAACACCTTCACCTGAGGATTGCTATAATGCCTATCTCTGAGCCCCTTAAAACTCACAGTATTATGATCACTACTTCAGAAATGCTCCATCATTGAGACTTCACCCACCTGGCCAGGCTCATTTCCCAAAGCCAGGCCCCTTCCCTACTTGGACTGTTGAAGTCCTGATGAAGGGCTTTTGACCAAAACATCGATTTTCCTGCTCCTCGGGTGCTGCCTGACTGGCTGTGTTTTTCCAGCATCACTCTAATCTAGACACTGATTTCCAGCATCTGCAGTCCTCACTTTTGCCCTGGATTGTTTACATACTGTATTAGTGGTGCTGGAAGAGCACAGCAGTTCAGGCAGCATCCAACGAGCAGCGAAATCAACGATTCGGGCAAAAGCCCTTCATCAGGAATAAAGGCAGTGAGCCTGAAGCATGGAGAGATAAGCTAGAGGAGGGTGGGGGTGGGGAGAGAGTAGCATAGAGTACAATGGGTGAGTGGGGGAGGAGATGAAGGTGATAGGTCAAGGAGGAGAGGGTGGAGTGGATAGGTGGAAAAGAAGATAGGCAGGTCGGACAAGTCAAGGAGACAGTAACTGAGCTGGAAGTTTGAAACTAGGATGAGGTGGGGGAAGGGGAAATGAGGAAGCTGTTGAAGTCCACATTGATGCCCTGGGGTTGAAGTGTTCCGAGGCGGAAGATGAGGCGTTCTTCCTCCAGGCGTCTGGTGGTGAGGGAGCGGCGGTGAAGGAGGCCCACGACCTCCATGTCCTCGGCAGAGTGGGAGGGGGAGTTGAAATGTTGGGCCACGGGGCGGTTTGGTTGATTGGTGCGGGTGTCTCGGAGATGTTCCCTAAAGCGCTCTGGTAGGAGGCGCCCAGTCTCCCCAATGTAGAGGAGACCACATCGGGAGCAACGGATACAATAAATGATATTAGTGGATGTGCAGGTGAAACTTTGATGGATGTGGAAGGCTCCTTTAGGGCCTTGGATAGAGGTGAGGGAGGAGGTGTGGGCACAGGTTTTACAGTTCCTGCGGTGGCAGGGGAAAGTGCCAGAATGGGAGGGTGGGTCGTAGGGGGGTGTGGACCTGTGTCAAGAAACCCTCTTGAATGGTCCTTAGCAACTTCTGCCTCATTCAATCCCCTAGCATGAAGTGAGCCCCAGTCAATATAGGGGAAGTTAAAGTCATCCACCACTACAACCTTGCTTGTTTTTACATCTTTCCATTTCATATTCCCTGACTGTTCGGGGGCCTGTAGTATAGCCCCAGCATTGGTATTTGAACATTCCTAATCCTGAGTTCTACCCCTATTGCGTCACTACATGAGTCCTCTGTAGTTACCCAAGGCTGGAAGTGAACCTGGGGCCCTGGCACTAGGAGGCTGCAGTGCTAACCACTGAGCCACTACCATCCTCAACTTCAAACCCAACAAGTCAGAAATGTAAGTTAATGAAAAACGGTGACACCAGCTGTGGGCAGGAATTTGCCACTGCAGTGTGGTTTCTGAAGTTCCAAAGGAGTCATAAGTCATGCAAACAACATAACAGCAGAGTCTATCCACACCAGCACCAGTATTGTGTGGCATTATGCCTTTGCAAAATTGTTTCTTTCCAGCAATTAAAAAAAGTCTAGTCGATTATCTTGTCTGATCTCAGCCAATTCTGAGTCTCCAGTAAAATGCTCATGTTTCAATAGTTTGATTAGACAGCATAAACTTGGACAATGGCAGATATGAGCAGGGCCCTTTTGAAAGGAGGCTTGGAGCCTTAGTATCTGGTCATGGGAAATAGAGAGATAAGGAAACTTAAAGTAAACTTCAAGACAACAATGGGACATTTTATACAATATTCTATCTTAGAAGCAATTTTAATAGCTCAATTGAGCCCTGTTAACATAACATTATAGGTGTACTCCTAAGAAGGGATATAAAATATGTTGTAAAACAGTGCGACCATAAAATCCTAGCCTTAGTTAAAATGCCAGCTTAAATTAAAGAAACATTGATGATTAGCCAATGCATTGTCTGATAGTGTGGTTCTTTACTGCTGAAAAATCATTTGAAAAATGTTAAAAAGTATGAACCTAATACTTATTCAATTATTATGAGAGAATGTGTGTTTTCAATTACGTAATATTAGTCCCTACAGATACATGCCCTTTTCTTCTTGTACTCACTTGATCACGTATATCCTCCAGTTGTGAGAGTTGTATTTCCATCATTTTAACCTTACGTTGAAGTTTATCGACTGCTACATTAGTTTCATCACTTTTCTGTAAGTTCAATTTCACATAATTAGTATATTTCAATTAAAAAGGACAAATATGGAAACAACTGAACTAATTTTACACCCTAATAATAATTTTCATTTAGTGAGAATAATTGGAGAGACAGGCATTACATTAACCATTTCACAAGCTTTGTCAGAACTACAGACTTATGAAAGCAATCAAACAATCTAACAACTTAAAGCTTCACCCATTTCCCAACTATATCACAACATAAATTTCAGACATTTAATTCATAATCCATTTCACGTGATAATGGAAATTCAATGAGAAAAGCGAAGAATAATTTAACAGGATCTTAAAAATTCATAAGTGTAAAACATTATTTCTATCCCACTAGCACAAGTAATTTCTAATCATAGCATTAATGCCATTTAAAAGTGTACATCCACAATGGAAATCTTCCATCTCATAAGATAATAGCGTATGTTGAGGTGTTTAGTTAGGCGTTATGGCTGTCCCCTGTGCTACATACACACTCTGCAGCAAAACCAGAGTGTAAATCAAACTATTCTCCAGGGGACATGGGCAAAACTAGAGACCTGTGCAGCCCACGTTTCAGGGTCTCACTCTTGACTTATGTGGTAGAGTCCAATGGAATGCAAAGCACTACATTTGGCACCAGTTGTTTAAAGCAGATTACAGAAAGACAATATATTCAGACAAGAGTCTGCCTTTGGACTATTCCATTCAGATTTTTTTTACAGGGTTATTAGACTTCAAACAGAGCTATGGAACTCTATGCCAATGGTTGGGAGTTTGGTTCACCAATGCTACGGCATGTTGACATGCTGGTCACAATGCAAATATCAAAACCAGGTTCCTCTGAATCTCTAACTTAACACTTTGAGGGATATCATTTCCATGTATCACCAAGCTGAGGACTTGCAGGTGGACAGGGAGAAGCTTACAGAGTTGGTTCTTCAACAAGGTGATGTGACGTGTCTTGAGTGTGGGTGAAAACATTAGTGTGCTCTATGCTATTGTGTGCTTGTTTGCTTCTCATTTCAGTCTAGACAACATTGCCAAAAACCTGCTGCAGATTTGAATCCAGTGAGGATAGAAATAGGAAGACAGTCCAGCTGAATATGTGGCTAAAGGGCTACTGTAGGAGGGAGGAATTCAGATATCTGGATTGTTGGGATCTCTTCTAGGGTAGGTGAGACCCTGTCAAAAAGGATGAGTTGCACCTAAATTGGAGGGGTACCAAATCCTTTTGGGAAGTTTGCTAACGCCACTCAGGAGGGTTTAAAGTAGGGTGGCGGGGGGTGGAAACCTAAGTGAGCAAGCGAGGAGAAGAAATTAATAGGACCAACAAGCAGGGTCAGTTTAATGAACAAGGCGGGATTATTAAAAAGTATATTGAGGAGGGAGAAATAATAAAAAGATGCTGAAGGACAGGATAGAATGTACAGCCAAAACTAGAGTTCTTTATACAAATGTATGGGGTCTAAGGAACAAATTAGCTTTAAGTAAATCGTGAATATTGAGGAAATTAATGGAACTGAAAAGTGACAAGTATCCAGGTTCTGATAGTTTCTATGCATGGATGTTAAGGAGCACATTTAAAGATTATGGTTAGGGCATTGGCAGAGTTCCCTGGATTCAGGTGGTGTATCTCTGGATTAAAAATTTGCTTATATCACACCACTCTTTAAGAAGGATGACAGAGGGAAACCAGGGAATTACAGGCCAGTTAGCCTGACATATGTGGTGGGGAAATTGTTGGGCCGATCCAAGCCCACCTAACCTACATTAGCCCACTATCCTCCATATGCTTGTCCAATGCCCGTTTAAATGCCCATAAAGAGGGAGAGTCCACCACTGCTACTGGCAGGGCATTCCATGAACTCACGACTCGCTGAGTAAAGAATCTACCCCTAACATCTGTCCTATACCTACCACCCCTTAATTTAAAGCTATGCCCCCTCGTAATAGCTGACTCCATACGTGGAAAAAGGTTCTCATGATCAACCCAATCTAAACCCCTAATCTTCTTGTACACCTCTATCAAGTCACCCCTAAACCTTCTTTTCTCCAATGAAAACAGCCCCAAGTGCCTCAGCCTTTCCTCATACGATCTTCCTACCATACCAGGCAACATCCTGGTAAACCTCCTCTGCACCCGTTCCAGTGCCTCCACATCCTTCCTATAGTATGACGACCAAAACTGCACACAATACTCCAGATGCGGCCGCACCAGAGTCTTATTCAACTGCAACATGACCTCAGGACTCCGGAACTCAATTCCTCTACCAATAAAAGCCAGTACGCCATATGCCTTCTTCACAGCACTATTTACCTGATCACCTTGGAAAATTTCTATCAGGGAGACGCAGCATGGATTCATAAAGGGTAGGTCATGGTTGACAAAACATCATGAAGTTTTTTTTTAACGAGGCAATAAGGGTGGTGGACAGAGGCAAGTTGATTAATGCTGTTTATATGGACTTCCAAAAGGCTTGTGATAAAGTCCAACTCAGGAGACTGTGAACTAAAGTGGAAGCCTGTTAAATTCAGGGCAAATTATTGACATGGATAGGAAAATGGTTGAGTGGCAGGAAACAGAGAATTGGAATAATGGGTAAATACTCATATTGGCAAGACATGATTCATGTCCAGTAGTGATCTGTATTGGGGCCTCAATTATTCACAATATTCCTTAAATGACTTGGATAGTGGCATTAAAAGTCAAATTTGCTGATGACTCAAAATTGGGCAGCGTTACAGACAGTGTTGATAACAGCATAAAATTGCAGCAGGATTTTGATAGGCTAGGTGAATGGACAAAGGTGTGGCAGATGGATTTTATTATAAACAAGACTGAAGTTATCTATTTCGGGCTGAGAAACGATAGATCAGTGTGTTTTTGAGATGGCATAAAGTTAAATAGAGTGGATGTCCAATGGGATTTGAGTTTTAGGCGCACAGCTCTTTAAAATGCCACAAACAGCCACAGAGTCAAACAACCCTTCAGTCTAACGTATCCACTCTGACCAGACATCCCAGTCTAAACTAGTCCCACCTGCCAGATTTTGGCACATATCCCTCTAAACCCTTCCTGTTCATCTGATGCCTTTTAAGTATTATAACTGTACCAGCCTCCACCACTTCCTCTGGCAATTCATTCCACACACACATCATGCTCTATATGAAAAATGTACTCTAGATCCTTTATAAATCTTTCCCCTCTCACCTTAAATCTATGCCCTCTAGTTTTGGACTCCACCAACTCTGGGAAAAAGATCTCAGCTATTCCCCCTATCCATGCTTCTCCTGGTTTTATGAACATCTATAAGGTCACCCCTCAGACTCCGAAGCTTCAGGGAAAAAGATCCCAACCTATTCAGCCTCTACCAAAAACAGAAACACTCTAATCTTGACAACATGCTTGTAAAACTTTGCTGCACCCCCTCAAGTTTGACCACATCCTTCGTGTAGAAAGAATTGCTGTCGACCAGAATTGTAAACAGTATTCCAACACTGGCTTCACCACAGTCCTATGAAGGGGCAACATCATGTCCCAACTCCTACACTCAGTGTTCTGACCAATGAAGGCAAGTGTACCAAACACACTCTTCACCACCCTGCCTACCTGCGACTGCATTTTCAAGAAACTTTGCACCTGCTCCTCTAGGTCTCTTTATTCAGCAATACTCTTCAGGGCCCTCCGATTAACTGTACAAATGCTGCCATAGGTGCAGAAAATAGTCCAAAGGACTGATGGAATGCAGAACTTCATATCTAAAGGATTGGAATACTGGGGTGCAAACATTATGCTGCTGTTAAGCAAAGCCTTCATTCGACTTCACACAGTACTGTGAGTATATCTAAGCATCACAGCTTAGGAAGGACATTTTGACCTTGGAGGGAGTTCAACAGAGGTTTATAAGGATAATACCTGGACTTCAGGGGTTAAGATATGAAGTCAGGCTATACAAATTAGGCCTTTATTGTCTACAATTCAGAAGGCTAAAGACTGATCTAATCGAGGTCTTCAGGACATTAACAGGGAAAGAAGGGTAGATAAAGATAAATAGGGTGAGGCGATGACCCAGTGGTTTTATCATTAGACTACTCAAGAAACTCAGATAATGTTCTGGGATGCAGGTTGACTCACGGTTGATGGTGGAATTTCAATTCAATTCTTTCAAAAAATCTGGAATCCAGAATCTACTAATGACCATGAAACCATTGTTAGGAAAACCCATCTGGTTCACTAATACCCTTCAAGGAAGGAAATCTGCCATCCTCACTTGGTCCAGTTCACATGTGGGGCCAGGCCCACATGTGGTTGACTCTCAACTGCCCTTTGAAATGGCCAAGCAAGCCAGTCAGTTGTCCCAATTGCTACAAAGTCTCAAAGAAATTAAACAGTATAGATCACCGAGCATCCACTTAAGGACCGGAAAAGGCAACAGCAGAAACAGGCCTGTTGAGCCTGCAAAGTCCATCTCACTAATATCTGAGGGCTAGTGCCAAAATTGGGAGAACTGTCTCACAGACGAGTCAAGCAACAGCCTGACACAGACCGACTTACAGAATCATACATTACAGACACTGTCTCAGACACCACCATTACCATCACTAGATATACTCTGTCTCATCTAGCAGGACAGTCCCAACAGTGGTATACTGTCAAGACGGCATTGTTTCAGGTGTCCTCAACATTGACTTCAGACCCATGAAGTCTCATGTCTTCAGATTAAACATTGGCAAGGAAACCTCCTGTCAATAACCACATACGGTCTTCCTTCAGCTGATGAATGGGTACACTTACAGGAAGCACTGAGGATGGCAAGGGCACAGAATGTACTCTGGGTGGGGGATTTCAATGTCCACCAAGAGTGGCTCTAAAGTAGCACTGGTTGAGCCGGTCGGGTCCTTACAGGCCACAGCTGCTAGACTGGGTCTGCGGCAGGTGGTGAGGGAACCAACAAGGGGGAAAAACAGACTTGACCTCATCCTTACCAAGCTGCCAGCTGCAGATGCATCTGTCCATGACAGTTTCGTTTAAAGTGACCACCGAACAGCCCTTGTGGAGACAAAGTCCCACCTTCACTTTGAGAATACCCTCCATTGGGTTGTGTGGCACTATCACCGTGCTAAAAAGGACAGACTTTGAACAGATCTAGCAACTCAAGACTGGCAACCATGAGGTGCTGTGGGCCATCAACAGCAGCAGAATTGTCCTCCAGCACAATCTGGAACCTCATAGACCAGCATATCCCCCACTCAACCATTACCATCAAGCGAGGGGATCAACCCTGGGTCAATGGACAGTGCAAGAGGGCATGCCAGGAGCAGCACCAGGCGTACCTGAAGGTAAGTTGCCAAACTGGGGAAGCTACTAAACAGAACCACTTGCATGCCACACAACATAAGCAGCAAGGGATAGACAGAGCTGAGCAATCCCACAACCAATGGACCAAATCTAAACTCTGCAGTCCTGCCACATCCAGTCATGGTGATGGACAATTAAACAGTTCAATGGAGGAGGAGGCTCCACAAATATCCCTATCCTCAATGATGGAACAGCCCAACACATCAGTGCAAAAGATAAAGCTGTTGCTTTTACAGCAATCTTCAGCCAAAAGTGCAAAATTCATTGGTCCCCGCATTACAGATACCAGTTTTCAGCCAACTTGATTCACTCCACGTGATATTATGAAACAGTTGGAAACATTGGATACAACAAAGGCTCTGGGTCCTGACAAATTTCCAGCAATAGTACTGAAAGCTTGTGCTCAGAACTAGCCGCTCTCTTATCAAAGCTCTTCCAGTACAATTACTGGCATCTTCTGATGTGGAAAATTGCCCAGGTATGACCAACACATCAAAAGCAGGACAAATCCAACCCGACTAATTACTGCCCACTCAGTCTACTCTTGATCACTGGTAAAGTGATGGAAGGTGTCATCAACAGTGCTATCAAGCAGCATCTTGAAGAAAGTGAGGGCTGCAGATGCTAGAGAGTTAGAGTCGAAAAGTGTGGTGCTGGAAAAGCACAGCAGGTCAGGCAGCATCCGAGAAGCAGGAGAGTTGACATTTCCAGCGTGAGCCCTTCACCAGGAATGAGAAGCACCGGCTCAGCAATAACCTGCTCAGTGACGCCCAGTTTGGGTTCTACCAGGGCCACTCAGCTCCTGTCCTCATTACAACCTTGGTTCAAACATGGACAGCATCCAAGGAACAGGAGAATCGACGTTTCGGGCATCAGCCCTTCTTCTGGAATGAGGAAAGTGTGTCCAGCAGGGCAAGATAAAAGGTAGGGAGGAGGGACTTGGGGGAGGGGCGTTGGAAATGCAATAGGTGGAGGGAGGTCAAGGTGAGGGTGATAGGCCGGAGTGGGGTGGGTGCGGAGAGGTCAGGAAGAAGATTGCAGGTTAGGAAGGCGGTGCTGAGTTCGAGGGATTTGACTGAGACAAGGTGGGGGAGGGGAAATGAGGAAACTGGAGAAATCTGAGTTCATCCCTTGTGGTTGGAGGGTTCCCAGGCGGAAGATGAGGCGCTCTTTCTCCAATCGTCGTGTTGCTATGGTCTGGCGATGGAGGAGTCCAAGGACCTGCATGTCCTTGGTGGAGTGGAAGGGGGAGTTGAAGTGTTGGGCTACGGGATGGTTGGGTAGGTTGGTCTGGGTGTCCCAGAGGTGTTCTCTGAAACGTTCCGCAAGTAGGCAGCCTGTCTCCCCAATATAGAGGAGGCCACATCGGGTGCAGCAGATGCAATAGATGGTGGGTGTGTGGAGGTGCAGGTGAATTTGTGGCGGATAGGGAAGTGTCCCTTGGAGCCTTGGAGGGAGGTGGGGGGGGGGTGTGGGCGCAAGTTTTGCATTTCTTGCGGTTGCAGGGGAAGGTGCCGGAAGTGGGTTGGTGTGGGGTGTGGACCTGACGAGGGAGTCACGGAGGGAGTGGTCTTTTTGGAACGCTGATAGGGGAGGGGAGGGAAATATATCCCTGGTGGTGGGGTCCATTTGGAGGTTGCGGAAATGACGGCGGATGATACGCTGTACATAGAGGTTGGTGGGGTGGTAGATGAGGACCAGTGGGGTTCTGTCCTGGTGACGGTTGGAGGGGCAGGGCTCAAAGGCGGAGGAACGGGAAGTGGAAGAGATGCGGTGGAGGGCATCGTCGACCACGTCTGGGGGGAGATTGTGGTCCTTGAAGGAGGAGGCCATCTGGGTTGTACGGTTTTAGAACTGGTCCTCCTGGGAGCAGATATGGCGGAGACAAAGGAATTGGGAATATGGGATGGCGTTTTTACAGGGGGCAGGGTGGGAGGAGGTGTAGTCTAGGTAGCTGTGGGAGTCGGTCGGTTTATAGTAAATGTCCGTGTTGATTCGTCCTCCTGGGAGCAGATGCTTCCACCTATTGCATTTCCAACGCCCCTCCCCCAAGTCCCTCCTCCCTACCTTTTATCTTAGCCTGCTGGAACCTCCTTCCACCTATCGCATTTACGACGCCCCTCCCCAAAGTCCCTCCTCCCTACCTTTTATCTTAGCCTGCTGGACCCACTCCGGCTTATCACCCTCACCTTGACCTCCTTCCACCTATCACATTTCCAATGCCTCTCCCCCAAGTCCCTCCTCCCTACCTTTTATCTTAGCCTGCTGGACACACTTTCCTCTTTCCTGAAGAAGGGCTTATGCCCGAAACGTCGATTCTCCTGTTCCTTGGATGCTGCCTGACCTGCTGCGCTTTTCCAGCGACACATTTTCAGCTCTGATCTCCAGCATCTGCAGTCCTCACTTTCTCCTGGTATGGAGGGAAGGTCTTATGAGGAAAGGCTGAGGAAACTGAAGCTATTGATGTTGGAGAGAAGGAGGTTGAGAGGTGGCTTAACCGAGATGTGCAAGATAACTAGAGGGTTAGATAGGATGGACAGTGAGAGCCTTTTTCCTCAGATGGTGAAGGCTAACACGAGGGGACATAGCCTTAAATTGAGGGGTGATAGATTTAGGACAGATATCGGGGTAGTTTCATTAGTCAGAGTAGTAGGGGTGTGGAACAGCCTACCTGCAACAGTAGTAGACTTGCCAACGTTAAGGGCATTTAAATGGGCATTAGACATACAAATGGATAATAATGGAACGGTTTGGGTTAGATGAGCATCAGATTAATTTCATTCGTCGGCACAACATCAGGGGCCAAAGGGCCTGTACTGCATTGTAACGTTCTATGTTCTATATACAGAGGTAAGAGTGACAGTCCTTGACGTCAAGGCTGTGTTCGACAGAGTGTGGCACCAAGAAGCCCTAGCAAAACTGGAATCAATGGGTATCAGGGGAAAAACTCTCTGGTAGTTGGAGTCATATATGGCACAGAGGAAGATGGTCGTTGTTGTTGGAGTTCAATCATCTCAGCTCCTGGACATCTCTGCAGGAGTTCCTCAGGAGGAATAAGTTGAATGGTAAAAAGGTGCAGCATGCTGCTGTGCAGAGGGACCTAGGTGTCCTTGTGTGTGAATCACAGAAGGTTGGTCTGCAGGTACAACAGGTAATTAGGAAGGCAAATGGAATTTTGTCCTTCTTTGCTGAAGAGATTGAGTTTTAAAGCAGGGAGGTTATGTTGGATAGGGTGCTGGTGAGGTCACACCTGGAGTACTGTGTGCAGTTTTGGTCTTCTTACTTGAGGAAGGATGTACTGGCACTAGAAGGGATGCAGTGAAGGTTCACTAGGTTGGTTCAAGAGTTGAAGGGGTTGGCTTATGAGGAAAGACTGAGTAGACTGGAATTATATTCACTGGGATTTAGAAGAATGAGGGAGGATCTTCTAGAAACACAAAGTTATGAAGGGTATTGATATGATAGACATAGTAAGGATGTTTTCACTGGTGGGTGAAACTAGGACAAGAAGACATAGCCTGAAAATTAGGGGGAAGCAGATTGAGGACTGAATTGTGAAGGAACCTCTTCACCCAGAGAGTTGTAAATCTATGGAATTCCCTGCCCAGTGAAGTAGTTGACATTACTTCAGTAAATGCTTTTAAGGCCAAGATAGATTTTCTGAACAATAAAGGAATTAAAGGTTACGGTGGAGGGCAGGTAAGTGGTGCAAAAGCCACAAAACGATGAATCATGATCTTATTGAATGGCAGGGCAGGCTCGAAGGTCCAGATGGTCTACTCCTGCTCCTTGTTCTTATGTTCTATGTCCCAGGAGAGTATCCTAGGCCCAAACATTTCCAGCTTCTTCATCAATGACCTTCCCTCCATCATAATGTCAGAAATGGGGATGTTCGCCGATGATTGCACAATGTTCAGCAATGTTCGTGACTCCTCAGATACTGAAGCAGCCCATGTCAAATGCAACAATATCCAGGCTTGGGCTGACAAGTGGCAAGTAACATTTGCGGCACATAAATGCTAGGCTGTGACTATCACTAATAAAAGACAATCTAACCAATGCCCTTAACATTCAATGGTGTTACCATCACTGAATCACCCACTCTCAACATCCTGGGGTTGTCACTAACCAGAAATTCAACTAGACTCACCACATAAACACAGTGGTTACAAGAGCACATCGCAGGCGAGGAAGACGACAGCAAGTAATCCACTTCCTTACTTCCCAAGGACTTCCACCATCAACAAGGCACAAGTCATGAGTGTGATGAAATATTCCCCACTTGCCTGGATGAGTGCAGCGCCAACACCACCATCCTGGACAAAGCAGTTCCCTTGGCTGGCATTACATCCGGAAGCATCCACTCCCTCCACCAGCGACGTTTAGTAGCAGCAGTGTGTACAATCCACAAGATACACTGCTGAAATTCACCAAAGGTCCTCAGACAGCACCTTCCAAACCCACGATCACTTCTCTCGAGAAGGGAAAGGGCAGCAGATACATGGGAACACCACCCGCTGCAAGCTCCCTTCCAAGTACTCACCTATATGCTTTACAGTCACTGGGTCAAAATCCTGGAATTCCCTCCTCAATGCCATTATGGGTCAACCCACAGCAGGTGAACTGCAGCGGTTCAAGTAAGTTACCTCAAGCCCACCTTCTCAAGGACAACTAGGGATGGGCAATAATTGCTGGCCAGCCAGTAACACCCACATCCTACAAACAATAAGTTTTTTAAAAACTACTTCCACAAGTTTAAGATTCTAGAATTAGGGGGCATATTCTAAGAATTAGGGCCAGGCAATTCAGGACAGGTGCTGCAAAAGCACTTCTATATGCCAAACGCAGAAGTAGTTTAGGAATCTCTTCCTCAAAGGGCAGTTGATAATAATTCAATTGTTAAAATTAAATCTGACAATTTTTTTTACTAAGCAGGTTATCAAGGGGTGTGGGCCTAAGGGAGGCATATGGAGTTCAGTCACAAATCAGCCATATTCTTACTGAGTTGTGGAATATGCTGAAAGGTTGAACGGCCTTCTCCAGTCCTGCACTCCTATGAATGTTCAGAATTACAGAAACATTGCTGTGCAGAAGATGTCCATGCAGCAATTATGTCTGTACCAGTTCTCCAAATGGGTATCATGACTGAGTGCCTACTCTCCTGCCCTTCTCCATATCCTTGCACAGAGTTAGAGATGTACAGCAAGGAAACAGACCCTTCGGTCCAACCCATCCATGCCAACCAGATATCCAAACCCAATCTAGTTCCACCTGCCAACACCCAGCCCATATCTCTCCAAACCCTTCCTATTCATATACCCATCCAAATGCCTCTTAAATGTTGCAATTGTACCAGCCTCCATCACTTCTTCTGTGTGAAAAAGGTGCCCCTTAAGTAACTTTTATATCTTTCCCCTCTCACCCTAAACCTATGCCCTCTAGTTCTGGACACCTCACCCCAGGGAAAAGACTTTGTCTATTTATCCTATCCATGCCCCTCCTAATTTTGTAAACCTCTATAAGGTCACCCCTCAGCCTCCTCTGACGCTCCAGGGAAAACAGCCCCAGCCTGTTCAGCCTCTCCCTATAGCTCAAATCCTCCAACCTTGGCAACATCCTTGTAAATCTTTTCTGAACCCTTTCAAGTTTCACAACATCTTTCCGATAGGAAAGAGACCAGAACTGCATGCAATATTCAAACAGTGGCTTAACCAATGTCCTGTACAGCCACAACATGACCTCCCAACTCCTGTACTCAATACTATGACCAATAAAAGAAAGCATACCAAACACCTTCTTCACTATCTTATCTACTCGTGACTCCACTTTCTAGGAGCTATGAACCTGCACTCCAAGGTCTCTTTGTTCAGCAACACTTTCTAGGAACATACCATTAAGTGTATAGGTCCTGCTAAGATTTGCTTTCCCAAAATGCAGCACCTCGCATTTATCTAAATTAAACTCCATCTGCCACTTCTCAGCCCATTGGCCCATCTGGTCAAGATTCTGTTTTAATCTGAGGTAGCCCTCTTCGCTGTCCACTATACCTTCAATTTCAGTATCATCTGCAAACTTACTAACTGTACCTCATATGCTCGCATCCAAATCATTTATATAAATTACAAAAAGTAGAGGACCCAACACTGATCCTTGTGACACTCCACTGGTCACAGGCCTCCAGTCTGAAAAACAACCCATCACCACCACCCTCTGTCTTCTCCCTTTGAACCAGTTCTGTATCCAAATGGCTAGTTCTCTCTGTTTTATTATTTTAAATCATACAAATTCCTCTCGAATTCCTCAATTGAACCAGTTCTAAACAGTGCATTCCAGATCTGAACCACCATACTTGCTTCGTATGCAAATCATTTTAAACCTGAGCCCGCTTGTCTTGATCTTTTTAAATGCAGGAACAGTTTCTACTTTATCCAGCCCCCTCTTGATTTTGTTCTCCTGTTCTTGTATATATATCCAGACACTCACATTTTGAAAGTATCTGTTGTTTATCAGTTAACATTGCAATGTGCAGGAGCATCAGGAACAAGGTTCTGAAAGAAGGAGTAGAGATTAGGGCGGGCGGCTGAGACATGAAGCTCAGCATGTACGCTACTGGACCTCAAGCTGCAGATCTTTGTACTTGAGGGGCAGCTGGAGACACTGTGGAACATCAGAGTTTCCCAGATTATGCATTTCAAAAGGTGGACACAGCAAAAAAAACAATGTGAAGTCAGTAATATAAATGGCAAAGGGAACATTTGCAATAGTAAAAAGAGACAGGGAGTGCACGGGTCTTCTGAGCATATGTCTCTTTCAAACTGATGTTGGAAACTGCTGAGAGTGCAGTCCTGCCCAATGCAGCCACAAGAGGCCATAAGACCATAGGAGCAGAAGAAGTCCATTCAGTTTATTGTGTCTGTTCATAGAACATAGAAAAATACAGCGCAGTACAGGCCCTTTGGCCCTCGATGTTGCGCCAACCGAAGCCTACCTAACCTACACTAGCCTAATAACCTCCATATGCTTATCTAATGCCCGCTTGAATGCCCATAAAGAGGGAGAGTCCACCACTGATACTGGCAGGGCATTCCATGAACTCACAACCCTCTGAGTAAAGAATCTACCCCTAACATCTGTCCTATACCAACCTCCCCTTAATTTAAAGCTGTGTCCTCTAGTAACAGCTGACTCCATACGCGGAAAAAGGTTCTCACTGTCAACCCTATCTAAACCCCTAATCATCTTGTACACCTCTATCAAATCTCCCCTAAACCTTCTTTTCTCCAATGAAAACAACCCCAAGTGCCTCAGCCTTTCCTCATATGATCTCCCTACCATGCCAGGCAACATCCTGGTAAACCTCCTCTGCACCCGCTCCAGTGCCTCCACATCCCTCCTATAGTATGGCGACCAAAACTGTACACAATACTCCAGATAAGGCCGCACCAGAGTCTTATACAACTGCAACATGACCTCAGGACTCCGAAACTCAATTCCTCTACCAATAAAGCCCAGTACGCCATATGCTTTCTTCACCACACTATTTACCTGGGTGGCAACTTTCAGAGATCTGTGTACATGGACACCAAGATCCCTCTGCTCATCCACACTACCAAGTAGCCTACCATTAGCCCAGTAATCCATCTTCTTGTTACTCCTACCAAAGTGAATGGCTTCACACTTAGCTACATTGAACTCCATTTGCCACCTTTCTGCCCAGCTCTGCAACTTATCTATATTCTGCTGTAACCTGCCACATCCTTCTTCGCTGTCCACAACTCCACCGACTTTCGTATCATCCGCAAACTTGCTCACCCAACCTTCTAGCCCCTCCTCCAGGTCATTTATAAAAATGACAAACAGCAATGGTCCCAAAACAGATCCTTGTGGAACACCGCTAGTAACTGCACTCCAAGATGAACCTTTACCATCAACTACTACCCTCTGTCTCCTTCCAGCCAGCCAATTCCTAATCCAAACCTCTAATGCACCCTCAATGCCATATACCTTCGTAATTTTTGCAGTAGCCTACCATGGGGTACCTTATCGAACGCCTTGCTAAAATCCATATACACCACATCTACTGCTTTACCCTCGTCCACTTCTCAAAGAACTCAATAAGGTTTGTGAGGCACGACCTGCCCTTTACAAAACCATCCAAGGCCCTAAAGGAGCCTTCCACATCCAAAGTTTCACCTGCACATCCACTAATATCATTTATTGTATCCGTTGCTCCCGATGTGGTCTCCTCTACATTGGGGAGACTGGGCGCCTCCTACCAGAGCGCTTTAGGGAACATCTCCGAGACACCCGCACCAATCAACCAAACCGCCCCGTGGCCCAACATTTCAACTCCCCCTCCCACTCTGCCGAGGACATGGAGGTCGTGGGCCTCCTTCACCGCCGCTCCCTCACCACCAGACGCCTGGAGGAAGAACGCCTCATCTTCTGTCTCGGAACACTTCAACCCCAGGGCATCAATGTGGACTTCAACAGCTTCCTCATTTCCCCTTCCCCCACCTCACCCTAGTTCTAAACTTCCAGCTCAGTAACTGTCCCCTTGACTTGTCCGGACTTGTCCTACCTGCCTATCTTCTTTTCCACCTATCCACTCCACTCTCTCCTCCTTGACCTATCACCTTCATCTCCTCCCCCACTCACCCATTGTACTCTATGCTACTTTCTCCCCACCCCCAGCCTCCTCTAGCTTATCTCTCCACGCTTCAGGCTCACTGCCTTTATTCCTGATGAAGGGCTTTTGCCCGAAACGTCGATTTCACTGCTCGTTGAATGCTGCCTGAACTGCTGTGCTCTTCCAGCACCACTAATCCAGTATTTGGTTTTCAGCATCTGCAGTCATTGTTTTTACCTTCACAAAACCATGCTGACTATCCTTGATCACATTATTCCTATCCAGACGTTCATAAATCCTATCCCTTACAATTCACTCTAAGATTTTGCCCACAACAGAAGTGAGACTCACTGGCCTATAGTTAGTAGGGCTGTCCCTACTCCCCTTCTTGAACAAGGGGACCACATTCGCTATCCTCCAGTCTTCTGGCACTATTCCTGTAGACAACGAGGACATAAAAATCAAGGCCAATGGCTCCGCTATCTCCTCCCTAGCTTCCCAGAGGATCCTAGGATAAATACCATCAGGCCCAGGGGACTTATCTATTTTCACCCTTTCCAGTATTCCCCGGACCTCTTCCCTACATACCTCAAAGCCATCCATTCTAATCACTTGTGACTCAATATTCACATCAGCAACAATGTCCTGTTCCTGAGTGAATACTGACGAAAAGTATTGATTTAGTGTCTCTCCAATCTCCTCTGCCTCCACGCACAACTTCCCACTACTATCCTTGACTGGACCTATTCCTACCCTAGTCATTCTTTTATTCCTGACATACCTATAGAAAGCCTTTGGGTTTTCCCTTATCCTACCAACCAAGGACTTTTCATGTCTCCTTCTCGCTGCTCTTAGCTCTCTCTTTAGATTACTCCTGGCTACCTTATAACTCTCAATCGCCCCAACTGAACCTTCACGCTTCATCTTTACATAGGCCGCCCTCTTCCCTTTAACAAGGGATTCCAATTCCTTATTAAACCATGGCTCCCTCACAAGACCCTTTCCTCCCTGCCTGACTGGTACATACTTATCAAGGACACCCAATAGCTGCTCCTTGAACAAGCTCCACATATCATTTGTGTCCTTCCCTTGAAGCCTATTTTTCCAATCCACACATCCTAAGTTATGCCTCACCGCATCATAATTTCCCTGCCCCCAACTATAACTCCTGCCCTGCAGTGCACACTTATCCCTCTCCATCACTACAGTAAAAGTCACCGAGTTGTGGTCACTGTCCCCGAAGTGCTCACCTACCTCCAAGTCTAACACCTGGCCTGGTTCATTACCTAGAACCAAATCCAGTATGGCCTCACCTCTTGTTGGCCTGTCTACATATTGTGTCAGGAAATCCTCCTGCATACATTGGACAAACACCGACCCATCTAACAAACTCGAACTATAGCTTTCCCAGTCAATATCTGGGAAGTTAAAGTCCCCCATAACAATCACCCTATTACTTTCACTCTTCTCCTGAATCATCCTTGCAATACTTTCCTCTACATCTCTCGGACTATTAGGAGGCCTGTAGAAAACTCCTAACAGGCTGATCTCACCTTTCCTATTTCTAACCTCAGCCCAAACTACCTCGGATGGCAAGTCTTCCTCCATCGTCCTTTCCACCGCTGTAATACTATCCTTGACAAGCAATGCCACACCTCCCACTCTTTTACCCCACCTCTGACCCTACTAAAATATTTAAACCCTGGAACCTGCAATAGCCATTCCTGTCCCTGTTCTACCCACGTCTCTGTAATGGCCACAACATCGAAGTCCCAGGTACCAACCCACGCTGCAAGTTCACCTTCCTTATTTCTTATACTTCTGGCATTGAAGTATACACACTTCAAGCCACCTTCCTGTTTACCGGCACCCTCCTTTGAGATCGATGCCTTGTTCCTGACCTCCCTACACTCAAGGTCCTGTACCCTAAAGCTATAGTCCAGGTTCCCATGCCCCTGCAGAGTTAGTTTAAACCCTCCCAAAGTGCACTAGCAAACCTCCCACCAAGGAGGTTCAACTCCACGTTCCTGTCTTTACCCATAATCCTTCATTCCTTTACTGATTAAAAACCAGCCCATCTCAGTCTTGAATGTACGGAATGCCCCAGACTTCACTATCCTCACTGTGATTAGCAGTGTTGTACAGGGATCAGTGAAGGATCCACTGTTGTTTGTCATTTATATAAACAATTTGGTCAAAAATTTAGGAAGTATGGTTAGTAATTTTGCGGATGACACCAAAATTGGTGGTATAATGGAAACTGAAGGAGGTTATCTAAGATTACAAAGGGATCTTGATCAATTGGGCCAATGGGCTAAGGAGCTGCATATGGAGTTTAATTTGGATAAATGAGAGGTGTTGCATTTTGGTAAAACAAGCAAGGGCAGGAATTACACATTTAATGGTAGGGCCCTGAGCAGTGCTGTCGAGTAGAGACACCTAGGAGTTCAGGTATGTAGTTCTTTGAAAGTGGAGTCACAGGTAGATAGGATGGTAAAGAAGGCAGTTAGCACACTTGTCTTCACTGTTGAGACTATTACACATATAGGAGATAGGACGTCATGTCCCAGTTGTATGGGACACTGGTAAAACCACTTTTGAAGTACTGTTACTAGTTTATTTATAGAATCCCTACAGCATGGAAACAGGCCCTTCAGCCCAACAAGTCCATACTGATCCTGTGAAGAGTAACTCACCCAGACCTATTCCCCTACTACTCTACATTTACCCCATACTAATGCATCTAACCTACACACCCCTGAACATTACGGGCAATTTAGCATGGCCAATTCATCTGACCTGCACATTTTTGTACTGTGGGAGGATGTTCAAAGAAACACATGCACACACGGGGAGAATGCGCAACTCCACACAGTTGCCCGAGGCAGAATCAAACCCGGGTCACTGGCGCTGTGAGGCAACAGTACTAACCACTGAGCCACCATGCTGCCCTGTGTACAGCTCTGGTAGCTGTGTTGTCGAAAGGCAATTATCATATTGGAGCGGATTCAGAAAAGATTTACAAGGATGTTACCGGGACTAAAGGGTTTGAGTTATAAGAAAAGGCTGAATATGCCGGGACATTTTCCACTGGAGTATAAGAGATTGAGGGGGTGACCTTATAGAGGTTTATAACATCATAGTTAAGGTGAATAGCCATTGTCTTTTCGCTGGGGTAGTGGAGTTCAAAACTAGAGGGCATATTTTTAAGGTGAGAGAAGAAAAATTTAAACGAGACCTGAGAGGCAACGTTTCACACAGCGGATGGCTCTTATGTGGAATGAAATGCCAGAGGAAGTGGTAGATGCAGGTACAGTTACAACATTTAAAAGATATTTGGACAAGTAAATTAATAGAAAAGGATGAGATATATACGGGTCAAACGCAGACATATGGGACTAGTTTAGTTTGGGAAACTCTGTTGACATGGAGGAATTGGACCGAAGGGTCTGCTTCTGTGCTGTATGACTGTCTTAAATCTGCAACTCATTATTCTGAAATTACATCATCTGGTCCGAGACTTACCCACAAGCAGAAACAACACTTTCATATCTACTCTGTCAACTCCCTTAAGAATCTCAGATGTTCCAATAGGTCACCTATCATTCTTTTATATTTCAGCAAGTACAGGTCCAATTTACTCAACCTCCCCTCATAAGACATATCCTGGTATAGCTAGTGAACCTTCTCGGGACAGTCTCTAATGTCATACATCTCTCCTTAGATAAGAGGCCCAAAACTGTTCACAGTATTCCAGCTGTGGTCTGACCAGTGTCTTGAAAAGGAGCACAAGCAGATCTAATTCAGACAGAAGGGCAGATTAGTTTTGGTAATCTCCAGCCTGAGAGTGCTAAAAGTCAGTCTTAAACTGATTTAACAGTACAACTAGAGATAGAGTTCAGAAGGCTGGCTTGTGTTTGTGTCTCTTGGAAACAATCACATCTCGTGAAATGCAGAAAGCTGCCAAAAAGAAACATTTGAAACATGATCAAATGAGTAAGAAATTAAAAAATTAAAAAAGGAGAGAATCTTCACTCGGATACAGTATCCCTAAAGGCAAAGTCTGGGAAATAAGAGTTGAATTTTTTAAAATGTTCATTGTAAATCTTTGCAAATTGTCTAATTTCTGAGTAGAGATTGCACCTCTTAGACGTATATTTCCTTGGTTGTGGATTAAAATGGAGTGGGCTGTTTTAGAACCAAGGACTTTGGAATGATTTGCTGCATTTCCACAAAACACTTGCTATAATCCATTGTGAGTTGTGTTTATTCTTTTGGTATGCAAATAATACGAAAGGTGAGATATGACAAAAGTTGAAGTTCTAAATTGGAGAATGGCCAATTTTGGCGGTATTAGGCAAGAACTTTCAAACTTCTGGATTAGTGGTGCTGGAAGAGCACAGCAGTTCAGGCAGCATCCGAGGAGCAGTAAAATCGACGTTTCAGGCAAAAGCCCTTCATCAGGAATAAAGACAGTGAGCCTGAAGGGTGGAGAGATATTTGAGAGGAGGGTGGGGGTGGGGAGAAAGTAGCATAGAGTACAATAAGTGAGTGGGGGAGGGGATGAAGGTGATACGTCTATGGGGAGGAGGGTGGAATGGATAGGTTGAAAAGAAGATAGGCAGGTAGGACAAGTCATGGAGACAGTGCTGAGCTGGAAGTTTGGAACTAGGGTGAGGTGGGGGAAAGGGAAATGAGGAAACTGTTGAAGTCCACATTGATGCCCTGGGGTTGAAGTGTTCCGAGGCGGAAGATGAGGCGTTCTTCCTCCAGACGTCTGGTGGTGAGGGAGCGGCGATGAAGGAGGCCCAGGGCCTCCATGTCCTCAGCAGAGTGGGAGGGGGAGTTGAAATGTTGGGCTACAGGGCGATGTGGTTGATTGATGCGGGTGTCCCGGAGATGTTTCCAAAAGCGCTCTGCTAGGAGGCATCCAGTCTCCCCAATGTAGAGGAGACTGCATTGGGAGCAACGGATACAATAAATGATATTGGTGGATATGGATCAAAACTTAGATGGATGTGGAAGGCTCCTTTAGGGCCTTGGATGGAGGTGAGGGAGGAGGTGTGGACGCAGGTTTTGTAATTCCCGCGGTGGCAGGGGAAGGTGCCAGGATGGGAGGGTGGGTTGTAGGGGGGCGTGGATCTGACCAGGTAGTCATGGAGGGAACGGACTTTGCGGAAGGTGGAAAGAATGGGGAGAAAAATATATCCCTGGTGGTGGGGTCTGTTTGGAGGTGGCGGAAATGTCGGCAGATAATTTGGTTTATGCGAAGGTTAGTAGGGTGGAAGGTGAGCACCAGGGGCGTTCTGTCCTTGTTACGGTTGGAGGGGTGGGGTCCCAGGCCGGTGGTGCGGGATGTGGACGAGATGTGTTGGAGGGCATCTTTAACCACGTGGGAAGGGAAATTGCGGTCTCTAAAGAAGGAGGCCATCTGGTGTGTTCTGTGGTGGGAACTGGTCGTCCTGGGAGCAGGTACGGCAGAGGCGGAGGAATTGGGAATACGGGATGGCATTTTTGCAGGAGGTAGGGTGGGAAGAGGTGTAATCCAGGTAGCTGTGGGAGTCGGTGGGTTTGTAAAAAACGTCGGTGTCAAGTCAGTCGTCGTTAATGGAGATGGAGAGGTCCAGAAAGGGGAGGGAGGTGTCAGAGATGGTCCACGTAAGTTTAAGGTCAGGGTGGAATGTGTTGGTGAAGTTGATGAATTTCTCAAGCCCCTCGCGGGAGCACGAGGTGGCACCAATGCAGTCATCAATGTAGCAGAGGAAGAGGTGGGGAGTGATGCCGGTGTAATTACGGAAGATCGACTGTTCGACGTAGCCAAAGAGACAGGCATAGCTGGGGCCCATACGGGTGCCCAAGGCTACCCCTTTGGTCTGGAGGAACTACAACAGTACCCTTCCACCGACACTCTCATTCGTTTGGCCGAACTGGTCCTTAACAATTTCTCCTTCGAATCCTCCCACTTCCTCCAGACCAAAGGCGTAGCCATGGGCACCCGTATGGGCCCCAGCTATGCCGGTCTCTTTGTTGGCTACGTAGAACAGTCCATCTTCCGTAATTACACCGGCACCACTCCCCACCTCTTCCTCCGCTACATTGATGACTGCATTGGCGACACCTCGTGCTCCCGCGAGGAGGTTGTGCAATTCATCAACTTCACCAACACATTCCACCCTGACCTTAAATTAACTGGACCATCTCTGACACCTCCCTCCCCATTCCCGGACCTCTCCATCTCCATCAATGATGACTGACTTGACACCAACATTTTTTACAAACCCACCGACTCCCACAGCTACCTGGATTACACCTCTTCCCACCCTAACTCCTGCAAAAAAGCCATCCCATACTCCCAATTCCTCCGCCTTATCTGCTCCCAGGAGGACCTGTTCCACCACAGAACACACCAGATGGCCTCCTTCTTTAGAGACCGCAATTTCCCTTCCCACGTGGTTAAAGATGCCCTCCAACGCATCTCGTCCACATCCTGCACCTCCGCCCTCAGACCCCACCGCTCCAACTGTAACAAGGACAGAACGCCCCTGGTGCTCACCTTCCAACCTACCAACCTTCACATAAACCAAATCATCCACCGACATTTTCACCACCTCCAAACAAACCCCACCACCAGGGATATATTTCCCTCCCCACCCCTTTCCGCCTTCCGCAAAGACTGTTCCCTCCATGACTACCTGGTCAGATCCACACCCCCTACAACCCACTCTCCCATCCTGGCTCCTTCCCCTGCCACTGCAGGAATTGCAAAACCTGCGCCCACACCTCCTCCCGCACCTCCATCCAAGGCCTTAATGGAGTCTTCCACATCCAAAGTTTTACCTGCACATCCACCAATATATTTTATTGTATCCGTTGCTCCCGATGCGGTCTCCTCTACATTGGGGAGACTGGACGCCTCCTAGCAGAGCGCTTTAGGGAACATCTCTGGGACACCCGCACCAATCAATCACACCGTCCTGTGGCCCAACATTTCAACTCCCCCTCCAACTCTGCCGAGGACATGGTGTGTTGCCTGCCCGGTGCCAGGGTGCGGGACATCTCCGACCGGCTTGAAAGAATATTGGAGGGGGAGGATCCAGTTTTGTGGTCCACGTTGGTACTAACAACATAGGCAAGACTGGGGTGGAGGACCTGTTTGGGGATTACGAAGCACTAGGCAGGAAATTGAAGCACAGGTCCTCAAGGGTCATAATCTCTGGATTACTGCCTGAGCCACGTGCCAACTGGCATAGGGAC
This sequence comes from Chiloscyllium punctatum, assembly GCF_047496795.1. Classification (NCBI taxonomy): domain Eukaryota; kingdom Metazoa; phylum Chordata; class Chondrichthyes; order Orectolobiformes; family Hemiscylliidae; genus Chiloscyllium; species Chiloscyllium punctatum. Next base: position 117,680,121 of record NC_092748.1, on the reverse strand, counting down.
AAGAAAATTAGGCAAGTAAACACCTGGCTAAGGGATTGGTATGGGAAACAGGGATTCCACTTCATGGGGCGTTGGCATCAGTTTTGGAACAGGGGGAATCTGTACCGTTGGGACAGTCTCCACCTGAACCGATCAGGTACCAATGTCGAGCAAAGAGAATAAATAGGGTGGTCAGTAGGACTTTAAACTTCTGAGTTGGGGGGGGAAGGGAAAGTGAAAGCGACAGGGAGTATGGCATTAAATGGAAAGATAAGCAGCAGGATAGCATGTGTCCAGGCGGATTTAAAATTGAGGCAGACTGGGAATGCAGAAAAAAGCAAGGATAACTTAGGACATCATATGACTTCCAATATCTCTAATGATAAGAAAGTTAGAATTAAGGCACTTTACCTGAATGCTCGTAGTATTCATAACAAAGCAGATGAACTAATGGCACAGATCATAGTGAATGATTATGATGTGGGAGGCATCACAGAGACTTGGTTACAGGGGGGTCAGGACTGGCAGTTAAACCTCCAAGGATTTTCGACTTATCGAAAAGACAGGGAGGTTGGCAGAGGGGTGGGGTTGCCTTGTTAGTTAAGAACAAAATTAAATCTATGGCACTGAATGACATAGCGTCAGATGATGTGGAGTCTGTGTGGGTGGAATTGAGGAACCACAAAGGCAAAAAAACCATAATTGGAGTTGTGTACAGACCTCCTAACAGCGTCAGGTCCAGGGACGCAACATGTACCGGGAAATAGAGGAGGCATGTCAGAAAGGCAAGGTCATGGTGATCATGGGAGACTTCAATATGCAGGTGGACTGGGTAAATAATGTTGCCAGTGGATCCAAAGAAAGGGAATTCATGGAATGCTTACAGGATGGCTTTTTGGAACAGCTTGTCATGGAGCCCACAAGGGAGCAGGCTATTCTGCACCTAGTGCTTTGCAATGAACCAGACTTTATAAAAGATCTTAAAGTAAGGGAACCCTTAGGAAGCAGCGATCATAATATGGTGGAGTTCAGTCTGGAGTTTGACAGAGAGAAGGCAAAATCGGATGTAATGGTATTACAGTTAAATAAAGGTAATTATGAGGGCATGAGAGCGGAACTGACGAAAATAGACTGGAAGCAGAGGCTTGCGGGGAAGACACTAGAGCAAAAATGGCAGGTGTTTGTGGGTAAAATTGAGGACACTGTACAAAGGTTCATCCCCAAGAAAAGAAAGAATATCCAGGGAGGGATTAGACAGCCATAGCTGATAAAGGAAGTCAGGAAATGTATTAAAAAGAGAGATCCTATAAAAGTGGCCAAGAGCAGTGGGAAATCAGAAGATTGGGAAGGCTACAAAAACAAACAGACGATAACAAAGAGAGTAATAAGAAAGGAGAGGATCAAATATGAAGGTAGGGTAGCCAGTAATATTAGGAATGTTAGTACAAGTTTCTTTCAATACATAAGAAACAAATGACAAGCAAAAGTAGACATTGGGCCACTTCAAACTGATGCTGGAAGCCTAGTGATGGGAGATAAGGAAATAGCAGGAGAACTTAACAAGTACTTTGTGTCCGCTTTCACAGTGGAAGACATGAGTAATATCCCAACAATTAAAGGGAGTCAGGGCGCTGAGTTGAGTATGGTTGCCATTACAAAAGAGATCGTGCTAGAAAAGCTAAAAAGTCTTAAAATTGATAAATCTCCTGGCCCCGATGGGATACATCCTAGAGTTCTGAGAGAGGTGGCTGAGGAAATAGCAGAGGCATTGGTTGAGATCTTTTAAGAGTCACTGGAGTCAGGGAAAGTCCCGGATGATTGGAAGATCGCTGTTGTAACCCCATTGTTCAAGAAAGGATCAAAACAAAAGATGGAAAATTATAGGCCAATTAGCCTAACCTCGGTTGTTGGTAAAATTCTAGAATCCATCATTAAGGATGAGGTTTCTAAATTCTTAGAAGAGCAGAGTCCGATTAGAACAAGTCAAGATGGATTTAGTAAGGGGAGGTCATGCCTGACAAACCTGTTGGTATTCATTGAAGAGGTGACAAGTAGGTTAGACCAGGGAAACCCAGTGGATGTGGTCTATCTAGACTTCCAAAAGGCCTTTGATAAGGTGCCACACGGGAGGCTGCTGACCAAGGTGAGGGCCCATGGTGTTCGAGGTGAGCTACTGGGATGGATTGAGGATTGGTTGTCTGACAGAAGGCAGAGAGTTGGGATCAAAGATTCTTTTTCAGAATGGCAGCTGTTGACGAGTGGTGTCCCGCAGGGTTCAGTGTTGGGGCCACAGCTGTTTGCATTATATATTAATGATCTGGATGAAGGGACTGGGGGCATTCTAGCGAAGTTTGCCGATGATACGAAGATAGGTGGACAGGCAGGTAGTACTGAGGAAGTGGGGAGGCTGCAGAAGGATCTAGACAGTTTGGGAGAGTGGTCCAGGAAATGGCTGATGGAATTCAACATGAACAAATGCGAGGTCTTGCACTTTGACAAAAAGAATAAAAGTACAGACTACTTTCTAAACGGTGAGAAAATTCGTAAAGCCAAAGTACAAAGGGATCTGGGAGTGCTAGTCGAGGATTCTCTGAAGGTCAACATGCAGGTTGAGTCCATGATTAAGAAAGCGAATGCAATGTTGTCACTTATCTCAAGAGGGTTGGAATATAAAAGCACCATTGTGCTACTGAAACTTTATAAAGCTCTGGTTAGGCCCCATTTGGAGTACTGTGTCCAGTTTTGGTCCCCACACCTCAGGAAGGACACACTGGCACTGGAACGTGTCCAGCGGAGATTCACACGGATGATCCCTGGAATGGTTGGTCTAACATATGAGGAACGGCTGAGGATCCTGGGATTGTATTCATTGGAGTGTAGAAGATTAAGGGGAGACATAATAGAGACGTACAAGATAATACATGGCTTGGAAAGCGTAGACGCTAGGAAATTGTTTCCGTTAGGTGAGGAGACTAGGACCCGTGGAAACAGCCTTAGAATTAGAGGGGGTAAATTCAGAACAGAAATGCGGAGACATTTCTTCAGCCAGAGAGTGGTGGGCCTGTGGAATTCATTGCCACAGAGTGCAGTGGAGGCCGGGACGCTAAGTGTCTTCAAGGCAGAGATTGGTAGATTCTTGTTGTCTCGAGGAATTAAGGGCTACGGAGAGAATGCGGGTAAGTGGAGTTGAAATGCCCATCAGCCATGATTGAGTGGTGGAGTGGACGCGATGGGCTGAATGGCCTTACTTCCACTCCTATGTCTTATGGTCCTGGACCTCCTTCACCGCTGCTCCCTCACCACTAGATGCCTGAAGGAAGAACGCCTCATCTTCCACCTCGGAACACTTCAACCCCAGGGCATCAATGTGGACTTCAACAGTTTCCTCATTTCCCCTTCCCCCACCTCACCCTAGTTCCAAACTTCCAGCTCAGCACTGTCTCCATGACTTGTCCTACCTGCCTATCTTCTTTTCAACCTATCCACTCCACCCTCCTCCCCATAGACCTATCACCTTCATCCCCTCCCCCACTCACCTATTGTACTCTATGCTACTTTCTCCCCACCCCCACCCTCCTCTCACGTATCTCTCCACCCTTCAGGCTCTCTGCCTGTATTCCTGATGAAGGGCTTTTGCCCGAAACGTCGATTTTACTGCTCCTCGGATGCTGCCTGAACTGTTGTGGTTTTCCAGCACCACTAATCCAGAATCTGGTTTCCAGCATCTGCAGTCATTGTTTTTACTTAAGAACTTTCAAAAGCTGATTGGGGGCAAATGTTCGCAGGTAAAGAGATGGCTGGAAAATGAGAAGCCTTCAGAAATGAGACAAGAGTCCAGAGAAAGTATATTTCTGTTAGGGTGAAAGGAAAGGCTGGTAGGTGTAGGGAATGCTGGATGACTAAAGAAATTGAGGGTTTGGTTAAGAAAAAGAAGGAAGCATATGTAAGGTGTAGACAGGATAGATTGAGTGATTCCTTAGAAGAGCATAAAGGCAATAGGAGTATACTGAAGAGGGAAATCAGGAGGGCAAAAAGAGGACATGAGATAGAGTCATAGAGATGTACAGCATGGAAACAGACCCTCCGGTCTAACCCATCCATGCTGACCAGATATCCCAACCCAATCTCGTTCCACTTGTCAGCACCCGGTCCATATCCCTCCAAACCCTTCCTATTCATATACCCATCCAAATGCCTTTTAAATGTTGCAATTGTACCAGCCTCCACCACTTCCTCTGGCAGCTCATTCCATACACGTACCACCCTCTGCGTGAAAAGGTTGCCCCTTAGGTCTCTTTTATATCTTTCCCCTCTCACCCTAAACCTATGCCCTCTAGTTCTGGACTCTCCCACACCAGGGAAAAGACTTTGTCTATTTATTCTATCCATGTCCCTCATGATTTTATAAACCTCTATAAGGTCACCCCTCAGCCTCCAACACTCCAGGGAAAACAGCCCTAACTTATTCAAGCTGTCCCTATAGCTCAAATCCTCCAACCCTGGCAACATCCTTGTAAATAGTTTCTGAACCCTTTCAAGTTTCACAACATATTTCTGATAGGAAGGAGACCAGAATTGCACGGAATATTCCAACAGTGGGCTCACCAATGTCACGTACAGCCACAACATAATCTCCCAAATCCTGTACTCAATACACTGACCAATAAAGGAAAGCATACCAAACACCTTCTTCGCTATCCTATCTACCTGCAGCTCCACTTCCAAGGAGCTATGAACCTGCAGTCCAGCAACACTTTGTTCAGCAACACTCCCCAGGAACCTACCATTAAGTGTATAAATCCTGCTAAGAGCATGAACACATTCTAAAATTTGATTACAACAGCATATCTCTGCCACCATATCACCTTTCCCACAAACAAAGTCTCGCATGCTTTGCTGTCAGCAGAACTGAACCATTTTCGCCTCTTCAGACCTCTCATTTGCATGAATTTTACATCTCACTGTCATTTATCACCATTAACACCCCTTTTGTCTTTTGGTCCAGGCACATTCACCATCTATTCCACTCACTCATCCTTCTGTAAAATCATAAAGGACATCATTTCCCAGCCCCTTTTGGTTCTGGTTCTCTCCTCACTAATGCTGGAAGACCTGTAGAGTCTCCAGACTTTTCTGTTTCTTTTTCAGCATTCTGTTTTTAACTAGACAGCATTAGTTGGAGCCTGAGGTTCTAGCTAGTCAAATATTGATGGCTCTTCCTTTAAGAGGATTTTCAAGTATTTCAAAGGCTGATGTCTATTAATGGTACCAATTGTGAAGTGCCATCAATACTGACAGAATTACTTTGCTGGCTTTGAAGTTCAAGGTGTGGGGCATAACTAGTTAGGTTAGTATTTATTGTCCTGAAGTCAGTTAAAAGTTAACCACATTGATGTGGGTCTGCAGTCACTTGTAAAAATAGCATATCTCTTTCCCTAAAAGACATCAGTCAACGATATGGGTTTTCACAACAATCAAGAGTGGTTACGTGGTCCTTCAAAAAGCTAAATTTAATTTCAGGCTTATTGAATTCAAAATTCATCATCTGCTATGGTGGGATTCAAACCAATTCTTCTGGAATATTAGCCTGGACCTCTGGATTACTAAGGTAAAAACAATGACTGCAGATGCTCAAAATCAAATACTGGATTAGTGGTGCTGGAAGAGCACAGCAGTTCAGGCAGCATCCAACGAGCAGCGAAATCAACGTTTCGGGCAAGGGCTTTTGCCTGAAACGTTGATTTCGCTGCTCGTTGGATGCTGCCTGAACTGCTGTGCCCCTCTGGATTACTAGGCTCGTGGCATTATCTGATTCTGGATTAGTGGTGCTGGAAAAGCACAGTAGTTCAGGCAGCATCCGAGGAGCAGTAAAATCGACGTTTCAGGCAAAAGCCCTTCATCGGGAATACAGGCAGAGTGCCTGAAGGGTGGAGAGATAAATGAGAGGGGGGTGGGGGTGGGGAGAAAGTAGCATACAGTACAATAGGTGAGTAGGGGTGGGGATGAAGGTGATAGGTCAGAGAGGAGGGTGGGGGGAAGGTAACAAAGAGTACAATGGGTGGATGGGGGTGGGATGACGGTGATAGGTCAGAGAGGAGGGTGGAGTGGATAGGTGGAAAAGAAGACTTAGTGCATTATCCGTACCACACATCTACATCCCAGCCAAAGTTGAGTCAGTTGTTTTTCAATAAGATGGAAAAGATATACAAACACAAAAGACACAATATATGGGAAAAGGGGAAAGAATTGAAAAGCCTAGATTACTAAACACTTAGGATGGTCAAAGACAGTTTTGAAGGCACAGTGAACTTGTGGCAAGGTAATGGCATATCCAAGGTAACAAGAATACAAAAAAAAAGAACTGCAGATGGTGGAAATCTGAAACAAAACCAAAAATGGCTGAAGAAATTAGTTATTACACTTGACAGAAAATGCTTTGGGAATTGGTTTGCTCCATTGGCTGGATGGCTAATTTGTTATGCAGCTTGACACCAGGAGTATGGGTTCAATTCCTCTACCTGGTGAGGTTATTATGACGGCTGTGCCTTCTTGACCTCCTTAGCCTGAGTTGTGGTGATCCCCAGATATGAAAATGTGTTGCTGGAAAAGCGCAGCAGGTCAGGCAGCATCCAAGGAGGAGGAGATTCGACGTTTCGGGCATTGGTGGAGTGGGAGGGGGAGTTGAAGTGTTGAGCCACGGGGTGGTTGGGTTGGTTGGTCCGGGTGTCCCAGAGGTGTTCTCTGAAACATTCAGCAAGTAGGCGGCCTGTCTCCCCAATATAGAGGAGGCCCCATCGGGTGCAGCGGATGCAGTAAATGATGTGTGTGGAGGTGCAGGTGAATTTGTGGTGGATATAGAAGGATCCCTTGGGGCTTTGGAGGGATGTAAGGGGGAGGTGTGGGTGCAAGTTTTGCATTTCTTGCAGTTGCAGGGGAAGGTGCAGGGAGTGGAGGTTGGGTTGGTGGGAGTGTGGACCTGACGAGGGAGTCACGGAGAGAGTGGTCTTTTCAGAACACTGATAGGGGAGGGGAGGGAAATATATTCCTGGTGGTGGGGTCTGTTTGGAGGTGGCGGAAATGACGACGGATGATACGATGTATATGGAGGTTGGTGGGGTGGTAGGTGAGGACCAGTGGGGTTCTGTCCTGGTGGCGATTGGAGGGGCAGGGTTCAAGGGCGGAGGAGCGGGAAGTGGAGGAGATGCAGTGGAGAGCATCATCGACCACGTCTGGGGGGAAAATTGCGGTCCTTGAAGAAGGAGGCCATTTGGGTTGTTTGGTATTGGAATTGGTCCTCCTGGGAGCAGATGCGGTGGAGACAAAGGAATTGGGAATATGGGATGGCGTTTTTACAGGGGGCAGGGTGGGAGGAGGTGTAGTCTAGGTAGCTGTGGGAGTTGGTCGGTTTACAGTAAATGTCCGTGTTGATTCACTCGCCCGAGATAGAAATGGAGAGGTCTAGGAAGGGGAGGGAGGAGTCTGAGATGGTCCAGGTAAATTTGAGGTCGGGGTTGAAGGTGTTGGTAAAGTGGATGAACTGTTCAACCTCCTCGTGGGAGCACGAGGCAGTGCCGATACAGTCATCGATGTAGCAGAGGAAAAGGAGGGGGGTGCCAGTGTAGCTGCGGAAGATGGACTGTTCCACATATCCTACGAAGAGGCAGGCATAGCTGGGGCCCATGTGGGTGCCCATGGCTACTCCTTTGGTTTGGAGTAAGTGGGAGGATTGGAAAGAGAAGTTGTTCAGAGTGAGGACCAGTTCAGTCAGTCGAAGGAGGGTGTCAGTGGAAGGGTACTGGTTGGTACGGTGGGAAAGGAAGAAGCGGAGGGCTTTGAGTCCTTCGTGATGGGGGATGGAGGTGTACAGGAACTGGACGTCCATGGTGAACATAAGGTGTTGGGGACCGGGGAAGCGAAAATCACGGAGGAGGTGGAGGGCATGGGTGGTGTCCCAAACTTAGGTGGGGAGTTCTTGGACTAAGGGGGACAGGACCGTGTCGAGGTATGCAGAGATGAGTTCGGTGGGGCAGGAGCAGGCTGAGGTAAAAACAATGACTGCAGATGCTGGAAACCAGATTCTGGATTAGTGGTGCTGGAAGAGCACAGCAGTTCAGGCAGCATCCAAGTAGCTTCGAAATCGACGTTTCGGACAAAAGCCCTTCATCAGGAATAAAGGCAGTGAGCCTGAAGCGTGGAGAGATAAGCTAGAGGAGGGTGGGGGTGGGAAGAAAGTAGCATAGAGTACAATGGGTGAGTGGGGGAGGGGATGAAGGTGATAGGTCAAGGAGGAGAGGGTGGAGTGGATAGGTGGAAAAGAAGATAGGCAGGTAGGACAAGTCCGGACAAGTCAAGGGGACAGTTACTGAGCTGGAAGTTTAGAACTAGGGTGAGGTGGGGGAAGGGGAAATGAGGAAACTGTTGAAGTCCACATTGATGCCCTGGGGTTGAAGTGTTCCGAGGCGGAAGATGAGGCGTTCTTCCTCCAGGCATCTGGTGGTGAGGGAGTGGCGGTGAAGGAGGCCCAGGACCTCCATGTCCTCGGCAGAGTGGGAGGGGGAGTTGAAATGTTGGGCCACGGGGCGGTGTGGTTGATTGGTGCGGGTGGTTAAAGATGCCCTCCAACGCATCTCGTCCACATCCCACACCTCCGCCCTCAGACCCCACCCCTCCAACCATAACAAGGACAGAACGCCCCTGGTGCTCACCTTCCACCCTACCAACCTTCGCATAAACCAAATCATCTGCCGACATTTCTGCCACCTCCAAACAGACCCCACTACCAGGGATATATTTCCCTCCCCACCCCTTTCCGCCTTCCGCAAAGACCATTCCCTCCGCGACTACCTGGTCAGGTCCACGCCCCCAAACAACCCACCCTCCAATCCTGGCACTTTCCCCTGCCACCGCAGGAACTGTAAAACCTGCGCCCACACCTCCTCCCTCACCTCTATCCAAGGCCCTAAAGGAGCCTTCCACATCCAAAGTTTTATTTGCACATCCACTAATATCATTTATTGTATCCGTTGCTCCTGATGCGGTCTCCTCTACACTGGGGAGACTGGGCGCCTCCTAGCAGAGCGCTTTAGGGAACATCTCCAGGACACCCGCACCAATCAACCACACCACCCCGTGGGCAAAGAGATCGAGGGCAGGCAAGAGGCCAGCACAGGGTGTCCAGGTGGATGGGGTGTGTTGGAGGCGGGAGAAGGGGTCATCACAGGGTGAGCGAGAATCCTGGTTGAAGAAGTAGGCGCGGAAGCGAAGGCGGCAGAAGAATTATTCAATGTCTCGCCGCATGTTGAACTCGTTAATCCGAGAGCGTAGGGGAATGAAGGTAAGGCCTCTGCCGAGGACTGATCTTTCATCCTCAGAGAGGGGTAGTTCTGGAGGGATGGTGAAAATACGGCAGGGCTGGGAGCTAGGACCTGGTTTGGGGCTGGAGCTGGGAGTGGGGGCGGGGTTAGGCATGGGGGCGGGAATCGGGGCAGGGACGGGATCCTCAGGTAATACCACTAGGCATAGCTTTAAAATGGGAGAGATGACTGTAGTGACTCTCTTTGTCACAGTTCAAAGCCCAAGAGAGTCTGTTTCAGGTAACGTTTCAATCTATCCATGACAGTGGATCAAATGCCCATTATAAACAATCTTTTTTTTCAAGAAACACATTTACAGTTCCAAGCTTGAACTGTAGTGTGACTTATATTGAAAACAAAATCATGTACTGATGAAGTACGGTAATCAGGTAAAACACATACAAATATGTAAAAAAAAAGTAAATAAAACAAATATATAAGTTACGTTGTAACAAATATAGAGAAAGAAGTCCAACAGCTAACTGGGAAGTGATGGATAGGATGTTTAGGGGTAATGATTACATCCCAGTATTCCCCTCTTGCCAAACCAAAAACATGTTGAAATAAAGCCAAGTCAATCATTTGCAATTCTTTTTTCTGTAGGCAATTCAGTTACAATAATTAATATGTGGGAATACAAAATTACAATGTCATAATTTCAACTGCACAATTTCAAATGGCATATACAGCAGTATCTCAGTGATTTTCTACAAAGGGAGCACTGTACACACATGAAGGACAAAATTATTGAACACTCATTGTCATACATAAAATCATTAACAAATCCAAAAGTTAAAGGATTACACTTGCCTTCCTTAATTCTTCATAATCTTTTTCAGACTCCTTTCTTAGTTGAATTTCCTTTTCTAATCTGCAATGAGAAGTAAATCATTTTATACGAGCCATCACTCCTGTCACAACTATTACATCAAAAATCATATTTCATTTTCATAATACTGAATAATATCATAAGACCATAATAAACAGGAACAGGAGTAGGGGGTGCTCGGTCATTCAATAGGATCACGGCTGATCCATCATCCCTCATGAGTGCTTCCCTTCCTTTTCCTCCTAACCCTTGATTCCCTTGATTACAACACTAGAAAAACAATATCCCACCCAGGCAGTTCAAATTGGTGTTTACCCTCCACATGAGCAGTATTATTAATCAAATGGATGCAATTCTATGATGCAAGCACCCAATTATTGTTCATGATGGCATATTTGAAGCATCAGCCTGTCCAGTACAATGGATCAAATGTCCATTATAAGTAACATTTTTTCCAAGTAACACATTCACAGTTCCAAGGTTGAATTATCCTGTGATTTACATAGAAAACAAAATCACGCACTGATGAAGTATAAAAATCAGGTTAACACATACAAATATGTAAATCATGTGGTCATAAATATAGAGAAAGAAATTTAGCAGCTAACTGGCAAGTGATGGATGGGAGGTTTTGGGTAATGCTCACTTACAGTTATTACAAGCCAGTACACCCCTCCTACTGTTATAGGCACATATGTACATCTAAACTTCATGATTAAAACAGGTCATTGAGGACTTAAACCATCATATTCCATTGGTAACATTATCATTTTTTAAAAAATCTATTCATGAAATGTGGGCATTGCTGGATAAGTCAGCATTTATTGCCAATTCCTAAATGCTCTTGTGCAGGTGGTAAGCTACCTTTTTCAAGTGGGATAGCCTGTGCTATGTGGAGACACCTACAGTGTTGTAGGGAAAGGAGTTCCAAGATTAACAGTGTCAGCACCACACTAACAGTGAGGGTACAGAAATATAGTTTCAAGGTTGGTTCATGTGTGGCTTGGCAGAGAACTTGCAGATGGTACTGAGCATTGAGGTGGCAGATGAGTGCTAATGTAGTAAAATTGCTTATCTGGATGGTGTCATGGTTTGAGCATTGTTGGACCTGCAATCATCCAGGCAAGTGGAGAGTATTCCATCACTTATGCCTTGAAGATACAGAACAAACTTTGTGGAAACAATAGGTGAGTCACTTACTCCAAGATTCCTAGCATGTGACCTGCTCTTGGGAGCTACAGTATTTACTAGCCCAGTTCAGTTTCTGATTAATGGTAACCCCTGCCCCACCCCCAGTATGAGGAATCCAGTGATGGTAATGCCATTGAATGTCAAATGCAAGATTAAATTTTCTTTTCTTGGAGATGGTCAATGCCTGACATTTGTATGACATAAATTTTATTTGTCAGTTATGGATGTTGTAAGCATATAGGTGTGGCTTCAGTGTCTGCAAAGTTACAAATGCTGAGCATTGTACAATCATCAGTGAACATCCCAACTTTGGATAATTGGGCCTAGGATCCTACCTTGAGGAATTTCTGCAGTGGTGTACTGTGGTTGTGAATACTCACCCTAACCATCTTCCTTTGTTCTAAGTATGAGTTTTTTAAATTCATTCATGGGATGTGAAGGTCAGTGGCTGGCCAACTCAGAACAACTAAAGGAGAATTTGCCAATAATTTTCACCGGCTTCAGTTTTGCTAGGGTTCTTTGATGCCAGGCTTGATTGAGTGTTGCTTTGATGTCAAGGGCAGTCATCTTTGCTCTACAATAGAAAGCTGGTCAGCACACAGAAGATGCAGGAGAGTGGAGATATGTCAAATCAACCATGATCCTCCTGAAGGTGGAGCAGGCTTGAAGGGGTGAATGGCTTACTCCTGTTTCTATTTCTTGTGGTTTTATGGAGACAAAATGTAAGAAAAAACAGGTCTTTTTCCGAGTGACGGGCAGCAACTAGGAGGTATGATAAGGGCTTGGACCCCAGTTATTCACAATATATACTAACGATTTAGATGAGGGAACTGAATTAACAGGGGGATTGAGTTTAAGAGCTGCGAGTTTATGCTACAGCTCTATAGAGTCCTGGTTAGACTGCACTTGGAATATTGTGTTCAGTTCTGGTCGCCTCTTCATTGGAAAGATGTGGAAGCTTCAGAGAGGGTGCAGAGGAGATTTACCAGGATGCTGCCTGAATTGGAGGGCATGTCTTGTGAAGAAAGGTTGAGGGAGCTAGGGTTTTTCTCATTGGAGCGGTGAAGGATGAGAGGTGACTTGATAGAGGTGTACAAGATGTTGAGATAGATAGATAGAGTGGATAGCCAGAGACTTTTTCCCACGGTGGAAATGTCTATCACGAGGGAGCATAATTTTAAGGTGATTGGAGGAAGTTTTAGGGGATATGTCAGAGGTAGGTTCTTTACACAGAGTGGTGGGTACATGGAATGCCCTGCAAGCAGTGGTAATACAGTCAAATACATTGAGGACCTTTAAGCAACTCTTGGATAGGCACATGGAAGTTATGGGTACAATAAAGGGTATGTAGGTTAGTCTGATCTAATGATTTGGAGATGCCATTGTTGGACTGGGGTGTACATAGGTAAAACTCACACAACACCAGGTTTTAGTCCAACAAGCTTATTTGGAAGTACTAGCTTTTGGACCACTGTTCCTTCATCAGGTGGTTGTAGATTATAAGATCGTAGGACATAGAATTTATAGCAATAACTTATAGTCTGATGTAATTGAAATTAGAAACTGAAAAATACCTGGATTGTTTGTTAAGTCTCTCATCTTTTAGAACAAACATGCTGGTTTCAGTTCTTTTATATGTAAAACGCAGAGCTTTTTTAAAAAGTTACATTTTCAAGTGAACTTTAACAATAGGTGTCATGTTGGCCCAGATAACGCATTGAAGGTGTGAGCTGCCCTGCGTGAGACTGTCTGTGCCCCAATGGTCAGACTGATTCTAATCTAAAATTGGATTTATGCAGTTTTTGGGCAAAATAAAATGTAATTCTGCAAGTACAAATTCACCCCACAAACATATGTATGTATGTGCATTTGGGTGGGTGGTTATGAGTGTCTGTGACATTGTGTATATGCGTATGAGTGTAGTGTAAATGGGTGTAAGTCTGTGAGAAGGTGCATGTGTGAGTGTATGAGAGAGGGTCTGCGGGAGTGTATGGGTCTATAGGAGTGTGTCTGTGTGTCAGAGTGTCTGCATGTCTGTGTCTGTCTGTGAGTGCGCGCGTGTGTGTGTGTGTGTGTGTGTGTGTGGTGCAATGGAGTCACCTGTAGTGTGACATGAACCCCAGGTCCCAGTTGAGGCCATCCCCATGGGTACCAAACTTGGCTATAAGCCTCTGCTCGGCCACTTTGCATTGTTGCCTGTCCCAAAATCCGCTTTGGAGGACAGTCATCCGAAGGCCAAGGTCAAAGGTCCTGGACTACTGAAGTGTTCTCCAACTAGGAAGGAGCACCCCTGTCTGTTGATTGCTGTGCGGTATCCATTCATCCGTTGTCGTAGTCTCTGCTTGGTCTCGTTAATATACAAGCCTCAGGGTATCCTTGCCTGCAGAGTATGAGATAGAGTGTTGGCTGAGTCGCACGAGTACCTGCCACGTACTTGGTGGGAGGTGTCCCCACACATATTGAAACTCTTACAAGTCTTGCAGCATCTACCGCAACAAGGTTGTATGTGTTGTCCTGAAGGCTGGGCGGTTTGCAACAAACAATGATCTATTTGAGGTTTGGTGGTTGTATAAAGGTAAACAGTGGAGGTATGGAGAAGGTCTCGGCAAGGTGCTCACCCTCATTGATAATGTGTTGCAGGAGGTGAAGAACATAGTGTAGTTTCTCAGCTCCTGGGAAGTACTGGACAATGAAGGGCATCCTGTCGGTTGCAGCTCGTGTCTGTCTCTTGAGGAGGTCATTACAGTTTCCCGCTGTTGCACATCAGAACTGGCAGTCAACGAGTTGGGCATCGTACCCTATTCTTATGAAGGCATCCTGGAGTACTTACAGGTGCCAATCACATTCCTCCTCATCTGAACAGATACTGTGTATGCACAGGGCTTGTCCATAGGGGATCGCTGATTTAATATGTATAGAGTGGAAGCTGGAGAAGTGTAGCATCGTGAGGTTATCTGTGGGTTTGGGGTACACGGATAACCAGAGGCTCACTGAAGATGCTACCTAGTATAGTGACAAAACATCTGAAAACAAACCTTCCTGCTCCGCGAGCAAACCTACATCCAGAGCCTCAATCTGAACTACAAATCTTCTCAAAAGTCTCACATTATCTCTTTCCCCTTCACTGCCATAACATTTGTTTTACTGTGTGTGGCTTAAATAGGAGAAAGCAAGTACTGGAGCTCAGAGTCAAGAGTGTGGTGGTGGAAAAACACAGGTTAGGCAGCATCTGAGGAGCAGGAGAATCAACGTTTTTGGCATAAGCCTTTCATTATGTGTGGCCTAAATGTTTATGTTAACTATTATTAATAGGGGATCAGTGGAGACAGGGGCAGCCCTATTCTCTCAAGATAATAACTTGTACCATGTTCATCAACTGTGATCATTTCCTGGTGCAGTTCAGGTGCCCTATTTGGTGCAGAAAACAATAGCAAGCATAGCAAGCTGAGAAGTTCCACAATGGCTTTGTGCATGGGATAGTGTGGCTCAAAAACTGGATTGAGTTTTTTGAAGAAGTTACAAAGAGGGCAGAGCAGTGGACGTGACACATATGGACCTCAGTAAGGTGTTCGACAAGTTTCTGCATGGTTGACTGGCTATCAAGGTTAGATCACAAGGGAGAACTAGTTACTTGAATACAGAACTGGCTCAAAGGTTTAAGACAGAGGATGGTGATGGAGGGTTGCTTTTCAGACTGGAGGCCTGTGATCAACAGTGTAATACAAGGATCGGTGCTGGGTCAACTGCTTTTTATTTCTAATATAAATGATGTGGATGTGAACAGAGGAGGTATAGCTGGTATGTTTGCAGATGGCAGCACGATGGCTCAGTGGTTAGCACTGCTGCCTCACAGTACCAGTGAGCCGGGTTTGATTCCAGCCTCAGGCGATTGTGCAAACTCCACACAGACATTCTCCCCGTGCCTGCATGGGTTTTCGCTGGGTGTTCCGGTTTATTCCCACAATCCAAAGATGTGCAGGTTAGGTGAACCGGCCACGCTAAATTGCCCATAGTGTCTAGGGATGGGTAGGTTAGGTGCATTAGTTAGGGGTAAATGTAGAGTAATGGGATAGGGAAACGAGTCTGGGAGGGTTGCTCTTCGGAGGGTCGGTGTGGACCTGTTGGGCCAAATGGCCTGTTTCCACACTGTCGGGATTCTATGGAGGTGCAGTGGACAGCAAAGAAGGTTTCCTCAGAGTACAATGGGATCTTGATCAGATGGGCCAAGGAGTGGCAGATGGAGATAATTTAGATAAATGTGACATGCTGCATTTTGCAAAGGCAAATCAGTGCAAATCAGTGTTAAGGTCCTCGGGAGTGTTGAACAAAAAGACCTTGGAGTGCAGGTTCATAGTTCCTGGAAACTGGAGTCACAGTTAAGACAGGATAATGAAGACGACATTTAGTATGCTTGCCTTTATTGGTCAGTGCAGTGAGTGTAGGAGTTGGGAGGTCATGTTGCAGCTGTACAGGACACTAGTTAGGCCACTATTGGAATACTGCATGCAATTCTGGTTTCCCTGCAATAGGAAGGATGTCAGGAAACTTGAAAGGGTTCAGAAAAGATTTCAAGAATGTTGCAGAGTTGGAGGGTTTCAACTGTAGGGATAGGATGAATGGACTGGGGCTATTTTCACTGAAGCGTCGGAGGCTTGTAGAGGTTTATAAAATCATGAGGGGCATGGATCAGGCAAATAGACAAGGCCTTTTCCCCAGGGTGGGGGAGTCCAATACTAGATGGCATAGGTTTAAGATGAGAGGACAAAGATTTAAAGTAGATGTAAGGGACAGCCTTTTCACGCAGAGGGTGGTGCGTGTATAGAATGAACTGTCAGATAAGTGGTGGAAGCTGGTACAATTACATTTAAAAGTCATCTGGATGGGTATATGAATAGGAAGGGTTTAGAGGGATATGGGCCAAGTGCTGGCAAACGGGACTAGATTCATTTAGGATATTTGGTCAGCCTGAAGGGTCTGTTTCCGTGCTGCATGTCTATGAATTTAGATTTGATTCCCTACAGTGTGGAAACAGGCCCTTTGGCCCAGCCAGTCCACAACGACCCTCCGAAGAGTAAATCACCCAGACCCATTTCCCTCTGACTAATGCACCTAGTACGATGGGCAATTTAGCATGGCCAATTTACTTGACCGGCACATCTTTGGATTGTGGGAGGAAACTGGAGCACCCGGAGGAAACCCACGCAGACACAGGGAGAATGTGCAAACTCCACACAGACAATCGCCCAAGGCTGGAATCGAACTTGGGATCCTGGTGTTGTGAGATTGCAGTGCTAACCATTGAGCCACTGTGCCGTCAATTCATTCGTGTCTGCTTTCTGCGGGTTCTCTTACCAGCTTAGCTTTTAGATTTTGCTCGCCTCTTCCTTGGAGGTGCTAAATAAATATTTCTCATCTGTTTTCACTCAGGAAAAGGAGAATATTGTAGAGAAGACTGAGATACGGGCTATTAGACTTGAGAGAATTGAGGTTAGTAAGGAGGAGGTATTATTAATTCTAAAAAGTTAAAAATCACAACACCAGGTTATAGTCCAGTTTATAGGTTATAGGTTTAACCGGAAGCACTAGCTTTCAGAGTACTGCTCCTTCATCAGGTGGTTGTGGAGTACATGATTGTAAGATGTAGAATTTATAGCAAATGTTTATAGCGTGATGTAACTGATATTATAGATTGAAAAATACTTGATTGTTTAAGTTTCTCATCTGTTAGAATGACCATGTTGGTTTCACTTCTTTCGTATGTAAATCGCAAAACCTTAAGAAATTACATTCTCAAGTGAACTTTAACAATTGGTGTCAGCCTAGATAATGAATTGAAGGTGTTAGCACTCGTCTGTTATCTGTGCCATAATGTTTAGACTGATTCTAATCTAAAAAATGAATTAACAGAATCGTACATGGATTCATGCAGTTTTTGAGCAAAGTACAATGTAACTCTGCAATCCATTGTCATTGTCGACAGGTTTAGTACCAGAGGACTGGAGGATTGCAAATGTTGTGCCCTTGTTCAAGAAGGGCAGTAGAGATGAATCAGTTAATTATAGACCAGTGAGCCTTACGTCTGTTGTAGGAAAAGTTTTGGAAAGGGTTATGAGAGATAGGAACTATAATCATCTAGCAAGCAACACTTTGGTTGGAAATAGTCAACATGGATTCATCAAGGCAGGTCATGTCTCACAATCTTCATTGAGTTTTTTGAGAAGGTGGATGAGGGTAGGGCGGTTGACATTGTGTACATGGACTTCAGCAAAGTCTTTGATAAGATTACACATGTTGGCTATTGGAAAAAATGAGGAGGCATGGGATTGAAGGTGATTTAGCAGTTTGGATTAGAAACTGGCTTTCTGTAAGAAGGCAATGAGTGAGGGTTGAAGGAAAACATTCAGCCTGGAAACCAGTTATTAGTGATGTGCCACAAGGATCTGTTTTAGGACCATTGCTGTTTGTCATTTTTAGAAACAACTTGGACGCAGGCATAGGTGGATGGGTTAGTAAATTTGCAGATGATACTAAAGTCAATGGAGTGGTGGACAGTGAGGAAGAATGTTGCAGGGAATAAACTGCCAAACTGGGCTGAATGATGGCAAATGGAGTTCAAGGCAGATAAATGTGAGATGATTCACTTTGGGAAGAAAACAGTAAGGCAGAACACTAGGTCAATGGAAAGATTCTTGGTAGTGTGGATATGCTGTGAAGAGCACAGCAGTTCAGGCAGCAACCAAGTAGCTTCGAAATCGACGTTTCGGGTAAAAGCACTTGGATGCTGCCTGAACTGCTGTGCTCTTCCAGCACCACTAATCCAGAATCTGGTTTCCAGCATCTGCAGTCATTGTTTTTACCAGAGAGATCTTGGTGTCCATACACACAGATCCCTGAAAGTTGCCACCCAGGTTGATAGAGCTGTTAAGAAGGCATACAGTGTGTTAGGTCTTATTGGTAGAGGGATTGAGTTCCATAGCCGTGATGTCAGGCTGCAACTGTACAAAATGCTAGTGCAGCCGCACCTGGAATATTGTGTGCAGTTCTGGTCGCCCCATTATAGGAAGGATGTGGAAGCATTGAAAAAGGTGCAGAGGAGATTTACCAGGATGTTGCCAGCTCTGAGCAAAGGTCTTATGAGGAAAGGCTGAGGGACTTGGGTCTGTTCTCATTAGAGAGAAGGTGGCTAAGAGGCAATTTAAGAGAGACATATAAGATGATCAGAGGATTAGAGACGGTGGACAATGAGAGTCCTTTTGCCTAGGATGATGGCATCTGCTTGCAAGAGGGGACATAACTACAAATTGAGGTGTGATAGATTAAGACAGATATCAGAGGCAGATTCTTCATTCAGAGAGTGGTAAGGGTGTGGAATGCACTGCCTGCCAACGTAGTTAACTCAGCCACATTAGGGCATTTAAACAGACCTTGGATAAGCATGAGATGATGATGGGATTGTGTAGGGTGATGGGCTTAGATTAGTTCACAGGTCAGTGCAACATTGAGGGCCAAAGAGCCTGTTCTGCGATGTATTGTTCTAGGTTCCAATGCTCTTCTAAACAGTCAGCCTCCAGGGATTACAGCTGCCAGTGAGTGTATCAGAGTTGTCAGTGCCATTTTCATATCTCACTTTCAAACATGTCCTTGAAGCAGGGGTATGGATATGGCCAGTGGACAATTCACTGTAGAGACAGTCTATAGAAATATGGCCATCGTGGGCCAATGGGCCGAGAAGTGGCAGTTGGAGTTTAATTCAGATAAATGCGAGGTGCTGCATTTTGGGAAAGCAAATCAGAGCAGGACTTATACACTTAATGGTAAGGTCCTAGGGAGTGATGATGAACAAAAAGACCTAGGAGTGCAAGTTCATAGCTCCTTGAAAGTGGAGTCGAAGGTAGATAGGATAGTGAAGAAGGCGTTTGGTATGCTTTCTTTTATTGATCAGATTATCGAGTACAGGAGTTGGGAGGTCATGTTGCAGCTGTACAGGACATTGGTTAGGCCACTGTTGGAATATTGCGTGCAATTCTGGTCTCCTTCCTATCGGAAAGATGTTGTGAAACTTGAAAGGATTCAGAAAAGATTTACAAGGATGTTGCCAGGGTTGGAGGATTTGAGCTATGGGGAGAGGCTGAACAGGCTGGGGCTGTTTTCCTTGGAGCGTCGGAGGCTGAGGGGGGACCTGATAGAGGTTTACAAAATTATGAGGACATGGACAGGATAAATAGGCAAAGTCTTTACCCTGGGGTCGGGGAGTCCAGAACTAGAGGGCATAGGTTTAGGGTGAGAGGGGAATGATAGAAAAGGGACCTAAAGGGGAAACTTTTTCACACAGAGGGTGGTACGTGTATGGAATGAGCTGCCAGAAGAAGTGGTGGAAGCTGGTACAATTGCAACATTTAAAAGGCATTTGGATGGGTATATGAATAGGAAGGGTTTGGAGGGATATGGGCCGGATGCTGGCAGGCTGGACTAGATTGGGTTGGGATATCTGGTCGGCATGGACAGGTTGGACCAAAGGGTCTGTTTCCATGCTGTACATCTCTATGACTCTATCTGATGAATGTTAGTAGGGCATCGTTGACTTAGCAATGAACGTACACCGTTGGGACCTCTGAGTTGGCAAATAAGTTCTGCTAAGTGAAAAGAATGTAAGAAATATGAGCAAGAAGGACATCTGGCCTGTTGAGCCTGCTCCACAATTAAGATTGTGGCTAATCTTATTCCACTGATCTGCCCGCTCACCATTATCCTTAATTTCTTTACTGTTCAAAATCTAACTTTGCCTTAAAAACATTCAATAAGGTAGCCTCAACTGCTTCACTGGATAGGGAATTTCACAGATTCACAACCCCTTGGGTGAAGAAATTCTTCCTCACCTCAGTCCTAAATCTGCTCCCCTTTATTTTGAGGCTATGCCCCCTAATTCTAGTTTCACCCACCAGTGGAAACAACCTCCATGCTTCTATCCTATCTATTCTTTTCATAATTTTTTATGATTCTATAAGATCCCTCCTCATTCTTCTAAATTCCACTTAGTATAATCCCTGTCTACTCAGTCTCTCCTCATAAGCCAATCCTCCCAATTCCAGAATCAATTAAATGAACCTGCTCCTTACTCCTTCCAGAGCCAGTACAGTCAGTTCTTCTATAACATGATGGTTGCGTCCTTGTGCAATCCCGCATTTTTAAAAAAGTTGTGCTTTAACACCTGCACTTAAAGTATTGGCGCTGTAATCGTGTTACAGCGAACACATTTTGAAAAATTTCCTAATTAGGAACAGTGTTCCCAATTTGTCAATCTTGTTACAGCAAATTTGCGTTGATGAAATGAACGTTATAACAGAATGACCTGTTGGTCCTTTCTCAAGGAAGGAGACCAAAACTGTATGCAGCTTTCCAGGTGTGACCTCACCAGCATCCTATACAGTTGCAGTAAAACCTTCTTTGTTTCAAACTCCATCCCTCTTGCAATGAAGGATAATATCTTATTTGCATTCTTAATTACCTGCTTCACCTGTAAACAAACCTTTTGTGATTCACGCACAAGAACACCCAGGTATCTCTGCACAGGAGCGTGCTGCAATTTTTCACCACTTAAGTAGTAGCCCATTTTGCTATTAGATGTACCAAAATGGATGACCACACATTTACCAACATTGTGCTCCATCTGCCAGATCATTGCCCTGTCACTTAACTTTTCTATATCCCTCTACAGACATTCAGTGTCCTCTGCACACTTTGCTCTACCACTCAATAGACAATAGACAATAGATGCAGGAGTAGGCCATTCAGCCCTTCGAGCCTGCACCGCCATTCAATATGATCATGGCTGATCATTCCCAATCAGTATCCTGTTCCAGCCTTATCTCCATAACCCTTGACTCCACTATCTTTAAGAGCTCTATCCAATTCTTTCTTAAATGAATCCAGAGACTGGGCCTCCACTGCCCTCTGGGGCAGAGCATTCCACACAGCCACCACTCTCTGGGTGAAGTAGTTTCTCCTCATCTCTGTCCTAAATGGTCTACCCCGTATTTTTAAGTTGTGTCCTCTGGTTCGGCACTCCCCCATCAGCGGAAATATGTTTCCTCCTGCCAGAGTGTCCAATCCTTTCATAATCCTATACGTTTCAATCAGATCCCCTCTCAGTCTTCTAAACTCAAGGGTATACAAGCCCAGTCGCTTCAGTCTTTCCGTGTAAGGCAATCCTGCCATTCCAGGAATTGACCTCGTGAACCTACGCTGCACTCCCTCAATAGCCAGAATGTCTTTCCTCAAATTTGGAGACCAGAACTGTACACAGTACTCCAGGTGTGGTCTCACCAGGGCCCTGTACAGCTGCAGAAGCACCTCTTTGCTTCTATACTCATCTTCGTGTCATCTGCAAACTTTGACACAGTATACTTAGACTCCAAGTCTAAATCATCTGTGTGAATTATAAACAATTGAGGTCACAAACTGATCCCTGAGGCACACCATTAGCCACTGATCACCAACCAGAAAAACATCCATTTATCCCCACTCTTTGCTTTCTGTTAATTAACTCATCTTCTATCCATGCTAATACATTACCCATGATGCTGACCAAATGTCTGAGATAACAATTGGAGAAACTCTTAAGCTTTTACACCTGTCTTCACATACTGTATGCTTTAATATGCAGTCAGGAGTCAGAGATACTTACTGATTGCTTACAGAGAACTTAATTGGTAAGGGAAACTTAATTCTGGTGAGCTCGACCTTTAATGAGCATGCTTGAGATGAAAAAGAGTTTCTGAATGACTGGTCCACCCTTCAAAGTTTTCAGAACTTAACTGTAAACTTCATCCTGCCAATCTTCATCAGAAACTTAATCTTTGGTTTATTGTGCAATTTGGCTCCCCAGTTCACTTTGTTTGCCATTCCCGGGAGCAGCACAAGACAGCCTTTAGAATGGAATGTTAACGTGGTATCTTCAGTGGAGAGCAAATCTCAGATGAGATCTTGGCACACTTTTGTGTTGATCTCAAGTGAACAAACAGGAGAACAAATAAGAATCTTATTAAACGCCTTTCAGAAATCCAAGTATTATTACAACTACTGGTCCTGCTTTCTCTATCCTGTCTGTTACTTCCTCAAAGAGCTTCAATAGATCTGTCAGGCATGATTTTCCCTTAATGAAGTCATGTTAATTCTACTTGATTACATTATGTATTTCTAAATGCTCTACAATTACATCCTTTGCAATACGGTCAGAGAATTATACGGATACTTCAAACATTTTTCCTATGACAGATGTTAAGCTAAGTGAACTATAGTTCCTGCTGTTTTTGTCTCCCTCCCTTACGAATAAGGATGTTACACTGGCAGTTTTCAAATCCTTTGGGTCTTTTCCAGATTCTAAGATTTCTTGGAAGATTACATCCACTATCTCTGTAGCTACATTCTTTAACACACTAGGATGTAACCCATCAGGAATATTTTGGCCTTTAGCCCCATTCCTTTCCATAACACTTTTCTTCTAACCATATTATTCTTTCAGGAGGAAGGGTCACTCCACCTGAAAAGTCAACTGTTTTTTTCACCACAAACATTGCCAGACCTGCTGAGCTTTTCCAGCAATTTCTGTTTTTGTCCCTTACAGAATGAGGCTGGAGAAGCAACAATGGGGAATTAAGAAATGGCAAAAGGGTTAAATAAATACTTTTCACCAGTCTTCACTGTAGAAGATGCAACAGCATTTCAAAATTACTAAATATTCAAGGAGTAAAACAAATAAATAAATACATTAACTATCACCATTTAAAACGTGCAAGGGAAACTAATGGGGCTAAAGACCAACAAGCCTCTGGACCTGATGGACTGCATCCCACATTCCCTCCAATTTACTTTCTAGCTGTGTGGGCTTCCGTGGCCTATGTGTAGCCGCAGCTTCCAGGACCAAGAATAAATGCTGTGATCAGTGGATTAATGCCAATCTGTCTGCAGAACCTTGTGCACATGCACATTTTAGAGGGAATTCTGAATGAACCCTAGGTGTAATAACTCAAGAAACTTGACTGGAGAGGAACACTATTTATTTCTGAACAAAAGAGAGCCACTACTTATGGCATACATAGGCTAGTCCCCTGGATAAAAAGTGCCTTGTGGTATCACACACAAGCAAACTTTTCTCCCCCATTAAGAATTTGTTTTTAATTATTTACCGCCACCAGTAAATCACCATGAAGGTGCCTGCTTTTTTTTTTACTGTTTTATGTACCAGAAGTGCTCTTACACACAACTGAGTGGCTTTCCCACCCAAAATCATCGTGATTTATTTATGTGACCAACTAACCACCACCAGTAATTACCCATGCAGGGATGGAGGTGGCTTTGTGGTATTATCAACGGATTGCAAATCCAGAGACCCAAGTAACATTCTGGAGACCTGGGTTTGAATCCTGTCATGATGGTGACATTTGAATTGAATTTTTAAAAGCCTGGAGTTAAGAATCTAATTAATGATGACCATGAATTCATTGTCAATTGTCACAATATGTCAAAAATATTCTTCAATAGACAAAAGAATCCCTTTGCGTTTTTTCACTGAATGTGGGTGTTGACAACGTCAGCCTTTGTTGCCCATCCCAAATTCATTTTGAATCAAGTGGCTTCTCAGACCATTTCAAAACGTAGGAAGATTCAATCACTGCTGAGAGTCTGCTTTCAAATTCAGGCCAGAGCAGAAAATGTAGGCAGATTTTCTTCCTGAAAGGACATAGTAGGGATCCTATGAAATGAAATCTATAGTGTGGAAACAGACTATTTGGCAAAACAAGTCCAAACCAACCATCTGAAGAGTA
Organism: Chiloscyllium punctatum; assembly: GCF_047496795.1. Taxonomy (NCBI): domain Eukaryota; kingdom Metazoa; phylum Chordata; class Chondrichthyes; order Orectolobiformes; family Hemiscylliidae; genus Chiloscyllium; species Chiloscyllium punctatum. The sequence goes on along the minus strand of NC_092748.1, from coordinate 117,655,945 downwards.
TCCCACCCCGACCTATTACCTACCCTATTACTCTACATTTCCCCTGACTAATGCACCCAGACATCCCTGAACATTATGGGCAATTTAGCATGACCAATTCACTAAACCTGCACATCTTTGGTCTGTGGGAGGAAACCAAAGCACCCAGAGGAAACCCATGCAGACATAGGGAAAATGTGCAAACTCCACACAGGCAGTAGCCAAAGGCTGGAATTGAACCTGGGTCCCTGGTGCTGTGAGGAGCAGTGTTTACTACTGAGCCGAACCACAATGATAGCTTTATTCTTCAAATCAAGTACCTGAACGTTTAAACTCCACTGGCTACCATGGTGGATTTAAACTCACATCCACAAAGCATTAGCCTGAATCATGGATTACTGGTCCAGTGACATTATTACTCTGTCACCATTACCTCCACTTACATCAATTTGGTATGCACTCTCAATGTCTATGGAGAAACACTACACAAATTTGGTGTTTCATTCATCTGTTCAGATATTGAATTTCTAACTGATATCTCCAATGGTTTGATGACACTGATAGTCATAACAAATGAATATTTTCAGGACTGAAGATGTTTCTGAGGCTGTTCTCAGAAAAGGGGAACATCTGATAACTTCTCTTAAAAGTTCTTAAATATACAATCATCCAGCTCCTTCGCCTCAATGTCTCTAACTGCAGATTTCCATGCAAAAACTAATTCTGTGGTATAGAAGAAAGTTTGCAAGTCTGATTAATTATGTAACTAAATATTCCACAGAAAACTGCTATTAGTCACTTGGTGAACAGAACTAGTGCTTATTGCAAAAATAATCACACTGTTGAACCTCTAACTCATCAAAACGGAATCACAAGAATACAATATTGCTGTGAGATTTCTTCTCATCCAGCTATCACTCCCATTTTTGTCTTTTTTCATGAGAAATATGTCTTTGATGGGATGGCTTCCGATATCCTATCTCTTGCATATTTCCAATATATAATTGATAAGTCTGTTACAGTTGAATCTGTAGCTGCATGTCAAAATTTCCTTACACATCTTAATGAGCTCTATGCAAATTTACTTTTGAAATGGAACAGTCTGATCAGCTCCCTTCCTTCAAAATGCTAGTTGAGAAATTAACTAATGGGTTCTCTACAACTGTCTGGTACAAGCATACCTTTGTTGACCAATATGCGTATTGATTCTCCTATAACTACATCCCTTATAAGAAAGGCTGTATCAGAAACATTGTGAACAAATCCCGAGACCTCTTAACATACAAGGCTGATGAGAATATATACACATCAAAACTGTGCTGTGTTGAAATGGCCAACCCAATTAGATCACTGGTTACTGTATAATGTGTAAACTCATTGATGGGCCTAAGGCTGCTTCTTTAGGTTCTGAAACATACTGAGACTATCTCAGATTATCTTGAAGAGTAACAAAAATGAAAGCGCTGGAGAAACTTAGCACTTCTGTTAAAAAAAACAGGAAAAACAGGGTTAAAGTTTTGAGTCTAATGCCTGTTCTTCAGAGCTGGAAAAGTAAGGTGTCTCAAGAAATTTGACATTAAAGTGAAGCTAATCATTTCTCACTGCTAATGTGCAGTTGCAGCACAAGTGGCATTCTCCACTAAGAGGCTACTTGCTATCAAGCCAAAAAGACTGTTCCTATCACACAAATGACTAATATAGTCAATAAGTTTCAATACCAGTGTGATGCCAGTTATGTAGGCTATGCATCTCTATGACTGGTGCTTAAAAACCACAAAAGATGCTAGAGGTGATTTGTGATGGGCCAATACAGTAAGAATTACGTTAATAATCAATTAAAATCAGTCAGGTTTACAATGCACTGAAAACAGCAAATGATGGAAAACACAGGTCAGACAGCACCCATGGAGAGAAAGAGCAAGCTAATTATTTGAGTCTGGATGACTTTTCATCAGAGCTGAAGTGAAGTATGGATGATCAGCATTTATGCTATAGTTTGGGGAGGGAAAGTAGTGGGTGTAGGGTGTTGCTGGAAAAAGGATGATGGTACTTCAGATTAAAAGTGATCAGAATGTAAGAATGGTAGAATGTGTCTCCTGGCAGACTTGAAAGGAGAGTAAAATGGGATGGAGAGGTTAGGACATGATAACAAGCTAAAAGAAAGTGAAGAATGGTTCACAAATTTAAAGGTATTGAACTCAATATTAATGTAAAGTGCCCTGTCTGAAGATAAAATGTTGTTCCTCCAGTGTGCACTGAGACTTACTGGCACACTGCAGCATGCCGAGGACAGACATGTGACATGAGAGCAGGATGCTGTGTTAAAATGACCTGCTATGGGAACATCAGGGAACTGGTTGCGCACAGACCAGTGGTGTTCCACAAAGCAGTCACTCAGTCTGCATTTTAGGTTTCTCCAATATAGAGCAGCACATTGGGTACAGCAAACACAATATAAAAGATTGAAGGTGATACAAGTGAAAACTGCCTCACATAGAAAGCCTGACTAGACCCTTGGAGCAGGGAGATGGTGAAGGGACAGATATTGCAATATTTGCAATTACATGGGAAGGTGCCATGGAGAGGAGGGGTGGTGTTGATGGTTGTGGAGTGGATTAGGGTGTCCCAGAAGAAACGATCCCTGTAAAATGCAGACGGGGGAGAGAGGGGACATAGGCAACTGTTTGGATGATGCCACCTTTCCAAGTTGTGCTGCTGACATGGCTTGCTTCTTCCATGATCGTGGCTTCACACCGACTATGGCTGACAGAGCCCTCAAAAGCATCTAACCTACCACCTATGCTTCCGCCCTTGCCCCTTCCCATCACTCAGCAACGTGAGCAGGTTTCCCTTGTCCTCACTTTTCATCCCACCAGCCTCCATATTCAAAGGATCATTCCCTGCCATTTCAGACAACTCTAGCAGAACACCACTGCCAAACACATCTTCTCCTCACTCACCCTCTCTACACTGGACAAACCAAATGCAAACTAGGTGATTGCTTTGCAGACCACCTCCAGTCGGTACGCAAGCAGGATCCTGACTTTCCAGTCGCAGATCATTTTAACACAGCATCCTGCTCGCGTGCCCACACGTCTGTCCTCAGCATGCTGCAGTGTTCTAGTGAATCACAACACAAACTCGAGTAACAAATCTCATCTTAGTCTAGATACTTTACAGCCTTCTGGACTTATTGAGTTCAAACCCTTTAAATTGTGAACTATTTTTTCCCTTTCTTTTAGCTTGTTATCATGTCAGGGTTTTGGACAGAGATTGGCTGACTTGCAGAAGGCAGACAGTGGGGATATAGATTGACAGCCGATAACTAGTGGAGCTCTGCAAAGGTTAGTAACGGGAACACAACTATTCATATTATACATTAACAATCTGGACAAATGAAATGGGGGCACTGTTGTTAAGTTTGCAGATGACACAAAGATAGGAGGGGGTCATGCAGTGCTGAGAAAACAAGGAGGCTGCAAATGGACTTGGACAGACTAGCAATGTGGGCAAAAAAGTGTCAGATGAAATACAATGTTGGAAAGTGTGAGGATATACACTTTGGACGGAAAAATAGAGGTGTGGACTATTTTCTAAGTGGGGAAAGGCTTCTGAAATCTGAAGCACAAAGGGACTTAGGAGTCCTAGTTCAGGATTCTCTTAAAATTAACATGAAGTTCAATTGTAGATAGGAGGCAAATGCAATGTTAATATTGATTTCAAGGTTAGAATAAAAGACGGAGATATACTGCTAAGGCTCAGGTTGGACAGCATTTTGAATACTGTGATGAGTTGGGATCCATATCTAAGGAAGAGAGTGCTGGCCTTGGAGGGCTCCAGAGGTGGTTTACAAAAATGATCCCAGGATGGAGGGCTTGTCATAGGATTTGGGAGGTAATTTCACTGAAACATGCATGATGCTGTGAGGGTACATAGAGTGGACATGCAGAGGATGTTTTCACCAGTCGGACAGATGATGATCCAAACGCATAGCCTCAGAGTGAAGGAATGAACCATTATAAATGAGATGAGGAGGAATTTTGTCAGCCAAAGAATGGTTAAGCTGTGGAACTCATTGCCATGTTGCTGTTGTGGAGACCAACTTATTGAATATATTTAAGATAGAGATAGAGAGGTTCTTGTCAGAGCATTGAGTACAGGAGTTGGGAGGTCATATTGTGGCTGTACAGAACATTGGTTAGACCACTTTTGAAATGCTGCGTGCAAATCTGGTATCCTTCCTATCGGAAGGATGTTGTGAAACTTGAAATGGTTCAGAAAAGACTGACAAGGATGTTGCCAAGGTTGTAGGATTTGAGCTATAGGCAGAGACTGAATAGACTGGGGCTGCTTTCCCTGGAGCATTGAGGCTCCGGGGTGACCTTATAGAGTATATAAAATCATGACGGGCATGGATAGGAATGGATGGGAGAGTCCAGAACCAGAGGATATAGGTTTAGGGTGAGAGGGGAAAGATATAAAAAGGGACCTGAGGAACAACTTTTTCATACAGAGGGTGATGCGTGTATGGAATAAGCTGTCAGAGGAAGTGGTGGAAGCTGGTACAAATACAGCATTTAAAAGGACCTGGATGGGTATGGGTTTAGAGGAATAAGAGCCAAGCGCTAGTAAATGGGACTAGATTAGGTCAGGATATCTGGTCGGCATGGACGAGTTGGACCAAAGGGTCAGTTTCCATGTTGTACATCTCTATGACTCTATGTTTAGTGGGAACAATCAAGGATTACAGGGAGAAGGAAGGGGAATAAGGTTGAGAAATATCAGCCAGGATCAAATAGCAGAGCAGACTCAATGGCACAAATGGCTTACTTCTGCTCCTATATCTTGTGGTCTTCTGGACACTAAGAAAGCAGTGGCAGACATTAAGGAGGCAATTCAGCAAAAAGAAAAGTCCCAATAAGAAGGAAAGTCTCAGAGAAGGATAAGCCAATCATGGCGAACCAAGAAAGTCATGGAGAGTATTAAGTTGAAAGAAAAACATATAAGGTCGACGTCAGTGATAGCCTCAAAGGCTGGGGTAAATTCAGAATCCAGCAGTGGACTAAAAGAGAATAGACAGAAAAGATCAACTACGAGGGCAAACTAACATGTATGTGTAGAGCCGCAGGAGATGGGCACGGTCATCACTAATATTTCTCCTTTGTGTTTACTGTGGAGAAAGATATGAAGACTTGGGAACTTGAGGAAGTTAGTGGGGATATCTTGTGGACATTCCATATCACAGTTGGTGGTGGTCTTGGACATATTAGAATGTATGATGGTGGATAAATCTCTTGGTCCTGACTAGACATAACCAAGAACACTGCATGAGGTAGAGAAGACATTATGGGGGTGCTGGCTGATATTTTTGCATCGTTAACCATGGGTAAGGTCCCTGAAGACTGTAGGGTAGCAAATGTTGTGCCCTTATTCACGGAGAGCTGCAAAGAAACCTCTGAACCAGAGGCTAGTAAGCCTTAAAATCTGTAGTGGCTAAGTTAATTGAGAAGATTCTGAGAGATATACGTGCATTTGGAAAAACAGGGTTTGATTAGGAGCAGTCAGCACAGCTTTGTGCATGGGAGATCATGCCTCACAAACTTGTTCCAGTTCTTTGATGAAGTGACCATGTTGTCACAATGTTGTGGCGATTACAGAGACTTGGATATCACAGAGGCAGAATGGTTGTTGGATGTTCTGGGGTTTAGATGTTTCAAAGGAAGTGGGAGAAATAAAAGAGATAGGGGAATGGCACTATTAATCAGGTAGTAGTATAAGAGCAGTGGAAAGGGAGGTAATCGAGAAGGGTTTGTTTACGGAGTCATTATGTGTGGAACTCAGAAACAGGAAAGGAGCAGTTGCTTAATGGAAGTTTTCCATAGACCCTCCATTAGCAAAAGAAACATGAAGGAGCAGTTTGGCACGCAGATTTCAGAAAGGTGCAGAAGTAACAGGGTTATTGTCAACTTCCCTAATATTGACTGGAACCTCCTTAGTGCAAATTGTTTGGATGGAGCAGATTTTGTCAGGTGTGTAGATATGTAGATAGGGGGGCCATACTGGTTTTGGTGCTTGGCAACGAACCAGGTCAGGTGTCAGATCCCTCGGTGGTAGAACATTTCAGTGGTACTGATCACAACTCCTGGACTTTTACAAGAGTCATGAAGAGGGTTAGGAGATGGTATAGGAAACTATTTAATTGAGGGAGGGGGATTTACAATGCTATGAGGCAGGAACTGTGGAGCATAAATTGGGATCAGGTATACTCAGGGAGACGCATGACAAAAAATAAGAAGAGTGTATAGCTATGAGTGCTCATTAGGTTTTTCCCACTGAGGCAAGGAAGGGATTGAAAGGTGAAAGAACCTTGCATGACAAGAAATGTGGAATATCTAGTCAAGATGAAGAAGGAAGCTTACATATGAGTGGCACAGTGGCTCAGTGGTTAGCACTACTACCTCACAATGCCAAGGACCCGGGTTCAATTCCAGCCTCGGGTAACTATCTTCCAGCCCCGGTTCCACACTGTAAGGATTCTATAATCTTTAAGGTTGAGGAAGCAAGAATCAGACAGGGCTCCAGAGGGTTATGAGGTAGCCAGGAAGGAACTAAAGATTGGACTTAGGAAAGCTAGAGGTGGCATAAAAAATGCCTTGGCGGGTAGGATGAAGGAAAACCCCAAGGCATTCTACACTCATGTAAGGAACAAGAGGATGGGCAAACTGAGGGTAGGGCCGATCAGGGATAGTGGAGGGAACTTGTGCCGGGAGTCGGAGGTAGTAGGGAAGGTCCTTAAGAAATACTTTGCTTCAATATTCACTACTGAGGGGAACCTTGTCATTTGTGAGGACAGCATGAAACAGGCTGATATGTTCGAACAGGTTGATGTTAAGAGGAGGATGTGCTGGAAACTTTGAAAAGGGTAGGCCAGATGGCACATACCCAATGTTACTGCAGGAAGGGATTTCTGTGTCTTTAGTAATAATGTGTCTCATCATTGTCTACTGGAGTAGTACCAGATGATTGGAGGGTGGCAAATGTTATTCTCTTGTTCAAGAAAGGGAATATGGATAACCCTGGGAATTACAGGCCAGTCAGTCTCACGTCAGTGTTGGGCAAATTATTGGAGAGAATTGTGAGAGACATGATTTATGATTATTTGAAAAAGCATAGCTTGATTAGAGATAGTCAGCATGGCTGTGAGAGCAGCAGGTCATGCCTCACAATCCTTATTGAATTCATTGAGGATCTGACAAAACACATTGATGAAGGTAGAGCGATGGATGTAGTATACATGGATATTAAAGGCGTTTGATAAGGTTCCCCTTGGCAGGCTCATTCAGAAAGTAAGGAGGCATGGGATACAAGGAAAGTTAGCTGCCTGGATACTAAATTAGCTGACCCATAGAAGACAGAGTGTGGTAGTTAACGGAAAGTATTCAGCCTGCAGCTCGGTGACCAGTAGTGTTCTACAGGGATCTGTTCTGGGACCTCTGCATTTTGTGATTTTTATAAATGATTGTATGAAAAGTGGAAGGGTGGGTTAGTAAGTTTGCCAATGACACGAAGGTTGGTGAAGTGGTGGATTGTGTGGAGGGATGTTGTACGTTGCAATGGGACATTGACAGGATGCAGAACACAGCTGAGAAGTGGCAGATGGCATTCAACCCAGAAAAGTGTGAAGTCATTCATTTTGGAAGGTTGAATTTGAATGCAGAATACAGGTTTAAAGGTAGGATTCTTGGCAGTGTGGAGGAACAGAGGATCTTGGGGTCCACATCCATAGATCCATCAAAATTATTACCCAAGTTGATTAGGGCGTTAAGAAGGCGTATGGTGTGTTTGCTTTCTTAACAGGAGGATTGATTTTAAGAGCCGCGAGGTTATGCTGCAGCTCTATAAAGCCCCGGTTACAGCTTACTTGGAATATTGTGTTCAGTTCTGGACGCCGCATTATAGGAAGGATGTGGAAGCTTAAGATAGGGTGCACAGGAGATTTGAAAGGAGAAAGTGAGGACTGCAGATCAGAGCTGAAAATGTGTTGCTGGAAAAGCGCAGCAGGTCAGGCACCATCCAAGGAACAGGAGAATCGACGTTTCGGGCATGAGCCCTTCTTCAGGGCTGCGCGCTTTTCCAGCAACACATTTTCTGCACAGGAGATTTACCAGGATGCTGCCTGGACTGAAGGGAGTCATAACAAAGGTTGAGGGCGTTAGGGTTTTTCTCACTGGAGCAAAGAAGGATGAGAGGTGACTTGGCAGAGGTGTACAAGATGAGGAGAGGCATAGATAGAGCGGATAACCAGAGACTTTCTCCCAGGACGGAAATGGCTATCAAGACGGGGCATAATTTCAGGTGATTGGAGGAAGGTTTAGGAGAGATGTCAGTGTAATGGGTCCTTTACACAGAGTGGTGGATGTGTGGAATGCACTGCCAGCAGGGGTAGTAGAGTCAGATACATTAGGGACATATAAGCGACTCTTAGATAGGCACATGGATGATAGTAAAATGAAGGGTATGTAGGTTGGTTTGACCTTAGAGTAGGATAAAAGGTTGGCACAACATCAAGGGCTAAAGCGCCTGTACTGCGCTGTACTGTTTTATGTTCTTGACCAGAGAGGTTGATGAGGGCAGGGTGGAAGACATCGTCTAATTGGATTTCAGCATGGCCTTTGATAAAGTTCCACATGGTAGGCTGCTCTGGAAGGTTAGATCGCATGGAATCCTAAGGGAGCTGCCAAATTGGAATCGCAATAACCATCAGCTTCCTACCATCAAGGCAATAAGAGAAGGATGCTTATCGGACTGGAGGCCTGTAATTAGTGGAGTGCCTCAGGGGTTGGTCCACAGTCCACTGCTGTTTTTTTAATCTATATCAATAATTTGGATGAAAATGTAGTAGGACTTTGATCAGCTAGGGAGGTGGGCCAAGAAATGGTAAGTGACATTTAATAGAGATAAGTGTGAGGTCACGTACGTTGGAAATGCAAATCAAGGTCAGAGTTTCATGGTAAATGGGAGGGCGTTATGGAGTGTAGTGGAGCAGAAGTGAGAAAGTTTATAGCCTTCAATGTTGTCCTTAAACATTTGGACGAAAATGTAATTTTGAATTATAGAACACATTTGTTGCATACTATAAAACGGTATGGCAGGGAAGATAAGAGAATTAAGAACAGTTGCCTTAACATCAGCAAATCTGTATAAACAAGACACTGAGTTATAACATTCACAGCTGTTCCTTTGTGAAATTAATAAACAACGTTTAATTCTGACCTCGGATCAAAACTCGGTATCAAATTAACTTCTCTCCCAAATTATTGTCCTTCGCTATTTCCTGTCTAGTTCAGAACATACAGTGTTTCCGTTAACTTTTGTGTTTGTGACAATAACGCCTTTGTAAATGTGTGTATGAAAGCAGTCTGTTTTTGATAGTATGACAGAGTAGCCTGCCAGGGCTCTTGAAGAGCTGATGTTTTACTCTCCTGGATTATGAGAATCCAGTTAGTCTGGTTTATAGATATCAGTGTTATAACAGTGATGCTATTACTAAATGAAAGCAATGATTAAAATTAAACTAAACTGTAAGAGCTGTTTTATTCCATACCACCAAACAGTACGCTCTCCGGGACGAACCATGAGAGAGGCATACAGGTCGGAGTCCACAAGGGCTTCCCTGAGCCGTCTCAAATCTACACTTTAACAAAGAGACAGAGTTCGAGTGCACAATTCTCTGAAAGTGGAGTCACAGGTAGACAGTGCAGTGAAGGTGGCTTTTGGCATACTGGCCATCATCAGTCTGGACACTGAGAAATTATGTTGAAATTGTATAGAACCTCGCACTTGGAATATCGTGTTTAGTTTTAGTCACCTTCCTGTAGGAAGGATGTTATTAAATTGTAAAGAGTGCAGAAGAAATTTACCTGGACTCTGAGCTAAAGGGAGAGTTTGGACAAGCTAGGACATTTTTCTTTATAGCACAGGAGACTGAGGGGGGAATCTTATAGAAGAAATGTATAAGATCATGAGAGGCATGGATAGGGTGAATGCATTCAGCATTCTTTCCAGGGCTGGGGAATATAGCACTACAGGGGCATCAGTTTAAGGTTAGTGGGGAAAGAATAAAAGGGAACCTGAGGGGCAACTTTTGCACACAGAGGGTGGTATGCACATGGATTGAGCTGGCAGTGGAAGTGGTTGAGGTGGGTACATTAACAACATTTAAAAGGCATTTGGATAAATACATTGATAGGAAAGGCATAGTGGTGATCTTACAGGAATCACTAGAATCAGGAGGGTCCCAGAGGACTGGAAAATTGCTGACATGGCACCCCTGTTTAAAAAGGGAGTAAGGCAAAAGACAGAAAATTACAGACCAATTAGCCCAATCTCGGTCATAGGTAAGATCCCAGAATCCATTGCGAAGGATGACATTTCCGAATACTTGGAAGTGTATGGTAAAATAGGGCAAAGTCAGTACAGTTTCTTCAAAGAGAGGTCATGCCTGACAAATCTGCTAGAAATCTTTGAGGAAGTAATGAGCAGGTTAGATGAAGGGACAGCCAATGGCAGTTATCTACCTGGCCTTCAAGAAAGCCTTTGACAAGATGTCGCACAGGAGGTTGCTGAGTAAGAGAAGGGCCAATGGCGTTAGCGACGTGTTAGCATAGATAGAAGCTTGGCTGTCTGGCAGAAAGCAGAGAGTGGGGATTAAGAAGGTCCTTCTCAGGATGGCAGCCAGTGACAAGTGGTGTTCCGCACGGCTCAGTGTTTGGACCACAACTTTTCACTTAATAAATTAACAATCTAGATGAAGGAACTGATGGCATTCTGGTTAGGTTTGCAGACAATACAGGGAGAGGGAGCACTGAGGAGATGTGAAGGCTGCGGAAGGATTTGAACAGATTACTAGAGTGGGCAAAGCAGTGGCAGATGGAATACAACATTCGAAAGCGTGAGGTTGTGCACTTTGGTAGGAAGAATACAGGCATAGAATATTTTCTAAATGGGGATAAAATTAAAAAGTCTGAAGTGCAAAGAGAGTTGGGAGTTTTTGTCCAGGATTCTCTCAAGGTAACCTTGCATACTGAATCAATAGTTAGGAAGGCATATGCAATGACGGCATTTATTTTGAATATAAAAGCAGGGATGCACCTCTGAGGCTCTATAAAGCTCTGATCAGATTACATCTGTAGTACTGTGCGCAGTTGTGGGGCCCAAACCTCGGAAGGTTTGGGCCCCACAAGCCGTAGAGCATGTTCAAAGAGGTTCACGAGAATGGTCCCAAGAATGAAAAGGTTAATATATAAGGAATGTTTGAGGACTCTGGATTTACACTCGATAGAGTTTAGAAGAATGGGGGGGGATCTAATTGAAACATAAAGTATACTGAATGGCCTGGACAGAGTGGACGTTGGGAAGATGTTTCCATTGGTAGGAGAGACTAGGACCTAGAGCATAGCCTTAGAGTTAAGGAAAGACCTTTTGGAAGGGAGATAAGGGGAAACTTCTTCAGCCAAAGCGTGGTGAATCTATGGAATTCATTGCCACAGTAGGATGTGGAGGCCAGATCACTGAGTATATTTAAGACTGAGATAGATAGGTACTTGATTGTTAAGGGGATCAAGGAGAAAGCGGGTAAATGGGGTTAATAAACTTATCAGAAACTTATCAGCCATGACTGAATGGAGAGCAGACTCAATGGGCTGAACAGTCTAATTTCTGCTTCTGTGTCTTATGGTCTTATATACTCTCCAAACCTATCTGACGAACATAATAACATATGAACTAGGAGCAGGAGTGGGCCATCTGTGCTTTGAGGTAAAAACAATGACTGCAGATGCTGGAAACCAGATTCTGGATTAGTGGTGCTGGAAGAGCACAGCAGTTCAGGCAGCATCCAAGTAGCATCTGTGCTTTGAGCCTGCTTCACCATTCAATAAGATCATGGCTAATCTTTTCATGGCCTCAGCTTCACTTACCCGCCCTCTCACCATAACCCTTAATTCCTTTACTGTTGAGAAAATTACCTATCTTAGCTTTAAAAACATTTACTAAGGGAGCCTTAACCATTTCAATGAGCAGGGAATTCCATAGATTCACAACCCTCTGGGTGAAGAAGTTTCTTCTCAATTCAGTCCTAAATCTGCTCCCTCTATGCCCTCTTGTCCTAGCTTCACCTTCCAGTAGAACCATCCTCTCTACTTCTATCTCAACAACTCCCTTCATACTTTTATAGGTTTCTAGAAGATCTCTCCTCATTCTTCCAAATTCCAATGAATATAATTCCAGTCTACTCGGTATCTCCTCATAAGCCAACCCCCTCAACTCAAAATCCACCTAGTGAACCTCCTCTACACCCCTTCTTGCACCACCAGTATATCCTTTCTCAAGTAAGGAAACCAAAACTGCACACAGTACTCCAGGTGTAGCCTCACCAGCATGCTATACAGCTGCAACATAACCTCCTTGCTTTTAAAACCCAATCCCTTTAGCAATGGAGGACAAACTTCCATTTGCCTTCTTAATTACCTGTTGTACAAAAAACCAACCTTCTGTGATTCATGCACAAGGACACCCTGGTACTTCTGCACAGCAGATTGCTGCGATTTCTTACCATTCAAGCAATAGCTCTTTTTACTGTTATTCCTACCAAAATGGTTGGCTTCACATTTGTTAAAATTGTACTCCATCTGTCAGACCTTTGCCCACTCACTTAAACTATCTAAGACCCTTTGCAACGATTCGCAGTCCTCTGTACGCTTTGCTCTACCACTCATCTTAGCTTCATCTACAAATTTTGACACAGTCCACACTGTCTCCAACTCAAAATCTTCAATGCAAATTGTGAATAATTGTGTTCCCAACATTGATCCCTGAGGGACACCACTCGTCACTAATTGCCAACCAGAAAAGTACTAATTTATCCCCACTCTTTGTTTCCTGTTGGTTATCTTAGATTGTCATACATTTTCCTCATATTTTCCTGCTGCGCCTTATCACCCTAAGTTGCAAAAGATCAAAATTCCGAATCTGTCTTAAATATACTAAACAATCTTATCCCTTCTATATTTGAACTACCCTTATTCTGATGTTATTTGTTTCCCATCCATCTTACCCATCTCCTTTATAATGCTCCAACCTTTCTTTTTGTTTCTGATTCTATTTTGGAGTAAATTTCATGTTAAATTTCCTTCTCCACACCATGCTGATTCCATGTTGAGGGGTTGGCTTATGAGGAGATACCGAGTAGACTGGAATTATATTCATTGGAATTTGGAAGAATGAGGAGAGATCTTCTAGAAACCTATAAAAGTATGAAGGGAGTTGTTGAGATAGAAGTAGAGAGGATGGTTCTACTGGAAGGTGAAGCTAGGACAAGAGGGCATAGAGGGAGCAGATTTAGGACTGAATTGAGAAGAAACTTCTTCACCCAGAGGGTTGTGAATCTATGGAATTCCCTGCTCATTGATATCTTCAATCTGAAGCATGGACTTGTGGTCACCTTTTCCGTATGTTTGCCTGAAACGTTCCAATGGCAAAAAACTTAGAACTATATTTTGTCTGCATGAAATTGTGCTATTTTATCCAAGCTGCCATTCCAGAGCTTTGTTAAGCATTCAAATACTGAATGTCATTGGTTAAACCGACTGCTGATTTCACCAAATTCCTGGATCCCTGTGAACTTTAGGCAATGAATTTACATTTTCAACGAGGCACAAAATTAAATAGAGTCAAGATTAGAGTGGTGCTGGAAAAGCACAGCAGGTCAGGCAGCATCCAAGGAGCAGGAAAATTGATGTTTCGGGCAAAATCCTGATGAAGGGCTTTTGCCCGAAACGTTGCTTTTCCCGCTCCTCGAATGCTGACCTGTTGTGCTTTTCCAGCACCACTCTAACGTTGACTCTAATCTCCAGAATCTGCAGTACACACTTCTGCCTATAAGATTAAATGGAGCTGGATGCCAAATCGATGGGCTAAGGGGCCTCTTCTCTGCTCTATTAAGAAATAATGTAATTTACATGGAGTCATAGAGCATGATCTTGCAGTAAGAGTGTCCCACACTAGGTGCATCTTTAAATCGTCACTTTAATAACCTGCATCATCCTTGATGTCACAATCACTAATGACACTACTAATGCCAGCTGTGTGCTCCCTACCAACGTGTTTGAGGTTTTATTTGGATTCAGATCTTAAATTAGTATTTTAAGATTAGGGAATTCTGTGGTTAAGAGTTACAGATAAATAATGGGTGTTAGGTTTAGGATTGTGGTTAAAGTTAGGAGAATGTGATTGAAAGGTTTTGTCAATGGCTAAGGTTAGAAGTTGGGATTCAGTCGTAAAGAGTTAGGATCAGTGGTTTAGGATTAATTGAAGTAAGACTCATGACCACTGTCGTATCAATGCACTTTACAAAATAGGAAACATTTTTTGAAGTATAATTACTATTGTAACTTAGGAAACATGACAATGAATGCACACCCTCAAACTCCCAAAAGGCATCGATATGAGAATGACCGGAGATAAATGATGATGAAGAAAGCCTATATTGATCAGAACACGGCAGCTAACTCAAGTACTTTTGAAACAGTGCCACGGAATTTTAATGACTTAGTCATGGGCCTCAGGGTTTAGTTTAACATTCTAACCAGGAGGATGACATCTCCCAACTCGCCTTCTATACCACTATGCGAATGTCAGTCCAGTTAATCGTCGAGTGAGGAGCATTAGTGGTTAGGATCGAGTTGGGGCAAAGACTCAGTGATTACGATTCTATTGGGGGTTAAAGATCAGTGGTTAGGATTAAGTTGAGGCAGAGAATGAGGGATAAAACGACATCTATGGCATTGCTTAGGAATGAGTTGGAGTGAAGGGTCAATGGTTAGAACTGATTTTTGAAAGCCATGATATGGAGATGCCGGTGTTGGACTGGGGTGAACAAAGTTAAAAATCACACAACACCAGATTATAGTCCAACAGGTTTATCTGTAAGTACATGCCAAAGGAGGAGTTCTCCAAAAGCTTGTAGTTCCAAATACACTTGTTGGACTATGGCCTGGTGTCGTATGACTTTTAAATTTTTGAAAGGTCAGTGGTTACTGGATTAGAAACTCTCTTGGCACCAGGGTTTCCACCTTGGCTCCCCATCGCCGACTCTCTCTACCAGACCCCAATCCAGAACTTTGTCTGCTCCCAGCCGGGGGCTCACCGACCTCTTCTTGTACTTCTCCTTATCTGCTTTGAGGCAGTTGAGTTCCTTCTGCTGCTCCTCCAGCCGGAGCTTCAGGTCGCACCTGGCCTTCTGGAAGATGGCCTCGACGCGGCAGTTCTCCTCCTTCTCGGCCAGCTTGAGCTCGGCCAGCAGATCCTTGTTCTTGCGCATGAGACTGAGGATGGTGTTGTTGATGTACTTGGCGAAGCGGTCGTTGAGATCCTTGAAGCGCTCCTTGCCATCCTCCAGGCCATCATGCAGCTCCTTCTCCACCTGCTCGCCAGTTTTGTCGGGGTAGGTGGCCACCGGCCTCTGACAGCTCGAGTGCATGTCTCCGCGGTCCAAGGGGCGGCGGCGGAGGCCGTGCTCACTCTCTCTCTCTCCCCCCGCCGCTGTCCTGCCTTCCAATTAAAAATAACACGTTACCGTTAACTCGCGAGGGCAGAATAGGGTTTTCAAGACCTCGCCAGTTTGTTGGGGTGTTTTTTTTTCCCGTTCAGTCAGGGATGAGAGGAGGGCGGGGCTGGGATCAATTTGAAGCCTCACACATGCGGCCGCCTCAGCCTCCGGACAAACCACCTCGACGTCGCCTGTTTACTTTTGTCCGCCTGGCAGCCGTTACCACCCGGGCTTCGCGCCTGCGCGGTCACACCCATTTCCTCCCCCCCGCAACAAAGCAAAACAAAGCATGGCCCAACTGACGCCACCCAGCCCCGCCCCTCCCCTCCCCACTGCTCTGCCCCGCCCCTCCATCACCTTGCCCTCCCCACCCAGCCCCGCCCTCCCGAGATCGCCCCGCCCCCCCCACACCTTCCCTCCCCACATACTGCGCGGGAAAACACGATCTTCGCACGCCTTTTGCCGTCGAGCGCATACGTTGAATATACTTACTCCACCCTCAAACCAACACCAACCCCCCAACCACATATACCACTTCCCCCACTCCCAACACCTTAACACGCCTACCCCATCCCCACTCCGAACACCCGTCCCCCAAACCACAACATACTCCTATCCCCACTGTCAACACCCGTCCCCCAAACCTCAACATACCTCTTTCCCCACTGCCAACACCCGTCCCCCAAACCTTAACACGTATACCCCTATCCCCACTCTGAACACCTGTCCCCCAAACCTCAACATACCCCTATCCCCACTGCCAACACCTGTCCCCATGGGCGGCACGGTGGCACAGTGGTTAGCACTGCTGTCTCACAGCGCCAGAGACCCGGGTTCAATTCCTGCCTCAGGCGACTGACTGAGTGGAGTTTGCACATTCTCCCCGTGTCTGCGTGGGGTTCCTCCGGTTTCCTCCCACAGTCCAAAGATGTGCAGGTCAGGTGAATTGGCCACGCTAAATTGCCCGTAGTGTTAGGTGAAGGGGTAAGTGTAGGGGTATGGGTGGGTTGAGCTTCGGCAGGTCGGAGTGGACTTGTTGGGCCGAAGGGCCTGTTTCCACACTGTAGGTAATCTAAACCTTAACACGCATACTCCATCCCCGCACTCGTCCCCCAAACCTCAATATAACCCCTTTCCCCACTCCCAATTCATATCCCACAAACCTCAAAACCCCTCCCCGAATCCAACACCAATCCCTCAAATCTCAATACCCATACCCCTTTTCCCACTCCCAACACCAGCCCCCAAGCCAGAATACCCACACCCTTTCCCCAAATCCAACATACCCTCTTCAATCCAACACCCATCCCCAAATCTCCACATCTTTCCCCCACTCCTAACACCATCCCCAAAGCTCAATACCCATACCCCAAACATCAACATCCACATCCACTCTCCTAACCCCAACACCCATATCTCAAACCTCAATAACCAACACTCCTCATCCCAACACCAGTCCCCCAAACCTCAACGTCTATACCCCCAAACCCGATCAGCACCCAAAACGTAACACCCACATTCCCTTCCACTGCCAACACCCATTGCCTTTCCCAAACCTAACAGCACTTCCCAACTGCCACCACAATCGCCAACCTTCTTCACAATCTCATTCCCCAAGTCACCCAAACCCAAGATTCTTGTCCAAACCCAATCCAACTGCCCCCCTCCTTCCCAAGGCGGAGTATCGCGCATGTGTCATTCAACCTTCGCCCCACTCGCCCTCACATAAACCAAAATTGTTGGAGAAACTCTGCAGCCATTTTTGCGAAGAATGGTAGGTCTGGGCTCCAAAAGCTGACCCTTGTGCTCCCACTGCAGATGCTGCCAAGACCTGTTCAATTTCCCAAGCATTTTTCAACTTTGTTTTGTTTCAGGTTTGCAGGGTCGGCATTAATTCATTAGCGCACGTGCTCACAAGGGCGTCGCGCCAACCCTCTAGCGCCTGACGCCTTGACGTCACACCTGTTCTTCGGCGCATGCGCTGGTCTACCTTTCCCAAGTCACATGTCACACGCCGTTCTTCAAGGCCCGTGCACCGCAGCGTGCCGTCTCGGCGCATGCGCCTGATTGATCCGTGTTGGCGCGAATTTCTGTGTGAATTCCGAGTCATGAGGGTGTGGATCTCAGTGAAATGAAGGTGTTCTCCCTATAATAGATAGTTTTATTGTCACATTTTGATAAACTAATACCAGTTCATCTTCAGAACGTGTACATGCAAAGTACAAATGATGCCGTGTGGTAATGGAGTGAGGGACATGGCAAACGAGACAACATGGAGAACATTGGGCATCTGGAGCCTCCGCTGTTCAACTGGATTATGACTGATCTCTACCTCAGGATCATTTTCCACATTACCTTCATATCTTCTTTATTTAAAATTGACAAAATTAGAGTTTTACAGCTTGAACTTAATGCAAGGTCAGATCTTTCGCAGCCCTGCTGAGTGGAGAAATCCAAAGATTCATCACGGTTTGTCTGAAGAAATTCCTATTCATCTTAGTGGCCTACCTCTTACGGTTAGAGGATAATCAACAAGCAGTCATAGTTTCATTACTTTTTTCAAGAAATCCAACCCTGAACCTCCTTAGCTTAACCACTGTCACTTTAACACACCTCATATAATGTGATACCTTGAGCAAGACTTTGGTTAGCTTGACCTAACATCTATTTACATGTGTCTCAATGTGAAATTTTATTTGATAATGCTCCTTGGGACATTCTACCACATATTATGCACCGTGTAAAAATATTCTGCCAGGTTGACCTTTGCCAACTGCTGTACTGTCTCTGGCTCCATCACCACTTGTCCTTTACTGCTCCACCTCTCCCAATTCCACCTTCAGCATAACCTTCTAAAGAAGGGTCACTGAACCTGAAATGTTAGCTACTTTCTCTTCACAGAAACTGCCAGAGCTGCTGAGTTTCTCCAATAATTTTTGTTTTTATTTCAGATCTCCAGCAAATGCAGGCATTTGCTTTTTTTAAAAACTTTTTTACAAGAATCTGTTGCTTTTCCAACCAGGGATCCAACTATTTGGATTTAGCAATGTGTAATGTGAAATGATCTTTGAATAAAAGAAACCATAACATGATAGAATCTAGGTAGGTTTTAGTTTTGCTGAAGCTCCTCCAACGCTAAATTGTGGATCCCAATACCTGTCTCAGTCACAGTCACATCCGTACCCAACCATGGACCAAATCTGATGTATTTAATCAAAAGGGTATGAATGTCTCTTAAGCATTGTCCAGGTGACTCCTCTCTTTCCTGATATGTGACAGTGTCTGTAACTCAGCTTTCAACTTGTTAAGTATGAGTTGAAGTTCCTCTTAGTGCAGATGTGGTTGCTGTTTGTTGCACCGGTGTCCACCAGCTCTGACATATTACAACTGCAACACATCACTTGCCCACTCACCTGTAATCTTTTTAATTAATTCATTTGGATATTAAATCTTTTAACAGTGAATTTGCTAACTGTACTCTTCAATGAGACCATAAGACAAAGGAGCAAAGTAGGCCCTGCAGCCTATCAAGTCTGTGCCAGTCACTGAGCTCATGAACTGATCTGATAATCTTCATCTCCAATATCCTGTGTTTTCCCTCAAACCCTTGATTTCTTTTACAGATTAAAAATCTGTTTATTCCATCATTGAATATACTTGAACACTCAGCCTCAACAGCCTTCTGTGATAAGAATTCCATAGATTAACTTCCTTTTGAGAGAAGAAATTCTTCCTCATCTCTGTTTTAAATGTCCAGCCACTTATTGTGAGATTAAGCCCTCTGGTCTTATAGACTTTGTGACAAGGGAAACTAAACTGTCCGCATCTACTCTGTCAAATCCCCTCAGAATCTTGTGTGTTTAAATAAGATTACCTTTCATTCTTCTACTCCAATGAGTACAGACTGAACCTCTCCTTATAAAGCAGTCCCTCCAATCATGATATCAGCCTTATGAATCTTCTCTGAACTGACTCCAATGGCCAGTGTATATTTCTTTAGATAAAGGTCCCAAAACTGTTAGAGAACAAAAGAACAAGGAACACTACACCACAGGAAATGGTCTTTCAGCCCAGAAAGCCCTCGCTGATAAATGACACATTTTTAACCTATAAACCTTTGCCTCTACAAGTCCATATCCCTCTATTCCTGGACTGTTCATGTATTTGTCACATTATCTGGTTCTACCAGCTCCTCTGGTAGTGACTTCCAGGCACTTAACCCAACTAAAAGACTTGCCTGTCACACTTCCTTTAAACCTTTCCGCCTTTTACCTTGATGTCACTGAGTAATTGACATTTCTACATTGAGAAAATGACTCTGACTATCTCTCCTTTTCATGCTGTCATAATTTTGTAACCTCAACCTCTAGCATTAAAGGGAAAACAAATCAAGTTTGCCCACTTTCACGTTGTAGCTAATAGCCTCCAAACCAGTCAACATTCTGTTAAATCTTTTCTGTACCATCTCCAAAGTCTCCACAAGCTTTCGATACTGTGGAGATCAGTACTATAAGCTATATTCCAAATGTGGCCCAACTAAAGATCTATACAGCTAGAACATGACTTGCTAACTTTTTATCCTCTGTACCTGGCCTTTGAAGGCAAGCATGCCATATGCTTTTTTGACCACCATATCCACTTGTGTTGCCATTTTCAGGGACCTGTGCATGTGTATGCTTAGATCCCTCTGCATGTTAATGCGTCTAAGGATTCTCTCATCTACTGTATACTTCCTTCCTGCATTAGATCTTCCAAAATGCATCATCTTGCAATTCCATCTGGCACTTTTCAGTTCAAGTCTGCAACCTATTAATATCCTGCCATATCCTCTGGCAATATTCCTCACTATCTGCTGCTCTTCTAATTTTTTATCATCTACAGATAATTAGGCCACCTACATTCTCCTCCAAGTCGTTTACATAAATATATTAAAATCTACAGGGATCCCAGCACTGATCCCTGCAGAACACCAATAGTCACATCACCAGTCAGAAAAACACCTTTCCACTGTTAGTGTCTGTCTTCTATGACCAAGCCAGTTCTGTGTTAATGTCACTAGTGAATCCCATGTGACTTCACCTGTATCCGCCTATCATGAAGAACCTTGTCAAAGGCCTTAGTAAAGTCTATGTAGACAACATCCATCACACTACCATCATCAATCATCTTTTTCACTCCCTCAAAAATATCAATCACATTTGTGAGACACAACTTTCCCTCCACAAAGCCATGCTGCCTATTGCTAATAGGTCCATATTTTTCCAAATTGAGTAAACCCAGTCCCTCAGAATCTTCTCCAGTAACTTCACTGACTTAAGGCTCACCAGCCTGTAATTTCTCAGAGTAACCCTGTTGGCCTTTTTAAGTGCATTAACAACATTGGCTATTCTCCTGACCTGTGAAATCTTTCCTGTGACTCAAGAGGACACAAAGATTTAGGACAAGGCTCCCGAAATGTACTCTTTCACATCCATCAGTATTCTGGGATAGATCCAGTATTCTAGCTGTAGCACATCCAGTGCCTTATATGGGGTTTTAGCAAAACTTCCCTACTTTTATATTCCATTTACTTTGAAATGAAGGTCAACCTTCCATTTACTGTTCCTATTGCCTGATGAAGTTGGATGCTTGGTTTTTGTGGTTCATGGATGAGGACTCTCAGATCCTTCTGTGATGTAGCTTTCTGGTCTTCCTTCATTTCAATAGTATTCAGCTCCTCAACTCTTCCTGCCAAGGTGCATATTCTTACATTTTCCCATATTATATTCCATCTGCCAAGGTTCTGCCCATTTGCTTAACCCAACTATATGCCTCTGCAAACTTTTTTCTGTCATCCAGAAACCAGCATTTTCCTTTACAAAAGATGAAAGTTTTAATCTAAGATTGTTTACTGTATCACATCTCCATGACACTGGAGTCCTTTGGCTATAAATTCTGTGAACATGATCTTAACCTCCATAACCACCTAATGAAGGAGTGGCGCTCCAAAAAGTAGTACTTCCAAATAAATCAGTTGGACGATAACCTGGTGTTGTGTAATTTTTAATTTTGTCCACCCCTGTC
Organism: Chiloscyllium punctatum; assembly: GCF_047496795.1. Classification (NCBI taxonomy): domain Eukaryota; kingdom Metazoa; phylum Chordata; class Chondrichthyes; order Orectolobiformes; family Hemiscylliidae; genus Chiloscyllium; species Chiloscyllium punctatum. Next base: position 117,634,296 of record NC_092748.1, on the reverse strand, counting down.
CAACACCTGCACCTCTAAGTCTGTCATCCTCAGTATTTTTTCTTTATTCATTTGTGACTCCTCAGATACTGAACCACTGTGGGCGGCACGGTGGCACAGTGGTTAGCACTGCTGCCTCACAGCGCCTGAGACCCGGGTTCAATTCCCGCCTCAGGCGACTGACTGTGTGGAGTTTGCACGTTCTCCCCGTGTCTGCGTGGGTTTCCTCCGGGTGCTCCGGTTTCCTCCCACAGTCACAAAGATGTGCAGGCCAGGTGAATTGGCCATGCTAAATTGCCCGTAGTGTTAGGTAAGGGGTAAATGTAGATGTAGGGGTATGGGTAGGTTACGCTTCGGCGGGGCGGTGTGGACTTGTTGGGCCGAAGGGCCTGTTTCCACACTGTAAGTAATCTAATCTAATCAGTCCATGTTTGAATGCAACAAGCTTGGGCAATATCCAAGCTTGGGCTGACAAGTGACAAATAACATTCCCAGCACACAAATGCCAGGCTATGACCATCACAAATAAGAAACAATCTAACCACTACCCCTGGTATTCAATGGTGTTACCACACAATGTGGTGCACTTTGGCCCATTTCTCCTCTGCTATGGTCTCCATTTCCGAGTTAGGATTCTATCTTTCGAATCATGATCCTCAGGAATATTCTCTGCTTCCTTTTTGGAGTATGTATCCACATATATATCTTTTCTTGTCTGGCTGTTGCAAGTCCCTTAGCCTTTCAGGACTAAACACTTTTGTCAAAATCCTGGAGATTATGTTACAACACCCCTCTGCTAATTCTTTAGGTGCTGTTTAGATAACTCACCTCCAATATATATCTAAGTGTGAGATTTCCGACTTTGGACCTGTCAACTTCTCTTTAATTTATTTCAAAGGGCCTCTCACTTCGTGCCGGAATATTAACTTGAAGGAAGTAAACTGAGTAGATACATTTGGGGCATCTCTAATGGCAAAAAATACGAATGGGATACCTTTATCCCAATCATTGAAGTAATCCTGACAATATGCTCTCAACATGGTCTTCATGGTCTGATACCACCTTTCTAAAGCTACCTGGGATTCAGGATGATAGATACTTGATTTAAAGTGCTGTATACCTAAGCTATCCATAACCTCCTTAAACAGCCAAGCAATAAAATGTGACCCTTGGTCTGACTGAATCTCTCTGGGTAGCCCATACCACGTGAAGAAAGCTACTTACTCCTCTACCACCTTTTTTGCCTTAATACTCCACAATGGAATTGCCTCCAGAAATCTGGTAGACGCATCCGTTATGGTTAACAAGTACTGGTTCCTACTTTTAGTTTTCGGGAGGGAGCCTACATAGTCAATTATAACCCGCATGAAAGATTCTTCGAATGTGGGAATTGGCAACAAAGATGCTGGTTTTTATTACCGCCTGTGACTTACCTACCATTTGGCATGCATGACACGTATGGCAAAAGTTAACCACATCCTTGTGCATTCCAAGCCAATAATCATGTTTTTGTACCTTAGCCTGAGTCTTTCATACACCAAGGCGACCTCCTACAGGTAGTTCAGGGGCTACCAATAACACTTCCTGACTGTAAGCTACCGGCAATACAATCTGATACACTTTGGCCCATTTCTCCTCTACACTGACCTGCCGTGGTCTCCATTTTCATCTTAGGATTCTACCTTTCAGATCATAACCCTCAGGAATATTCTCTGCCTCTTTTTTGGAGTACGCATCCACATATATATCTTTTATCATCTTGTCTTGCTGTTGCAAGTCTCTTCGCCTTTCGGGACTAAACACTTCTGTTTGACCCTCTGCCAGTTTAGGTTTTTTCTGCACCATTACATCAAACAGGGTGTCCGCTAACTGAACCTCAACTCCCTCATCTTTCTCTTTAGTTTTTCCTTCACGCTGTGACTTATGATAGTGGGATCCTGTTACGACACAGTCTGGGAAAATACCAGGATATTTTTCTTCTAACTCCTCAGTTTCTTGATCTTCCTCAGGCTTCTCTACTCAAGGGGTGTCACTCCCACTTTGGACCCTGCTAAAGCATTCCCAAGAACAAACTGGATTCCTGGAACTGACACTCTGTCAATCACTCCCACTGTAACTTCCCCAGTCTTGAGTTGGCACTCCAATCTGATCTTACATTGCGGAATGCTAAATTTCTGTCCATCTATTCCACAACTTAACACACTGGTGACAGATCAGAAAGAGTGCAAATTCACTCATCTCTTACTATTACAGACTGGTTAGATCCTGTATCTCTCAAAATTATAACTTCTTGTCCTCCCCAGTGTTACCCACAAAGCAAATTCTTTATGGAGATCAGGCAGTAACTCTATACCCAGCCCTTGCATAGGATGTGCACTCTCCTGCAGCTCTTCGGCTCTTCTTGGGGTTTCCTTTACTACTTCGACTAATGCCACTGGCTTAGCCTTTTTTACCACATCTTTTCCCACAGTGTCTTTCTTTAACGACCAGCCCTGTGACTTACGTGTTCCACTTTAACACAGTGGAAACACCTGAGGCCTTTTACCTCATCTCCACCTTCTTGGGCTTCTTTTTTAACGTGTGGTAAACACATACCAGTGCTCTCTACTCTTTGTTTCATGGTGTAGGATGCCCCTTCTCCCAACTTCTATCCCTTCCAGGATGAAATTCTGGCCGGAAGCTTGTCTTAGGCACCAACATGTAGTCATCTGCTAATTCTGCTGCCCTTTCCACTTCCTGAACTTTCTGTTCATCCAGGTGAATTTTAAACTCCTCCAGCAGAACAATCTCTCTTAGAGCCTCATAGGTCTTATCTATTTTAAACCATGACCCCACCCCCCCATCACCAAACCATCATCTCCCAGACCATTCAGAACCTCATCACCTCAGGAGATCTCCCACCCACAGCTTCCAACCTCATAGTGCGGGAACCCCGCACTGCCCGGTTCTACCTCCTTCCCAAGATCCACAAGCCTGACCACCCTGGCCGACCCATTGTCTCAGCCTTCTGCCCCACTGAACTCAGTTCTACCTACCTTGACATTGTCCTATCTCCCCTAGTCCAGGAACTCCCCACATACGTTCGAGACACCACCCACGCCCTCCACTTCCTCCAAGACTTCAGTTTCATCGGCCCCAACGCCTCATCTTCACCATGGATATCCAGTCCCTCTACACCTCCATCCGCCATGACCAGGGCCTCCAAGCCCTCCATTTCATCCACTTCCGATGTCCCCAACAGTACCCTTCCACTGACACACTCATTCGTTTGGCCGAACTGGTCCTCACCCTTAACAATTTCTCCTTCGAATCCTCCCACTTCCTCCAAACCAAAGGGGTAGCTATGGGCACCCGTATGGGCCCCAGCTATGCCTGTCTCTTTGTTGGCTACATAGAACAGTCCATCTTCCGTAATTACACCGGCACCACTCCCCACCTCTTCCTCCGTTACATTAATGACTGCATTGGCGCCACCTCGTGCTCCCGCGAGGAGGTTGAGCAATTCATCAACTTCACCAACACATTCCACCCTGACCTTAAATTTACTTGGACCATCTCTGACACCTCCCTCCCCTTCCTGGACTTCTCCATCTCCATTAATGATGACCGACTTGACACTGACATTTTTTACAAACCCACCGACTCCCTCAGCTACCTGGATTATACCTCTTCCTACCCTACCTCCTGCAAAAATGCCATCCCGTGTTCCCAATTCCTCCACCTCCACTGTATCTGCTCCCCGGAGGACCAGTTCCACCACAGAACACACCAGATGGCCTCCTTCTTTAGAGACCGCAATTTCCCTTCCCACGTGGTTAAAGATGCCCTCCAACGCATCTCGTCTACATCCCGCACTTCCGCCCTCAGACCCCACCCCTCCAACCGTAACAAGGACAGAACGCCCCTGGTGCTCACCTTCCACCCTACCAACCTTCACATAAACCAAATCATCCGCCGACATTTCTGTCACCTCCAAACGGACCCGACCACCAGGGATATATTTCCCTCCCCACCCCTTTCCGCCTTCCGCAAAGACCGTTCCCTCTGTGTCTACCTGGTCAGGTCCACTCCCCCCTACAATTCACCCTCCCGTACTGGCACCTTCCCCTGCCACTGCAGGAATTGCACAACCTGCGCCCACACCTCCTCCCTCACTTCTATCCAAGGCCCTAAAGGAGCCTTCCACATCCATCAAAGTTTTACCTGCACATCCACCAATATCATTTATTGTATCTGTTGCTCCCGATGCGGTCTCCTCTACATTGGGGAGACTGGACGCCTCCTAGCAGAGCGCTTTAGGGAACATCTTTGGGATACCTGCACCAATCAACCACACCGTCCTGGGCCCAATGTTTCAACTCCCCCTCCCACTCTGCCGAGGACATGGAGGTCCTGGGCCTCCTTCACCGTTGCTCCCTCACTACCCGACGCCTGGAGGAAGAACGCCTCATCTTCCACCTCGGAACACTTCAACCCCAGGGCATCAATGTGGACTTCAACAATTTCCTAATTTCCCCTCCCCCCACCTCACCCCAGTTCCAAACTTCCAGCTCAGCACCGTCCCCGTGACTTGTCCTACCTGCCTATCTTCTTTTCCACCTATCCACTCTGCCCTTCTCTCTGACCTATCACCTTTATCCCCTCCCCCACTCACCTATTGTACCCTATGCTACTTTCTCCCCACCCCCACCCTCCTCTCATTTATCTCTCCATCCTTCAGGCACTCTGCCTGTATTCCTGATGAAGGACTTTTGCTCGAAACGTCAATTTTACTGCTCCTTGAATGCTGCCTGAACTGCTGTTCTTTTCAGCACCTCTAACCCAGAATCTGGTTTCCAGCATCTGCGATCGTTGTTTTTACCTATTTTTAAGGCCCACACCCATCTATCAAAATTCTTTTGAACTCAAAATACGCCTGACATGGTTCCTTCATGTTTCTGAACCACTGTCTATATACTTCTGGTACCAATTCATTAGCACTTAAAATAGCCTATTTGATCTCTGCATAATCTCTTGACCCCTCATTTGACAGCATGACAAATATCTCACTAACTCTGCCTACCAGTTTAGTCTGAACTGGCATTACCCATAAATCCTCAGAACACTCCATCTGCCCAGCTAATTTTTCAAATGAAATAAAGAAGCCTTTGACATCTTTCTCATTAAAATGTGACGGAATTTGACTTGTGTATATCACTACCTTCTCTTTTAATCTCCATCCTGTTAACTTGACTTTGCTGACTAAGTCGCAACTTCTTAAGATCAAATCTTTATCTTTGTGCTCAGCTAAGAACCTTCTCTCTCTTTTTCCTCTTTCTTACTCTTTCTTGTTTCTCTCTCTGTCTCCCTTTCTTCTCTCTCTATTTGCTCAGCAAAACCTTCTCTCTTTTTCCTCTCTCTCTTCTCTCTCTTTCTCTATATTTTTGTTTACTTTTTAACTCCATTTTCCTTAATTGTAATTTAACTGTTTCTAACACTACTGCAATTGTCTCTTTCTCTGACACACCTAAGTGTTTGAGTAATTGCCTTACAATTTCAGCTTTACTTTGGTCCTTAATAAACCCAATTCTAACCTCTTTGCGAATATGGTCTTTTATTTCTAAACTTTCTTGGCAAATTTGGGAATCATCTTCAAACTCCAGAACCTCTTTAGCAATTTTAAGAGCCATCTCTCTCACTTTTAATTACCACAAATAACTAAAATTAAACAAATTGTCTCACCTACATTTTATTTAAAGATCTAGGACACCTTAGAACATAGAACATAGAAGAATACAGCGCAGTACAGGCCCTTCGGCCCTCGATGTTGCGCCGATCAAAGCCCTCCTAACCTACACTAACCCACTATCCTCCATATACCTATCCAATGCCTGCTTAAATACCCATAAAGAGGGAGAGTCCACTACTGCTACTGGCAGGGCATTCCATGAACTTACGACTCGCTGAGTGAAGAACCTACCCCTAACATCAGTCCTATAATCTACCCCCCCTTAATTTAAAGCTATGCCCCCTTGTAATAGCTGACTCCATACGTGGAAAAAGGTTCTCACTGTCAACCCTATCTAACCCCCTAATCATCTTGTACACCTGTATCAAGTCACCCCTAAACCTTCTTTTCTCCAATGAAAACAACCCCAAGTGCCTCAGCCTTTCCTCATAGGATCTTCCTACCATACCAGGCAACATCCTGGTAAACTTCCTCTGTACCCGTTCCAGTGCCTCCACATCCTTCCTATAGTATGGCGACCAAAACTGCACACAATATTCCAGATGCGGCCGCACCAGAGTCTGATGCAACTGCAGCATGACCTCAGGACTCCGGAACTCAATTCCTCTACCTTATAGAGGTTTACAAAATCATGAGGGTCATGGATAGGATAAATCGACAAAGTATTTTCCCTGGGGTGGGAGAGTCCAGAACTAGAGGGCATAGGCTTAGGGTGAGAGGGGAAAGGTATAAAAGGGACCTAAGGGGCAACCTTTTCACGCAGAGGGTGGGAGGTGTATGAAATGAGCTGCCAGAGGAAGTGGTGGAGGTTGGTACAATTGCAATATTTAAAAGGCATTTGGATGGGTATACAATTAGGAAGGGTTTGGAGGGATATGGGCTGGGTGCTGGCAGGTGGGATTAGATTGGGTTGGGATATCTGGTCGGCATGGATGGGTTGGACCGAAGGGTCTGTTTCCATGCTGTATATCTCTATGACTCTATGACACTAACCAGCAAGTGTTTAAATCTACTGGGCTTTTCCCATACTCCAAATCTGTCCAAATCTCAGATTGGATCTTTCTAACCTGATAAAATTACAGATGAGAGCCCCCAAAGTGTTACGACATGGGGTAAACCCCTCTGCTAATTTAAACCCGACACACAGAGAAGTTCACCTCACGCCATAATCTGTTAAATTTCAAGAGACAAAGAACTATCCCAGATCTCACTATTTTAAGTAAAAATGAACAACTTTATTCTTTAAGTCCAAAAGAGAACATTAAAACAACAACTATATACAACTCCTTTCTCTTAAACCTATCTTTTACCTCCCATTCTACAATACTGGTCCAATAAAAAATAACCCTCATTAAGATTTACAAAAAATAATCACATTTCAAAACCAGCCAGCTTTGTTGATTCTCCTTTGTAGATTTTCCTCTGTATTTTCCTGGGTCGTCTGGTCTTCGGTCTTCCGCTGCCTAACTTATGGACAGGTGCCTTTCAGAGAGTTATTTGGCTAGCAGTCTGTACTTGTTGGTGCCCTTTGCTGTTCTCCCCCTAACCGTTTGAAATGTCCAAAAACTCGGGATAATTTCATTGGTTTGATCTTATCCCAAACAGTAAAATTCAAATTTGATTGGATTTTGGCATCTGGGACATAATTTAAACTGATTGGCCAAATTTGAATTTGATTTTGTTCCATAGTAATGCAACTCCATCTATTTGTTTCAACCAAATGTTACATTTTTTATGTTGTTCAGCACACTCTGTGCTTTCACTCAGTCCTTGTCAGCTTCCTCTGTCTTTTCAAGGTACACTGCATACCTACACCTTTATATCAGTTATCATTGACCAGAAATTCAAATAGACTCACCACACAAATTCAGTGGCTACAAGAGCAGGTCAGAAGCTAGGAACACTGTGGCAAATAACTCATCTCCTGACTCCTCAAAGGCTGTTTTCCATCTACATAGCACAAGTCAGGAGTGTGATGGAATACTCCCCACTTGCCTGGGTGAGTGCAGCTCCAATAATACTTAGGAAGCGTGACACCATCCAGGACAAAGCAGCCCACTTGATTAGCTCCACATCCACACCCTCCACCACCAATGCTCAGTTGCAGCAGTGTGTACTATCTACAAGATGCAGTGCAGAAATTCACCAAAAATCTTCAGACAGCACCTTCCAAACACATGATCACTTCTATCTAGAAGGTCAAGGACAGCAGATATATGGTAAAACTACCACCTTCAAGTGCCCCTCTAAGCCACTCACCATCCTGACTTGGAAATATATCACCATTCCTTCACTGTTGCTGGTTCAGAATCTGGAATTCATTTTCCAATGTCATTGTGGGTCAACCCATAGCAGGTGAACTGCAGTGGTTCAAGAAGGCAGCTCACCAACACCTTCTCAAGGGCACTTGGGATGAGCAATAAATGCTGGCCAGTCAGTAATGCCCACATCCAACAAATGGATTTTAAAAATTCACAGGATGAGGGTATTGCTCATCCCTAATTGCCCAGAGGGCAGATAAAAGTCAACCACATTGCTGTGGGGTCTAGAGTTAAATGTAGGCCAGACTAGGTAATGATGGCAGATTCCTTCTCTAATGGGATTAGTGAACCAGATGGATTTTTCCAACAATCAACAATGGATTCACAGTCATCATTAGATTCTTACTTCCAGATTTTACTGATATCAGATTACACCATCTCATGTGCAGGATTTGAACCCAGGTCCCCAGGAGGTTACCTAGGTTTCTGGATTAACAATCTAGCAATAATGTTACTAGGCCATTGCCTTCTCACTTGCATTTCCATCTATTTTGTGTCAATATCATCTCTTGATTTAAACCATTTGGCCAGTGAAAACAGAAACATAAGAAATATTCACCCTCCACCTACCTATTTTCCTGTGATATTACACTTCTCATATTTGGGAAGCCTATTGCTTTTTCTGTGGTAATGCCTCATCCAGTCAGAGTCGACTTGCCAATCAATCAGTGCCTGCAGTTTAAATTGTTATGATCATTTGAAATTTGGCATTCTTGCATTTGTCCTGATGAGTATAATATTTGTACTCCTCTCATTTTTAGCACTATTTTCAAATTGAAGAATTTAGTCGTATTGTGGCCAGAGATCTATAATTTCCGCTCTTCCATCCTTCAGCAACCTGGGATGCATCCTATCTGGGTTATGTGATTTCATCACTGTACATGCTTCCAGTCTTTTAAAGTTCTCAATTTTGTATTCAATTTCATAGCTACCTTTCTCATTCTGACATTAGCACCATCTTCTTTAGTGAATACCAGTATAAAGTACTCTTGTCTCATGGCTGTTCATGCACGAGTATATTAGTCTTTTTATTTTTGATATATTTTCATTTGAGATATATATATTATATATATACATGACGAAATGTCTGAAAACGAACCTTCCAGCTCAGCGAGCAAACTTACATCCATAATCTCAGCCGGAGGTCTTGTATTTTGGAAAATCAAAACAAGGTAGGAGTTTTATCGTGAATGCTAGGGCCTTAGAGAGTGTAGTTGAACAGAGGGACCTTGGAGTTCAGGTGCATGGTTCTCTGAAAGTGCAGTCACAGGTAGACAGGGCAGTGAAGAAGGCCATTGGCACACTGGTTTTCATCAGTCAGGGCACTGAGTACAGAAGTTGGGAAGTCATGTTGCAGTTGTACAGGATGTAAGTGAGGCCACGCTATTGTGTTCAGTTTTGGTCACCTTGCTGTCAGACGGATGCTAAACTGGAAAATGTGCAGAAGAAATTTATAAGGATGTTGCCAGGACTCAACGGTCAGAGTTATAGCGAGAGGTTAGACAAGCTAAGACCTTTTCTTTAGACCATTGGAGATTGAGGGGGGATCTTATAGAAGTGCATAAGAGCATGAGAGGCATGGATAGGGTGAATGTACTCAAATCTTTTTCCCAGGGTTGGGGAATCAAGGACTAGAAGGCATCAGTTTAAGGTTAGAGGGGATAGAATAAAAGGGAACCTGAAAGGCAACGTTTTTACACAGAGGGTGGTACATGTATTAAATGAGTTGCCAGCGGGAGTGGTTGAGGCGGGTACATTAACAGCATTTAAAAGGCATTTGGACAAATACATGGCTTGGATACGTTCAGAAGGAAATGGGCCAAGTGTAGAGAAATGGGGTTAGTGTGGATGGACATTTTGGTCGGCATGGACCAGTTAGTGCCAAGGGCCTCTCTCTGTGCTGTTGGACTCTATGACTCTAAGTGCTGGTTTGTTATTTCATAATCCCACCAGACTACACCGTGCTGTCATGGTGGCTGAGTGGTTAGTACTGCTGCCTCACCAATGCCAGGAACCCAGGTTTGATTCCAGCCTGGGGAAACTGTCTGTGTGGAATTTGTACATTCTCCCTGTGATGGCGTGGGTTTCCTCCTATAGTCTAAAGATTTGCAGGTTAGGTGGATTGGCCATGCTAAATTGCTCTTGGGGTCCAGGAATGTGCAGCCTAGGTGGATGAGCCATGGAAAATGCAGAGATATGGTGGGGGAATGGGTCTGAATGCTCTTTGGAGGAGCGGTGCAGACATGTTGGGCCAAATGACCTGCCTCCACCTTGTAGGGATTCTGTGATCCTAACGAACCTACAGATCCTATGTCTCTTGTATGCATGCATGATTACTGTGAGGTAACATTCTGTCTCTGAGTCAGAAAGCTACAAGTTAGAGTTCCACTCCAGAACTTGAGTACAAAATTCAAAGGAGAAAATGAGGACTGCAGATGCTGGAGATCAGAGCTTAAAAATGTGTTGCTGGAAAAGCGCAGCAGGTCAGGCAGCATCAAAGGAGCAGGAGTATCGACGTTTCAGGCAAGAGCCCTTCTTCAGGAATGGAGAAGAAGGGCTCATGCCCGAAACGTCGATTCTCCTGCTCCTTTGATGCTGCCTGACCTGCTGCGCTTTTCCAGCAACACATTTTTAAGTACAAAATTCAAAGCTGACAATCTCATGAATTACTGAGCAAGTGCTCCCCTGTCAGGTGCCATCGTTTAGAATAGACATTATCATGGTGAGGTGTGAGGTGATGCATTTGGGCAGAACAAAAAGTCAAGAAAATATGCAATGAATGGTCAGACCCTGGGAAGCACAAGAATTAAAGGGACCTTGGTGTGCATCTTAAGATTGTGGGCTAGGCAGGTATGTTTAAGAAAGCACATGTGATACGCGTCTTCATTAGCCAAGACGTAGAGTATTATGTGCACTTGTAGAATCCACATTTTGAAGGAATTTGATTGCACTGGAGATAGTGCAGAGGAGATTCACCAGGATATTTCCTGAGCTGGAAGTTTTTGATTATGAAGAGATGTATAGTCTGGTCCAAAAACAGAAGTTGCTGGAAAAACTTAACAGGTGTGGCACATCTGTGAAGAGAAATCAGAGTTAACATTTCAGGTCCGGTGACCCTTCCTTAGAACTGAGATAGGGTAGATAAGAAAGAACTTTTCACCTTAATGGAGGAATTAGTCCCAGGGATCATAGATATATGGTAAGAGGCAGGAGGTTTAGATGGGATGCAGGGATGTTTTTCACTCGGGGTGATAGGAATCCAGAACTCACTGCCTGTAAGGATGGAGGCAGAAACCCTCATAATGTAAATGACTGTAAGTATTTAGATGTGCTCTTGTGATGCCAAGACATACAAGGATAAAATTGCTCCCAGGAGGACCAGTTCCACCACAGAACACACCAGATGGCCTCCTTCTTTAGAGACCGCAATTTCCCTTCCCAAGTGGTTAAAGATGCCCTCCAATGCATCTTGTCCACATCCCGCACCTCCGCCCTCAAACCCCACATCTCCAACCGTAACAAGGACAGAACGCCCCTGGTGCTCACCTTCCACCCTACCAACCTTCACATAAACCAAATCATCCGCTGACATTTCCGCCACCTCCAAAAAGACCCACCACCAGGGATATATTTCCCTCCCCACCCATTTCCGCCTTCCGCAAAGACCGTTCCCTCCATGACTACCTGGTCAGGTCCACGCCCTTCCCTACAACCCACCCTCCCATCCTGGCACCTTCCCCTGCCACCGCAAGAATTGCAAAACCTGCACCCACATCTCCTCCCTCACCTCCATCCAAGGCCCTAAAGGAGCCTTCCACATCCATCAAAGTTTTACCTGCACATCCACCAATATCATTCATTGTATCTGTTGCTTCCAATGCAGTCTCCTCTACATTGGGGAGACTGGACGCCTCCTAGCATAGCGTTTTAGTGAACATCTCCGGGACACCCGCACCAATCAACCACACCGCCCTGTGGCCCAACGTTTCAACTCCCCCTCCCACTCTGCCGAGGACATGGAGGTCCTGGGCCTCCTTCACCACCGCTCCCTCACCACCAGACGCTTGGAGGAAGAACGCCTCATCTTCCGCCTCGGAACACTTCAACCCCAGGGCATCAATGTGGACTTCAACAATTTCCTTATTTCCCCTTCCTCCACCTCACCCTAGTTCCAAACTTCCAGCTTAGCACCGTCCCCATGACTTGTCCTACCTGCCTATCTTCTTTTCCACCTATCCACTCCACCTTCCCCCTGCCCCCAACCTATCACCTTCATCCCCTCCCCCACTCACCTATTGTACTCTATGCCACTTTCTCTCCACTCCCACCCTCCTCTAGCTTATCTCTCCACCCTTCAGGCTCTCTGCCTTTATTCCTGATGAAGGGCTTTTGCCTGAAACGTTGATTTTACTGCTCCTCGGATGCTGCCTGAACTGCTGTGCTCTTCCAGCACCACTAATCCAGAATACAAGGATAAACACCAAGTGCTGGAACATTGGATTAGAATAGTTAGGTGATTGTTTTCAACCCACATAGAGTTGATGGGCTAAAGGGCCTTTTTCTGTGCTGTTTGATCTCTATGATTCTGTGCCTTCCCTCCACAGCACCTGGATTAATTCAATTGATACTCAAGTGTAGTTTCTGTGTGTGTTGTCTAAGTCAGGTGGAGCAAACCTATATTCTCACAGTACCAATGATACAATTAAAAGATGCAGATTCTATTGTACAAATTTAAAGAAAACTCTAAAGAAAGTTATCTTGGCTAAATTTATATTTTAACCATCATCATCATCAAACGAAACAATCAGGGGTATTTATTTAACAGGCTGTTGCTTGATTATTCTCATGACTCCCGACATTGCTACAAGGTTACCAGAAGGCACTCAAGAGATCATTGTATTGCTGGCAAGCATGTATATGCCAGTGTTGTTTCTGATGCCTTGGTTGATGCTGGGTGATCCATTCAGTTTAAATTCTTTTATCATAAATTGTAGTGTTTGGATACAATCAGTTGATTTGCTTGGTGATTTCAAAGGGCATTTAAAAGTCTGAAGTTGTGTGTTGGCAAGTTCAGATGAGGATATCAAATTTTTTTCAAAGGATTTTAGTGAATCTGATTGACAATAGTTTCATTGGATGGAGTCTTATAGGTGTTTGAACGACATGGGCTATGGTGAGATTCAGATGAGAGGTCTAATGAGGCTTAACTCAATATCGGAGCTTCTCATTCTATCTTTTATGCTTTTGCCAAATCCACCTCATTAATATTCAGCTTCCTATCATACCAAGCCCATTGAACAAGCTAGATGTTAAGAAATTTCGACATTGAAGTTAGAGCATTTACCTGGTGACTTCAGATTGCTGCATGTTGCTTAGGACCAAACAGCATCTCAGGGCACAATCCATGTACTCCAGCAGCACACCCCCTCGTGACCAAAGACCTCCAACATTAACCAACCCCTCATGACCATTGTTGCATTTTTCCAATACATTTGCATTCTGGTCAGGAAATACAGACTTGTCAGGGAGATTGTCCAACTATCAGAGGTCCGCACCTTTCTCATGTTGGGCTATCCAGTTAGGTCACTCAAGAGTATGGGCCAAGGTCAGTCTGTCATATCCATCCACAGCAACTATATGGAAAGGAGTGCTGGGAGAACAGGTCATTGCCACACAAAGGAGACATTGCACATTAATTTCTGGAATTGGGAGGTTCAAGCTGGAGAGAGAGGAAGAGTATATTATATTTATGAAGGGGAAAATTGTATTTGTGAAGGGGATACAGTAAAGCATGGATGGGAAAGGGTTTGTGCAGGAGGGTGTTCATCTATGATCTGCAGCACCCTGACTTCTAGGGGATGGGATAGTGTATGACAGCAATTGGCATGGTCACCTCATATGACAGGGACAGGGCTTGGGGGGTAAAGGGCTACTCATGTAGACTAGTTGGGTATGAACTGAAGGAATTGGGAAGCCAGTGGAATACAGGGAAGGGCTAACAGGAAGGGGAATTGAATGTTTGGAAGCTCATCGACATACAGAGGTGGAAGCTGGGAATCACTGGAAGAGGAGTGCTTACTGTCACCTTCAATCATGCTGGAAATCAAAAATGTGCAATGGTAACGAAATGGTGGTGACCACACTTGGATTGGGTGAGATAAGTGACTCACTGGTTAGTACGAGGTAAAAACAATGACTGCAGATGCTGGAAACCAGATTCTGGATTAGTGGTGCCGGAAGAGCACAGCAGTTCAGGCAGCATCCAAGGAGTTTACTGGTTAGTACTGCTGCCTCAGCATAGAGTCATAGAGATCTACAGCACGGAAACAGACCCTTCAGTCCAACTCGTCCATGCCAACCAGATATCCTCGTTCAATTCCAGCCTCCGGCAACTGTGTGAAGTTTCAATGTTTTTCTTGTTTCCTCCCACAGTCCAAAGATGTGCAGACTGGATAGATTAGCCATGTGAAATACGGGGTTACGGGAATGGGATGGGTCTGGGTGGGATGCTCTTTGGGTGGTCGGTATGGACTCAACGGGTTGAATGGGCTGATTCAACGCTGTAGGGATTCCATGACAATTATTGCTTGTAACGTTCACATTGCTGTGTTCAACAGTGACTAAGTGCTTTATTGGCAGAGTGGCGGCTGCAGCCAATCCAAGGGCAATACGGTGGCCGTTTAAAACAGGATTTGGAGATTCACATCCTGTGATTGCGTGCACTAGGACCCAGTGGTTGTATTGTGGCCTGTGTCATTTGCAAATGACTTTCAAAGGCGAGAGAAAATAAAGTGATCGGAGCCTTGATAATTGGTGAGTATTCTTATAGGTAGCTGTGGCCTGGTTATATTCCTCTCGATAGCTTTTATTCGCAGTTTGTATTTCAGCCCTTACAATCGGTACAGTAAATGCTCATCTAGGAAAAGGAATGCAGTGGGTTCGAGCTGACCCTGAGTAATGTCACAAACACCAGGGCTCAGTCTCTCAGTACAACCTCTACATAAAAACCGACATTTCCGTGACTACCTTCGGTTCTGAGGAAGAGTCACCGGGCCCAAAACGTTAACTCTGATTTCTCTCCACAAATGCTGCCAGATCTACTGAGCTTTTCCAGAGTTTGTGGGGTTTTTTTTGTTGTTGTTACAAATCTCTCTGGGGTTGTGCATTTCCTCGGATGTACCCATGACAGAGCAGCGTTTCAGAACGAGCGTTTACTACTTACGTAAACCGTTCACCCGGTTTTAAATGCCTTCCCCAGTTTGAATTTGTTCAAGGTCAGTAGAGTCGAGAGATTTCATTTTGGGAGTTTTTTGGTCAAGTGGAATACTCCTGTTTTGTGATAATCGTCAGCTGCAGGGTAGTAGGAATTCATTATATCGTTTCAGCCGAGATCATGTTTCTGGCTGTAGCTTCTCAGGTGGTATTTACAATCAGCATGAAGTTCAAGCCTGGAAGCTCAACTAACTCCACAAATGGGGCAATTGGGTGTGTCTTTTTATATCACTTGCACAAGTTATAAGCTTCACTACAGTGGCTTGATCAACATTTGCCCTTTACTCTTGTAGATTGTGGTGAGCCATCTTGAATCCCTGCAGTCCATGTGGTGTAACTACAAGGTGGTGTGAAGAAACTCTGCGACTTTAACTCACTACTACTGTGTCAAATCAGAATGAGAGTTGGAGGGGGATTTACTTTTTGCAGTGTTCCTATGTGTGTTATCACTCTTGTTCTAGATGATAGAGTTGATGGAAGGCACTCTAATGAGGAATTTTGCAGTGCATCTTGTAGATTGCATACACTGCTGTGTTACAGTGGTGAAGGGAATGAATATTGAAGATGGTAAAAGGATGCCAGTCAAACAGGTTGCTTGTCCTGGATGTGTCCAATTTCTTGAGTGTTGGAACTTATTCTATTACAACCCTGATTTGTGCCTTTTATAGTCTTTTGAGGAGTCAGGAGGTGTGTTAGGCACTGCAGTATTCTTAGTCAGTGACCTACTCGAGTGTTTATCTGGCTGCTCCAGTTATGTTTCTAATCAATAATAATCCTGGGATGTTGATAGTGGGCGAATTCAGTGATAAAACATTGAATATTAAGTAAAGATAGCTACATTATTTATTTGATGTAGCCATTACCTCTCTCTTGTGTGATGCAAATATTACCCCATTCAGCAGTACAAACTCAAATTTTCATATACCTTTTTGGAGGGAAAATCATTAGAGCAACTAAAAATAGATGGATTGAACACTTGCCTGAAGAATATCCTGGAGTTGATTTTGGGTTCTTAATAACGCAAACCACCTTGCTTTGAGCTAGATATTACTTCACTCAGTGCAAGTCCCATGTTATTATGAGACTTCAAGTTACAGATGTATCTGATTCAGGGTTTCATGGAGTTAACACACTGGAATTCACTCTTTTGCTTTAGTCTCTGCAAAGGAAAGACCTGTGTGACTACCAATTGTACAGTAGAGATAGAAGTTTGACACACGAATATCCCTTTTCTGCAATGCACTCTTGCCCCACATCTCTTTGTGCAGAATTTATTCCTTGAGTTAGCTACATCTAGCATATCTGGTAAGATAGGCTTTTTCCAATTTACATGATTATTTGGGTTCCAGGAAAGACTATGTTTGAGGAAGAATATTGAGTTCCTTACCCACAACCCCAATTCGGCCTTAACTGTAACTTCCAATTCTGCTTCCTGAATTAAATTACCACTTTCAGCCAATTAGTAATCTATTAAGGACAGTTGGTTTTGTAGGTTCAGACCACTTAGTAAACTGGGTACAAAATGCCTGAAAATTGCAGCTTCCTGGGCTATTGTCGAAAAAGAAGACAAAGAATTGGACAAATGTTGGGGTGGCTAGCACTGCTGTCTCACAGCGCCAGGGACCAGGGTTCAATTCCACCTGTCTGTGCAGAATTTGCACATTCTCCCCATGTCTGTGTGGGTTTCCTCTGGCTTCCTCCCACAATACAAAGATCTACAGGTTAGGTGAACTGGCCATGCTAAATTGCCCAGTGATCAGGAATGTCTAGGTTAGGTGATTGAATGGCAGAGTGGACTTGATGGGCCAAATGGCCTTCCTTCCAATCCTGTGTCTTATGGTAAACCTAGGGGAATGGGTCTGGTTTGGTTCCTCTCTTGGAGGGTCGGTGTGGACTTGTTGGGCCGAAGAGCCTGTTTCTCACACTGTAGGGATTCTATAAAGAAGAGGTCAGTGATTAAGTTTGTTCCATTTGCTTATTCAAGGAAATATGGGTGTTGCTGGCTAGGCTATATTTATTGCCATCCCTATACGCTCCAGAGAAGGCATTGTTAAGCTGACTGTTGAACTGCTGTAATCATTTGAATACACTGAAAAGATGATTGATGCTAGTTCAATATTCTTTGAAGGGAATTGGATCAAAAGACAAATTGTGTCGTAATGGGGTAAACTTGATTTTCCTTCAGGACAGCTGATAGGACCTCAGTCATCCGTATTATCAATCTTTGCAGATTTGATACTTGTAGTAATTTGGTAGTTTGAACAAAGAAACACGAAATGTGTAGTTTCATAGTCAGTATATTATCAGCAGTGAACTGTAGGAGTAAATTTGGTTCATGTGGGAATTTTGTGCAAATGAGAAATTTTGTTTGGCAGTAATGTTTTTTGCAGAGTTGCACCTTTTGTATATTCATTTGTGATATAGGCATCATTGGTGGCCAGCATTTATTAGGCAAAAGTGAGGACTGCAGATGCTGGGAACCAGGATTTAAATCCGTGTTGGAAAAGCACAGCAGGTCAGGCAGCATCCAAGGAGCATGAAAATCGACATTTTGGGCAAAAGCCCTTCACCAGGAAATCCAGCACTTATTGCCTGTCCCTAGTTGCCCTTGAGTTGGTGGTAAGCTGTTGTCTTAACCTGCTGCAGCCCATGTGCTGTGGGTAGACCTACAATCCTCATCAGAGGGAATTTCAGAATTTTAGTTAAGACATTGTTCCTTCAATGAGATATTTCCAGGTCTACATGGCTTGGAGGGGAACTTTCATGAGGTGGTATTCCCATGTATCTGTTGCCCTTGTCCTTCTAGATACAAGTGGTCTTGTGTTTGCAAGGTGGAGTTTAAGGAGCTTTGGTGAATTTCTGTAGCGTATCTTGTATATTGTATACATTACTGCTATTGGGCATCAGTGATGGAGGGAGTGGATGTGTTGCCAGTCAAGCAGGCTGATTTGTCCTGAATGGTGTTAAGCTTCTTGAATGTTTGTTGGAGCTGCACCCATCCAGACAAGGGTAGTAATCCATCACATTCCTGACTTGTACTTGCGAATGATGGGCTGGCTTTCGGAAGGCAGTGGGGAGTTATTTGCAGCAGTATTGCAAGTCTTGTAGCCACGGTGTTTGTGCACCAAATCAAGTTGAGTTTCTGGTCAATGGTAAACCCAAGGATGTTAATAGTGGGGATGCAGTGACAGTAACCCTACATGTCAAAGGGCAGTGGTTATATTATTTTGACTTTGTTCGAAAAGGTCATTGCCTGGTATTTGTGGCACAAATGTTACCTGCCAATTTTCAGCCCAAATCTGGATGTTCAGATCTTGCTGCTTTTGAACATGTACTGTTTCAGTATCTGAGAAGTTGCAAATAATGCTGAGCATTGTACAATCAACAGTGAACATTTCACTTCTGACCTTCTGAAGGAGGGATGGTCATTGAAGCAGCTGAAGATTGTTGGGCCTAGGACACAACCCTAAGGAACGCTTGCTGAGAAGGCTGGTCTCCAGCAACCACAACCATCTTGTGTGTCACGTTTGACTGCAGCCATTTGGGAATCATTTAGAATCCCCATAGAGTGAAAGCAGGCCACTCAGCCCATTGATTCAACACTGACCCTCTGGAGAGCATCCCACCCAGACCCATGCCTCTACTCTACCCCTGTACCCCTGCATTTTCCCTGGCTAATCCATCTAGCCTGCACATCCCTTGACACTATGGGCAATTCACCTAACCAGCACATAGTCATAGTCATAGAGATGTACAGCATGGAAACAGACCCTTCGGTCCAACCTGTCCATGCCGACCAGATATCCCAACACAATCTAGTCCCACCTGCCAGCACCTGGCCCATATCCCTCCAAACCCATCCTATACATATACCCATCCAAATGCCTCTTAAATGTTGCAATTGTACCAGCTTCCACCATATCCTCTGGCAGCTCATTCCATACATGTACCATCCTCGATGTGAAAAAGTTGCCCCTTAGTTCTCTTTTATATCTTTCCCCTCTCACCCTAAACCTATGCCCTCTAGTTCTGGATTCCCTGACCCCAGGGGAAAATACTTTGTCTGTTTATCCTATCCATACCCCCCCATAATTTTGTAAACTTCTATAAAGTCACCCCTCAGTCTCTGCTCCAGGGAAAACAGGCCCAACCTGTTCAGCCTCTCCCTATAGCTCAAACTCTCCAACCCTGGCAACAGTCTTGTAAATTTTTTCTGAATCCTTTCAAGTTTCACAACATCTTTCTGGTAGGAAGGAGAGCAAAATTGCACACAATATTCCAACAGTAGCCTAACCAATGTCCTGTACAGCCGTAACATGATCTCCCAACTCCTGTACTCAATATCCTCACCAATAAAGGAAAGCATACCAAATGCCTCCTTCACTATCCTATCTACCTGTGACTCCACTTTCAAGGAGCCTTGAATCTGCATTCCAAGGTCTCTTTGTTCAGCAATACTCTCTAAGACCTTGCCATTAAGTGTATAAGTCCTGCTAAGGTTTAATTTCCCAAAACGCAGCACCTTGCATTTATCTGAATTAAACTCTATCTGCTACTTCTCAACCCATTGCTGATTGTTGGAAAAATTCATCTGCTTCACTACTGTCCTTTAGGGAAGGAAAATGCATCCACACCTGGTCTGGCCTATGTGTGACTCCAGACCCCAAGTCAATGTGGTTGACTCTTAACTGCTCTCTGGGCAATTTAGGGGTGGGCAATAAATGCACCTCAGCCAGCGATTTGCTCTGTGAGCAAATACAGAAAAAGAGAATTTTGTAAGAAGGATAAATGTGCAAAGAAATCTATAGTGCAAAACTTATGGTGAGAAAATAATGCTGACACTTTTATTTTGTGCTAATCAGGACAGTTTGCAAATACCAGTAAAAAGGGTATGCAGCATTTATACTGAGTATGACAGGGTGCTAATTGGCTGGCAAGTGGATAGTGGTGCATTTCTATGGAAATTTTATCTAGTTAAATGATGGCTGACAAGTCACTGGCATGTTCTGTTGAAATTCTCAGCGAGCCAAGTAGACTGGTTTAAAATATGTGAAATGAGCCAGAGGGAAGTGTTGACACCTTTTTTTAGTAGAAACAGATACATTTGTGTTTACATGCTGTTTCCGCCTACAAAAAAAAAGCAGGGCCTTGTGTGTTAATCAATTAGCTTCCAGTATGTGCAAGAGCACCACATTGACAGTCGGACTTGCAATCTAAATTGGGTAAAAACAATGACTGCAGATGCTGGAAATCAGATTCTGGATTAATGGTGCTGGAAGAGCACAGCAGTTCAGGCAGCATCCAAGTAGCTTCGAAATTTCGAAGCTACTTGGATGCTGCCTGAACTGCTGTGCTCTTCCTTGCAATCTAAATTGTTTGACAGTGTGACTAATTGGATTATTTAGCAAAGAGCTTGCATGGTGAACATATGACTTGGCACGTACCTACAAGGTTGACAGTAGGTCATTCTTAGTGCATGGAACTGCAGGAACTCCATGTGTATATTGTCCAGTGAAAGGGTTTGTGCTACAAACCCCTTGGTGATTCTCAACTAGCGCCTCAAGGAAAAGCAGCTCATTTGATTACTCTGTTGCAAACGTGAATTTGAGTGCAGGATGGAGCCCATTAAGGCATATAAGGAAACTTTTTTTTTAGCCATAAACAGGACTTTTACATGAACACAGAACTTCAAACGAGAGAAATATGCAAGCAGTAGGAGGTTCCATGTCATTCTAATGAAGGTACATACATTTCTCAAATAATCCAGCAAGGATGTTTATGAGAACTGAACCTAACTGATCCATGGCAACACTTTCTATTTGTGCATATGTTGTGTTCTTAGTAGGTTTACTGGATACCGATTCATGCAATAGTGGCAGGTCTTGATGATCATGCTGCAGTACAGGTGTCAATGGCTTCCTTGAGTGCTACATTGGTGAGTAATGTCAAATAAGCATGTAGACACTGCATTGCTATCGATTTTATATTATACTTGGCACACCAAAGGAATCTTTCACATTTATATGGAAACCTGCCCAAAACTGGCTGTTGAAATTCACCCAGCTCATGTTGTGCAGAACCCATTTCAGATCAGGTAGGGTACAAAAAGGCAACACTTGCATCTGTCTTGGGCAGTCTATAATACACCAATTCGGTGCCATCATGAGGATGAATCCTATCATTTGACAGCTTGTTACTCTTACAGTCAAACCAATGTGTTTTAACCTTTTTTTTTTGTCTAGTCATGCTGAGTGGCAAGTCCAATGCATGTATATTTCAAACTGTCAAAGAATGATGTGTACTCTGTTGATATGGGCATACATATTGTTTTTGGTTGAGTTTATTGGTATGTATGTCTGGGTTGGCCATGGGATCTCCGAACACAGCCAGCCAACAGTGGTGCACATAAAAATCGAACAGGCATGTCAATAGAAAGGATTTACATGGATATGGGCCAAATGTTGGCAAATGGGGCTAGATTGATTTAGATGTCTGGTCAGCACAGACGTGTTGGACCGGAGGATCAGTTTTTTCGTGCTGTATATCTCTGACTAAGAATTCAGAATTCAGTGGGGTGTCCTTTTTTTTTCCCTAAGGTTTCTGCCTTCATTGGGTGCTGCTGTTGAGCTCAAATTCAGTAATGCCTCTTTCTGTTTGTGGGGTCAAGGCACACCACAATTGAAATCCAAGGACAAACTAGTTGCTTCTATAGACATTACATGTTTAGTGGAGCCATTAATTCCATTGCAGACTGCTTCCACTGAAGTGAATTTTGATGCAGGCATGTTTTGAATGGGTACTGTTTATGGTCAGTCATTTATTGAAGCAGAGAAACATCGCAAATAGGATCGGGAGCAGGCTTGCTCTGCCATTCAATATGATCATGGCTGACTTATCTAATTCTGGAACTGACTTCTGCTTTATTGCTATACCCTTTAGTCCTTTTTGGCCTTAAGAACTGTATCTAAATCTTTCTTGAAAATATTGAATATTTGGCCTCCATCACTTTCTCTGGCAGAGATTTTCACAGGATCACCATTCTCTGGGTGAAGAAATCAGTCCAATCTATCCTTAAACTATAGCCCCTTTTTTGTTCTGGACTCGCTGGTCATTGGCAATGTCCTTCCAGTGTTTACCCTATCTAGTTCTCTTAGAATTTGGTAGGTTTCTGAGATCTCCCACTCTCCCTCACATACTCCACATCAAGTGGCCATTGTCTAGAATGTACGTCTGTGTGGTCGAGGCAGATTAATTCTGGGCTTCCAAAGGGAATTGGTTGGTTATTTGTAAAAGAATCATGTTCAGGGTTAAAGGAAACAGCAGGAGAATGGCTCTGATCCTTATTTGGTGAACGAACACAAACAGCATAGCAAGACGTTCATGTAACAATTCTATGGTATATTCAAGTGTGCAGACCAAAAGCACTAAACAGATGCTGTAAAGGGGCTTAGTAGCCATTGACCTTCCTTGATCGTTCAGTGGTGTCCTGTAAGTTAGTCTAAAAATTGCAGTTTGCTTCTGCTTCCCAATTCAATTCAATCCAATACATTTCTAATCATCCAGATCTTTTCTGGTCTGTTACTTCTCACTGTCACTTTATCTCTGAGTCCTTCTGTTTTATCTTTGCTACCCACTGCCCTAATGTGACAGAATGGTCTGAACATGCTTATCTCAGTTATAGTTTACGGTCGTGCCAAAGCCCGATTACACAAGGGTAGATTTTTTCCAAATAACTATATCTTCCTTCACAATTTCATTTTGTTTTTGCTGCTGAAATGTTGACTATGTATAGTCTGAACTAAGAGGTAGAAAACTGAAAACATTGAGAATAATTTGTAGGACTCCTAATAGTTATTGTGTTGGACAGACTACAAATTGGAGGAACATATAACAAGGACAATGCAGCAACATTGCTGAGCTTTAATCTTTTTATAGATGGAAAAATAAATTGGCAAAATGTAAAGTCTGTTCTACAGATTCACTGATCTGTGGCTGAAGAAATTGCTCCTTATCCCAGTTCTAAAGAGTCGTCCCTTCACTCAAAGTCGATGCCCTCAGGTCCTGATCTGTCCTACTAATGGAAACATCTACTCCATCCAGGTTTTCGGTATATACACAGTAAGTTTCAATACAATACACCCTCATCCTTCCTTCTAAATTCCATTTTGAGTACAGACCCAGAGTCCTCAACCACTCCTCGCATGACATTCCCTTCGTCCCTGGGATAATTCTTATAAACCTCCTCTGGACCCCCTCCAATGCCAGCCCATTCCTTTTTGATGTGGGGCCCATAACTGGTCACAATGTTCCAAATGCAGTCTGACCAAAGCCTTGTACAACCTCCGCTTTATTTTAGCCCTTTTGAAAAGAATGCTCATATTTCATTTGCCTCCCTGACTGCTAACTGAACCTGCGTGTTAACATTAACAGAATCCTGAACTGGGTCTCCCAAATCCCTTTGTGCTTCAGATTTCTGAAGCCTTTCCACAGTTATGCCTCCACTCTTACTACCAAAGTGTGAGGTTACGCACTCTCTCTCATTTTATTCCATCCGCCATTCTTTGCGCAGTCTCCGAGACTGTCAAGTCCTTCTGCAGCCTCCCCACTTCCTCAACACAACCTGAACCTCTGCCTAACTTTGTCATCTGAAAGGATCATTGAGGAGAGCGTATTTTCCTTCTCAGGAGAGAATGGACTTAGGAGACATTGTCACTGCAAATGAGAAATTTCTTCTTGTAGATACTTGTGAATTTTTGGAATTTTATGCTCCAGAGGGTTGAACATGGTTAATCATGGAATGTATTTAAAACTAGCAAATGGGAATCCTGGGATATGAGGAGAGAGCAGGGGATGGGAATTGAGGATAGAAGGTCCACCATGATATAATTATATGTTGTAAAATGCTTGAGGGGATGTATGGCTTAATCCTATTGCCTAAAAGTCTTTGCATTTTAAGTTGGAATCGTTGATTATTACTGCAGAGAAATGGCGTTCCATAACATTGGCATAAGAGAAAACTACCTAGTTTTCATACATGTTTATGTTGAATACCTGTTAAAAGTACTTTTTTTAAAATATTGATTATAATTCCTGTTGTATCCCTTGAGGATTCAGTTTGTATTTCTGTTTTGCAGCTGTTTGTCTGATGCAATGACTGTCCTTGGAAGTTACTGTGAAGACAACGCATCCTTGTCAGAAGTATGGATACAACAAGGACTTTTCCCATGTTTTTATTTCACCCTGGTTTCAACAGTACTCTTGAGCATCGCTTTCCTCTTCGGCAGTTTGCTATATGTTTGTTACAATATGTATGGCACTACAATGGAGCCAAAGTATGTACCACGCTCTCGTCTTTTCTTCCTGCAATTGTTCCTGTCAGTGGTCCTGTTGCTGCAGTTTGGAATCTATATTCTTTGGCAATCCTTTGGTTTAGGCACTGTGTATGGATACACTATCGTCTACTCATGCCTATCTATTTTTGGGTGGTTGTGTACCATTGTTCTGCTGCACCTCGAACGCACAAAAGTGTTGATACGGGACAGGACACGTGGTCACAGTACCATTCTGCTACTCTTCTGGGCTCTGGCCTTTGCAGCTGAGAATCTGGCCTTCGTATCATGGAGAAGTCCATTATGGTGGTGGTCTCTGGACAATACTGATCACAAGGTAGGTTCTAAGAATAACCTTTTGTTGTGGATCAAGGGTGAAAGGGCTGAGCTCAGATTTTCCATTCAGGATGGACATTTCTTTCAATGAGTACTTACTTATGCATTTGAAGAACACCTCCTCCTATTGCATTAGAGGTTAAAAACTGAAGGGCAGGCAGCATCTGAAGAATTGAATACCAAGTTAAAATTTCAGATCAGGTGAGGTTTCATTAGAACAGCCCCATGAATCAGCAAAAATAGCATAGGAAAGCAACTGCCCAGCCATTAAAATCAGGCAGAATCTGAAGCTGGTGACCTATTGCACAAGCCATACATTTTAGAAGATGAATCTTTAGTTGAAATGAAAGATGAGGGGGAAGGGAAGCCTCCTTCCTGATGAAGAGCTGATCTTAGAAACATTGATTTTCTTGCTCCTCGAATGCTGCCTGACTGGCTGTGCTTTTCCAGCTCCACTCTTGACTCTGGTCTCCAGCATTTGCAGTCTTCACTTTTACTTTCTCCCAGAAGGGAAGGATTGCCTGGGGTAGGGGAAGAGACTTGGAGGAGTCTCCCTGTTCCTTATGGCCACCAAGAAAACAAAATGAGTAAAGATTGCTTTGCAGACTGTCTTCTCATACTGATCCAAAGCAACTTCTATGCTAGACAAACCCACTTTCTAATTGGGTAAAATCAATAGATTTAGATGTCATTGAAGCTCAGTCTGCATGTTGAAAGAGGATTGCTTTGCTTTGGTTTTGAATGCCTGTACCAATTATGGACTGACTAGTTTGGGTGGGGTAGGAGTGGCCCGTTTTCACTGCCATTCCAATCACTGGTTTCAGGTGGAGGAGGATGTTGCAATTGAGTGATAAGAATAGTTGAGCAATAGAGTACCTTCCAGTTCAACTTGATGCAGTATTAGTGTTGAATAAATAAAATCCAGTAAGAATGTAGGACTTGATTGACAAGATCAAGATCTCTTTCTTTCAGCTTTTTGATGGTTGCACATCTGTCATGTAAGTTGTTGTTCACTGTGCTTGGTCAATCTCTGTCATGAGGCGAGGAGAATTTTGGGAACTTGTAAATCCAAACTCACCTGTTCCTTTTGATCACAATACAATTCACCACAAATCCTATCTCAATTTGGATAAAAGTAATGATAAAGTGCTTGCAGCTGCTTTTTATTAATTATCTTTAATTCTTGATCAGGGTGGGGTGGCTGCAGTATAGGATTGAGGAATAGTAGAATTACATGTGGTTACTCATTTACTAAAGTCTCTGCTCACAGTGAAATTTTGCTTTTCCTGTTAACGGCAACACCAAATCAATAATAATGGATGACTGGGAATGAGATTGTTTAGAAATTAATAGCTGGATTGTTTGAGAGAAAGAATAAAGAAAAACAACTAGTTTGCATAGAGCAAGATTGCACAAATAGCAACCATTGACAGATAATCTGTGACATTGGTTGAAAGATATATACTTAGATGTGAGGGAGAGTGTATCTGTTCTGTAAAATTACTGTAAGGGACTTGTATGTTCACTTGAGAAGTGAAGTCTTCGTTTAATCTCTTCTCTGAAAAATGTGTCTGACTTGTGCAGCGATTCCTGGGTTCAATTCCTGTACCAGCTGAGGTTATCATGAGAATTCTCCTTCTCCATCTTTCCTCTTGCCTGCAGTGTGATGACCCTCGGGATGAGAGCCTTAGAGCAGCTGTATAAATGATGAGAATGTAGGGGAAATGATTAAATTTACGGGTGACATGAAGATTGGCAAGTGGCTAATAGTGAAGGAAGAAGATCCTAATTTACAGGAATATATGGACTGACTGGTCAGAAGGGCAGATCAGTAGCAAGTGGAATTGAATCCTGAAAAGTGAGGTGATACACTCTGAAAAAATTAACAAGGTAAAGGAATACTGGGAAGCTCCGAGGAAAGAGGGATCTTGTGGTGCTCATCCACAGATCCCTGAAGCTGGCAGGACAGGTTAATACGAGGATTTAAAAAGGCATACTGGGAACTTTCCTTGGTCACCTGTAGCATAGATTATAAAAGAAAGGAGATTCTGTTGGAGTTGTAAAAGCCTTTGACAGATGGAGTACTGTATGCAGTTCTGGTCACCTTTTACAGTAGGAAGGATTTCATTGCACTGGAAGGGGTACAGAGGAGATTGACCAGGATAGAGCATTTTTAACTATGACAGGCTGGAAGAGCTCTGGTTATAGAGTCATACAGCATGGAAACACACCCTGTGGTCCAACCATTCCACATTGACCATATTCCCAAACTAAACTAATCCCACTCCCTGCTCTTAGCCCATAACCATCCAAACCTCTCCAATTCATGTATTATCTGAATGTCTTTTTTAAACATGGTAACTGTACCTGCATCCACCACCTTTTTCTCTGGCAGTTCATTCCACACATGAACCACTCCTCCTCCTCCTCCTCCTCCTCCTCCACCCCCCCACCCCATCCTTCTTTTAAATTTTTCTCCTCTCACTTTTAAAAAATGTCCTTTTTTAGTTTTGAACTTTTTGAGGGAAAAGGCCCTTTATGCCCCCTCGTGATTTTATAAACCTCAAATAAGGTCATTCTTCAACTTCCTATCTTCCAGTGAGAAGTTCCAGTCTGTTTTTATATCTCAAACCCTCCATTTCTGGTAAACCTGTTCTGAACCCTCTCCAGTTAATATCTTTTTTTATGTAACAGGGCAACCAGAGCTGACCACCATCCTGTATAACCTCAACAACATGTCATTCTAACTCCTATGTTCAGTGGTTTCATGTGAGCTAAATGTTGTCTTTTTACACCCTGTCTATCTGTGATGCATATTTCAAAGAATTATGTACCTGAACTCCTAGGTCTCTCTGTTCCATTAACAGACAAGTCCTGTCCTTGCTTGTATTACTAAAATGCGTACCTTGCATTGATCCAAATTAAACTCTATCTGCTATTCCTTGGTCAATGGGCTAAGATCTCCTTGTAATCTGAGAACCACCTTTCTTTTACTGTCCACTGTAACACCAATTTTGGTGTCACCTGCAAACTTTGTAACCATACCTCCTACATTCTCATCAAAATCATTTATATAAAATGACAAAAGAGGACCCAGCACCGATCCTTCTGGAACTCTGCTGGTCATAAACCTCCAGTTCAAAAAGCAACCCTCCACCACCACCCTCTGTCTCCTACCATAAAACCAGTTTTGTATCCAATTAGCAAGCTCACCCTGAATCCTATTGAAGTGGGAGATGGCACGGGGCAGCATGACACTAGGCCAACGGACACAAGATAGCTGCTGAACCATAAGTTGGCCACTTAACAAGATGGCCACAATATAGAGAGAGCTAGCAAAGCAAACACAGATACTGCCTGGGGCCACCAAAATGCCAGCATAATGCACTCCCAACCTAGTTGATTTAAGGTGGGTGGGAGAGAATACAGATGAGTACCATATACTGTCCGCTGAAGTGTCTGGGTCCAGCCAATACCTTTTTTTTGATAGAAATGCAAGCACTTTGTATGGAGTCCATGTCACTGTGTTAATAGGCAGGGCTGCAGTAATCATCCTTCTCGGGAAAAGTGATTAGTGCCTATTACTACAGTAATGGACTTTCACGCAGCCATTGAAACTGATAATGTCTGCACTGAAACTGACAACAACCACATTGAAATTAACAAAGGCTGCGTTGGAACTGACAATGACTGCATCAGAATTATCATCAGGGATTCTGCAATGTTTGTAACAAACAAACTGTTACAGAGACCAACCATAACCTCATCTCTGCCCTATTATATCGCAAAGTATAAAATTATCTTGACGTGTGCTCCGGGTTGAGAGAAGAATCACAGCTGATCACTGTACTGTTGGTGTCTCTCTCCTTGGAGCTCTGGTATTTCCTTGTACAGTAAACTCTGTCGTTGAACCCCAACTCTGACTCCGAGGCTGGTGATTTTCCCCACAACACTATGTAATCACTAATTGTATTTGGAGCAGAGGTGTGTCAGATGATTAGGGCATGGATAGGAAGGGTTGGTAATGGGGGGGGGGGCATACTTAAAGGGAAGAAGGTTTAGAGGGGATTTGAGGAAAATCTTTTAAATCAGAGGGTGTTGGAAATCTGAAATGCATAGCTTGGTGGGATAGCTGAGGCAGGCAAACATTGCATCCTTTTAAAATGTATGTGGATGAGCCCTTGAAATATCATAATGTCCAAGGCTATGAGCCGAGTGCTGAAAAGTGGGGTTCGTGTAGAGATGTAACAAACTAGATCAAGGAACTGAGGGCATTCTGGCAAAGCTTGCAGACAATACAAAGGTTGGTTGACGGTCAAGTAGTAATGGGGAGACTGTAGAAGGATTTGGACAGGTTAGGAGAGTGAGCAAAGAAGTGGCAGATGGAGTACAATATAAGAAAGTGTGAGATTATGCACTTTAGAGGCATGGACTACTTTCTAAATGGGGAGAAAAATCCGAAGTTTCAAGTGCAAAGAGACTTGGGAATTCTAGTCCAGGATTCTCTCAAAGTCAACTTGCAGGTTGAGTCAGTAGTTAGGAAGGCACTTGCAATGATGGCATTTATTTTGAGAGAAGTTGAATATAAAAGCAGTGATTATACTTCTGAGGCTCCATAAGGCTCTGGTCAGACCACACTTGGAATATTGTGTGCAATGTTAGGGCACATATGTCAGGAAGGGTATACTGGCTTTGGAGTGTGTTTAGAGGAAGTTCACGAGAATGATCCCAGAAATGAAAAGCTTTACATATGAGGAATGTTTGAGGACTCTCGGTCTATACTCTATGGAGTTTAGAAAGATGAAAGGGGATCTAATTGAAAGATACGGAATACTTGAACACATACCATCCCAATCAGTAACCTTCCACCGACCACACTATCCCAACCAGTACTGTTCCACTGACACCCTCAACAGCCTGGCTGAACTGGTCCTCTCTCTCATCAACTTCTCCTTTCAAACCTCCCACTTCCTCCAAATCAAAGGGGTATCCATGGGCGTCTGCATGGGGCCCAGTTCTGCCTGCCTGTTTGTCGGATATGTGGAACAGTTCATCTTCCGCAGTTACGTCGGCACCATCTGTCATCTGTTCCTCCATTACATTGATGACTGTGTTGGTGTCGGCCTTGTGGTCCCACGAGGAGTTGAACAGTTCATCAACTTTTACCAACACCTTCCACCTTTTTTGACCTCAAATTCACCTGGACCATCTCGGCAACCTCCCTCCCCTTCTTGGACCTCTCCATCATCATCTCTGGTGACCGACGAACCACAGACATATACTACACGCCCACTGAGTCCCACCCTACCTCCTGGAAAAACACCATCCCTTAATTCCCAATTCCTCTGCCACATCTGTTCCCAGGATGACCAATTCCACCTCAAAGTCCCAGATGGCCGCCTCCTTCCACAATCACAACTTCCCTTCCCACATGGTTGACGATGCCCTCCAGTGCATCCCATCCACTTCACGCACCACCCTTGAACTCCACCCCTCCCAACGCAACAAGGGCAGAACCCACCCCCGGTCCTCACCTTCCATCTCACCAATCTCCGCATATAACGCATCATCCTCTGCCACTTCCAAATGGACCCCACTACCAGAGATATATTTCCCTCCGCACCCCTATCAGCATTCTGGAGAGACCATTCCCTCTGTGACTCCCTCGTCAGGGCCCCTCACCCCCCACCGGCCCCTCACCCCCCACCAGCCCACACCCCACTTCTAGCACCTTTCTCTGCCACTACAGGAAGTGCAAACCCTGCGCCCACACCACTCCCCTCACCCCTGTCCAAGGTCCCAAGAGATCCTTCCATATCTGTCAGAAATTCACCTGTATCCCTCCCAATGTCATCCATTGCACCCAGTGTGGTCTCCTCTGTTGGGGAGACAGGATGTTTTCTTGTGGATCATTTCAGAGAACATCTCTGGGACACCCGCACGCACTGGCCTATGGCTGAACACTTCAACTCCCCCTTCCACTCTGTCAAGGACAGGCAGGTCCTGGACTGCCTCCACCACCAAACCATTACCACCTGGAGGAGGAACGCTTCATATTCCACCTTAGGACCCTGCAACCACACAAGGAAAAATGTGGATTTCACAGCTTCTTCATTTCCTGTCCGCCACATTATCCCAGTCCCAAGCCTTCAACTCGGTACCGCCCTCTGGACATGTCTATCACTGCCTCACCTGACTTATCACCTTCTCCCTCCCCTTCATCCACCTATTGCTTTCCCAGCTACCTCCCCTCAACCTCTCCCCTCTCCCATTTTATCTCTCATCCCCTGATGAAGGGCCTATGACCAAAATGTTGATTCACCTGCTCCTCGGGTGCTGCCTGACCTACTGCGCTTTTTCAGCAGCGCACGCTCTACTCTGATCTCCAGCATCTGCAGCCCAGACATCCCCAACAGTACCCTTCCACTGACACTCTCATTTGTTTGGCCGAACTGGTCCTCACCCTTAACGATTTCTCCTTTGAATCCTCCCACTTCCTCCAGACCAAAGGGGTAGCCATGGGCACCCATATGGGCCCCAGCTATGCCTGTCTCTTTGGCTACGTAGAGTACTTGATCTTCCGTAATTACACTGGCACCACTCCCCACCTCTTCCTCCGCTACATTGATGACTGCATTGGCGCCACCTCGTGCTCCCGCGAGGAGGTTGAGCAATTCATCAACTTCGCCAACACATTCCACCATGACCTTTAAATTTACCTAGACCATCTCTGACACCTCCCTCCCCTTCCTGGGCCTCTCCATCTCCATTAATGACGACCGACTTGACACTGACATTTTTTACAAACCCACCGACTCCCACAGCTACCTGGATTACACCTCTTCCCACCCTACCTCTTGCAAAAATACCATCCTGTATTCCCAATTCCTCCGCCTCCGCTGTATCTGCTCCCAGGAGGACCAGTTCCACCACAGACCACACCAGATGGCCTCCTTCTTTAGAGACCGCAATTTCCCTTCCCACGTGGTTAAAGATGCCCTCCAACGCATCTCGTCTACATCCCGCACCTCCGCCCTCAGACCCCACCCCACCAAGCGTAACAAGGACAGAACGCCCCTGATGCTCACCTTCCACCCTACCAACCTTCACATAAACCAAATCATCCGCCGACATTTCCACCACCTCCAAACGGACCCCACCACCAGGGATATATTTCCCTCCCCACCCCTTCCCGCCCTCCGCAAAGACCATTCCCTCCGTGACTACCTGGTCAGGTCCACACCCCCCTATAACCCACCCTCCCATTCTGGCACTTTCCCCTGCCACCGCAGGAACTGTAAAACCTGCGCCCACACCACCTCCTTCACCTCTAACCAAGGCCCTAAAGGAGCCTTCCACATCCGTCAAAGTTTCACTTGCACATTGACTAATATCATTTATTGTATCTGTTGCTCCCGATGCGTCTCCTCTATATTGGGGAGACTGGGCGCCTCCGAGCAGAGCGCTTTAGGGAACATCTCCGGGACACCTGCACCAATCAACCAAACCACCCCGTGGCCCAACATTTCAACTCCCCCTCCCACTCTGCCGAGGACATGGAGGTCCTGGGCCTCCTTCACTGCCGCTCCCTCACCACCAGACGCCTGGAGGAAGAACGCTTCATCTTCCGCCTCGGAACACTTCAACCCCAGGGCATCAATGTGGACTTCAACAGTTTCCTCATTTCCCCTTCCCCCACCTCACCATAGTGCCACACTTCCAGCTCAGCACTGTCCCCATGACTTGTCCTACCTGCCTATCTTCTTTTCCACCTATCCACTCCACCCTCTCCTCCCTGACCTATCACCTTCATCCCCTCCCCCACTCACCCATTGTACACGATGCTACTTTCTCCCCACCCCCACCCTCCTCTAGCTTATCTCTCCACGTTTCAGGCTCACTGCCTTTATTCCTGATGAAGGGCTTTTGCCCGAAACGTCGATTTCAAAGCTCCTTGGATGCTGCCTGAACTGCTGTGTTCTTCCAGCACCACTAATCCAGAGTCCTCACTTTCTCCTAGAATACTGAATGGAGTGGACGTTGGGAAGATGTTTCAATTGGTAGGAGAGGCTAGGACACAAGGGCAGACCTGTTAGAGTGGAGGTAAGGAGAAACCTCTTCAGCCAGAGAGCGGTGAGTGTATGGAATTCATTCCCACAGAAGGCTGTGGAGGCCAGGTCATTGAATATATTGAAGACTGAGATAGATAGGTTCTTGAATATCAAGGGTTACAGAGAGAATGGGGTGGAGAAACCTATCGGCCATGATTGAATGATGGACCAGACTTAATGGGCCGAATGGCTTAATTTCTGCTATTATGTCTATGGATATATATTTGAAAGAGATGAAGTTAGAGGGCTACAGAGACAGGGCTTGAGAGTGGGACTTGCTGGCTAGCTCTGAGGTGCCAGTTAGATATGATGGGTCAAATGGCCTGCTTATGTACTACAACATTCTACAAAATGGCCAAATAACCAACTATTGAAGGATAGGAGCTTCTGGGCATTAGTGGGGTCCGGGATATTTAACTTCTTCCATATGAAGGCAGACTGAAGTGGATTCTGCAGACCAACAGCATCACTAAACTCAGCTGGGAATAGATTCAAATCAAAGCTCCCACTGAATATCATTCCTAAACTTGAAGATTTGTAGCTCGGGTGCTCGTTGTGGTTCTGTTCGCCGAGCTGGGAATTTGTGTTGCAGACGTTTCGTCCCCTGTCTAGGTGACGTCCTCAGTGCTTGGGACCCTCCTGTGAAGCGCTTCTGTGATGTTTCCTTCAGCATTTATAGTGGCTTGTCTCTACCGCTTCCGGTTGTCAGTTCCAGCTGTCTGCTGCAGTGGCCGGTATATTGGGTCTCAAAGGACTAGCCACGTTACCATACATCAAGAACATTTCTGAACTGACAGCCAGACTACTGCGACCACTAGGACTCATAACAGCACACAAACCAACAGCCACTGTCAGACAACAACTCACCAGGACAAAGGACCCGATACCCAGCATGGGCAAAACCAACGTAGTATACAAAATCCCAGGCAAGGACTGCACAAAACACTACATAGGACAAACAGGAAGACAGCTAATGATCCGCATCCATGAACACCAACTAGCCACGAAACGACACGACCAGCTATCCTTAGTAGCCACACACGCAGATGACAAGCAACATGAGTTCGACTGGGACAACACTACTATTATAGGACAAGCCAAACCGAGAACAGCCAGGGAATTCCTAGAGGCATGGTACTCATCCACTGATTCAATCAACAAACACATCGACCTGGACCCAATACACCGACCACTGCAACGGACAGCTGGAACTGACAGCCAGAAGCGGCAGAGACAAGCCACTATAAATGCCGAGGGAAACATCACAGTGCTTCGCAGGAGGTTCCCAAGCACTGAGGATATCACCTAGACAGGGGATGAAACATCTGCAACACAAATTCCCAGCTCAGCGAACAGAACCACAACATCATTCTTAAACCTTCTAAGGGCATAAACTGAAGTAATTTCCTGGTTCCAATTTGCTTAACTGTAATTTTATCTGTTCACTTACAGTCATAAAGGACAGAAACCGACCCTTCAATCCAACTCCTCTCTGCTGACCAGGTTTTCCAAACTAAGCTAGCCCCATTTTTCCTGCATTTGGCCCATATTCTTCTCAACCTTTCCTATTCATGTACTTGTCCTACCCTCGGAAATTCTCCTACCCTAGGGAAAAGACCTTGACTGTTCACACAATCCATGCCTCTCATGTTTTTATAAGGTCACCCCCTCAACCTGATGCACTCTAGTGAAAAAAGGTCCTAGCGTATTCAACCCTGCATTTACAATGCAAACCTTCTGGTGCTGGTAACATCCTTTAAATCTTTTCTGCATACTTTCCAGTTCAATGACATAATTCTGGTCACTCTGCTATAGGAAGTTAGCCATAATTCCAAAAGTGGCCTCACCAATGTTCTCTGCAGCCACACCATGACATCCCAATTTCTGTATTCCATGTACTGATTATTAAAGGCAAACATACCAAAACTCCTCCTCCTTCACCAACCTGTCTACCTGCGAGTCCACTTTTAAGGAACTATGAACCTGCACCCCCGGTCTCTCTTCAACAACACTCTCTCCAAGGTTCTACCATTAACTGATGTTGATGGTTTAAAATGTTCATTTTTATTTCTAGTTTTTTAACTGGTTTAAGTTAACTATTTGTAATTCTAATTTCACTCTCAAAACTTCATACATGGCAGTTAAAAGTTGCCGTTTCACCATTTGCTTCATTAAGCTTGATGTTGTTCTGTTACATTTTTTTTCTTGTATTTCTTTTATTTCATGGGATGTGGGTGCTACTGACACCGTTTGATTGCCTTTTGTTGCATGTTCCTAATCACCCTTGATCTAAATGGCATGCTAGGCTATTTCTGAAGGCAAATATGAGAAACCAACATTGCTGTTGTTCTGGAGTTACATGTGGACCATACCAGGTAAAGATGGTTGATTTCCTTTCCTCAAGGGCATCCGTGAAGAAGATGAGTTTTTGAGACAGTTGATGTTACTGTCATGACCACCATTACCAAGGGTAGCTGTAGATGCCAGATTTATTCCTTGAGTTCAAATTCTACCACTTTCCATGGAGATGAAAGTTAACATGCAAGGTCAGGGCTTGTCAGGTGGTGATTTGGAGATGGTAGATTTGTGGGCAGTATAATACTGTAGCATGAAAGGAATGATTCATCATTGGTAGACAGGAAGCTGGGTACAGAGAGGTATTTTAAAGTAGATCGTATTCTGGGGAAAATGACCAGTTTCAGAGTCAGAATCAGGATTCAATGACAGTTTATTGTACAAAGAAACTGGAGCTCCGGGGAGAGAGGCTGTCAGCTGTGAGCCCTCTCCCTCGCTCTCCCCCTCAGCACATGTCATGATATTTTATATATTTTGTGGTTTGTGCACAAAAAACATTCCAAAAACCCTTGTCAGTTTCTGTGATCATGACTATTCTTCCTGAGAAGGAAGATTGTTTTTGTTTTCCCCCATTATGGCCGATCTGAAGTATTAACACTTGTATACCAGCAGTCTCAGGTAGTTAACATTTACTATTGAAGGTGGTGGCTGGACTCAGACACCTTTGGTGGGCAGTAGACGTCACTGATGTGTATTCTCTCTCCCACCCACCTTAAACTAATTAATTATCTATGTTCTGTGTCTATTGTCCTGATATCCCTTTAGCCTCGGGCAGTACCTGTGTATGCTCTGCTGTATTTTTCCATGTAATGGTTCAATGGCCATACAGTGTCTGTGTGCCCCATGTCAGCATGCCCATGTCCACTCCCACTTCACTCCCCCCTCTTTGTGGTCACGGAGGCGACTTCTGAGATCTCCTGCAGACCACCCAATTGACATATAGAGGTAGGTCTTTTCTAAGTCTCCCCACATCCCAAGGCGTGTCGGAGTGCGAGTTTTGTTGGGGGATCTTCTGTGGTGACACTCGTTCCTGGCATGGCCTGAGTCAGTAACACCATACAGCAAAACTTTAAACACAAGGCCTAGACAGAATACCAGTATGAGAGCTAAGGAGAACCGTCCCATGTGCCAAACAGGGTTCACTGGATTTGCCTATCAGCTAATCTAGCCAGCTATCTCTTCCTGTGGCTCCTTGTCTGAAGTCATCTAGCTGGTCCCAATGTTTTTGATCGCCTGTGTAATATTGTAAGAATTGTCAATGGTATGGGTTATGCACTTGTCACCAATGATTGTACATATTCCCCCTGCTGGGCTAACTGATCATCCACCATGTAACGTG
The DNA here is from genome assembly GCF_047496795.1 of Chiloscyllium punctatum. Taxonomy (NCBI): domain Eukaryota; kingdom Metazoa; phylum Chordata; class Chondrichthyes; order Orectolobiformes; family Hemiscylliidae; genus Chiloscyllium; species Chiloscyllium punctatum. Next base: position 117,597,526 of record NC_092748.1, on the reverse strand, counting down.
TCTGCTGTGCTTAAAGTGAATTCAGCCAATTCACTATTGATGTATTGTTTCCCAAGATTGTCAATTCACACACAATGTAGTTTCAGTTTTTAGCGCTGAGGACCCCTCAAAGCCAGAGATCCCAAGACCCATACCCCAATGATGATCCCAGCATGGGGGATCTGCCAATCAAGCAGAATTCCTGGCTGATGGAGCAGGTCCCTATCTTTCTCTGAACATTTGAGTATGTACATGGTTCCTTTAAAAAAGATTTGGAGGCTGGTACAATTTACAACATTTTAAAAGGCATTTGGATGGGTATTTGAATAGGAAGGGTTTAGGGGGATATGGGCCAAGTGCTGGCAAATGGGACTAGATTAATTTATGATATTTTGGTCGGCATGGACAAGTTGGAACAAAGGGTCTGTTTCCGTGCTTTACATTTCTGTGACATTAATAGTCAGTGTCCCTTTTTTTTGTCTATACGGGTGCAGGTGTCACCACTGATTATAACGTCATATGGCCGATTCCATTTCGGGGCAAAGTCTGGTTTGTTAGGCGGGGTTTGTACAAGGATGTGGCTCCCAGCTGCTGGGACCTCCGGGAAGGTTTCAAGTTCACCTGCCTTGTCCTATTGCTCTTGTCTCTGTTACCAATTTACGCATTCCTCTTTAGTTGGATGCTAAGAGCACTTCAGCCCATGTCCTCCCTGATGTCTGAATGCCTTAACTAAAGCATTTTAAGGGTTATGTTCATTCTCTCTCTACCACCCCCAGAGCTCAATGTGTTTGATTAGATTGCATTTCCTACAGTATGGAAATAGGCCCTTTCGCCCAACAAGTCCACACCCACCCTCTGAAGAGCCCACCCAGATCTATAACCTGCATATCTTTGGATTATGAGGGGAAACCAGCGCACCTGGAGGAAACCCATGCAGATGCCGGGAGAATGTGCAAACTCTACAGTTGCTTGAGGTGGGAATTGAACCTGGGTCCCTGGCACTGTGAAGCAGCAGTGCTGACCACTGAGCCACCGTGCCGCCCCCAGGTTCCTCCAGGTGTGGTGACCGCTCTTCTCCCCAATGCAACCATGTAGTCAGCTACAACTCTGAAGGCATATTGGCTATCTTATAAATGTTCACAATTCTCCCTTTTGACAGCTCAACTGCTTTGGTTAACAATACCATCTCTGCTACTTGTGCAGACTGACTTCTTCACATAACGGTGTCTCGTTTATTGTCTACCACTGCTCATCCTGCGCAGGGAAACCCCGCTATATGTCGCTGTGAGCCATCCACGCCGAGGATCACCTCGGCTGTGTCCGGGAGGTATCCTTTACCCTAACTCTATCTTCATCCCCATCTATGTCTCTGCAATTGTGCAGATCCCCTGTGTCCAGAATTCCTGCAGCTGGGTTTTCTCCCATATCCCTAACTATTACCACAGACTGACTTGGTGGAAGGAGAACTGCCTCCCACTTTGCCCTTCTCGTATTGGCAGATGGCGCTCAGCTTCCCGGTGTGACCACTGCGGAGCAAAATCCTCCCTCCTTATTACAATATACATGGAAGTCTTTACTGGGATCTGGCAGCTCCAGCCCAGGGGCTAATATTAACCAACCTTTTAGCTCACTGTAAGCTTCTTCCTATCTGTTCCCCAGGTCATAGGTTCCAAGGTAGGCTTGCCCCCTTTGATTAGTTTTTGAATTAGTTCAGCCAATTTTGCGAAATCTGGTATAAAGCTCCAGCTATAGTTGGATAGCCCCAAGACCTTTCTGACTCCCCTTACAGGGTCGTGGCATTCGCTAGATTGCCTTCTTTTGGTCACTGGACATTTTCTTGAGTCCCTGGGACATAAGGTGTCTCAGGTATAGGACTTGTGCTTGTCCAATTTGTGCTTTAGCGGGTCTGACTTTTAATCTTTGAGTGCCACAAGGTATAAAGCTTCCTGATGTCCTGATTCGGACTCTGAAACAATCAGGATATCGTCCATGTATTGTAGGGCCATACTCCCTTCTGGTATATCTATTTTGTTGAGGATGTTGCTCATCACTTGGTGAAGAATTGTGGGGCTGTTGTGGAACCCCTGTGGCAGGCGAGTACACGTGTACTGCCTGTCCCTCACTGCAAAGGTGAATGTATTCTGGGATCCAGGATGTAGTGGGATGGACCAGGGTCTGCCGGCTATGTCGAATACTGTGAAAGTTTTGTGCTCTGGGCCAATCTGATTGAATTGTGGTGGGGTCTGCTACAATGGGATTTAATTGGGGGTGACCTTGTTTAGCCCCATATAGTTAATGGCTTCTTCACTGGCCATGTTGGGGACTTAGTTGTACTTGTGGTTTCTCTCTGGATTCCCTGTCTCACTAGTCCTTTAACTATCTCCACGACGGCTTCAGGCTTGATTGGGTACTGCTACTGGGACCTATATTCCGGTCCGGGCACCACTATAGGGTCTGTGTCTAGCTTTATCTCTGCCCATGCCTTGGGGATGGAGGTGCAGATGGCTCTGAATCCCTCCCCCTTTTTGAAGTTCCAGTCCTTGTAAGTTTCCCAATCTCAGTCTTCCAAACATCCTATTTTGGTCAGATCAATTTTCCTTTGCACAATCAAGATCATTAACCAGAATGGTGCTGACATTATTTTGGCACACACCGATTCTCATAGGGATGTGTTTATTATTGATTTTCATGAGGGTAGTCTCGCTTGAGTAATCCGATGACTTATCCCCACCTACCCCAGTATGGTGGATCATTTTATTTGTGTGGGGTAAGGGTAAGTTGATAGTCATAGAGATGTACAGCATGGAAACAGACCCTTCGGTCCAACCCGTTCATGCCGACCAGATATCCCAACCTAATCTAGTCCCACCTGCCAGCACCTGGCCCATATCCTTCCAAACCCTTCCTATTCATATACCCATCCAAATGCCTCTCAAATGTTGCAATTGTACCAGCCTCCACCACTTCCTCTGGCAGCTCATTCCATACACGTACCACCCTCTGCGTGAAAAAGTTCCCCCTTAGGATAGATATGGTTGCTCCTGTGTCTACCAACATCTCTTACTACTCCAACTACTGTGAGCACGTAAATTCTCCCCTCTCCCTTACACTTACAAATGGGGGCAGCTGGTTGTCAGCTCAGCGGACCTCTGGAGTCCTGCGGTTCCACTGTGTTCTGGGTGATATTTGAGAGCTCCCCCATGCTTTTCCCAGCACACTGCCTCCGTATGACCTGCTCTATTGCAGTGGCTGCAGTACTTTACCCTGATCTTTGTCCTATTCCCTGCCTGTGGGGCCCGACAGTCTCTGGCAAAATGTCCCTGTCGGACACAGTTATAGAGTCATAGAGACGTACGGCACAGAAAGAGACCCTTCAGTCCAACCCGTCTAGGCCGACCAGATATCCCAATCTAATCCCACCTGACAGCACCCGGCCCATATCCCTCTAAACACTTACTATTTATATACCCATCCAGATGCCTTTTAAATGTTGCAATTGTACCAGCCTCCACCACATCCTCTGGCAGCTCATTCCATACACGTACCACCCTCTAAGTGGAAAAAGTTGCTCTTTAGGTCTCTTTTTATATCTTTCCCCTCTCACCTTAAACCTATGCCCTCTAGTTCTGGACTCCCTCACCCCAGGGAAAAGACTTTGCCCATTTACCCTATCCATGCCCCTCATGATTTTAAACCTCTACAAGGTCACCCCTCAGCCTCTGACACTTCAGGGAAAACAGCCCCAGCTTATTCAACCTCTCCCTATAGTTCAAGTCCTCCAACATCCTTGTAAATCTTTTCTGAACTCTTTCAGGTTTCACAACATCCTTCGATAGGAAGGAGACCTGAATTGCACGCAATACTCCAACAGTGGCCTAACCAATGTCCTGTACAGCCACAACATGACCTCCCAACTCCTGTACTCAATACTCTGATCAATAAAGGAAAGCATACCTTCTTCACTATATCCTATCCACCTGTGACTCCACTTTCAAGGAGCTATGAATCTGCATTCCAAGGTCTCTTTGTTCAGCAGCACTCTCTAGGACCTTACCATTAAGTGTATCAGTCCTGCTAAGATTTAATTTCCCAAAATGCAGCACCTCACATTTAAATTAAATCTGCCACTTCTCAGCCCATTGGCCCATCCGATCAAGATCCTGTTGTAATCCGAGGTAACCTTCGCTGTCCACTACACCTCCAATTTTGGTGTCATCTGCAAACTTACTAACTATACTTCTTATGCTCACATCCAAATAATTTATATAAATGCTGAAAAGTAGCACCAATTCTTGTGGCACTCCACTGGTCACATACCTCCAGTCTGAAAGACAACCCTCCACCAACCTCTGTCTTCTACCTTTGACCAAGTTTCGTATACAAATGGCAAGTTCTCCCTGTATTCCATGAGATCTAACCTTGCTAACCAGTCTCCCATGGGGAACCTTGCCGAATGCCTTACTGAAGTCCATATAGATCACATCTACTGCTCTGCCCTCATCAATCCTCTTTGTTACTACTTCAAAAAACTCAATCAAGTTTGTGAGACATGACTTCCCATGCACAAAGCCATGTTGACTATCCCTAATCAGTCCTTGCCTTTCCAAATACATGTACATCCTGTCCCTTAGGATTCCCTCCAACAACTTGCCCACCACTGACGTCAGGCTCACTGGTCCCTGGCTTTTCCTTACCACCCTTCTTAAACAGTGGCACCACATTAGCCAACCTCCAGTCTTCCAGCATCTCACCTGTGACTATTGACGATACAAATATCTCCGTAAGAGGCTCAGCAATCACTTCTCTAGCTTACCACAGAATTCTAGGGTACACCTGATCAGGTCCTGGAGATTTATCCACTTTTAGGTATTCCAAGACATCCAGCACTACCTCCTCTGTAAAATGGACATTTTATAAGGTGTCACCATCTATTTCCCTACAGTCTATATCTTCCATGTCCTTTTCCACAGTAAATACTGATGCAAAATACTCATTTAGTATCTGCCCCATCTCCTGCGGCTCCACACAAAGGCCACCTTGCTGATCTTTGAGGGGCCCTATTCTCTCCCTAGTTACCTGTTTGTCCTTAATGTATTAGTAAAACCCTTTGGATTCTCCTTAATTCTATTTGCCAAAGCTATCTCATATCCCCTTTTTTCCCTCCTGATTTCCCTCTTAAGTATACTCCTACTGCCTTTGTACTCTTCTAAGGATTCACTCGCTCTATCCTGTCTATACCTAACTCTGGTCTCCAGCATCTGCAGTCCTCACTTTGGATTCTCCTGCTCCTCGGCTGCTGCCTGGCCTGCTGCACCTTTCCAGCACTGCACTTTTCAACTCTGGTCTGCAGTATCTGCAGTTCTCACTTTCTCCTATACCTGACATACGCTTTGTTCTTTTTCTGAATGAAACCCTCAATTTCTTTAGGCATCCAGCATTCCCTACCAGCCTTTCCTTTCACCCTAACAGGAATATACTTTCTCTGGACTCTCCTTATCTCATTTTTTTTTTTGAAGGCTTCCCATTTTCCAGCTGCCCTTTTACCTGCAAACATCTGCCCCCCAATCAGGTTTTGAAAGTTCTTGCCTAATATCGTCAAAATTGGCCTTTCTCCAAATAGAACTCCAGCTTTTAGATCTGGTCTATCCCTTTCCATCACTAGTTTAAAACTAGTAGAATTATGGAGAGTTTAAACTAATTTGGCAGTGGTGTGGGAATCAGAGCCACATATCTGAGGGGGGGGGGGGGCAGTTGCAGATAGATTCGGGAAGGTTTCTCACGCGATGAAATAAAGGGAGCAGTTAGTGTGTTTGCTTTAACACTAGGCGTGTCAGAAATAACACTGATGAACTTAGAGCTTGGATCAATACTTGGGGCTATGATGTTGTGGCCATAACAGAGACATGGGTTTAGAACGTTTACAAAGAATAGGGGGTGTGGAAAAAGAGGAGGGGATGTAGCATTGCTAATCAGAGTGCATCACAGCTACAGAAAGAAAGGTTGCTGAAGAAGATGGTTTGTCTACTGAGCGAGTATGGGTGGAAGTTAGGAACAGCAAGGGAGAAGCTGCCACACTGGGGGTTTTCTACAGACCACCTAATAACAGTTGAGAGATTGAAGAACCCATAGGCCAGCAGATTTTGGAAAAATGCAGAAGTAGCAGGGTTGTTGTTATGGGTAACTTCAACTTTGCCAATATCGACTGGAACCTCTTTTGTGCAGATGGTTTGGATGGAGCAATTTTTGTCAGGTGTGTTTAGGAGGGTTTCCTTGCTCAGTACATAGACAGGCCGACGAGGGGAGAGGCCATTTTGGCTTTGGTGCTCGGCAAAGAGCCAGCACAGGGGTCAGATCTCGCGGTGGGAGAACACTTTGGTGAAAGTGATCACAACTGCCTCACATTTACCCCAGTCTTGGAGAGGGAAAGGAGCAGTTACCAAGGGTAGATATTTAATTGGGGGAAAGGAAATTATGACACTAGCAAATAGGAGTTGGGAACAAAGAACAAAGAAAATTTACAGCCCAGGACCGGGCCCTTCCGCCCTCCAAGCCTGAGCCAATCCAAATGTACTGTCTAAACCTGTCGGTCAATTCCTAAGCATCTATATCGCTCTGCTCTCCACCTACTCTTGCATTTATCAGATGCATCTTAAATGAATCTACCATGCCTGCCTCTACCACCTCTGCTGGCAACGCGTTCCAAACACCCATCACCCTCTGTGTGAAGTACTTACTGCGTGTATCCCCTTTAAATTTTCCACCTCTCAGTTTAAAAGCATGACCTCTCATGACTGAATCCTTCACCCTGGGGGAAAAAGCTTGTCTCTATCCACCCTATCTGTATCTTCATGATTTTGTAAACCTCAATCAGGTCCCCCCTCAATCTCTCTTTTTTTTTTTATTCTCTCTCTAGTGAAAATAAACCTAACCTACACAACCTTTCTTCATAGCTAGCATCTTCCATACCAGGCAACATCCTCGTAAACCTTCTCTGCACCCTCTCCAAAGCGTCCACATCATTTTACATAGAACATAGAACATAGAAGAATACAGCGCAGTACAGGCCCTTTGGCCCTCGATGTTGCGCCGATCCAAGCCCACCTATACCTACACTAATCCACTATCCTCCATATGCCTATCCAATGCCCGCTTAAATACCCATAAAGAGGGAGAGTCCACCACTGCTACTGGCAGGGCATTCCATGAACTCACGACTCGCTGAGTGAAGAACCTACCCCTAACATCAGTCCTAAATCCAACCCCCCTTAATTTAAAGCTATGCCCCCTTGTAATAGCTGACTCCATACGTGGAAAAAGGTTCTCACTGTCAACCCTATCTAACCCCCTAATCATCTTGTACACTAATCCTTTTGGTAATGTGGCGTCCAGAACTGTACACAGTATTCTAAGTGCGGCCGAACCAATGTCTTGTACAATTATAACATGACTTGCCAGCTGTTATGCTCAATATCCCGTCTGATGAAGGCAAGCATACTATATGCCTTCTTGACCACTCTACCCACCTTCAGGGTACAATGGATCTGCACTCCCAGATCTCTCTGCCCATCAACTTTTCCCAAGGCTCTTCCATTCATTGCATAATTCACTCTAGAATTAGACTTGCCTAAATGCATCACCTCACATTTGTCTGGATTGAAAGCCATCTGCCACTTTTCGCCCAACTCTCCAGTCTATCTACATCCTCCTGTATTCTCTGACAGTCCCTTATGCTTTCTGCTACTTCACCAATCTTCATGCCATCTGCAAACTTGCTGATCATACCAACAGTGCCCTCTTCCAGATCATTTATGTATATTACAAACAACAGTGGCCCTAACACTGACCCCTGTGGAACACCACTGGTCACCTTTCTCCATTTCAAGAAACTCCCTTCAACTACTACTCTCTGTCTCCTGTTGCTCAACCAGTTCTTTATCCACCGAGCTAGAACACGCTGCACACCATGTGACTTCACTTTCTCCATTAGTCTACCATGGGAACCTTATCAAACGCCTTACTGAAGTCCATGTATATGACATCAACAGCCCTTCCTTCATCTAACAACTTGGTCACTTCCTCGAAGAACTCTATCAAGTTGGTAAAGCACGATCTTCCCCTCACAAAACCATGTTGCCTATCACTGATAAGCCCATTCTTTTCTAAATATAAATAGATCCTACCCCTCTGTACCTTCTCCAGCAACTTTCTCACCACCGACGTCAGGCTCACTGGTCTGTAGTTACCACGAATATCCCTACACCCTTCTTGTACAGGGGGAACAACATGAACAACCCTCCAATCTTTCGGCACCTCACCTGTGTTTAAGGATGCCGCAAAGATATCTGTCAGGTCCCCAGCTATTTCCTCTCTCTCCTCCCTCAGCAACCTGGGTTAGATCCCATCCGGTCCTGGGGATTTGTCCACCATAATAACCTCTAGCCTACCCAACACATCTTCCCTACTTATGCCAACGTGATCCAGACTATTCAAACTTCTATCTCTAATCTCAAGATTCATCATGGTCCTCTCCCCAGTGAACACTGATGCAAAGTAATCATTCAGAATCTCACCCATTCTCTCAGGTTCGACACACAGCCTTCCTTCATTATCTTTTATTGTATCGATCCTTTCTCTAGTTACCCACTTGCTTCTTTTATAAGAATAAAATGCTTTGGGATTCTCCTTAATTCTGCTCGCTAAAGCTATTTCATGACCCCTTTTAGCCCGCTTGATTCCTTGTTTAAGATTTGTCCTACTCGTCCGATATTCCTCCAGGGCCCGTTCTGTTCTCAGCTGCCTAGACCTTATGTACGCTTCCCTTTTCCTCTTGGCTAGTTGTACAATTTCTCCTGTCATTCACAGTTCACGAATCTTGCCCTTCCTATCCTTTGCTCTCAACGGGACATAGGAGAAAGTGAGGACTGCAGATGCTGGAGATCAGAGCTTAGTGTCGCTGGAAAAGCGCAGCAGGTCAGGCAGCATTAAAGGAACAGGAGAATTGACGTTTCGGGCATAAGCCCTTCTTCAGGAAAGGCAGATGAACTTAGGGCTTGGAGGGCTTATGCCCGAAACATCGATTCTCCTGTTCCTTTGCTACCTGACCTGCTGTGCTTTTCCAGCAACACATTTTTAAGCTCGCCACAGGACATGCCTATCCTGCATTATCTTTAACCGATCTTTGAAAGCCTCCCACATCTCAAATGTGGACTTCCCTTCAAATAGCTGTGTCCAATCCACATTTCCCAGCTCCTGCCTAATTTTGATATAATTGGCCTTGGCCCAGTTTAGTACTGTTTCCTTAGGACCACACTCTCTCTTTATCTATAAGTATCGTAAAACTTACAGAATTGTGGTCACTGTTCCCAAAGAAATCCCCCACCACATCTTCTACCACCTGTCCTGGCTCGTTCCCCAGCACCAGGTCCAATATGGCCCCTTCCCTCGTCAGACTATTGACATACTGCTCCAGAAAACTCCTGGACACTTTGTACAAATTCTACTCCATCCAGACCTCCGACGCTAAGTGTATCCCAGTCAATGTTGGGAAAATTAAAATCTCCCATCACCACTACCCTATTGCCTCTACATCTATTCATAATCTGTTTACCTACTTATTCTTCTACCTCACGCTCACTGTTGGGGCTGTATTACAGGCCTCCCAACAATGTAACTGCACCCTCATTTCTCCGCTCCACCCATAAGGCCTCCCTACCCAAGATCGCCATAGTGTCCTCCTTTAGCACAGCCGTCATATCGCCCCTGACCAGCAATGCAACTCCACCCCCTCTTTTACTTCCCTCCCTGTCCTGTCTGAAACGTCTGTATCTTGGAACATTCAGTTCCTCATCATCATGCCCTTCCTTCAACCAAGTCTCTGTGATTGCAATAACATCATTATCCCAGGCACCAATCCAAGCCCTAGGTTCATCTGCCTTACACACTACACTCCTTGCATTAAAGTAGATGCATTTCAGGCCACCAGTTCTTTTGTACTCACCTGCTCTCTGCCTATTCTTCCCTTTTATTAGTGCTACCTTCATAATTTTTACACTCTGCAGTCTCCACCTCGCTGCCTACATGATTTCTCTTTTGGTTCCCATCCCCCTGTCATATTAGTTTAAAACTTCCCCAACAGCAGTCGCAAAAACTCCCCCAAGGACATTGGTTCCAGTCTGGTTCAGATGTAGACAATCCATTTTGTAATAGTCCCACTTTCCACAGAACCGGTCCCAAAGTCCAACAAATCTGAACCCCTCCCTCCTGCACCATCTCTCAAGCAACGTGTTCACCCTACCTACCTATTTTTTTTCATTTCTGCACTGGTAGTAATCCCGAGATCACTACCTTTTGAGGTCCTCCCCTTTAACTTTTTTCTCTCCTAGCTCCCTGAATTCTTCTTTCAGGACCTCCTCTTGCTTTCTACTTTATATCGTTGATGCCTATATGCACCAAGCCAACTGGCTGTTCACCCTCCCCTTTTAGAATGCTCTGCAGCCGATCAATGGCATCCCTGACCCGAGCACCTGGGAGGCAACGTACCTTCTGGGAGTCCCGTTTTCAGCCACAGAACCACCTATCTACTCCCCTCACAATAGAATCCCCTATGACCATGGCCCCATGAGTCTTTTTCCCACCCTAATGAACAGCAGTGCTCGCCACGGTGCCATGATCTTGACAACTGCTGCCCTCCCCTGGTGTGCCATCTCCCCCAACAGTATCCAAAACAGTTTTTGGAGGGAGATGACTGCAGGAGACACCTGCACTGCCTACCTACTCTTCTGTCTTTTGGTCACCCATTCACTGTCTCCCTCAGCAATCCTAACCTGTGGAATGACCAGTTCACTAAATGTGCTATCCACGACCCCCTCAGCATCGCGGATGCTCCACAGTGAGTCCATCCACAGCTCCAGAGCCGTCATGCGGTCAAACAAAACCTGCAGCTGGACACCCTTCTTGCAAGTGTAAGAGTCATCAACGTCCGAACACGTTCCTAAGCTCCCACATCAAGCAATAGTCACATGCCACAGGTCTGAGGTCCCCTGCCATTGGAAGCTTAGCTTTATATTTGTCTAACTAAAACCAAACAATGCACTTAAATAAATGAAAAAAAAAATAAAAGCCTTACCTTACAGGGTCTTTTTCTTCCGGTTAGGTGGGTGGCCCAGGAGGGAGATACTACATGTGTAGTATTACTGGTTTAGCCACTGCCCAAATATAAATTAAGCCCTTACCTTCCCAGCAGCTTCACTCCTCGCCATTTTGGCAAAACGGAGGCCCGACTCCCGAGGTAAGTCCCTTTCTATGTGGGAAAACTCACTCTTCCCGGCAGCCCTCTCTTCACTCCTCCTCCTTCTCTCCTCGCTGCTCTGGCAAAATGGGAAGTACAGACTGGGAGCAATTGTTCCATAGAAAGGACACAGCAGACGTGTGGTGACTGTTTAAGGAGCAGTTGTTGCGAGTGATGCATGCATTTGTCCCTCTGAGACAGGTAAGAAGGGGTAAGGTTAAGGAACCTTGGATAACGAGAACAGAGGAGCTCCTTGTCAAAAGGAAGAAGGCAGCTTACGTAAGGTGGAGGAAGCAAGGATCTAGCACATATTTTTAGAGGATTACAGGCTTGCTAGAAAGGAGCTCAGAAATGGACTGAGTAGAGTCAGGAGGGGGCACAAAGGCTTGGCAAGAAGGATTAGGGAGAACCCAAAGGCATTTTACTCCTATGTGAGGAAAAAGAGAATGATCAGGGAGAAGGCAGGGTCGCTCAGGGATAGTGGAGGGAGCTTGTGCGTGGAGTCTGAGCAGATAGGGGAAGTCCTAAATGAGTTTTTTGTTTTGGTTTTCACTAAGGAAAGGGACCTTGTTGTGAATGAGAACTTTGAGGAGATGGGATACAGGCTTGACCAGATCAAGATTGATGAAGTTGATGTGCTGGAAAGTTTGGCAAAGATTGATCAGTTCCCAGGGCCAGACCAGATTTATCCCAGGCTGTTCCAAGAAAGGAGGTTGCTAAGCCGCTGGCGAAGGTTTTTGCTTCCTCACTCACCACGGGAATTGTACTGGCGGATTGGAAGGAAATGAATGTTCCTCTTTTCAAGGAGGGTAATAGGGAAATCCCTGGCAATTACAGACCAGTCAGTCTTGCGTCTGTGGTCAGCAAAGTATTGGAAAGAATTCTGAGGGATAGGATTTATGACTGTTTGGCAAAGCATAGTGTGATTAAAGGCAGTCAGCATGGCTTTGAGGGGCATGTCATGCCTCACAAATCTTATTGAGTTCTGTGACGAGGTGACCAGACCGGTCGAGCAGTGGATGTGGTGTATATGGACATCAGCAAGGCATTTGATAAGGTTCCCATGGTTGGCTTATTCATAGAGTCAGGAAGTATGGGATACAGGGAGATTTGGATTCAGAGTTGGTTGGCTGGCAGAAGGCAGAGAGTGGTTGTAGATGGAAAGTATTCTGCCTGGAGGTCAGTGGTGAGCGGTGTCCCGCAGGGCTCTGTTCTTGGGCCTCTGCTCTTCGTAGTTTTTATAAATGACTTGGATGTGGAGGTTGAGGGGTGGGTTAGTAAATTTGGTGATGACACAAAGTTTGGCGGTGTCATTGATAGTATCGAGGGCTATTGCAGGCTGCAGCGTGACATAGACAGGATGCAGAGCTGGGCTGAGAAATGGCAGATGGAGTTTGACCTGGATAAATGCGAAGTGATGCATTTTTAGAAGGTTGAACTCGAAGGCTGAATATAGGATTAAAGACAGGATTCTTGGCAGTGTGGAGGAACAGAGGGATCTTGGTGCTCGGATTTTCCTCTTTGGACAGAAAGAGGAAGAGAGGTGATCGAGGTGTACAAGATAATGAGAGGAATGGATAGAGTCAATAGCTAGAGACTTCCCCAGGGCAGGATTGACTGGCATGAGGGGTCATAGTTTTAAGATATTAGGAGAAAAGTATAGAGGGGACCTCTGTGGAAGGTTCTTTACGCAGAGAGTTGTGAATGCATGGAATGCGTTGCCAGCTGTGGTGGTGGAAGCAGAGTCATTGGGGACATTTAAACGACTGCTGGATATGCACATAGATAGTAGTGAATTGAGGGGTGGGTAGGTTATTTTATCTTACATTAGGCTTAATCCTTGGCACAACATCGTGGGCCAAAGGGCCTGTTCTGTGCTGTACTTGTCTATGTTCTATAGACGCTGGCCCCAAAGTGCTCCCCCGCTGACACTTCAGTCACCTGCCCTGCCTTATTTCCCAAGAGTAGGTCAAGTTTTGCACTTTCTCATCCACGTACTGAATCAGAATTTTCTTGTACACACTAAACAAATTCCTCTCCATCCTGAACACTATGGCAGTCCCAGTCTATGTTTGGAAAGTTAAAATCCCCTACCATAACCACCCTATTATTTTACAGATAACTGAGATCTCCTTACAAATTTGTTTCTCAATTTCCCTCTGACTATTAGGGGGTCTATACTACAATCCCAATAAGGTGATTATTTCTTAGTTCTCAGTTCCACCCATATAACTTCCCTGGATGTATTTCCAGGAATATCCTCCCTAAGTACAGCTGTAATGCTATCCCTTATCGAAAATGCCACTCCCCCTCCTCTCTTGTCTCCCTTTCTGTCCTTCCTGGAGCATTAAGCTGCCAGTCCTGTCCATCCCTGAGTCACACTTCTGTAATTGCTATGATATCCCAGTCCCATGTTCCTAATCATGCCCTGAGTTCATCTGCCTTCCTCTTGCACTGAACTAAATGCAGTTTAATTCATCAGTCCTATCTTGTTCACTGCTTTGTCCTTGTCTGCCCTGACTGTTTGACTCACTTTTTTGTTCTCAACTGTACCAGTCTCAGATTGATCTCTTTCCTCACTATCTCCCTGGGTCCCATCCCTCCTACCTTTTACTAGTTTAAATCCTCCCGAGCAAATCTCCCTGCCAGTATATTAGTCCCCTTCCATTTTGGTGCAATTTGTCCTTGTACAGGTCACTTCTACCCCAAAAGAGCTTCCAATGATCCAAAAATGTGAATCATTCTCCTGTACACCAGCTCCTCAGCCATGCATTCATCTGCTCTATCCTCCTATTCCTGCCCTCACTAGCTCGTAGCACCGGGAGTAATCCGGATATTACTACTCTTGAGGACTTCCTTTTTTAAATTCCTGCCAAACTCTCCGTAATCTCCCTTCAAAATCTTTTCCGTCCAATGTCATTGGTTCCAATGTGGACAATGACCTCTTGCTGGCCCTTCTTCTCCCGTGAGAACATCCTGCCCCCTCTCTGAGATATCCTTGATCCTGGCACCAGGGAAGCAACACACCATTTTGATTTTTTGCTGCTGGCCACAGAAAAGTCTGTCTGTACCTCGGACTAAAGAGTCTCCTAACACAGTTGATCGCTTGGAACCTGACGTACCTCTCATTACATAGGAGGTAGTCTCAATACCCAAAACCTGGCTGTTCGTGTCATGTTTCCCTGAGAATCCATCACCCCCTATGTTTTCCAAAACAGCATACTTATTTGAAATGGGGATAGCCACGGAAGACTCTTGTACTACCTGCCTACCTCTCTCTTACCTTTTCCTGGAATTTAACCCATCTATGTGACTGTATCTGAGACTCTCTCTTTTTTTCTCCCCCCCCCCCCCCCCCCACCCACCCCCCCACCCCCCTTGCTCTTGTAAACTCCTCATTGCCTCTAAATGCCTTTCCAACCGATCCATTCGATCTGAGAGGATTCATAACCAACGGCATTTATTGCAGATATAATCCTCAGTAACCCGTAAATTCTCCCTAAACTCCCACATCCGACAAAAGCATATCACTCTACTAAAGGCCATTTTTTGCATTTTTGTGACCGGATAGGTTGGTTCTGCCTACACGTCCGTTCTGGTAGGCTGCTCTGTCGGGTTTTGTTTTTATTGCGGGAGCTTCTGCCTCCTAATTCGTTAGTCCACTCTACCGGGTCGTCATAATTTTGTGACCATATTACTCCCATTTTCAGGATGGATTGATGGGTGCTAGAGACCCCATCTCTGAAAGCCTGAATGAATGCCCGATACCCATGATCTGGGTTTGCTTGTCCTGAGCACTCCTGGTATACACTAAATAAAGGGTGGCACGGTGGCTCAGTGGTTAGCACTGCTGCCTCACAGCATCAGGATCCAGGTTTGATTCCAGCCTCTGGTGACTGTGTGGAGTTTGCACATTCTCCCTGTGTTTGCGTGGGTTTCCTCCCACAGTCCAAAGATGTGTAGGTCAGGTGAATTGGCCATGCTAAATTGCCCATAGTGTTAGGGGCATTAGTCAGAGAAATGGGTCTGGGTGGGTTTCTCTTCAGAGGGTTGGTGTGGACTGGTTGGGCCGAAGGGCCTGTTTCCACACTGTAGGGAATCTAATCTAATCCAATTGTTCCCCATACTTGAGCTCCTTCCCCTTTCTTCATCTGTTCTGTCAGTGCTAGTTTGTCTGCCTTTTATTTCTCAATATGGGAACCTGCAGTATCCCCTTTAAAATCCTGATCTGCCATCTTGCAAATTGTGTACCCCTGGATACCACCAACAGTAAAGTGTCCTGAACCAGTGTGGACTTCTCTACCCCCTGGCCAATAATACTGTCCCAGCACCGTCTGTCCGGTCATGGCAGCCTCCTCGCAAGGTGTGCTCTGTACCAGTGGGATTTCTCTACCCTCCCGGCCACCACTACTGTTCCAACACTGCCCGATGGGCCCAGAAATCTACCTCTAGCCCAGTGTGCCCTCTACCCTCCCGGTCACCGCCACTATTCAAGCTCTGTTGTTCTACTACAGACTGACAGGTATCATAGTTATTGATAGTGTCCACACTTCCCACCTTGGTAACGTGCTTCTCCAATGGAATTTAGCTCTTGGTCAGAGTGATCAGATCCTTTTTCTTCACCAATTCAATTTAAAACACAATAACAGACGGCACCCGACCTTCGACTAGGCTCTAACTGGACTCTGTGTTGCTCGCCCCTACAGGGTCCAATGTTACCCAACTTTGCCACTTGGGCTTCACAACTCCTAGTGCCCTTGGCGCTTCCATTTCCAGCCATTATGTGCCAGGTGTGGGAGGCTATTCCTCTTAACAACCAGTTTAGGGCAGTGTTTTTGAGGCAGGCACTACCTTGTCCTCTGGTTGTTTCAGCACAAGCAGCTGGTTATCACACCAGTTAGTACACTTTCCTATTAACGCTCCACAGGCATGCACTTCTACACAACCTAGTACTATCGCACCAGTTACAACGTATACCCTTTTAAACTGTGTCTTTGGCCCGGTCTGACTCTTCCCGTTTGCACATTCAAAGTGTCACTTACCTGGCTCCCTGACTGTTGCCTTTGACCAGAACACCAGGAATAGGAGACCCTGCTCACACTGCCAATTCTTGTGGGGAAAATCACCAGTCTCTGAGTCAGAATCTGGATTCATCGACATAGTTTATTGTACGAAGAAACCGGAGCTCCAGAGAGAGAGAGAGAGAGAGAGAGACGTTCATCAGTAAAGATGTCAGCTGTGAGCCCCTCTCACTCTGAGCACATGTCATGATATTTTATACATTTTGTGGTACAATAGTTCGAGTCTTTATTTGTACAGCATGGTTTGTTTACAAAAAACATTCCAAAATCCTTGTCAGTTTCAGTGGTCATCTCCATTCTTCAGGAGAAGGAAGATAGTTATCCATTACGGCCGATCTGAAGTACTAACACTTGTATACCAGCAGTCTCGGGTAGTTAACATTTCTATTGAAGGTGGTGGCTGGACTCCGACACCTTGGTGGGCAGTAGACATTACTGATGTATATTCTTCCCCACATACCTTTAAACTAATCATCTATGCTCTGTGTCAATTTAGCCTCCGGCAGTATCTGTGTATGCTTTGCCGTATTTTTCCATGTAATGACTCCGCAGCCATCTTGTGTGCCAAGTGACCAATGTATGGCTCAGTGGCCATCTTGTGTCAGCATGTCCCGTGTCAACTCCCACTTCAGACTGTAACTATTTAGTGCCAAAAGGATCAGCAATTTAGTCAGAAAATGCTGGAAATAATCAGATCAGGCAACATTATGGAGAGAATAAGATACTATCCTGTATGGTTTGTGATCTTGCATTAGTTCTAGATGCAAGATTTTGTATCTCTATTCAGTGCCTTGAAACTCAGTAGCAAGATTTAATTCTGGAGGGAGATTAGACAGTGAAGTGAAACAGCTGTCATCTTTTTTGGGGAACGGTCTCTGATCTCTTGCAGGATGAATTGTTTTGGAAAATTTTTCAGCTACTATTTACCTTGCAGCAGAAGAGGAGATATTGAGTATATGGGCGCACAATTGAGAATAAGCTACTCTATCCCTTGAGACTGCTCCACCACTGAATAAAATTGGAACTTCAAATCCATGTTCTCAGATAGCCATGATAACATCTCAACCCTGGCTTAACAGGAATCTGTCTCAGATTCTCTTCCTAAAAAGGTGGCAGAGGGGTCGTAATGATAGTGGTACAATTGCTGGACTATTAATCCAGAGACCCTAGTAATGTTCTGGGGACATGGTTCGAATCCTGCCATGGCAGTGGTAGAATTTGAATTCAATAAATATCTGAATTCGGAATCTAATAGAACATGGAACATAGAGCAGAGCAGAGCAGCCCTTGATGTTGCGTCGACCTGTGAATTCATCCAAGCTCATCCCCCTACACTATCCCATCATCATCCATGTGCTTATCCAAGGATTGTTTAAATCTCCCAAATGTGGCTCAGTTAAGTACGTTGACAGGCAGGGCATTCCAAGCCCTTACCACTCTCTGAGTAAAGTACCTGCCTCTGACATCTGTCTTAAATCTATCAGCTCTCAATTTGTAGTGATGCCCCCTCGTACAAGCTGACATCAGCATCCTAGGAAAAAGACTTTCACTGTCTACCCTCTGATCATCTTGCATGTCTCTATCAAATCCCCTCTTAGCCGCCCCCTTTCCAGTGAGAACAGACCCAAGTCTCTCAGCCTTTCCTCATAAGAGCTTCCCTCCAGATCAGGCAACATCCTGGTAGATCTCCTCTGCACCTTTTTCCAATGCTTCCATATCCATCCATCCTGAAATGGGGCTAACAGAACTGTAAACAATATTCCAAGAGCGGCTGCACTAGCGTTTTGTATAGTTGCAGCATGACGTTATGGCTCTGGAACTCAATCCCTCTACTAATAAAACCTAATGCGCTGTATGCTTTCTTAACCGTATTATCAACCTGGGTGGCAACTTTCAGGGATCTATGTACATGGACTCCAAGATCCCTCTGCACATTCACACTACCAAGAATCTTTCCATTGACCCAGTACTCTGCCTTCCTGTTATTCTTCCCCAAGTGAATCACCTCACATTTAGCTGCATTGAATACCATTTGCCACCTTTCAACCCAATTCTGCAGTTGATCCAAGTCCCCCTGCAACCTTTAACATTCTTTCACACTGTCCACCACTCCACCGACTTTAGTGTCATCTGCAATCTTACTAACCGATCCACCTATGCCTGCATCTAAGTCATTTATAAAAATGACAAATCAGCAGTGATCCCAAAACAGATCCTTGTGCCACACCACTAGTAACCGGACTCCAGGCTGAATATTTTCCATCAACCACCACTCGCTGCCTTCTTTCAGAAAGCCAGTTTCTAATCCAAACTGCTAAATCACCCTCAATCCTGTGCCTCTGCATTTTCTCCAACAGCCTACCATGTGGAACCTTTTCAAAGGCCTTACTGGAGTCCATGCACATCACGTCAACTGCCCTACCCTCATTCACATGCTTGGTCACCTCAGAAAACTCAATGAGGTTTGTGAGACATGACCTGCCCTTGACGAAACCATGTTGACTATCTGAAATCAAATTGTTGCTTGCTAGATGATTATAAATCCTATCTCTTATAATCCTTTCCTACAACAGAAGTAAGGCTCACCTTTCTATAATTACCTGGGTCATCTCTATTGCCCCTTTTGAATAAGGGCACAACATTTGCAATCCTCAAGTACTAAATTTGCAGACATTGACTCAAAGATCAAAGCCAAAGGCTCCACCATCTCCTCCCTAGTTTCCCAGAGAATCCTAAGATAAATCCCGGGGACTTATCTACTTTCACTCCTAGAATTGATAACACCTCTTCGTAACTAACCACGATCCTTTCTAGTCTAATATCTTGTATCTCATTCTTCTCCTCTACAATATTCTGCTTTTCCTGAGTGAAAATCAATGAGAAATATTTGTTTAGCACCTCTCTGATCTCCACAGGGTCCACACTCAACTTCCTACTTCTGTCTTGGACTGGCCATATTCCTACCCTAGTCATCCTTTTATTCCTCACATATCTGTAGAAAGTTTTAAGGTTCTCCTTTATTCTATTTGGTAAAGACCGTTTGTGTCCTCTCTTTGCTCTTCTTAACTCTTCTCTTTAAATCTTTCCTAGCTGATCTGTAACTTTCCATCACCTCATCTGAACCATCTTGTCTCATTAACACCGAAGTGTCCTTCTTCCGCTTAACAAGAGATGCAATTTCTGTAGTAAACCCACTGTTCTCTTACCTTATCACTTCCTCCCTGCCTGACAGGGACATACCTATCAAGGACACGCAATATCTGTCCCTTTAAACCAGCTCCACACTTCCATTGTCTGCATCCCCTGCATTTTGCTACCTAATTCTATGCATCCTAAGTCTTGCATAATCGCGTTATAATTGCCCTTGCGCCATCGATTAACTCTTGCCCTGTGGCATGTGCCTATCCCTGGTGATGGTGATCATGAAACCATTGCCGATTGTTGGAAAACCCACCTGGTTCACTAATGTCATTTAGGGAAGGAAACTGCCATCCATATCTGGTCTGGCCCATGTGACTCCAGACCCACAGCAATGTGGTTGACTTTTTAACTACCCTCTGGGCAATTAGAGATAGGCAATAAATGCATCATACTCAGCGATGCCCTCATCCGTGAATAACTTTTTAAAAAGGTTCAAAGTTCCATGACCCTCTGAGAGGAAAAGCTAAATCACCTCGTCTCTGATGTTTAAACAGTGACCATATAGTTGTAGGTTCTTCCATATCCTATTCACATCTACTTTGTCAAGACACTTCTGGATTTTATGTTTCAAACAACTCCCCTACTGCGCATCTTAACTACAGCCAATACAAGCCTAGCCTGTCTGACCTCTCCTTCGAAGACAACCTTCTTGGTCCAGGTATTAGTCAAACTTCTAACCTGCCTACAGCACACTAACTAGCTACCTTTCTTCAATAAATACGTTGACAAATACGCTGAACAAGATTCCAAAGGTAGTCTCACCAGAATGCTGTGTAACTGAAGGACAGCCTCCTCCATTTTGTAAAAATGAAGAACTGCAGATGCTGGAAATTTGAAACTGTTTTGATTAAGGGTAACTGGACTCAAAGCATTATCTCTGCTCCTCTCTCTACAGAGGCTGCCATTCAATCCGTTGAATCTCTACTAATTTTTTTTTTTGTTTTCAAATGTCAATCCAGCTGTTCCAATCCCTTCCTGTTTCATTATCCCCATAACTTTAAGTATTTATTCAGTTCTCTGTTGAAAATTACTGTTGAATCACACTTTTTTGATCTGAACCAATCATTGCATTAAATATATTGCAGCAGGTTTTAATCTGTGGCATCTAGTTATTATCTCTTCAGCCATTGGGAAAAGCTTCTTGGATTAGATTACTTAGTGTGGAAACAGGCCCTTCGGCCCAACAAATCTGCACTGACCCTCTGAAGAGCAACCCACCCAGATCCATTTCTCTACATTTACCCCTACACCTAATACTACGGGCAATTTAGCATGGCCAATTCTCTTAACCTGCAGGTTTTTGGACTGTGGGAGGAAACCGGAGCACCTGGAGGAAACCCACGTAGACACGGGGAAAATGTGCAAACTCTACACCGAAAGTTGCCTGAGGCAGGAATTCAACCCGGGTCTCTGGAGCTGTGAGGCAGCAGTGCTAACCACTGTGCCACCCCATTTACTCAATATAATAAAGTAATGCATGATTTTTTTGTCCTCAGTATTAAATTTCCTCTGAGCCTTCTTTGCTCCAAGGAGAATAAATCCAGTTTCCCCGGTCTTACACTTTTAATTCCTGATCCCTAGAACCTCTAGTAAATCTCTTCTAATACCTTCTCCAAAGCCTCATGAATCCTCAAGTGTAGTATCCAAGATTGAACATACTGCACAAACTGCATTACTGTTTCATGTAGGGTTTAGCATTGCTTCCTGAATCTATGCTTCTCTTTTACAAAGCCCAAGATCCCATATGTTTCAATCATTGCTTTATTCGTCCATATTTGCACAGTTGTTGCTGGTCCTATTATGTTACCAGACTGTTCATTCTTATTGCTCTTAATTAATGGCTGACATTTTGTTTGTTTTGCAGGTACACTTTAGTTTGTGGATGGTACGATACATCTGTACGTTTCTGCTCTTTGTCCTTGGACTGAAGGCACCAGGTTTGCCTCGAAGACCTTATATGCTCATGATTAATGAGGATGAACGAGATGTTGAATACAACCAGGTAAGATAATAGAAAAAGATTTGGATTTATTTGGAATGTTTTGCAATCTCAATAAGCAGCTTTAGAAAAGCAAGGTCCCACAAACAGCATTGAGGTAGTTACAAATTTTTTTTAAGCTATTAGTTAGATGATTGAAATTTGGCTAAGTCACCGAAGAGAACTCCTCTGATCATCTTTGCACCATGCCATTGATCTTTTATTAGGAGAAAGTGAGGACTGCAGATGCTGGAGATCAGAACTTAAAAATGGGTTGCTGGAAAAGCGCAGCAGGTCAGGCAACATCAACGGAACAGGAGAATCAACGTTTTGGGCATAAGCCCTTCTTCTTTGGTCTTTTATGCCCACTTGAGAGGGTAAACAGGGCTTTAGTTTAATTTTGTGTCAAAAAGACTGCATCTCCAAACCCTGCTGAGCTGGAGTGGATTGAATTGAATTTAATTGAATTGATAAAGGGCTTTTGCCCGAAATGCTTTTTAAAATTTAAAAAAATTTTTTAAAATTTTGTTTACCTGCTTCTCGGATGCTGCCTGACCTGCTGTGCTTTTCCAGTGCCACTCTAATGTAAACTCTTGATATCATGTGTACCAAGGCACAGTGAAAAACTTTCTCTTGCAAGCAATACAGGCAGATCAGAGTTAAGTAGCATAGATGAGTAAATAATAGGTAAACAGCGGCAAAAACAAAAACACAGGTACAGGCGAATGTTAAGAGTTTGTAAGTCCAATCAGTATTCAAACAACTGTAGGGTAGCAACTGTTTCAAAATTGGCTGGTGTGTATGTTCAGGCTTCTGTACCTTCTCCCCGATGGTAGAGCTTGTAGAAAAACATTTGCCAGGGTGGAATGGATCTTTGAGAATGCTGGCGGCCTTTCCTTGACAGAGAGGCTGATAGGTGGATTCTGTAGATAGGAGGTTGGCCTTTGTGATTGTCCAGGCCGAGTCCACCACTCTCTGTAACCGTCTCCGATCTTGAATGGTACAGTTGCCATACCAGGTAGTGATACATCCAGACAGAATGCTCTCGATGTCACACCTATAAAAGTTGGCAAGGGTATTCACTGCCATGTCAAATTTCCTCAGCTGCTTGAGGAGGAAAATATGTCATTGGGCCTTTGTAACCAGTGCGTTCACATGAAGAATCCAAGAAAGCTTGTTGTGGATGACCACTCCCAGGATCTTGACATTCTCCACTTGTTCCATCTCTGTGCTGTTAATGTGCAGGGGGGCATGAGTAACATCCCACTGAAAGTCAATAATGAGTTCCTTGGTTTTGCTGGCATTGAGAGCTAGGTTGTTCTCAGTCCACCATTTTTCCAGTCTTCCACCTCCTGTCTGTGTTATGTCTCGTCGTCATCTGAGATTCAACCAACTATGGTGGTGTCATCAGCGAACTTGTAACTGGCTTTAGTCTGGTATTTGGCGATACAGTCATGGCTATACGGTGAGTACAGTGGGGAGGTCTGAGTACGCACCTGGGAGAGGGCTCCAGTGTTGAGTGTTAGTGATAATGAAATATTGTCCCCAGTCTTCACTGATTGTGGCGTGTGGGTCAGGAAACTGAGGATCTAGTTAGAGATTGGGGCTTAGTCCGGGATCTCTAATTTAGATCAGTCTTGAGGGGATTGGAATGTCAACTGGACTTGGAACTCCAAAGATTTTGAATTGGAGCTTGAACATGTGACCTCTTGACTTGCAAGGAATGGCGTGATCACTGAACCAAAACCCAAAATACTTGGATTAAGTGCCATTATTTGGTAAATAATGTATGGTTATTTGTGGCATCTTGCTGTTCATATAACCTGATTCTTAAGTGTATTTAAATATTTATTTACTTGTCAGTTGCTTAGAGGTATTTGAGATGAGTGTTTACAATATATAAAAGTTAGATCCCTTTCTTAGAGGATGAATAAAAACGTATTGTACACTAGAAAGGTCTTTTTTTCAATACTCATTCTACTCATTTTAAAGGATGAAGAAAATTTGAAGATCAGATTAGATGATTTCATTCTTTCAGAACGTTTGACTCTCCATTACAGCTTTCAATCAGAACTTAGAGACAGAGCTTTCTTTAATTCACTCCTGGGACATGGACATAGCTGTATTGCCTGTCCCTAGTTTCCCTTGAGAAGGTGGTGGTGAACTGCCTCCTTGACCTGCTATACATAGGTCCACAATTCCCTCTAAGGACGGAATTCCAGAATTTTGACTCTGTGACAGTGAAGGAATGGCACTGTATTTTCAAGTCAGGATGGGAAGTGGCTTGGAGAGGAACTTACACAGGAACATCGCCACCTGCAACTGCTTCTCTTGACCTTCTAGATGAAAGTGTGCGTGGGTTTGGAATGTACTGTCTCAAGATCTTTGGTGAATTGCTGCCATGCGTCTTGTAGCTAGTACATGCTGCTGCTACTGAGCGTTGGTGGTGGGAGTGGATGCTTGTGGATATGCTGCTAGTCAAGTAGGCTACTTTGTTCTGGATGGTGCCAAACTACTTAAGTGTCATTGGAGATGAGTCCATCCAGGCAAGTGAGGAGTATTCCATCATGCTTCTGACTTCTGACTTGTGCCTTGTAGATGGTGGACAGACTTTGGGAGACAGGTGGTGGGGTCCTCATTGCAGTATTCTTAGCTCTGACCTGCACACTAATTGTGAGTCCAGTTGAGTTTCTGCTGAATGGTAATGTCACGGATGTTGATAGTGGGAGTTTCAGTGATTGTAAAATCATTGAATGTCAAGGGGCAATGGTTAGATTGACTTTGTCAGGAGATGGCCATTTACTAGCATTTATGTGGCATGAGTGTTACTTGCCACTTAGCAGATATTGTCCAACTCTTATTGTGTTTGACACATGGAAATATAATGTTGCCATTACAGAAACAAGGTTGAAGGAAGGGCTTGACTGGCAACTCAACATTCCAGGGTATAAGATCTTTAGGCTAGACAAAGGAGGGTGTAAACAAGATGTTGGTGTAGTACTGTCATAAAGCAGGTCCCTTTTTTTCTCTCTAAAAGCTGTTTCTTTTCTTTTTCACAAGGGTCATAAAACCCTCCTGGCTCCAAGGTGGCTAGTTTAGTACAGAGATGTAAAAGGATTTTGAGGCCATTTGTTTATATGTAAACAGATGAGACTTAAGGCCAAAGTGGTCATGCTTTAGAAGTGGCCTGAATAATGAAAGGAGGGGGGTGGTCAGCTCTCTCGCTGAGCAGTTCAGACCAGAACTAGTTAAGAGTTCAGCTCTGAGGAAACAACAGGCTGTGAGAATCTGTCTCCTTCTGCCCTTCTAACTTCAACCTTAAGTATTTGTTTCATTTTTACTGTGTTTCAGGAGTTTGCTTATTGGGACTGTTGTGTATATTCTGAACAGCATCATTTAGTCTAGTTTGGACAGACTGAGTTCTGAGGGGTTCTTTATTCTGTTCTTTGTGTTTCATTGTGTAATTTTTGTGAATAAATTATTATCTGTTTTAAAACCTGCTAGTCAACCTCACTAACTTACTCCTGGTAATTTTCTCTGTACACTTATCAAAACAAATTGAAAAGTTATGGTCTGGGCTGCCTGCTTAATGCTTTGAGTGGTCTGGCCTAGACCATAACAACTGTTAATTAAGGAGTTAATTACTGCAATAAGGAGAAACAATATTTTGGAATGGTCCTCAAGTGAGGCTTTGTGGGTAGAGTTAGGAACGTTAAGGGTGCAGCTATTTTTCTGGGAGTATATTATAAGTGTATTATTACAGCAGAAAATACAGGAGCAAATATGTAGATAGTTCAGAGGTGTGGAAGAAGATTAATCGAGTAATTATACTGGGGGATTTCAACTTTCCCACATAAACTGGAATAGTAATAGTGTCAAGGGTATAGATGAGACGGATTTCTTGAAATGTATCCAGGGCAGTCTTTTATATCACTATCTAGAAGGCCCAACCAGGATGGTGTGTGCTGGATGTGGTACTGGGGAAAGAAACCGGGCAAGTGTTCGATATGGCAGTGAGGGAACATTTTAGGTGATAGCAACCACAACACAGTATGGTCCAACTTTGTTCTGGACAAGGAAAAAGCTCTCAAAAGGTGGCTTTGGGTTGGGGAAAGGCAGATTTTCATTAACATAAAGCAGGATTTGGATCAGTAGACTGCGAACAGCTCCCTGCGGATAAATCTATCGCAGAGCAGTTTGGGGCATTCAAAAAGAAGCTAGGAAGAATACCGAGCCATCATGTACCCTTTAGAGGAGCAAGGGAACAATACGTTTGGAGAACCCTGGCTGTCTAGGACAATGCAGGACTGGGTGAAGAAATCCAAAGGGAGCAATTCGGCTGCGGCCCTCGGAATACAGGAAGTGCAGGAGGGAACTTGAGAAAGCAATTAAAAGAGCAAGAAACAGGCTTGAAAAAGGACTTGTGAACAGGATAACGTAGAATCATAAAACATTTTATAAATGCAGGGAGGAGGTTCACCAGGCAAAGAGGAGAGCCTATTAGGGACCAAGGGGGAAACCTGTGTGAAGCCAAAGTTATTGGAAGAGTGTTGAATTAAAACTTCTCTTCAATCTTCATTCTGGAATAGGAGAAATGGGTATGGAATTCAGAAAAAGGGACTGTGAGGAGTGTGCACAATTTTTGACGTAGGAAATGGGGAGGTATGGGAGGCTCTGTCGGACTTAAAAACAGACAAATCCCCTGGCCCAGATGAATTGTGTCCCACGTTGCTGTGGGAGATGAGACAGGAAATTACAGGAGCTCTGACAGAAATGTTTAATTCCTTTCTGGACATGGGGAAGGTGCTAGAGGACTGGAGGATGGCTAATGTGGCTAAGATGAAGAAGTATTTAATGAATGACAAGACACTGGGTCGCTCCGAGGAACAGAAGGATCTTCGGGTAAGTATTCATAGATCCCTGAAGTTGGCAGAGCATGTGAATAGGATAGTTAAGAAGGCATATGGGTCACTCCCTTTTAGTCATGGCACAGAATGTAATATTGGAATTGTACAGAGTGTTGGTTAGACCACAGCTGAATTGTATTGAATTGAATTTATTGTCACGTGTACTGAGGCACAGTGAAAAGCTTTGCCTTGCGAGCAATGCAGGCAGATCAGAGTTAAGTAGCATTGATACGTTAATAGTAGGTAAACAGCCGCAAAAGCAAAAACACAGGTACAGGCGAATATTAAGAGTTTGTGAGCTGGGGTACTGTATACCTTTCTAAACCCCTTACTATAGGGTGAATGGGATAGTACTGGAGGGGATACAGTGTAGCAGAGGAGAAGGAACCAGAGCATGAGGTCAGTGAGTAAAATGACTGAGGAGGAGTCAGACTCCAGTCAGGAAGAGCAGACGGAAAGGTTATGAATATGGCAGGCTGAGATGTATTTGTTTTAATGCGTGGAGTATGACTGGTAAGGCAGATGAACGTAGAATGACAGAGAAAGTGAAGTCGCATTTGGAATATTGCGTACAGTTCTGGTCACCACATTACCAAAAGGATGTGGATGCTTTGGAGAGGGTGCAGAGAAAGTTCACCAGGATGTTGCCTGATTTGGAGGCCGCTAGCTATGAAGGGAGGTTGAGTAGATTAGATTAGATTACTTAGTGTGGAAACAGGCCCTTTGGCCCAACAAGTCCACACCGACCTGCAACCCACCCAGACCCATTCCCCTACATTTACCCCTTCACCTAACACTATGGGCAATTTAGCATGGCCGATTCACCTGACCTGCACATTTTTGGAGTGTGGGAGGAAACCTAAGCAGACACTGGGAGAATGTGCAACCTCCACAGAGTCGCCTGAGGCAGGAACTGAACCCAGGTCTCTGGCGCTGTGAGGCAGCAGTGCTAACCACTGTGCCACCCATAAAGAAGAGGATTATTTTCATTAGAAAGATGGAGGTTGAGGGGGGACCTGAATGAGGTCCATAAAATCAAGAGGTATAGACAGGGTAGATAGCAAGAATCTTTTCCCAGAATGGGGGGGATTCAATTACTAGGGGCCACGAGTTCAAGGTGAGGGGGGAAAAGCTTCAGGGAGATATGCTTGGAAAGTTCTTTACGCTGAGGGTGGGTGCCTGGAATGTGTTTCCAGCGGAGGTGGTAGAGGCGGGCAAGATAGCATCATTTAAAATGTATCTAGACAGATACATGAATGGGCAGGGAACAGAGGGGTACAATAGGTGACAAGTTTTCATAGAGGATCTGCAGTGGCACAGGTTTAGAGGGCCGAAGGGCCTGTTCCTGTACTGTAATTTTCTTTAGTGCAGCACAGCACAGGTCCTTCAGCTCTTGATGTAGTGCTGACCTTTTTATCCTAATTGAAGATCAAACTAACCTACATACCCTCATTTTACTATCATCCATCTGCCTATCCAAGAGTCTCTTAAATGTCCCAAATGTATCTGACTGTGCTACCACTGCTGGCAGTGCATTTATCGCACCCACCACTTTCTGTGTAAAGAACCGATCTTTGACATCACCCCTAAATCTTCCTCCAATCACCTTAAAATGATGCCCCCTTGTGATAGCCATATCTGACAATTCACTTTAACTATGCCTCATCATCGTGTACACCTCTATCAAGTCTCATCTTCCACTTCTTCACTCCAATGAGAAAAGTCTTAGTTCCTTCAGCCTTTCTTCATAAGAAATGCCCTCCGGTCCAGGCATTATCTTGGTAAATCTCCTCTGCACCCTCTCTAAAGTTTCTACATCCTTCTTATAATAAGGTGACCAGTACTGAACACAATATTCAAAGTATGGTCTAACCAGAGCTCTGTGGAGCTGCATCATAATCTCACTGCTCTTAAACTCAATCCCCCTGCTAACGAAAGCCAACAAACCATACGCCTTCTTAAGAAACCTATCAACTTTGAGGGATCTATGTATTGGAACCAAGATCCTTCTGTTCCTCCATATTGCCAGAAATCCTACCTTTATCCTTGTATTCTGCATTCAAATTCGACCTTCCAAAATGAATCACTTCACACGTTTCCAGGTTGAACTCCATCTGCCATTTCTCAGCTCAGTTCTGCATCCTGTCAATTTCCCGTTGCAAACATTCCTCCACACTATCTATCACTCCACCAACCTTTGTGTCATCGGCAAACTTACTAGCCCACCCTTCCACTTTCTCATCCAAGTCATGCATAAAAATCACAAAAGCAGAGGTCCCAGAACCATCCCTGTGGAACACTACTGGTCACTGAGCTCCAGGCTGAATATTTTCAACTACTACGCTATGTCTTGTATGGGCCAGCCAAGTCAGTATCCAGACAGCCAAATTTCCTTATATCCCATGCCTCCTTACTTTCTGAATGAGCCTACCTTATAAGGGGAACCTTATCAAATGCCTTGCTAAAATCCATGTACACCACGCCCACTGCTCTACCTTCATCAATGTGTTTTGTCACATCCACAAAGAATTCAACAATGCTTGTGAGGCATGACCTGTCTGTCTCAAAGTCATGCTGACTATCTCTAATCAAACTATAATTTCCAGGTCATCTTGTCTCAGAAGTCTGTCCATTACTTTGCCCACCACGGATGTAAGACTGACTGATCTGTAATTCCCAGGATTATCCCTATTTTCTTTCCCGAACAAGGGAGTAAAATTTGCCGCCCTCCAATCACCTGGCAGTACTTCACTGGTCAGTGAGGATGCAAAGATCATCACCAAAGGCGCAACAATCTCCTCCCTCGCTTCCTGTACTAATCTTGGATATATCATCTTAGTTATATCCCATCTGGCCCAGGGGACTTATCTATCCTCAAGTTTTTCTGAATTTTAGCATATCCTCCTCCTTCATATCAACCTGTTTGAGTATCAGCCTGTTTTACGCTGTCCTCACAAGCGACAAGGTCCGCCTCAGTAGTGAATACTGAAACAAAGTATTCATTAAGGACCTCCCCTACCTCCTCCGACTCCAGGCACAAGTTCCATCCACTTTTCCTGATTGGACCTACTCTCACTCTCTTGCCATCCTCTTGTTCCTTACATAAGTGTAGAATGCCTTTGGGTTTTCCTTTAATCCTACTCGCTAAAGCTTTTCATGCCCCCATCAACTCTCCTAAGTCCATTCCTCAGTTCCTTCCTGGCTACCTTATAATCTCTAGAGTCCTATCTGATCTTTGCCGCCTCAACCTTGAATAAGCTTCCTTCTTCCTCTTGACTGGATGTTCTACATCCCTTTCTGGATTAGTGGTGCTGGAAGAGCCCAGCAGTTCAGGCAGCATCCAAGTAGCTTCAAAATCGACGTTTCGGGCAAAAGCCCTTCATCAGGAATAAAGGCAGTGAGCCTGAAGCGTGGAGGGATAAGCATCTGCAGTCATTCTTTTTACCTTGTTCTACATCCCTTGTCACCCAAGGTTCCTTCATCCTACTATTGCTTCCTTGCCTCTGTTGAACAAACCTATCCAACACTATCAGAAACTGCTCCCTAAATAACCTCCATATTTCTGTTGTGCATTTTCCTGAATATCTGTTCCCAATCTAGGCACTCCAGTTCCTGCCTAGTAGCATTGTAAATCCCCCTCCCCTAATTAAAGACTTTCTTGTACCGTCTACTCCTGTCCCTTTTCATAACTATAGCAAATGAACTCAGGACTTGAATTAATGTATACTGTTATCATGTTGTAGCTATTACAGAGACTTGGTTGAGAGGGGGGCAAGACTGGCACCTTTTAATGTTTTGGGATTAAGACGTTTATCTTTTAAATATTCATTCACAGGATAAGAGTATCATTGGCTAGGCCAGCAATTGTTGCCAAAAGGGCATTTAAGAGTCAATCCCATTACTGTGGGTCTAGAATCTCTCATAGGCCAGTCCAGATAAGGGTGGCAGTTTCCTTCTCTAAAGTACACTAGTGAATCAGATGGCTTTTTCATGGTCATCATTAGAGTCTTAATCCCAGATTTTTATTGAAATCAAATTCCATCATCTGCTGTGGTGGGATTCGAGCCCCCATTACTTGGGGCTGTGTATTAATACTCCAGTGATAATACCACCTGGCCATTCAGGTGAGATAGAGAGGGATATAAAAGTGATGGTGGAATTACGTTACTGATGTAGCAAGAAAAGACAGCAGTACTGGGGAACGGCACTATGGAGTAGAGCTGAGGAGAAAGGTGCAATCACTTCGATATGATCGTACTATAATCAGCTCAGTCAGACATGCTGCTGAGCCACTCTTGGTGATGGGCATTGAAGCTTCCATCCTGAATACATTTTGTATCATTGCCACTCTCTCAGTATTTCCTCCCAAATGTTGTTCAACATGGGGAAGTACTGATCCATCAGCCAAGGGAGGATGGTAACCAGCAGGAGATTTCCTTGCCCATGTTTCACCTGAAGCCATGAGACATCGTGGGGTCGAGATTTAATGTTGAGGAGTCCCAGGGCAACTCCCTCAACCATATACCATGGTGCTGCCACCTCTGCTGGATCTGTCCTGCTGATGGGACAGAACATATCCAAGGATGGTAATGGTGGTGTCTGGAACATTGTCTATAACGTATGACTATGCCAGTCTGCTGCTTGACTAATCTGAGACAGCTCTCCCAATTTTGGCACTCTTCCCCTGGATGTTTGTCTGCTCTTTGGAGGGTCAGTGCGGACTCTATGGCCTTTTTCAGAATGGGTCAGGCTACAGCTGGAATGCTGTAAACAGTTTTGGGTCCCATATGTAAAAAAAAGCTGTACTAGCATTGGAGACAGACCAGAAACACTTCTCTGGACTACTCCCAGGTACTGTCTTATGAGTAGATTGGGCCTGTATTTGGGATATAGAAGAATGAGAGGTAACCTTATTGAAACATACAGGATTCTTCGGGAACTTGACAAGTAGATGTGGAAAGGTTGTTTTCTCCTTGCAGGAGAGTCTAGAACCTGATGAGGGAACAGCACTCCGAAAGCTAGTGCTTCCAAATAAACCTGTTGGACTATAACCTGGTGTTGTGTGATTTTCTTTTTAACTAAACCAGCGTCTGTTCTCTCGGAAAAAGGCATCATACATTTAAACCTGATGAGAAGGGTTTCTTTGTAGAAAGGTGAATCTGTGGAATGCTTTAATGCTAAGTCACTAAGTATATACGAGTCTGAGATAGATTTATTGATCAGAAAGGAAATTGAATATTCTGGGGAAAGGCAGGAAAGTAGAGCTGAAGATGATCAGAACAGCCACAATCTCACTGAATGGTGTAGCAGACTTAG
Source organism: Chiloscyllium punctatum (assembly GCF_047496795.1). Lineage (NCBI taxonomy): Eukaryota > Metazoa > Chordata > Chondrichthyes > Orectolobiformes > Hemiscylliidae > Chiloscyllium > Chiloscyllium punctatum. Next base: position 117,565,777 of record NC_092748.1, on the reverse strand, counting down.
CTCATTTCTGCTTCTACATCTTGTGGTCTTGTGTGGAATGATGCTACTACAACTTTGAAGTGCAGGACTTTTAGAAACTGGCGACCAAGTACCCTGTTCAACAGGTTTGCTTGCTATCCGATTACAGCTAGGAAAGACTAACCAGTACATTCCTCTCCCATAAAAATTTCTGACAAGGTATGGCTGTGGTAGCACTATTCTAATCCTATTTTGGTAGAAAATGCCTCCTACACAATGCAGGTAAGCATACCTGACATGACTATTTGGTTATCAAACATCAAAAATCATTCTTTCAGGATATAAGACTGTCACAATGATCTATAAACATGCACACCTGTTTTTAATGTATTTGTTAATACAATGACAAAAGATTAAAATCTCTTTGCATACACCTTTTGCAATTAATGAGGTCACTGATTGATTGATTTATTTTTGGTCATGTGGTACTTTGTTACAAAATAAGGTGAAATATGTTGTATGATAATGCCACTCACCAGCGCCATCTTAGAACACAAAAATAGACCAAAACATAGAATATCAAGCCAGAAAAATAAAGGAAGGAAAAGGTGTTAAACGTTACTGTTCTCCTCGTTATATGCTCTGCCATGGATCAAGAGCTGGTGGCCAGGCATGTGTCCCTTCACTGTCCACTTGCCACCAGAAACAAAGTTGCCACTCTTTGGTGTCATCTTGCCTCCCCGAAGTCCTCGACACCACTAAGTCCTCACTGAACCTCACCGCTGCTATTGTACTGGCCCGAACTCAACTCCACCACCACCGTGAGTCTGCTTTGGGCCCACCTCACCGATGCCGCCAGGTCTCCAATTTGGCTGCTGCCTCCATGAATTGAGCTGGACACCGACACCGTCGGGGACCCAACTCTCCTCAGCTGCAGCAGCTATGACCCAGCGCGAGGAACACCTTGACAATGTAGATGCCGCCGGGAACCCAAACCCACCACCGCCACGTATCCATGCTGGTCCCACTGGAGTACCCACCGGGCTCACTCACCACCAATTCAACAAGAGACAACTAAAATAAGAGGGGGAAGAGGAAAAAAAGAGAAGATTAAAAAGAGCCCCGGTCTCGCAAGCACTATTCCACCATCAAATTACTGGCAGAGAATGTGTACATAGAGACTTTGAGAGTCCCTGCCCAGTGAAAGTATCTGTCATTTATTTTTTATGAGCTCATTTGAAGTGCAAGGATCGAAATCTGGAATCCCAATTTATCTCCCATGGTGAATGCATTGGAGAACACTAGGCAGGCTTGGCCACAGTCTCGGTCAACCACGTGTGTTCTTCTGTTCTATTCCTCAAGTTTTTGAGTCCCTTGGGTGAATTTGTAATTCCACTTGTGCCATCACATCTTTAAAATTTTGTTTTTATTCTTCCAAGGAAGTGATTGTCATTGTCAAAGGGGACATATGTTGCCTATCCCTGATTCGCCTGTGATCTGAGTAGCTTATGGTCATTTCAAAGGGCTACTAAGCATCAAACATACTGCTATGGGTCCAGAGTAGATTTTATTCTTTCACAGGATGTGGACATCACTGACCAGGCCAAACTTTATTGCCCATCCCTAATTACCTAGAGGACAGTTTACTGTCAACCACATTTCTATGCATCTGGAGTTATATGTAGGCCAGACTGGGTAAGGATGGCAAATTTCCTTCCCTAAAGGGCAAAGATGAACCTGATGGATTTTTGTGGCAGTCAGTGGCACCATTACAGAGTCTGGAGGAACTTGCAGGTGCTCCCATATATCTACTGCCCTTGTCCTTCTAGATTGTAGCGGTCATATGTTTGGAAGGTGGTATCTAAGGAGCCAGTGTGTATATATATGTCGTGGATTCGGTGATTGTAATGCCATTGAATATCATAGAGTCATAGAGATGTATAGCATGGAAACAGACCCTTCGGTCCAACCCGTCCATGCCGACCAGATATCCCAACCCAATCTAGTCCCACCTGCTAGCACCTGGTCCATATCCCTCCAAACCCTACCAATGTGAAGGGGTGATGGTTAGATTGTCTCTCCCTTATTGGAGATGGCCATTGCTTGATATTTGTGTGTTACAAATATTAGCTGCCACTTTTCAGTCCAAGTCTGGATATCGTCCAGGTCTTGCTGCAGTTGGACATTGACTACTTCAATATCTGAGGACTTGTGAATGGTCCTGAACATTGTGCAGTCATCAGTGAACATCTCCACTTCTGACGTTATGGTGGAGTGAAGGTGGGCCGAGGGCACTACCCTGAGATTCTCCGGCAGAGATGTCCTTGGAGATGAGAAAACTGACCTCTAACAACTACAGCCCATGTTTCTATGTGTCATGTTTGACTCCAACCCACCTAACTCCAATCAATATAAATTACAAAATGTTGAGGCCTTTGCACAGTCTCCCTTTCGGGACTCCGCTTATCATTTCCTGCCAATCAGAAGAAGACTGTCCTCTGGCTGACAGAAAACAATGTTCTGTTTATTACTAATGCATTACCTAAGCTTTAGTTCTACACTATAACCTTTTCAGATGATACCTTTATTAATTGCCTTCTGGAATCCAAGTCTGTAAGTTCTACGGAGCGTGTTACACCTTCAAAAAATACTAATAAATTAGTTAAGTATGATTTCCCTTTCAGAAAACCAGGCTAACTCTCCCCAGTGTGGAAGAAAGTGACAGCAGCCATAATTATGAATTCCTTCCGCCACTATGGGCTCAAGCAGACAATGACTCAGCAAGATACTGAAAACATTGGTTGGCTAGCCACACATAATGTGAAGGCTCGTATTGTTCACGTAGTGAGAGACCGGCGCAGAAATTCAACCAGCGACAACTATGAACCTACACAATGAGCAATGAGAGAGATGCAGTATGTTTTTAATCCGAGACCACTAAATGTCCGTCTCCAGAATTATTTGCTTTCCTTACTGAAGCAGCAAAGTGTGTGGATATGCTCCAGGATTTTGCACGGCAGCGCAAAATCATGTTTGACTATGTTAATGACTTGGCTGATAGAATATTGTTGGATGAGTGCTATGCAAAGCAGAAAAGGATCAGACTTATACCAGACACACATCTGGAGTATATAGTGGGGCAGAAAATAAATCTTGGAGATGATGAGGAAATATAACGATGGAAGTACATTAATCATGGGTGACTTTGTTTCCTTGTAGATTGGGATAGTCAGATTGGCTGGCTGAGGAAGAAGTCCCCATGTATTTAGGACAGTTTCCTAGGACAAAATGTTGTGGTCAAATTAGGGAACAGCTTAAAACTGTATAAAATTTCATTTGAGGTATTGTGTATGATTCTGGTTGCCACATTGCAGGAAGGATGTGGAGGCTTTGGAGAGGGTGCAAAGGAGTTTTACCAGGATCTTGCCTGGATTGGACTGTATTCGCCATAAGGAGAGGTTTTGACTAGAGTATCAAGGCTAAGGGATGACCTGATCGAAGTATATAAATTGACAAAAAATATAGATAGTCAAGTCTTTTCCCCAGGGTGGAAATGTGAAATACTAGGTTTAAGGTGAGCGGGGGAAAGTGTAAAGGTGAGGCAAGGTTTTTACACAGGATGGTGGCTGCCTAAAATGTGCTCTGAGGGGAGGTGGTTGAAGCAGATTTGATAACGTTTAAGAGGCATTTAGAGAGACACACATGAACAAGCAGGGAGTAGAGGGATATGGACCATATACAGGTAGATGGGATTAGTTTATTTCATATCATAGAATCCCTACAGTATAGAAACAGGCCATTTAGCCTAACAAGTCCGTACCAACCCTCTGAAGAGCATCCCACCCAGACTTAACACCCTACACTTTGCCTGTAACCCTGCATTTGCCATGGCTAATCTACCTAACCTACACATCCCTGGACACTACAGGCAATTTAGCATGGCCAATTATCTAACCTGCATGTCTTGACTGTGGGAAGAAACCGCTGCACCCAGGGGAAACCCACAGACAATGGGAGAACATGAAAATTCCAAAGATGTGCAGGTTAGATAATTGGCCGTGGGTAGTCTCCCAAGGGTAGAATCGAACCCAGGTTCCTGGTGCTCTGAGGCAGCAGTGCTCACCACTGAGCCACAGTGCTGCACAATAGTTTAGAATGGGCATCCTGATTGGCACAGATGTGGTGGGCCGAAGGACGAGTTCTGATGTTCTATGTCCTATATGGGCTAAAACCTGAGACAGAGTTGCTTACTGGATAGGCTGTCTGTATTTAAAAGTTCATTAAGTCACCAGGACTGAATGAGATGTTCTTGAGGACACAGAGGGAAATAAGGTTAGAAATGGTGGCAGTACTAGCTGTAATCTTCCAATCCTTGTTAAGTATATGTGTAGAGCCAAAGGACTGGAGGATTGCAAAACCTAAATGCTTCTTTAAAAGGTACCAGATTGGAAGGCCAATGGATTTCGCTAGAGTTGAAGTGAAGGGTAATTATTAAGACTGCAGGAGGTGGTAAGCGGTGTTTCACAGGATCAGTGCTGGGACTCCTGACTTGTGCTGCATAATGTGAAGAAGCATGAAATGATACAGTTTGATGGGAAGAATTGAATATCTTTTTAAGAGATGAGAGTAAGGTATTCATATTAAGAGCAAGGACATCCTGCCGTAGTTATGTAAGGCTTTATTGAGACCACATTACAATACCACATTTATAGCAAACGTATAGCTATAAATTTATATCTATAAGTTGGTGTTGCGTGATTTTTAACTGATTTATAATTTGGTGTTTGAATGAAAAATTGGAGTCTTCATTTCAAAATTTTTTGATACTTGGCCTCTGAAGTATTTTGTTCTTCTTTCTAGCCTCTCTTGAATCGGAATGGCACTAGTCAATCAACATGGAAAGACTTCCGTAAAAAGGTGCAGTTGCTTGTGCCCTACATGTGGCCAAAAGGGAATATATTACTGCAGGTCCTGGTCCTGTTCTGCTTGGGTCTCCTTGCAACAGAACGAGTCATTAATGTGTTTGTGCCTATCTACTACAGAAACATTGGTAAGTTCTTAAACTTTTTTTTGAGCAACCCTGAAAAAAATAACTTTTGTGCTTACACTGAATATGAGGAAGATGCTGTAAAGTTGGAAATATTCTCCATGTGACAAGGTATGTCAGTACGTCTTCAGCGAGACACCAAAATTTGCGGTGTAGTGGACAGCGAAGAAGGTTACTTCCGAGTACAGCAGGATCTTGATCAGATGGGCCGAGGAGCAGCAGATGGAGTTTCATTTAGATTAATGCAAGGTGCTGCATTTTGGAAATGCAAATCAGGGCAGGATTTATACACATAATGGTAAGGTCCTAGGGTGTGTTGCTGAACAAAGAGACCTTGGAGTGCAAGTTCACATTTCCTTGAAAGTGGAGTCTCAGGTAGATAGGATAGTGAAGAGAGCTGTACAGGATATTGGTTAGGCCACTTTTGGAATATTGTGTGCAACTCTGGTCTCCCTCCTATAAGAAGGATGTTGTGAAACCTGAACAGGTTCAGAAAAGATTTACGAGGATGTTGCCAGGGTTGGAGGGTTTGAGCAAGAGGCCGGGGCTGTTTTTCCTGGAGCATCAGAGGCTGAGGGGTGACATTAAAGAGGTTTATAAAATCATGAGGAGCATGAATAGGGTAAATAAACTATCTTTTCCCTGGGTCGGGGGAGTTCAGAATTAGAGGGCATAAGTTTAGGGTGAGAGGGGAAAGATTTAAAATGGACCTAAGGGGCAACTTTTTCACGCAGAGGGTCGTAAGCATAGAGGAAGTGGTGGAAGCTGGTACATTTACAAAATTTCAAAGACATCCGGATGGGTATATGAATAGGAAGGGTTTGGAGGGATATGGGGCGGGTCCTGGCTGATGGGACTAGATTGGATATCTGGGTCAGCATGGACGACTTGGACTGAAGGGTCTGTTTCTGTGCTGTACATCTTTATGACTCCAAGTGGATGATCCTTCTCGATCACTTCTGGAGTTCCATATCATCAATTATGCTAGTCTTTTGCCAAATCAATTCACTCCAAACGATTTCAAGAAACACTGAAGATACTAGATACTGCAAAAGCTATGGGCCTTGACAATATTCCAGGCGAAACTGAGGACTGCAGATGCTGGAAACCAGAGTCTAGATTAGAATGGTGCTGGAAAAACACAGCAAGTCAGGCAGCATTCGAGGAGCAGGAAAATCGACATTTCAGGCAAAAGCCCTTCATCAGGAATGAGGCAGGGAGCCTCCAGGGTGGAGAGATAAAAGATTATCTCCTCTGATTCTGCCTGACCTGCCGTGTTTTTCCAGCACCACTCTAATCCTGACAAACTGTTCCAATACAGCTGAACATTGGCATCTACCTGACAATGTAGAAATTTGCCCAAACATGTTCAGTGGCAGAAAGCAAGACAAATAATGGGCGGCACGGTGGCACAGTGGTTATCACTGCTGCCTCACAGCGCCAGAGACCCAGGTTCAATTCCCGCCTCAGGCGACTGACTGTGTGGAGTTTGCACATTCTCCCTGTGTCTGCGTGGGTTCCTCCGGGTGCTCTGGTTTCCTCCCACAGTCCAAAGATGTGCAGGTCAGGTGAATTGGCCAGGAGGTAATAAGGGGTAAATGTAGGGGTATGGGTGGGTTGCGCTTTGGCGGGTCTGTGTGGACTTGTTGGGCCGAAGAGCCTGTTTCCACACTGTAAGTAATCTAATCTAATCTAAAACCCAATCCAACAATTATCACCCTATCAATCTATTCTCTATCATCTGTTAAGTCAGTAGTCTGACGGCACCAGGTTATAATCCAACACGTTTATTTGAAATCACAATGTTTTGGAGTACGGCACCTTCTTCATTTCACCTGACAAAGGAGCTGCACTGTGAAAGCTTGTGATTTCAAATAAGCATGTTGGACTATTTCCTGGTGTTGTGACTTCTGACTTTGGACTGGGTGGACAACACTGGCACCTCCACATCATGGCTATCATGAGTAAAGTGACAGAAGATGTCATCAACAGTGCAGTCAAGTGAAACTTCCTCAGAACTAACCTGCTCACTGACGCTCCTTATTACAGCCTTAGTAAAGACATGGAAAACCCAAAGGTGAGGTAAGGGTTACTGCCCTTGGCAGCATTTGGCTGAGTATGATAACAAGGAGCCCTCACAAAACTGGAGAGAATGGGAATCAAGGAAAACTCTCTTCTAGTTGGAATCTTATCTAGCACAAGGGAAGATTCTTGTGGCTATTGGAAGTCAGTCATCTCAGCTTCGGAGCAACACTGCACTGGTTACTCTGGGTTGGTATTTTTAATCAACCTGTTCAGATATATTATGATTCACTGTTGGAGCAGGTGGGATTGAAATAAACTTTGATGTTTTAAAAACAATTCACATTATAGAAGAGGAAGTTCGGGAGACTTTAGAGAATATAAAGGCGGATAAATCTCCGGAACCTGATCTAGTGTATCCCAGAGGTCGTGGGAAGTACGAGAGGAAATATAGACTTCTGAGTCTGACTTTGGTTGTGGGTAAGTTGTTGGAGGTGATTATAACAACAGATCACATTTGTGGACATTTAGGGAGATAAAAATTGATTAGGGCTAGTCAGCATGGTTTTGTGCAAGGAAAATCATGCCTCACAAACTTGATTGAGTTTTTTGAGGAAGTTAGCAAAAGATTGATAATGGCAGAGCAGTAGACATTATTTATTTGGATTTTAGTAAAGCCTTTAACAAGTTTCCGCCTAGTAGACTAATTTGTAAAGTTAGGTCAATGGAGTTTAGGGTGAGCTTGCCAATTGGATACATAATTGACTTAACAGCAGGAGACAGAGTAATGGTGGAAGGGTGCTTTTCTGACTGGAGGCCAGTAACAGTGGTGTTCCACAGGGATCAGTTCTGGATCATCTTTTGTTTGTCATTTTGTATAAGAGATTTGGATGAGAATATAGAAAGCATAATTAGTAAGTTTGCAGACAACACCAAAATTGGAGGCATAGTGGACAGTGAAGGTTTTCTAAGATTACAAAGGAATCTTGATCAAATGGGTTGATGAGCTGAAAAATGACAGATGGAGTTCAATCTAGATAAATGTGAAGTATTACATTTTGGTACAACAAACAAGGGTAGGGCTTCTGCAATTAAGGGTAGGGCCTTGGGTAGAGTTGTAGAACAGAGGGACCGAAGAGTGCAGGTACATAATTCTTTGAAGTTTGTGTCACATGTGGACTGGGTGATAAAGGAGGCATTTTTCAGACTTGCCTTCATTGCTCAATCCTTTGAGTATAGGAGTCAGGACATTATATGGAGGTTGTACAGGACATTGGTGAGGCCTTCCTGGAATATTGTGTCCAGTTCTGGTCGCCCAGTTATAGGAAGGATATTATCAAGCTGGGGAGGGTTCAGAAGAGATTTATCAGAATGATGCCAGGTATGGAAGGTTTGAGTTATAAAGTAAGGCTGGTACTTTCTTCGCAAAGGAAATGGAGAGGTCACCTGATAGAAGTTTATTAAATAATGAGAGGTACAGATGGAGTTGACAATAGTTGTCTTTTCCCCAACATGGGGAATTTCAAGACTCTGGGCACATTTTTAAGGTGAGAGGAGTGAAGTTTTATAAAGACATGAGGCAAATATTTTACACAGAGTGGTTCCATTATGGAATGAACTTAGAGTCATAGAGATGTACAGCACGGAAACAGACCCTTTGGTCCAACCCTTCCGTGCTAGATATCCCAACCCAATCTAGTCCCACCTGCCAGCACCCGGTCCATATCCCTCCAAACCCTTCCTATTCATATACCCATCCAAATGCCTCTTAAATGTTTCAACTGTACCAGCCTCCACCACTTCCTCTGGCAGCTCATTCCATACACGTACCAACCTCTGTGTGAAAAAGTTGCCCCGTAGGTCTCTTTTATATCTTTCCCCCTCTCGCCCTAAACCTACGCCCTCTAGTTCTGGACTCCCTGACCCCACGGAAAAGACTTTGTCTATTTATCCTATCCATGCCCCTCATAATTTTGTAAACCTCTAGAAGGTCACCCCTCAGCCTCCGACGCTCCAGGGAAAACAGCCCCAGCCTGTTCAGCCTCTCCCTATAGCTCAAATCCTCCAACCCTGGCAACATCCTTGTAAATCTTGGATGCAAGAACAATGACAATGTTTAAAAGACATTTGGATAGATATGAGTAGAAAATGTTTGAAGGAATATGGACCAGAGCAGGCAAGTGGGATTAGTTTAGTTTTGGATTATGTTCAGCATGGACTAGTTGGACCAAAGGTTCTGTTTCTATGCTGTATGATCTATGATTCCATGAACCAGGGCTTCCTGGTTTATCGGTAGGGATATTACCACTGTACCACAAGAACCCTTCCTAACAACCTTATGCTGCTGTCATAAGGTCAAACATTCACTGTGTATTGAATACTGTTCACCACCATTCGTGACTCTCCACACTGGAGCAGCCTGTATCCATGTGTAGCAAGGACCTGGACACCCTTCAGCCTTGGGCTAGCTAGTGATAAGTAATATATTTGTACCATATTAGTGACAGGCAATAATTTTCTCGAACAAAAGACAATCGACCCATTGCCCCTTGAGACTCATTGGCATTGTCATCACTGACTCCTTCACTCGGTTTACCAATGACTAGCATGGTTTTGTGCAAGGAAAACCATGCCTCACAAACTTGATTGAGTTTTTTTGAGGAAGTTACCAAAAAGATTGATAATGGCAGAGCAGTTGACGTTATTTATTTGGATTTTAGTAAAGCCTTTGACAAGGTTCCGCCTAATAGACTAATTTGTAAAGTTAGGTCACATGGGATTCAGAGTGAGCTTGCCAATTGGATACATAATTGGCTTAACAGCAGGAGACAAAGTAATGGTGGAAGGGTGCTTTTCTGACTGGAGGCCAGTAACCAGTGGTGTTCCACAGGGATAATTCTGGATTGTCTTTGGTGACATATTAGTGACCGGCAATAATTTTCTCAAACAAAAGACAATCCACCCATTGTCCCTTGAGACTCATCGGCATTGTCATTACTGACTCCTTCATTCTGTTTACCAATGACTAGAAGTTAAATTAGAGAGTGTGTTGCTGGAAAAGCGCAGCATCCAAGGAGCAGGAGAATCGATGTTTCTGGTATAAGCCCTTCATCAGGAATGATCATTTCCTAATGAAGAGCTTATGCCTGAAACGTCAATTCTCCTTCTCCTTGGATGCTGCCTGACCTGCTGTGCTTTTTCAGCAACACACACGCGACTCCCATCTCCAGCATCTGCAGTCCCTTGCTTTCTCCCAGAAGTCAAATTAGAATGTCATATAAATATCTTGGCTACAAAAGCAGGTCAGAGGGTAGGAATTCTGCAACAAGTAACTCGCAGTTTCTTTTCCCAATGTCTGTTCACCATCTATAAGTAGAAGATGCCGAAACTCAAAGGTCAGCCAATCGTGACTGACAAAGGAAATTAGGGATTATATAAGATTAAAAGAAAAACCTTAAAATAGCCACAAATAGTAATACATTTAAGCTTAAGAAGTTCTTTAAATACAGCAAAAAGACACCCAAAAACTGCTACAAAAAGGAAAACTGTAATGTGAATTCAATCCAACAAAGCACATGAGAATAGACTGCAAAATCATCTCCAGGTGTGTAAAAAGTGAACTATTTAGCTTGGATGAATGTAGGTCAATTTAAAAAAAGATTTAGGAGAATTTATAATTGATAAAGGGGATAAATGTATTATATTTGGATTTCCACAAAGCTTTTAATATGATCCGTGTCGTGATTGTAATTAGGCCAGCCTAGTAGATCTCATAGAATACGAGTTCCCTGATTGAGGCTGTTAATCTGGTCCAATCAGGGAGCCCTGGCTGACAGACAAGAACAGGAGCGTCCGAGGTTCTATTCACTCTGAGGGAACTGGCCCTGAGGGAGCTGGATCAGTGTTAAGGACTCTCTATGTGAAAAATAAAGGGTGACTTGGTGACAGGATACTGAATTCTGTGGATTTATTTTTTAAAAAGTTCATTTGTGGGATGTGAGCATTGCTGGCTGGCCAGCATTTATTTTCTGTCCTTAGTTGCCCTTGAGAAGATGGTGGTGAGCTGACCTCTTGAACCACTGCAGTCCATTTGCTGTGGGTTGGCCTACAACATTATCAAGCAGAGAATTCCAGGAGCTTGACCCAGAGACCGTGAAGGGACGGCGATAAATTTCCATGTCAGGATGGTAATTGGCTTGGAGGGGAACATGAATGTGGTAGTATTCCCATTTATCTGCCACCCTTGACCTTCGAAATGGAAATGGTTGTGTGTTTGGAAGGTTCTATCTGAGGATCTTTCCTGAATTGCTGCAGTGCATCTCCTAGATGGTACACACTACTGTTGCTAGTGTTGGTGGTGAAGCGACTGGGTAGTTATGGATGTAGTTCCAATCAAGAGAGATGCTTTGTCATGGCTGGAGCCAAGCTTCTTGAATGTTGGAGCTACAATCATCCAGGCAAGTGGGGAGTATTCTATCGCACTCCTGACTTAGTCATAGAGATGTACAGCACGGAAACAGACCCTTCGGCCCAACTCGTCCATGCCAACCAGCTATCCTAACCTAATGTACTCCCATTTGCCAGCAATTGGCCCATATCCCTCCAAACCCTTCCTATTCATATACCCGTTCAGATGTCTTTTAAATGTTGTAATTTTACCAGCCTTCGCCACATCCTCTGGCAGCTCATTCCATACATGCACCACCATCTGTGTGAAAAAAGTTAACCTTTAGTTCCTTCTAAATTTTCCCCTGTCTCACCCTAAACCTATGCCCTGTAGTTCTGGACTCTCCCACCCCAGGGAAAAGACTTGTCTATTTACCCTATCCATGCCCCTCATGATTTTATAAACCTCTATAAGGTCACCCCACAGCCTCTGACGCTCCAGGGAAAACAGCCTAAGCCTTTTCAGCCTCTACCTGTTGCTCAAATCCTCCAACTTCTCAGTGCACCATTTTTCCAAATCTTCCACCTCCTGTCTGTAGTCTGTTTCGTCAACATTTGAGTTTCAACTGACTATAGTGGTGTCATCAGCGAACTTGTAAATAGCATTAGTCTGGTATTTGGCGATGCAGTCATGGGTATACAGTGAGTACAGTAGGGGGCTGAGTACGCACCCCGGGGGGGGTACTCCAGTGTTGAGATGTCCTGGACCTCCAACAACCACAACCATTTTCCTGTGTGCCAGGTATGACTCCAACCACCAGACAGCTTTCCTCCGATACTCATTGATTCCAGTTTTGCTGGGCTCCTTGATAAAAGGAGAAAGTGAGGATTGCAGATGCTGAAGATCAAAGTTGGAAAATGTGGTGCTGGAAAAGCACAGCAGGTCAGGCAGCATCCGAGGAGTGGGACAGGACCGTGTCAAGACATGAGATAAGTTTGGGGCAGGAGCAGGTGAAGATGATAACTTGACTGGGGCAGTCAAGTTTGCGAATTTTGGTTAAGAGATAGAACTGGGCTGTGCGAGGTTCTGGGACTGAGGTTGGAGGCTGTGGATGGAAACTCCCCAGAGACGATGAGGTTGTGAATGGTCTAGGAGGTGATGGTTTGGTGATGGAAGGTGAGGTCATGGTCAAGCGGGTAGTAGGAGGATGGGACAGGACAGTGTCAAGACATGAGTTAAGTCTCCTTGGATGCTGCCTGACCTGTGCTTTTCCAGTGCCATGCTTTTTGACTCTGGGTTCCTTCATACTCTATCAAATTTGGTTTTGACGTCAAGGGCTGTCACTGTCACCTCACCCCCTTTTAACAATTCATTGTAGTACTGAGGGTGAGCACTACTGACAGAGATGCAAGCTTTCGGAAGAAATATTGAACCAAGCCCTGATTAAAACCGAGGGGAATGGAAAGTGGGTTACTGATATATAGCATTTGGTTTATACTATCAAGGATCAAAATCTATCCAAGACTTCTCCTTGTAGGAGGATATAGAACAAAAAAACTTTTGGAGTATAATGTTGAAGAGAAAATCACTTTCTATCTCTGGACTTGCTGATTTAAAAGGATTTCCTTCTCACCCTGTTTCAGATCTAAGTATAGCTGGCTTTCATAAGGTGGTTTACTGCACACATCCTGCAAGACCCTATTATTGCCTTATACCTCTGAGCTACTGTATCTGTCGGCCTGTCATTGTTCTTCCAAACATCTATTCCCATCTCAGTCTTGACTTCTTTTTCTTGTTGAAACTAAAGTCACTGACTGTTAAGATGCTAATCTTCAAACACACAGAACATATGCTCTGCCAATCACTATCTTTTTGCCACAATATACTGCATTACATCCTATGACAATTATTTTTACTTTCTTCCTTTTTCCAGTGGTTCTAAGCTCTACCTGTCAGCAGAAACTCTCATCACTGACCTTCAGCTGATGTACAGAAGGCTCAAGTTAGATATTTGTACACTATATAATGATACAAACTAATTATCAGGAAATATTGAATAAACTATGTCCTTGAGAGTAGAGTGAGTTGAGAAGTTACTTCATAAAGAGGTTCCATAATGAAAATTTGCTGCCATTAACAATGTCCAGGCGGTTGAGTTTGAGAGGTTCAGAAGCCAGGAGAAAGCTGATGGCTCTGCATTGGCATAGGTCTCTGGGTTGGAGAGCTGCTTCTTTCATTGTTCAGTGCAGCTAAGAGTGGGAGTGAAGGAAGACTACAAGCAGTAACTTTTTGATACATCTGAGGAACATTGGAGCTCTGAGAAACCTGGAACAGCATCACTTTGGTGAAGCTAACTGTGCGAAAGAGCTGGAATTGTACCCTTTGAATTGGTTCTGGAGTGCAGTATTGGGAAGCCAATGGAATATGGAAGGAAGTGTTTGTACTCCTAACACCTGAGTAGTTATTGAAGCTGTATATGACAGAGTGACCTCCAAGAAAGTTCCACGACTAGATATTCATTTCGTTTTTCGTTTTTCTTTTTCTTTCCACTTGCCTATCATCTTCGGACGGTATCAGTGGCGATGTGTTGAGCCAGCACGAACCTGAATTGAAACCCAGCGCAGACTTGTCTGATCTGTTGCTGTTTCTTTTTCTTTGACTTTTAACCTTCTCTACTTTCTGTGGAGAGCACCTGGCAGCTTCAGTGATGACTGGATTGCTGAGATCGGCTCAGCGCGGTCTTGTGGTGGCGACATCATTGGTAGAGGCAAGTTGGTGCTGAAGGATGGCAGTGCAGCCAGAGAACTTGTGCTGGTGATGGTCTCAATGTCAGGGTGGAACAGCCTGGATCCAGGCCCATGGCTAAGCACTTAAGTTTAGCAATATAGTGCTAAACTTCTAACTTTATTTCTTTATTTTCAACTTTTATACTCGAGATTTTGTACCTTGGTATTTTGTGCCTAAGGTGGGCGCTGGAGAAAGACAACTTTGTACATTTTTCACACAGTTATCTTCACCAAAGTTTATTACACACAAGAGAAAAACTCAAACTGCATTGCAGTGTACAAGAGCTATCTAAATGATTTCATTACAAAGTCAAAAAGATTCATTCCCTTTATCTCAGCAATGCCCTAATTCAAATCTCAGTAAAGAATTGTCTGTGACTATTGTCAACTGAGAAACAAGCTTTAATGTGTTTCCCTTCCAGGAAATGTTACATATTCACTCATCGCTATTTTCATCAGTTAATGTCTCTCCCAGGAACCATTAAAAGAAACTGCAAACTCAGCTTAATTATTACCTGGCATGGATTCTCTAAACTCCAGTCTTATCAGCCTTGAAGAATATTTTCCTCTCAGATACCCATACAGTTTTCTGCTTGAGGAGTCATCAGCTCTCTGACTTCTAATTATCGCAGAGTTTCTCCCAAATCCTGTTTGCCTGGAAACTTCTTCTCCCTCCTGTCTCTCAATATTTCCTCCATTTAATAGCACAAATTCTCTCATAACATTATGAACTCGCGTAATGAATCTTGTATAGTTGTTCTTGTTTTTTTCTAAAAACTATATAATCTCATGGCTTTAATCTATTGGTAAATGTCTGGGATTTCACATATTGTCCATCGTTTTTAAAAAAAAATTAAATGGTTTGTAATATAAGTTTGACAGTCTTCAAAGTTTGGGAGAAGATTTGTATATTATTGACAGTCTTATTTCTGTCAAAACCCAGCAAGGAATTCAGAAAAAACCTTTTTAACTCCATGCATGGCATGTGGAAATTCTACCATGGAGTAATAGATACATGTAAGGGAGAAAGAGATTAAAAGTGAGGGAGAGGGGTTTGGAGGGTAATGTTGAGCATGAACTGGGCCAGATTGCCTGTTGCGTTGTTCTGTTTGAATTGCAATTAACTGGACCATGCTCAAATACTGTTTATGATCAAATTTTGTTGGAGGTTATTCTGATTAGTGTCACTACTACCTCAAGTCAGGAGAGGGCAGTATTAACTAGTCAGATTGGTCTTTTCAGGACGAATAGCTGTTAACAAGAAACTAACATCCCTCAACTCCAAAAGTTAATCCCTGTGACCACATGCTGAGATTTCCAAAAAATTAGGTGCAATTTTCTGCATTGATTCTTATTGATGTGTTCCTAAATCAAGCAATACTGAAATAATAAAAGTAAAACAATACATAGTGACACAACTACCATCTTTCGCAATGCCACGGCATTTCAAAGCACTTTACATTTCGAAAGCTTTTTAGATTTTGTTCATGGTTAAACATTGAATAGATCACGGGGGAGAATGGCCATATCATGTTTTAAATAGTACTATTTGATTTTTTTTTACATACATAACCATCTACTTTGGCCTCTGCATATTCCAGTTGATGGATTAGTGGTGCTGGAAGAGCACAGCAGTTCAGGCAGCATCCAAGTAGCTTCGAAATCGACGTTTCGGAACTGCTGGTAAAGGCTGCATTAGCCAACATCTCCATAGTCAGATTATTTGGACTGAAAGAGCTGATGATAAACGAGCTTGGATCAGTTCATGGCAAACGGCAAGAGATCATCTTCTATTTTATTTTGGAAGACTGTATGATACTTCTCAATTCGTCCAGAATTTTTGTCACAAATTCACTTCCTGTTTATGATGTGCTTATGAGAAAGGAGAGTTTAAATGTTTTATAGGTTTGAACAGAATTTGTAAATGATGAGTATACAAAAGCATTGTTCATTTGGGGTAATACAACCTACAGAATTTACTGAAACTATCAAGATCAGAATGGATCCATTAGGCTAGACCAAGGGATTGCTTTTTGAAAATCCACTCATAGAGTCATAGAGATTAACAGTGTGGAAACAGACCCTTTGGTCCAACTTGTCTGTGCTGATCAGATATCCCAACCCAATCGAGTCCCACCTGCCAGCACCCGACCCATATCCCTCCAAACCCTTCCTATTCATATGCTCATCCAAATGCCTTTTAAATATTGCAATTGTACAGCCTCCACCACTTCCTCTGGCAGCTCATTTCCTCTGACCTGCTGTAATCCATGTGTTGTAGATAGACCCATCATGCTGTTAGGGAGGGAATTCCAGGATTCTTACCCAACAACATTGAAGGAACAGTGATATATTTCCAAGTCAAGACGGTGAGTGGCTTGGAGGGGAACTTGCATGGGGTGGCGTTCCCATATATCTGCTGCCCTTGTCCTTCTGTTCAATTTTAGCCATGTTTTAGTGCTTTCACCTTATATTGGCAAGTTTCCCTGACTTTGGTTCTGGGAGTAACATAATGCATAAGATAAGAACAAGAGTAACATTTTGGTTAGATATCAGTGATGGTAGAAGTGTAGACATAGCTATATGTACCTGAATTAAAGTAACACTTGCACTGCTGTAACGGGAGGTTTGGACTTGGAGTTAATGCATATGGTTATTGAGTTAGTATAAGTGACTTCTTTTTTAAATGTGGGTGTTTCATGGGATAGATGTTTTCTAATCAACCTGTTCAGAAATATTATTACACACCTCTGGAGCAGGTGGGACTTGAAACCAAGCCTCCTGACTAAGAGGTAGAGACACTACCGCTGCACCACATGTACCCTGTTTCATGGGCCTAAGTCCTTATCCTAATCATCTTCAGTTGCCTCATCAAAGACTTTCCCTCCGATGTTAAGTCAGAGGTAAGGATGTTTGCTAATTGACTAATGTTTACCATCAAATGTGAATTCTGAGGTACTGACAAAGACCATGTCCAAATACAGCAAGACCTCTCATACCTGAATTTGGGCTGACAAATCGCAAGTAACAGTTGTGTTTCACAAGTGCCAGACAATTTCCATGTCTAACAAGAGAGAATCTAACCATTGCCCCTTTGCATTTCAACAGCATTACTGTTGCTGAATTTCCAAATATCAATGTTTTGGGAGTTACCAGTGATCAGAAATTGAACTAAACTAGCCATTTAAATACAGTCGCTACAAGAGCAGGTCAGAGGCCGGGAATCCTGCAGTCAGTTAATCATCTCCTGCCTCCCCAAAACGTGTGCACCATCCACAAGGGTACTAGTCAGGTATGGAATGAAATACTCCCCACTTGCCTGGATGGGGGCAGCTCTTACACTCTGACAGGGAATAGTATGTCTACCTACAGAAAATGAACTACTTGGTTCAAAGAAGCAGCTCACCATGGCATCTCAAGGGCAACTGGGATGGGAAATGTATACTGGCCAAGTCTATAATGCCCAACTCCCATAAATGAATGAAGTATTTTGAAAAAAACTCAAATTGAATAAGCAGGGCTGACCTACAGTTGAAATTTCCTTGAACTTTCAGAGTGTAATGTGCTTTTTGTGACCTGCAACGGTAAGCATGAAAGAAAACATTTTTAATGCCTGTGAAGACTATTCTGTGGAGCACATGTCATACTGTGAACACTAGAGCATTTATTGTCACTCTTAAACAGTGTTATACACCTAATTACTAATCTCCTTAAGAGAAAGCAAAGACTGCAGATGCTGGAGATCAGAGTCGAGAGTGTAGTACTGGAAAAGCACAGCAGGTCAGGTTGCATCCGAGGAGCAGGAGAGTTAACGTTTCGGACACGAGTCCTTCATCAGGAAGTGATGAAGGGCTTATGTCCAAAACGTCGATACTCCTGCTTCTCGGATGCTGCCTGACCTGTGTTTTTCCAGCACTACACTCTCGACACTAGTCCTTACTCAAGTGAGTTTTGAGAATATTTTGTGGCTCAGGTTGAGGTTCTGGATGTAGGTTTGCTCGCTGAGCTGGGAGGTTTATTTCCAGACGTTTCATCACCCTACTGGGTAACATCTTCAGTGGGTCTCAGGCGAAGCAGTGTCCATGATTCCTGCTTTCTATTTATATGTTTGGGTTTCTTTGAGTTGGTAATGTCATTTCCTGCTCTTTTTCTGAGTGTGGTAGGGGGGGTCCAACTCGATGTGTTTGTTGATAAGAGTTCCGGTTAGAGTTCCGGAACTCTTATCAACAAACACATCGAGTTGGACCCCATCTACCACACTAAGAAAAAGAGCAGGAAATGACATTATCAACCCAAAGAAACCTAAACATATAAATAGAAAGCAGGAATCATGTATACTGCTTTGCCTGAGGCCCACTGAAGATGTTGGAGAATAGACGTTTTGGGCATGAGCCCTTCTTCAGGAATCCTCATTCCTGAAGAAGGGCTCATGCCCGAAACGTCAATTCTCCTGCTCCTTGGATGCTGCCTGACCTGCTGTGCTTTTCCAGCAACACATTTTCAGCTCTGATCTCCAGCATCTGCAGTCCTCACTTTCTCTACTGCAGATGTTACCTAGTAAGGTGACGAAACGTCTAAGAATGAACCTCCCAGCTTAGCGAGCAAACCTACATCCAGTCCTTACCCCACATGGGTAGACTGAACTTGCCAGGAAGATGTAGGGGAGTGAGAGCTGTCCAGTGAGAGGTTGCTGCAATTGCTGTTTTGAAAGATATCTTTATTGAGGTGCACACTTTAAATTAAAACCTCTCTCTGGGGCAGTTAAGCTACTCCCTCAATTGATAGAAAGTGGCTGTGTAACTAATTCGAGCCAAATGTCACTGAACAATTACATAACTGGTTTAGCTCAGTGAGTTGCATGCTAAAGAGGTGATGAGAGGGAGTACTGAAGCAATCGATCATTGGTCTTTATGGAGGAAATGAAGGAATCGTCTGGCCATTCCTATAGTTTAGGTGAATATGAAAGATTCCATGGTTGTATTTAGAGAGCAGAAGTTCAGTGATTAGGCAACATACCATCCTTGGGTAAAAACAGGGACTGCAGATGCTGGAAACCAAAGTCTAACAGGTCAGGCAGCATCCGAGGTGCAGGCAAATCGCGTTCCCTGATGAAGGGCTTTTGCCCGAAACGTCGATTTTCCTGTTCCTTGGATGCTGCCTGACCTGCTGTGCTTTTCCAGCACCACTCTAGTCTAGAACATAGAATATTCCAGCTCAGTACAGGCTCTTCAGCTCGCGATGTTGTGCCAATCTGTGGAACCAATTTGATGCTCATTTAACCCACACTATTCCATTCTCGTCCATGTACCTATCCAATGACCAATTAAACGCCCTTAAGGTTGGTGAGTCTACTACTGTTGCAGTAGTGTGTTCCACTCCCCTAGTACTCTCTGAGTAAAGAAACTGCCTCTGACATCTGTCCCATATCTACCGCCCCTTAAGTTATAGCTATGTCTCCTCATGCTAGCCATCGCTATCTGAGGAAAAAGGCTCGCACTGTCCAACCTATCCAACCCTCTGATTATCTTATATGTCTCAATTAAGTTGCCTCTCAACCTTCTTCTCTCAAAACAAAAACAGCCTCAAGTCCCTCAGCCTTTCCTCATAAGACCTTCCCTCCATACAAGGCAATATCCTTGTAAATTTCCTCTGAACCTTTCCAAAGTTTCCATCTCCTTCCTATAATGCAGTGAGCAGAACTGTACACAATACTCCAAATGTGGCTACACCAGAGTTTTGTACAGCTGCAGCATGACCTCATGGTTCCAAAACCCAATCCTTCTACCAATAAAAGCTAACACATCATTTGCCTTCTTTACAACCCTATTAACTTGAGTGGCAGTGTTCAAGGACACCGAGATCTCTCTGCTCATCTCCACTACCACGAATCTTACCATTAGCCCAGTACTCTGCATCCTTGTTACTCCTTCCAAAGTGAAACACCTCACACTTGTCCACATTAAACTCCATTTGCCACCTCTCATCCCAGCTCTGCAGCTTATCTATGTCTCTCTGTAACCTCTAACATTCATTTGTCACTATCCACAACTCTTCCAACCTTAGTGTCATCCGCAAATTTACTAACCCATCCTTCTACACCCTTATCCAGGTCATTTATAAAAATGACAAACAGCAGCGGACCCAAAACAGATCCTTGCAGTACCCCACTAGTAACTGAACTCCAAGATGAATATCTCCCATCAACCAACCCCCATCTGTCTTCTTTCTTTCAGCTAGTCAATTTCTGATCCAAACTGCTTAAATCATCCTCAATCCCATGCCTCCGTATTTTGTGTAATAGCCTACCGTGGGGAACCTTATCAAATGCCTTACTGAAATCCGTATACACCACATCAACCGCTTTCCCCTCATTTACCTGTTTGGTCACCGTCTCAAAGATCTCAATTAGGTTTGTGAGGCACGACCTAGCCTTCATAAAACTGTATTGACTGTGCCTAATCAACTTATTCACGTCTAAATTATTATAAATCCTCTCTCTTATAACCCTTTCCAACAGTTTACCCAGAACTGAAGTAAGGCTCACAGATCTATAATTTCCAGGGTTGTCTCTACTCCCCTTCTTGAACAAGGGAACAAAATTTGCTATCCTCCAGTCCTCTGGCACTATTCCTGTAGACAATGATGACATAAAGATCAAAGCCAAAGGCTTGGCAATCTCCTCCCTTGCTTCCCAGAGAATCCTCGGATAAATTCCATCCAGCCCAGGGTATTTATCTATTTTTACACTTTCCAGAATTGCTAATGCCCTTATGCACCACAATGACCTACATCAAAACCAGGTTGTTTGCGCACTGCATTATTTTCTTGCCAGAGGCTATCAGGGACATTTCTAAGAGATGTGTGTGATTAAAATGGGCCATACCTAGGGAGGGTTTGAGTTTCCTGAAACCTTGTGAACCCAATCGCTGATCTGGATTCAGCAGATTGCAGTGATCGTTCTCAGAAGCACCTATGAGTTCAGGGATGCTTGTCATTAACACACTTTTTGGCAGGATATTTAGAAGAACTATATATTATTTAAATTGAGAACAGTTTTTCTTGCAGCAAATAATTAGGGTATGGAATATCTTACCTGGATTGTGATAGATTAGGAGAAAGTGAGGACTGCAGATGCTGGAGTACTAGAGTTGAAAAATGAGCCCTTGATCAGGAATGAGGGGGCCCAAGGGGGCTGAGAGTTACATGGGAGGGGGTTGGGGCTATTGGGAGGGTAGCTGGAAATGCGATAGGTGGATGAAGGTGGGGGGAGTGATGATGATAGGTCAGAGAGGAGGTTGAAGTGGATAGGTGAGAAGGGCAATGGACAGGTAGGACAGTTCATGAGGGCAGTGCTGAATTAGAGGGTTGGGACTGGGATAAGGTCGGGGGCAAGGGAAATGAAGAAACTGGTGAAATCAACATTTGATCCAGTGTGGTTGGAGGGTCCCAAGCAGAAGTTGAGCCGTTCTTCCTCCAGACATCGGGTGACTAGAGTTTGGCGATGGAGGAGGCCCAGGACTTGCATGTCCTTGGCAAAGTGGGAGGGAGAGTTAAAGTGTTCGGCCACAGGACAGTGGGGTTGATTAGTGTGTGTGTCCCTGGCATGTTCTCTGGGATGTTGCGCAAGTTGGTGTCCTGTCTCCCCAATGTAGAGGAGACCACATCGAGAGAAACAGACACAGTAGATGACACGTGTGGAAGTACAGGTAAATCTCTGGATGTGGAAGGATCCTTTGGGGCCTTGGAAGGAGGTGAGGGAGGAGGTGTGGGTGCCAGTTTTAGGTGAGAATGAATTCCGCTTAAGAAATTGTTTTGAATTACTGGCAAGAATCCTAAATATTCTTGCAATGGCAAGGGTAGATGCCAGGAGTGGAGGGCGGGTTGTTGGGGGGGGTGTGGACCTAACAAGGAAGTCACAGAGGGAATGGTCTCAGCGGAATGCAGATAGGGATGGGGAGGGAAATATATCCCTGGTGGTGGGGTCCGTTTTATAAGTGGCAGAAATGGTGGAGGATGATGCATTGTGCCTGCAGATTTGGTGGGATGGACATTGAGGACGGGAGGGGATATGTCCTTGTTGCATTGGGAAGGGTGGGGTTCAAGGGCGGAGGTGTGGGAACTGGAGGGGATGTGCTGGAGGGAATTGTAGACCACATGGGAGGGGAAATTATGGTCCCTGAAGAAGGCCATCTGAAATGTTCTATGGTAGAATTGGTTCTCCGGGCTGCAGATGTGGCAGAGGCGGAGAAATTGGGAGTAGAGGATAGCACTTTTGCAGGAGGGATGGTGGAAGGAGGTGCAGTCCAGGTAGCTGTGGGAGTCGGTGGGTTTGCAGTAGATGTCCATGTTGAGTCGGTCACCGAAAATGGAGATGGAGAGGTCCAGGAAGGGGAGTGAGGTGTCCAAGATGGTCTAGGTGAACTTTAGGTCAGGGAGGGAGGTGTTCATGAAGTTGATGAACTGTTCAACCTCTTCTTGGGAGCATGAGGTGGCGCCGATACGATCATTGATGTAGCGGAGGAAAAGGTGGGGAATGGTGCTGGTGCAGCTGTTGGAAGATGGACTGTTCCACGTCTCTGATGGAGAAGCAAGCATAGCTGGGGACCATTAGGGTGCCCTTGGATACCTCTTTGGTCTGGCAAAAGTGGAAGGATTTGAAGGAGAAATTGTTGAGGTTGAGGACCAGTTCAGCCAGGCAGATGAGGGTGTTAGTGGAAGAGTACTGGTTGGATCGGTGACAGAAACGGAGGGTTTGGAGGTCCTCATCATGGCAGATGAATGTGTACAGGGACTGGATATCCACGGTGGAGATAAGGCATTGGGTGCGAGGGAAGCAAAAGTCATGGTGGAGGGCGTGGGTGGTGTCCTGAATATAGGTGGGGAGTTCCTAGACCAGAGGGGATAGGATAGTATCAAGGTATGCAGGGATGCATTCGATGGGGCAGGAACAGACTGAGACGATAGATCGATCAGGGCAGTCAGGTTTGTGGATTTTGGGTAGAAGGTAGAACCAAGAGCTGCGGGGTTCCCAGACTGTGAGGTTGGAGGCTATTGGTGGGAGATCCACTGAGGTGATGAGGTTGTGGATGCTCTGGGAGATGATGGTTTGCTGATGGGACGTGAGGGGGCAGTAGGGGGAGGTGTCTGCAAGTTGGTGCCTGGCTTCAGTGGTAAAGAGGTCGGTGTGCCAAACTACTGCTGCGCTCCCCATCCCCCACCCCCTGCTGGTTTGATGGTGAGGATGGGATTAGAGCAGTGGGAGTGGAGGGTTGTGTGTTGCGAGAGTGAGAGGTTGGAGTGGGTCTGGGGGTGGACAGATTGCTCAGTTGCCGTGGCAGTTGGAGATGAAGAGATTGAGGGCGCGTAACAGACTGCATGGGATGTCCAGGTGGATGGGGTGTGTTGGAGGTGGGAAAAGGGATCCTCAGAGGGTGGGGTGGGGTGTCCTGGTGGAAAAGTACACCCAGAGGCAGAGGTGGCGGAAGAAAAGTTTTTGAGGTCGCCATGCATGTTGAATTCATTGATCCAGGAGCATGGGGGGATGAAGGTGAGGCCTTTACTATGGACTGATCATTCATCCTCAGTGAGGGGGAGGTCGGAAGTTATGGTGAAAACACTGCTGGACTGTGAACTCGTACCTGGTGTGGGGCTGGAGTTGAGAATAGGGGCGGAGACTGTCTCTGGAGTGGGTGTGGTTATGGGATCGTGGCTGATGTCACCACCAGAAGTGATGTTCATGCTGAGGATCAGAAGGGTTGAAGTGTTGTCTTCGACATTCATGGGGGCGGAAGTGACGTAACAGGTGACGCTTGCGATGTCGTCGGCAGTGTTCTGGTGAGTGACATCGGTGGAGGCAGAAGTGGTTGATGCAGCAGCAACTACAGGGGCGACTACAGAGGTAAAATGCCATTTGGCCTCTGCGGTGGTTTTGGTGGTGGTGGATCTTGTGGCGGTTGCAGCAGTGGTTGTCTTGGCGACAATCACAGAGGCAGTTCATCTTCTACACTGGCACCACTCCCCACCTTTTCCTCCACTACATCAGTGACTGTATTGGCGCCACCTCGTGCCCTCTCAAGGAGGTTGAACAGTTCATCAACTTCACAAACACCTTCCATCCTGACCTCAAGTTCATCTGGATCACCTCGGATACCTCCCTCCCCCTCCTGGATCTCTCCATCTCCATTTCTGATGAGCAACTCAACACTGACATACATTTCAAACCCACCGGCTCCCACAGGTACCTGGACTATTTCTCCTTTCACCCTGCCTCTTGCAAAAAAGCTATCCTTTATTCCCAATTCCTTCATCTCTGCTGCATCTGCTCCCAGGAGAACCAATTCCACCATAGAACACCCCAGATGGCCTCCTCCTTCAGGGACCATAATTTCCCCTCCCACGTGGTCAATGATGCCCTCCAGTGCATCTCCTTCAGCTCTCTCACCTCCATCCTTAAACTCCACCCCTCCAACTGCAACAAGGACAGAATGCCCCAGTCCTCACCTTACGCCCCACCAACCTTCTGGATGCATCTCACCATCCTCTGCCAGCTCCGCGACCTACAATCCGACCCCACCACCAGCGGTATATTTCTCTCCCCACCTCTATCTGTTCTGCAGAGACCTTGACCTCTGCGACTCCATTGTTAGGTCCACGCCCGCCACCAACCCACCCTCCATTCCCAGCACCTTCCCCTGCCACCGCAAGCAGTCCAAAACCTGCGCCCACACCTCCTCCCTCACTTCCATCCAAGGCCCCAAAGGATTCTTCCACATCCAATAGAGATTTACCTGTACTTTCATATACGCCATCTATTGTGTCTACATTGGGGAGACAGGATGCCAATCTGCGGAACCTCCCAGAGAACATCTCGGGACACCCACACTAACCAACCGCACTGCCCTGTGGCCAAACACTTCAACTCCCCCTCCTATTTCGCCAAAGACATGCAAGTCCTGGGCCACCTCCATCGCCAAACTCTAACCACCCGACACCCGGAGGAAGAACACCTCATCGTCCACCTTGGGACCCTCCGATCACATGGGATCAATGTTGATTTCACTAGTTTCCGCATTTCTCCTGCCCCCACCTTTATCCCAGATCCCAACCCTAACTCAGCACTGGCCTCTTGAACTGTCCAACCTGTCCATCTTCCTTCCGCCTATCTGCTCCACCCTCCTCTCTGACCTATCGCCATCACCCCACACCTTCATCCACCTACCGTATTCCCAGCTACTTCCGTGCTTCCCCCCCGCCTCCCGCCTCCCCCCCCCAAAACCATTTATCTCTCAGCCCCCTTGGGCTCCCCCCAATTCATGATGAAGAGCTTCTGCTCGAAACATCGAATCTCCAGCTCCTCGGATGCTGCCTCACCGGCTGTGTTTTTCCAGCACCACACTTTTCGACTCCGATCTCTAGCATCTGCAGTCCTCACTCCAAGCCACTAGTTAGACCACATTCCAAATACTGTGAACTATTTTGGCCCCTTAGCTAAGGAAAGGTAAACTGACATTATAGGCAGTTCAGAGAAAGAACATTAGATTGATCCTGTGTATGGAAAGATTTTCTTTAAGGAGATGTTGGTTAGGTTGGGTCCAAACTAATTGGAGTTTAGACAAATGAGCTGTGACCTTACTGAAACATATAACATTCTAGGTAAAGATTTGTGCACTTGTGTCTCTCACTGTGTCTCACACCTGCACGCACACAACATCGGTGCTGGGGAAAAAATAAGCACTACCGCAGTTAGGCGGTACTGTGGGGGGTTTAAGGAGAAAAAAAAGGAAAAAAAAAGATGATCAGGAGCGTGGAACAGGAGGATCAGACATCCTGTTCATTCTGAGAGCAGGGTCTTGAGGGAGCTGGACCAGTGTGTGTGCACGTGTACCGCAAGGACTCTCCTCCTTGACTGTGTGAGAGGGGAAGGGGACTGTCTCTGGACCAGCTGCCCCACATCCAGTGAGCTCAAAAAAAAATGACATTCTAGGCATATTACAAAATAGGTATAGAGAGACTGTTTCCCCTTGTGAGAGGGTCTGGGACTGGAGGGCATAATCTCAGATTAAGGTGTCACCCTCTTAAATCGTTAAGTTGTTATGGGGGATTTTAACATGCAGGTAGACTGGGAGAATCAGGATGGTATCGGGCCTCAAGAAAGAGACTTTGTGGAGTGCCTCAGAGATGGATTTTTAGAGCAGCTGGTGCTGGAGCCGACCAGGGATAAGGCGATTCTGGATCTGGTATTGTGTAACGAACCAGAATTGGTCAGTGACCTCGAAGTGAAGGAGCCAATGGGAAGTAGTGACCATAATACAATAAGCTTCAATCTGCAATTTGAGAGGGAGTGGGTACAATCGGAAGTGACAATATTTCAGTTGAATAAAGGGAACTATGGAGCTATGAGGGAGCAACTGGCCAAAGTTCAATGGTGCAATACCTTAACAGGGAAGACCGTGGAGGAACAATGGCGGATATTTCTGTGGAGAATGCAGAAGTTGCAGGATCAGTTCATTCCTAAAAGGAAGAAAGATCCCAGGAGGAGACATGGGCGGCCGTGGCTGACGAGGGAAGTAAAGAAACATATAAAGTTAAAAGAGAAAAAGTATAACTTAGCGAAGATAAGTGGGAAAACTGAGGACTGGGAAGCTTTTAAAGAACAACAGAGGATTAGTAAGAAGGAAATACGCAGAGAAAAAATGAGGTACGAAGGTAAACTGGCCAAGAATATAAAGGAGGATAGTAAAAGCTTTTTTAGGTATGTCCAAGGCAAAAAAATGGTTAGGACAAAAATTGGGCCCTTGAAGACAGAAACAGGGGAATATATTACTGGGAACGAAGAAATGGCAGAGGAATTAAATGGGTACTTCAGATCTGTGTTCACTGGGGAAGACACAAGCAATCTCCCTGAGGTAACAGTGGCTGAAGGACATGAACTTAAGGGAATTTATATTTGCCAGGATTTGGTGTTGGAGAGACTGTTAGGTCTGAAGGTTGATAAGTCTCCGGGACCTGATGGCCTGCATCCCAGGATACTGAAGGAGGTGGCTCGGGAAATCGTGGATGCGCTGGTGATTATTTTCCAGAGTTCAATAGAATCGGGGTCGGTTCCTGAGGATTGGAGGGCAGCTAATGTTGTGCCACTTTTTAAGAAGGGTGGGCGGGAGAAAGCAGGAAATTATAGACCAGTTAGTCTGACCTCAGTGGTGGGAAAGATGCTGGAGTCTATTATAAAGGATGAAATTACGGCACATCTGGATAATAGTAACAGGATAGGACAGAGTCAGCATGGATTTATGAAGGGGAAATCATGCTTGACTAATCTTCTTGAATTTTTTGAGGATGTAACTCGGAAGATGGATGAGGGAGATCCAGTGGATGTAGTGTACCTGGACTTTCAGAAAGCTTTTGATAAAGTCCCACACAAGAGGTTAGTGAGTAAAATTAGGGTGCACGGTATTGGGGGCAAAGTACTAGATTGGATAGAGAATTGGTTGGCTAATAGGAAACAAAGGGTAGTGATTAACGGCTCCATTTCGGAATGGCAGGCAGTGACCAGTGGGGTACTGCAGGGATCTGTGCTGGGACCGCAGCTTTTTACAATATATGTAAATGATATAGAAGATGGTATCAGCAATAACATTAGCAAATTTGCTGATGATACAAAGCTGGGTGGTAGGGTGAAATGTGATGAGGATGTTAGGAGATTACAGGGTGACCTGGACAGGTTAGGTGAGTGGGCAGATGCATGGCAGATGCAGTTTAATGTGGATAAATGTCTGGTTATCCACTTTGGTGGCAAGAACAGGAAGGCAGATTACTACCTCAATGGTATCAAATTAGGTAAAGGGGCTGTTCAGAGAGATCTGGGTGTTCTTGTCCACCAGTCAATGAAGGCAAGCATGCAGGTACAGCAGGTCGTGGAGAAGGCTAATAGCATGCTGGCCTTCATAACAAGAGGAATTGAGTATAGAAGCAAAGAGGTGCTTCTGCAGCTGTACAGGGCCCTGGTGAGACCACACCTGGAGTACTGTGTACAGTTCTGGTCTCCAAATTTGAGGAAAGACATTCTGGCTATTGAGGGAATGCAGCTTAGGTTCACGAGGTCAATTCCTGGAATGGCAGGATTGCCTTACACGGAAAGACTGAAACAACTGGGCTTGTATACCCTTGAGTTTAGAAGACTGAGAGGGGATCTGATTGAAACGTATAGGATTATGAAAGGATGGGACATTCTGGCAGGAGGAAACATATTTCCGCTGATGGGGGAGTGCCGAACCAGAGGACACAACTTAAAAATACGGGGTAGACCATTTAGGACGGAGATGAGGAGAAACTTCTTCACCCAGAGAGTGGTGGCTGTCTGGAATGCTCTGCCCCAGAGGGCAGTGGAGGCCCAGTCTCTGGATTCATTTAAGAAAGAATTGGATAGAGCTCCCAAAGATAGTGGAGTCAAGGGTTATGGAGATAAGGCAGGAACAGGATACTGATTGGGAATGATCAGCCATGATCATATTGAATGGCGGTGCAGGCTTGAAGGGCTGAGTGGCCTACTCCTGCATCTATTGTCTATTGTCTATTGTCTA
Source organism: Chiloscyllium punctatum (assembly GCF_047496795.1). Classification (NCBI taxonomy): domain Eukaryota; kingdom Metazoa; phylum Chordata; class Chondrichthyes; order Orectolobiformes; family Hemiscylliidae; genus Chiloscyllium; species Chiloscyllium punctatum. The sequence continues at coordinate 117,536,998 of NC_092748.1, read as the reverse complement.
AATCCGAGATGAGGAGGTAATCTCTGAGGGTGGTGAATCCATGGAATTTGTACTGTAGTGGCTGTGTTATTAAGTATATTTAGGGGAGAGATAAATAGATTTTAATTTGTGTGGCGGTCTAGGGTTATGGAGAATAAAGTGGAAAAAATGGAGTTGAAGTTGATTGGAAGAACAGATTTGATTGACCAATTTATTTATGCCGCCAGGACTTGCATGTGCAGTGTGGTCCCCACTTTGGAGTTATTCCACTGAAGTAGTGAACCTTGCTGTCGTGTTTGGAAGGGGGTTGATGAGATGGATCTTATTGAGAATGAGATCCTTGATTGGCCCAGGTTAACAGTCCAGAGTTATCGATAGCAGCCCCTGGCACCATCACACCATTTTCTAATTTTCCATCTCTCTCCCAACTGAATTGGTCCTCAAAGATAGGAACGTATCAGGACTACATTGAGCCAGCAGGTTTCTTTGAAGTTTGTTGAAGAAGATAAGTGAATGAAGACATTATTGACAGTGTGAAAGCTAGTTCGAGTAACTTTCTGAAAGCTGACCTGGAAAGTGACTTGTTGCTTTTTCATATGAATGTTAATCATATTGACATCCCCATCCAGTTATTGGGACATTGAATGCTTTGGTCGTGGGATCTCTCATTGTGCTTGGAGTAACAGTCGCTCTGACTCTGGATTCAAAAGAAATTTGACCTTTTCTTTGCTTTTTCTGTTTTTTCAAAGTCATCAAAATGCCTTTTTAACAAAATCCTTGCTGCTTGCTCTCTTTCTCCCTCCTTGTTCCTTGAACTAGTTTTGAAGGATATCAAAAGAGCCTGTGCGATCCTCCTAACGAGAAATGTGTTGGCACCACATTAAAGAGGAAGAGTTAAATGCCATCTTTTGAATGTTCACCAACCTTTTTTTTGGGGGGGTTTGTGGAATGAGGGGGCAAGGTCAGTTTTCTCACCAGCTGAGATGAAGGGTAGTGCTCCTTTAACAAAGGCAATGCCAAGCCGGTTTACTGGCTGAGACAAGGCTCCTTTTGTCTGTTTGTATAAACGATTGCCAAAAAGAGATGGTGGAGAACAGGAGACTGACATGGGACGTGTTTCTGCTTTTTGTTTTTCAATCTACGTCTGCACTGAAAAGGCAGCAGTGACTTTAGAGAATGGAATTAAGTTCAAAAGGACTGGCTGAGGCTCCGATGGTGGTTCAGAAATTGGGGTTGGGGAGGGTGGTGTAATAGTTCAACAAACTCATGAGTGCTTCTGCATGGCCCTGATGCTGATATTATTAGCAGTCTCAGTAACAGGAGAGTGGAAGATGAAGCTGCTTGCTTGATATTGGTTCAGGTGAGATTGGATTCTGCCAAAGATATAATTGTTTTGAATTACTGGCAAGAATCCTAAACATTAACACAGCAATTACAAAATGACAGCATTTTAGGATGAAAACGTTCATCCTACCAAAGCAAATGCTGCAGAAAAACCGTAGCAGGTAGCATAGAGGAGAAAAAGCATAAAGGAATTAAGTTCACTTTTCTTTAATTTTTCATCTGAACTGAAAGAAGTTAGAATTGAATAGGTTTGAGGCAAATATAAGAAAAAACATTAGGAAAGTTTTGATCCCTGCTGCTCTGGACTACATTTCCTAGATTTTCACAATTTTAAAATATTCTGATTTATTATGATCCAAAATAATGCTTACATTAAAATGCAATGACCAAATCATAGTTTCATCCACAACAAAAACAGAAATTGCCGGAAAAGCTCAGCAGGTCTGGCAACATCTGTGGAGAGAAATCAGAGCTAACATTTCGGGTCGAGTGGCCCTTCCTGGAACAGAGTTTCATCCGCTCAGCTAATTGACGTACGTCATTTTGTAATTTTGTCTACATTACTGCCAATGTTTATTATTGGCATATTTGGACCGTCTTATATTGTGCATAGAATCATAGAGTTGTACAGCACGGAAACAGACCCTTCGATCCAACCCATCCATGTCAACCAGATACCCCAACCCATTCTAGTGACCTTATAGAGGTTCACAAAATTATGAGGGGCATGGATAGGATAAATAGACAAGGTCTTTTCCCTGGGGTCGGGGAGTCCAGAACTAGAGGACGTAGGTTTAGGGTGAGAGGGGAAAGATACAAAAGAGACCTAAGGGGCAACATTTTCACGCAGAGGGTGGTACGTGTATGGAATGAGCTGCCAGAAGATGTGGTGGAGGCTGGTACAATTGCAACATTTAAAAGGCATTTGGATGGGTATATGAATAAGAAGGGTTTGGAGGGATATGGGCCGGGTGTTGGCAGGTGGGACTAGATTGGGTTGGGGTATCTGGTTGGCATGGACGGGTTGAACCGAAAAGGTCTGTTTCCGTGCTGTACACCTCTGACTCTATATCAGTTGGGAAGAAGTGTTCTTGAATTTATTCATATGTATATTCGAATTTTTATATCTTCTGCCCAATGGAACAGGGTTGAAGAGATTAAAACCGGGCTGGGAATGGGCTTTGATTGTGTTGGTTGCTTTCCCAAGGCAATGGGAAGTGTAGATGGAGTCAACGGATGGAAGGCTGGTTTGCATGACAAATTAGTCTGTGTTCATAACACTGCTGTTTCTTGTGCCTTAGGAAGAACAGTTGCCATGCCAAGCTGTGATACATTTGGATAGGATGCTTTCTATGGTGCATGCATAAAAATTAGTAAGTCCTGTTCGCCGAGCTGGGAATTTGTGTTGCAGACGTTTCGTCCCCTGTCTAGGTGACACCCTCAGTGCTTGGGAGCCTCCTGTGAAGCACTTCCATGATCTTTCCTCCGGCATTTGTAGCGGCTTGAATCTGTCGCCTCCGGTTGTCAGTTCCAGCTGTCCGTTGCAGTGGCCTGGATATTGGGTCCAGGTCGATGTGCTTATTGATTGAATCTGTGGATGAGTGCCATACCTCTAGGAATTTCCTAGCTGTTCTCTGTTTGGCTTGTCCTATAATAGTAGTGTTGTCCTAGTCGAATTCATGTTGCTTGTCATTTGCGTCGTGTCGTTTCGTGGCTAATTGGTGTTCATGGATGCGGATCATTAGCTGTCTTCCTGTTTGTCCTATGTAGTGTTTTGTGCAGTACTTGCATGGGATTTTGTACACGACATTGGCTTTGCTCATGCTGGGCATCGGGTCCTTCGTTCTGGTGAGTTGTTATCGGAGAGTGGCTGTTACCACACTATGTATGGCCACACTACCATACATCAAGAGCCTTTCTGAACTGACAGCCAGACTACTGCGACCACTATGACTCATAAGAGCACACAAACCAACAGCTATCCTTAGTAGCCACACATGCAGATGACAAGCAACATGAATTCGACTGGGACAACTCTACTATTATAGGACAAGCCAAACAGAGAACAGCCAGGGAATTCCTAGAGGTATGGCACTCATCCGCAGATTCAATCAATAAGCACATCAATCTGGACCCAATATCCCGGCCGCTGGAACTGACAACCGGAAGTGACAGATACAAACCACTACAAATGCCGGAGGAAAGATCACGGAAACGCTTCACAGGAGGCTCCCAAGCACTGAGGATGTCACCTAGACAGGGGACAAAACGTCTGCAACACAAATTCCCAGCTCGGCGAACACAACCACAACGAGCACCCATGCTACGAATCTTCTCACAAATTTTGAATTAGTAAGTCCTTTAAAGCCCTGGGAAACTATCATGGCCTGGAGGTTTGTCAGCCTTAGCTGCCATTAGTTTTCTACAGTTCTGCTTCCTTGCTTATGTTAACTTTAGTGAGTTATAATCCTTGAACTGTGATTGAGTTTCCTTGGAATGTTAGGCATTTATCCTCTTCGTCTACTCTGAAGATTGATATCAAGTGAGTATTCAACAAGTCTGCCATTTCCTTCTTTTACCTTGGAACGTTACCTGCCTCTGTTTTTAAAGAGGCCACCTTACCTTGAATTACCCTTCCCATTCAAAATATAGTTTGCAAAATATCCTAATGATACTATTCTTATTCCTCAAATTTTAAAATTTTTCTTTCCTGTTCTTTTGTTTCTGCCCCAGTCCCTTCCATCTACGTTGTCCATTTTTGTTTAGTTATATCTCTCACACCTTTTATTAATCATAATTGTGTTATTTGATTGTTAAAGCTCTCGCTCCAAAGTTGTTAACTTAGTTGCTTTCAAATATTTCCTAGCGTGTTTTCTGTGTTTTAACCTGATAACTCATTTGACCACTTCTCTGTTCCATCTCTTTAAAGGTAGCCTTATAAAATCTAGAATCTTAGTGACCATTGTTCTCTCCAGAGGTTCCCCAATTAGTTATGGTTTCAGGCGGGATACTCCAAATATTAAACTCCTGGATGATAAGGGATGAACTGACACCTGTCTTTTTACAGGTGCTGCTGTACCCCCAACTCAACAAGATGAATCTAGAAACTAATTGCTTCCCTTGTGGATGTTTTTCTCTGAGGCCCTATATGAACTGCTTTAAAAAGGAACCATTCTAACCAAGCTTTCTTGAGATAACAAAGAGTGAGTTTATTAATTACTAAACACAGAAATTGTTATAACACAACACACACAGACTAAAGGTAAGAGGTGAGTCCAAAACAATAAAACTTTAAGCAATGATGTTTGGGTCAGTCTCTGAATTGCTTATAAAGAGTGGATAGTTGATTGTTGCAGGCTTTGCAATGGAAGATACTGGTGCTGCTGATATTGGGAATTGAATAATTGATTTCAGTCATTACTAAATTTGGCATTCAAGGTGAGAGAGTCCCTTTTTTTTATTATCCTATTTTTTTTCTGGCTAGCTATTCGGATTTTATTTTCAGATTCCCGACAGCATGGAAACAGGCCCTTCGGCCCAACAAGTCCACACTGACCCATTCCCCTACACCTAACACTATGGGCAATTTACCATGACCAATTCGCCGAACCTGCACATTTTTGGACTGTGGGAGGAAACCCATGCAGACATGGGGAGAATGTGCAAACTCCACACAGACAGTTGCCTGAGGCGAGAATTGTACCCAGGTCCTTGGCACTGTGAGGCAGCAGTGCTAACCACCGAGCCACTGTGCCACCCACTAACTTCTAGCACTCCAAGTGAAAGCATCTCTTTAGCTTGATTTGATTTATTCTTGTCACATGTACCTAAGTAAAATGAAAAGTTTTTTGTTTTGCGAGCAGTACAGGTGGATCATAACAAACAAGGACATACAGATCATAGTGTGTTTAGACAAATCAACGCGCACAAATTTACGACTGCACAGGAGGTGCACGAAAACAAGGTCAACATTAGATTTGAAATTAGAAAGGTCCATTCAACAGTCTAATAACAGCAAGAGAGAAACTATTCTTGATTCTGTGCGTGTGTTCAAGCTTCTCCAACATGCATGGCTAGGATATAGATTTTCAAAAACAAACCCAAAAGAATTGCAAATGCTTGAAATCAGAAACATAAACAGAAATTGTTTGAAAACTCAGCAGGTCTCGCAGCATCGGTGGAGAGAAATCAGAGTCAACGTTTCGGGTCCAGTGACCCCCCCCCCTTCAGATCAGAAGGTTTAACGTTTTCAGGCAGAGGGTGGTATGTGTCTGGAATGAGCTCTCAGAGGAGGTGGTGGAGGTGGATACAATTACAACATTAAAAAGGCATCTGGATAAATATATGAAAGGAAAGGTTTAGAGGGATATGGGCCAAATGCTGGCTAACAGGTCTAGGTCAGATTGGGATGTCTGTTGGCATGGACGAGTTGTACTGAAGGCAATGCTTCCTTACTGCATAACTCTATGACTCAATAACCGAATGCATCTTTGGCTATCTGTCTACACTAAGGACAACACACAGGTGCTTTAATGTGAGCCATCCCATTGAGTGAGCATCAAGAAAGCAACAGCCTAGACGGTCTTGTCATGTTAGGCAGCAAATAACAGTCAAGGGGGACTTTGCCCTATCGTGGGGTTGGTCTGTCGTCAATTAGGAAAGTTAGTGAGGTAGCCCAAGTGAGTGAGTAGGAAGTGCAGAGACCAGGGAGGCTTAGTCGTTTGGGGAGAATAGAGTGAGGGAGAATGATTAAGGAAAGATGCCATGTGCGATACTGAGAGTGCTAGATCATGTGCCTTGGTTGGCAGGTGGCTGCAGTGGTATAGTCAGAGGTGCAGGTGGCAGAGATAAGATGGTGACACTTACTGTTGCAGAGCACAGAAGTTCACTGCCATACTGACCAAAATGGTTAGTTTAGAGCAGGCTGGCAGTGTTTGATGTGATGCACATGGTGTAAATATCACACCAAGAGGCCTTAATACCAGTCAGCATTTTGTCAATGCTGAGCTCCAGATAACATGAGAACAATTCTGTGAAGGGTGTGATGCATAAATAATGAGGTGGGTAGCATAAAATTGAACAAGAAAAGTTGGTAGGGATTTTAGGGCAATTCTTCAAAATTGACTCTCTGCTAAATTGGCAAAGATTAGCCCTGTATCTTGAAGTAGTTCTCAAGTAGTTCTAAGTTAAGCTATGCTGTTCTTCCCAAAGTGCTAAATTTAAATTTTTTCAGCAAAAGAATTAAGTTTTTTGCTGCAAATGTTTCTTACCAAATTATTACGTTCCACATAGTGCTGATACTGAGACACCTAGAGGCAGCTCCCAGTAGTTTTAAAGCTACTATCATTCCTTGGTTCTGTACTACAAGTTTCTGATTTCTTTCCCTAATGTTGTAATCATATCTTTAATAAATAAGGTACTTTATCTCTCACTTTCCAAGTTCTAATTGGCATGTCCTTGATAGTAAATTGGATTACCTGAGCTAAAGCATTTCTTTGAACTTACTTCACTAATGGATGCTTTATTTTGTTGTACAGTAAACGAACTGAGTGGAGGAGCCCCCTGGAAGACACTGGCATTGACTGTCTGCATATATGTAATCCTCAAATTCCTTCAGGGAGGTGGTGCAGGTAAGAGATCCATGTAAACCACATACCTGATGTTAGTTGATTTGCTTTGAACACAGAACATAGAACATTACAGTGCAGTACAGGCCCTTTGGCCCTCGATGTTGCGCCGACCTGTGAAACCAACTTGAAGTCCATCTATTCTACACTTTTCCATTATCATCCATATGTTTATCCAATGACCATTTAAATGCCCTTAAAGATGGCGAGTCTACTACTGTTGCAGGCAGTGGGTTCCACACCCTTACTACTCTCTGAGTAAAGAACCCACCTCTGAAATCTGTCCTATATCTATCACCCCTCAATTTATAGCTATGTCCTCTCGTGCTAGCCATCACCATCCGAGGAAAAAGGCTCTCACTGTCCACCCTATCTAACCCTCTGATTATCTTCTATTTCTCAATTAAGTCACCTGTCAAATGTCTTCTCTCTCATGAAAACCGCCTCGACCCATTTGGATATAGAACTGGCTCAAAGGTAGAAGACAGAGGGTGATGGAGGGTTGTTTTTCTGACTGGAGGCCTGTGACCAATGGACTGTCACAAGGATCAGTGCTGGGTCCACTACTTTTCTTCATTTATATAAATGATTTGGATGCGAGCATAAGAGGTATAGTTAGTAAGTTTGCAGATGACACCAAAATTGGAGGTGTAGTGGACAGCGAAGAGGGTTACCTCAGATTACAATGGGATCTTGACCAGATGGGCCAATGGGCTGAGAAGTGGCAGATGGAGTTTAAATTAGATAAATGCGAGGTGCTGCATTTTGGGAAAGCAAATCTTAGCAGGACTTATACACTTAATGGTAAGGTCCTGGTGAGTGTTGCTGAACAGAGAGACCTTGGAGTGCAGGTTCATAGCTCCCTGAAAGGAGTCATAGGTAGGTAGGATAGTGAAGAAGGTGTTTATATGCTTTCCTTTATTGGTCAGTATTGAGTGTAGGGGTTGGGAGATCGTGTTGCGGCTGTACAGGACATTGGTTAGGCCACTGTTAGAATATTGTGTGCAATTCTGGTCTCCTTCCTATCACTAGGATATTGTGAAACTAGAAAGGGTTCAGAAAAGATTTACAAGGATGTTGCCAGGATTGGACGATTTGAGCTCTTGGGAGTGGTTGAATTAGCTGGTGCTGTTTTCCCTGGAGCATCGGCGGCTGAGGGGTGACCTTATAGAGGTTTATAAAATAATGAGGGGCATGGATAGGATAAATAGACAAAGTCTCTTCACTGGGGTCGGGGAGTCCAGAACTAGGGGGCATAAGTTTAGGGCGAGAGGGGAAAGATATAAAAGAAACCTACAGGGCAGCTTTTTCACATATGGAATGAGCTGCCAGAGGAAGTGGTGGAGGCTAGTACGATTGCAACATTTAAGAAGCATCTGGATGGGTATATGAATCGGAAGGGTTTGGGGGGATATGGACCAAGTGCTGGCAGATGGGACTAGATTGGTTTGGGATAGCTGGTCAGCATGGATGAGTTGGACCGAAGGGTCTGTTACCATGCTATACATCTCTATGACTCTGAGTCCCTCAGCCTTTCCTCATAAGACCTTCCCTCCATAGCAGGCAATATACCAGTAAATCTCCTCTGAACCCTTTCCAAAGCTTCCACATCCTTCTGATAATGCGGTGACCAGAACTGTACACAATACTCCAAGTGTGGCAGCACCAGAGTTTCGTACAGCTGTAGCACAACCTCGTGGTTCCGAAACTGAGTCCCTCTACCGATAAACACTAATACACCATATGCCTTCTTAACAACCCTATCAACCTGGGTGGCAACTTTCAGGGATCTATGTACATGGGCACCAAGATCTCTCTGCTCAACTACACTAAATGTTGTAATTGTACCAGCCTCTAACACTTCCTCTGGCAGCTCATTCCCCACATACAGCAGCCTCTGCGTGAAAATGTTGCTGCTTCTATGTCTTTTCCCTCTCAGTTTAAACCTATGCCTTCTAGTTTTGGACTGGCCTACCCTGGAAAAACATCTGTACCAGTACGATTGACTTTTAACTGCCCTGGTAAGTCACTTAGTTGAATGGAATCATTACAAGTTTAATCAGGCAGCCTACAATTTTTCAGTTGTAGCTCGGGATGAAAAGAAGTGCAAGTGTTGCCAATTGCACTCACTTCTCCAGAATTCATGTAGAAAAGCATTCATCCAGATCAGTCACTCTGCATTGACAAACAGTTTCGGCTGTTCCACAGAATTGGAATGGTAGCAAGCTGATGTCAGCTGGACTCCCAATGACTTAGACAGGGCAAGGTCACCCTTCCTGATTAACCAAGTGCTGAACTCGGTCAGTTAATTGAGCGTTTGTGGGCAGACGTGGAACAGACATTCAGTCAACCCCTTTCTGATGTCAGTTGTCCCTTCTTTTTGAATGTTTAGGTGTTTGATAGCAATGTCACCCATTTGTATTACTGGTTTGAAAGGATACTAGTCATACTCTGAAATCAACCATGGTTAAAAGATTCCAGATATAAGTTCCATGATAGCGATCTCATCTAGAATTGGACTCTTGTGATGTACAGTTCAGGGGCTGTCAATTTTCTATTGTAGTCAAACAACTCTTGCAGTGAGGCTAAGAAATGAAAGAGTTGTTTGTTTCCACTCCTACCCCCCGCCTTAATGAGGACTCTAATATTCCCACTCCCTCTCCTCTGACCTTGATGATCTGTTCCAGTTTCTGATGAAAGCTTTTTTGTGCACTTTGGAGAATGAGAGCAGGACAAGGCCTTGGGAACATTTTATTAAGAGATTTCTATCTCTATACTCCCTTTCACTACCAAAGGATAACCCAAATACTTTACAGCCAATGAAATTGATTTGAGTTACATTGACCATTAGAATGTATGAAACCTGCAGCAGGTTTCCTATTAACAATCTGTAATAACTATGTGATCTGGTACTTTGACATTAGTTGACAAATAATGCCCAGGGAACAAGGAGAAACTTCATGATCGTGCCCAATGGGACTGGTGCACTCTCAGTTTAGTATTTCATCCATAAGATAGCCCCTGTTGACAGTGGAGGATGGCCTCGGTGCTAACTGTGTGAGTCAGCCTAAATTATGGCCTAAGGTTTACATTTCTGACATTATACCAGCAACTACACATCAAATTATTCCATTGGCTGTCAAGTATTTTGGGATTTTTTTTGGTAATAAGGAAATACATTGCTTTTATACATTTAGCTTCCCAGCAGCTTTGTCATAGAGATGTACAGCACGGAAACAGACCCTTTATTCCAATCGTCAACGGCAACCAGATATCCTAACCCAATCTAGTCTCACCTGTCAGCACCCGACCCACATCCCTCCAAGCCCTTCCTATTCATATACCCATCCAAATGCCTCTTAAATGTTGCAATTGTACCAGCCTCCACCACACCTTCTGGCAGCTCATTCCATACACGTACCACCCTCTGCGTGAAAAAGTTGTCCCTTGGGTCTCTTTTATATCTTTCCCCTCTCACCCTAAAGCTATGCCCTCTAGTTCTGGACTCCCCGACCCCAGGGAAAAGACTTTATTCTATCCATGCCCCTCATGATTTTTTAACCCTCTATAAGGTCACCCCTAAGCCTCTGATGCTCCAGGGTAAACAGCCCCAGCCTGTTCAGCCTCTCCCTATAGCTCAAATCCTCCAGCCCTGGCAACATCCTTGTAAACCTTTTCTGAACCGTACCAAATTTCACAACATCCTGTAAAGAGAAGGTACTACCAAGTCCAGAGTTTGTAGATGAGTACAATTTCTTTCTGTTCAGGTGCTTCAGGTTTCATAAGCAACATGCGCTCCTTCTTATGGATCAGAGTCCAGCAATATACCAACCGTCAGGTACAGACTGGTCTCTTTGCTCACCTGCATGCCCTTTCACTTCGCTGGCACCTAGGCAGGAAGACTGGGGAAGTCCTACGAAGTGTGGACCGTGGCACCAGCAGCATCAACTCCTTGCTGAGGTATTTGTGATAATTAAAAATAGCATTTTTGTTTAACACATTTAATGGATTTTGCTTGCTTGGTGCCATTTTTAATTTTCTTCAGTGGAGAATTATGATCTGTCCTTCAGTTATTACAATGACACTCCTTAATCTCGTCTGACATTCTAGTGGAGTAAAGAAAGAATGCATCTCGTACAACTTCAGAATGTTCCATAGCATTTTCCAGCCGATGACCTACTTTATTGGATATGCACAGCAAGATCCCATAAACTACAATGTGATATTAATCTGATGATCTGTTTTTAAGAAGTGGCTGAGGGATGAGTATTCGCCTGGGCTCTAGGAAGAACTCATCTACTCTTCTTTAATGTTGTGCCATGGGATTTTACATGTACCCTGAGAAGGAAGACAGGGCCTTGGTTTTATCCAAACAACAGTGTCTCTAGAAGTGTAGCACTTCTTCAGTACCATACTTTTAGCAGGCATGTATGTGTGCGCTATAGTATCAGAACAGTCATCGTTTGGATGAAAGCTCAAGCATAGATTGATTACAGCATAAAAAAGAGAAAATTAGGCCTGCCATGCCATACAGCCTCTCTGCAGGACAGTTTAGCCAATGGTATTTGCTTTCCAGTTTCCTGTAACGCTGCAAGTTTCTTTTTCCTTCTAACAACTTCCTGATTACAAAAACCTTTTTTTCCTGAAGAATCCTTTCTTATTGTTTCATTTTCTACCAATCGTGCTTTACATACCTCCCTCCTGGTTCTTGACCCATCCATCAACAGGAATTGTTTCTTCCTGTGTACACTCTGTGGGCCCCTCATGTTTTTGAATGTTTGTATCAATGATTTGTTCAATCTCCTGAAAGGAGATCAACCTCAATTTCTGCAATCTAACTGTGTAATTCATGTCTTCTAATGTCTGGAACCATTCTTGTCATTTTTTTTTGCATCCTCTCTTAAATCCTTCACATCCAAACATCTGGTGCCCAGAGTTGGACACCACACCAGCTGGAGCTAAACCAGTGTATGGTCAAACTGACCTTGCTTTTTAAAAAGTTACTCATGGGACATGAGTATCATTGGCTGGCCAGCATTTATTACCTGTTCCTATTGTATTTTGAACGTCTATAAATAAAAACCCAAGGTCTTGTGTACGTGTTTGATGACTTTTCAACATCCCCTGTTACCTTCGACAATGTGTGCACATGTACCCCAGATCCCTCTCTTCCTGCACTCCCTTTAGAATTGCATTTCAATTTAGTTAGGGTTGTCATAGAGATGTTTTTCTATTTTTAAAAGAAATTTCAAGCTTCCAGGTCTTGGCTGAAAGAATGACACATTATAATTTCACATTATAAAAAAAGATAACAAATTCCTAAAAGCATGGTTGACTAAACGTTATTTTGTATTTGTACCCAACAACAGAGAGGCACATGTTTTTTTTAATATTCTTTACGAATTGCACTCTTCACAGAATCACAGTCCTTCTAGTAAACAGTTCACTTGCTCCAACCTTTCAGTATGTTTTGGTTTCACCAAAGAGTAATTTCAAGTGATGTTTCCAGATCTTTCTTCAGCGTCTGGAGAATTTCTTAAATCCTCCACCAGCAGGAAATCCTGTTTAGTTGATTCTCCTTCACTCTTAAATAATTCGAGAACATATATCATAAGTCAGTTGTAGCCTGCAGGATGTGTTTCTTCACCTTGCTCCTTCATCTATTTGTTCATAAAATTCAGCAGCCTTTTCTCTCTGTTGACCCGATAGTACTTCTACTGTCTGTGATATTCATACATTTGTAGGGAGGCCTGTAACCTGATCTTGAAAATGGCTTCCCCTACCCTCTTTCCCCTTGGCAACATGATAGCATTTCTGTTAGTATACAAGGTTATTTCAGTATTCATGATGAGATGAGATGCGATGTCTTTTCATGACCACTGAATTTCCTGTCGACAAAGCCGCATTTCAGGCAGCTGCAAAGTCGTGGTAAATGTTCAGGCAGACAGAAATCCTGGCATTTGGAAAGTCTGTCACTTTCCTAGGGAACATCTATTGAGAAACAGAATTTTAAGTGATACATTATCTATAATTGATGTATTTTCAGCAACAAACAGTGGCTGTAGAACTTACTCCTGAAGACACTGTAATAGGTCACCTTCCAGCCTATAAAACAATTTTCACCATTCCTTTTCCATGTTACTCAATCAGCTTTGTATCTATGCCGCTGCTATCCCTTTTATCCCATGGCTTCCACTTTCCTGGCAAGTGTTTTTTACATTACTTAGTGTGGAAACAGGCCCTTCAGCCCAACAAGTCCACACCGACCCGCCGAAGCGCACCCACCCAGACCCATTCCCCTCTGCACCTAACATTACGAGCAATTTAGCATGTCCAATTCCCCTAACCTGCACATCTTTAGGCTGTGGGAGGAAACCGGAGCACCCGGAGGAAACCAACGCAGACACTGGGAGAATGTGCAAAGTCCACACAGTCAGTCACCTGAAGCAGGAATTGAACCCGGGTCTCTGGCACTTTGAGGCAGCAGTACTAACCACTGTGCCACCGTGCGTCCCACAAGGCATTACTTCAAACAACTTTTGAAAATCCGTAAATACCACATCAACCAAGAATCTAAACAAGTATTCCCCCACGGCTAATGCCACGAAAAATGTATTAACTAGTTAATAACTTCATTGCTGTTTCTGAGATCTTATTTTGTAAAAATGAGTGCATTTCACCACTCAAGAATCACAGCACAGCATAATCCATTGCATGTGACTTACTTTACAATATTTCTGGGAGATGTGACAACAGATGTTGGATGCACTTTCATATAATAGTTGAGAATTTGGCTTGAGAAAAAAGTTTTAAAATGAAAATGCACACTCCATGAAAAGACGACAGGTTATAGATAATAGGGAAGATAAAAACTGTGAATACTTAACAATCTGAAGTCTGAGTGCTGATAGATTTTTCAAAAGCCCACTAGTGCTTTGGATTTTATAAACAAATTGTAGAGGACAGTAACAAAGAGGATAATGATGAATTTATAACAAGACATTGGTTGTTGATGTCTTCATGCTGCATTTTTGAAGGATAGTTTGAAATAACGGAAGAATTAGCATGTGTTGGGCCACAACATGAAATAGTGTCCATATCTATCTATTTTCCAGCCCGTGTGTGGATGGGATGAGGATTAATACTGTGGATTGAGATGGTTTTATGAAGTTCAAACAATCCATACGGTATGGCTTAGGGTAGGCAAAAGTGAGGACTGCAGATGCTGGAAATCAGAGTGGTGCTGGAAAAACACAGCATCCGAGGAGTAGGAAAATCGACATTTCGGGCAAAAGCCCTTGATCTGGAATAGCTATGCTGGTTGTAAGCATAACAATCCAGAATCTAGACTTGAACTCTTGAAATTGGGAATCCGTGACTATTCCAGACACTTGAATTCAGCACAGATTAGTCCATGGTTAGTTTTGTGTGCAGTTTCAGTGTTCCTACGAAGGAATGTATATTCAACTTATTGAGAGTGTACAACATAAATTCAACAGGAAAATTCCACTGCAGCTTCAAAGAGTAAGGAAAGATTCTTAACACCATTTTATATTTGAGGATCATGATAGAACTGTTGTTCATGATCTAATCACCTGCAATGCTTTCTCTTCCTACTCCTAAACCACTCCCAAATTGTGTTTCTCAATGACCTAACCTTATCCCTCTCCCATTTCTCATCTATATGCTGCCCTTCAGGTACATCATTTGAAAGCACAGAGATATTGTTGACTGGTAAATGAACTGTTAATCCACTGAGTTAATAATCAATAAGATGGCTTATTACCACCTTCCAGAGGGCAGTGTGGAATGGACAATCAATGCTAGTATTGCCAGAAGTGCCGTCATCACGTGAAATAATTTTTTAAAAAATTTGATTACAAAAGAAGCAGAGGTTCATATGTTCAATAATATAGCTCCTCAAAGTTTTATAAGCTGTAAGAAAAGTCTGTACTCAAAAACTTAAAGTTGATTGAATGCAATTGTCCTTCACTCAGTGACTAAGATAACTTTATTTTGCAGCTACATTGTTTTCAGCATCTTACCGACGATTGCTGACATCATCATCGGCATTGTTTACTTCACCACAAACTTCAACGCCTGGTTTGGTCTCATTGTCTTTGTTTGCATGGCTCTGTATCTAAGTAAGTGTCCTAATCAATTAATAAATTCTTCTTTTAAACTATCTAAATTGTTGCTGATGTAGTGCTGAGCAGGAAGAAACTGGGTAAGCTGAGTGTGACTAAATGGATAGCAATGCCTTTCCTGGCTCATGCCATCTACTGCAGCTCAAAACCTATGATTGTCAACCTGGCTCAGTAAGACTGAGGGCACCTGGTCTAAGAAATGTTATATGTTAGATTACCACAGGAAAATCTTCCTTTCCACATTTGGTATTGAAGCACCTTGGGCAAAAACAGATTCATGGTCCTTTATGTGTTCCCAACATGTGTTGCATCCACCTTGACATTGGTTGATGGGACAGTATAGATTCTAAAAGAAGATTGCTCTGCCACTTTTAAGAGTTTTTAGATGATAATGCAGTTCCTGACTCATTAAAGGTCATGTGATGATGATTTGATTTGTGTCTGAACGTTTGTTGACAGCACAATGGAATCTCTGGCTTTTAAAGTGGTCTCATCTTGCAACACTCAGTCAGTCCCCCGAAAGGGGAAAAAAAATACTTTCTGCTGATAATTAAATCCTGTGTTCTTGGTAGAGCGTCTGCTCTGATGAAGCGCAAAGCGTAACCTCAAGGGCTTTTCCATGTAATCGAACATCACTCCCTTTGTTGGAAAGGTCGGCTGTTTGTCTTTAATGTCTGAGATGCAGGAAACATGAAAGGGAGCTATTTCACCTCTTTTATTGACAAAAGAGCTGAAAGTAGAGAATGTGTCTTGTTCCCCGACAGTAGGTAATTGAGGGGGCTGTGCCCGGCCACGCTTTGCAGTGGTTGTAATGTCTGTTATCAAAGGACTAATTGTCAGAAGAAACATTGTGAAGGCAGTAAGCCGACACTTCCCTATGTTTTCATCGTAGCAAATGAGAACTCAATGAGTGCATTAATCAGTTTCTCTTTGCTGCAGGAACTTAGGAAATGCTAAACAGGAAAAGCTGAAAATCTATGTACTTTTGCTTCCCTGTTCTTACTGCACGGAGTAAGAATGACTGTTGTTAGCAGTCAGCCAAAATCATGGAAAACTAAAAGAAAATGCTGTCTTATGTGAAACACTTGGTGCCTTTCTAAAGGTGACACAGGTAACAAGGAGATAAAAACAGTTTAAGTGGGTATGCAAAACTTCATCGCAACCACCTGATGAAGAAGCAGCACTTTGAAAGATAGTGCTTCCAAATAAACCTGTTGGACTATAACCTGGCGTTGTGTGATTTTTAACTTTGTCCACCCCAGTCCAACAACGGCACTTCCAAATAATGTGGAAACAGGAATGTTATGCACATTGGCAGGAAGGATACTGAAGTTGATTTTATTTAAATGGAGAAAGATTGCAGAAAGTTCCAGAACAAGGGAGTTGGGAGTGTGTGTGCATAAATCACACAAAAATAACTATCAATGTTCAGAAGGCAAAAAAGCAGTTGACCTTGGTCATGATCATACAACGTAGAACGTAGAAACGTACAGCGCAGAACAGGCCCTTCGGCCCACGATGTTATGCCAAGGATTATTCCTAATCTAAAACAAAATAACCTAACCTACGCTGTCCAAGTGCATGTCGAGCAGTCACTTAAATGTCCTTAATGACTCTGCTTCCACCACCACTGCTGGCAATGCATTCCATGCATTCACAGCTCTCTGCGTAAAGAACCTACCTCTGACATCGCCTTTATACCTTCCTCCTAACACCTTAAAACTACAACATCTCGTCCCAGTCAATCCTGCCCTGGGGAAAAGTCTCTGGCTATTGACTCTATCCATGCCTCTCATTACCTTGTACACCTCGATCAGGTCACCTCTCTTCCTCCTTCTCTCCAGAGAGAAAAGTCTGAGCTTAGTCAACCTCTCTTCATACAGCAAGCCCTCCAGTCCAGGCAGCGTCCTGGTAAACCTTCTTTACACCCTTTCCAAAGCCTCCGTTTTTTTTTCCTGCAAGAGGGTGACCAGAATTGAACACAATATTCCAAGTGTGGTCTCACCAGGGACTTGTAGAGTTGCAGCAAAACCTCGTGGCTCTTAAACTCGATCCCCTGTTAATGAAAGCCAAACAACATATGCTTTCTTAACAACCCTATCCACTTGGGTGGCAACTTTGAGGGATCTATGCACTTGAACATCAAGATCCTGCTGTCCCTCCACACTGCCGAGAACCTGTCTTTAATCATATTATCAGCGTTCAAGTTTATCCTTCCAAAATGCATCACTTTGCATTTATCCAGGTTGAACTCCATCTGCCATTTCTCATCCCAGCTCTGCATCCTGTCTATGTCGTGTTGCAGCCTGCAATAGCCCTCAATACTATCAACGACACCTCCAATCTTTGTGTCATCTGCAAATTTACTAATCCACCCCTCAACCTCCACATCCAAGTCATTTATAAAAACTACAAAGAGCAGAGGCCCACTCACCACTGACCTCCAGGCAAAATACTTTCCATCGACAACCACTCTCTGCCTACTGCCAGCCAACCAATTCTGAATCCAGATAGCCAAATCCCCCTGTATCCAGTACCTCCTGACTTTATTAAACCTTATTAAATGCCTTGCTAAAGTCCACATACACCACATCCACTGCTCGACCTTTGTCAACCTGTCTTGTCACCTTCTTAAAGAACTCAATACGATTTGTGAGGCTTGACCTGCCCCTCACAAAGCCATGCTGACTGCCTTTAATCACGCTCTGCTTTGCCAAATAGTCATAAACCCTATCCCTCAGAATTCTTTCCAAAACTTTGCTGACCACAGATGTAAGACTGACTGGTCTGTAATTTCCAGGGATTTCCCTATTATCCTTCTTGAAAAGAGGAACAACATTTGCCTCTCTCCTCTGGTACAACTCCCGTGGAGAGTGAGGAAACCAAGATCTTTGCCCGTGGCTTAGCAACCTCCTTTTTCACCTCCCAGAGCAGCCTAGGACAAATCTGGTCTGGCCCTGGGGACTTATCAATCTTAATGTTTGCCAAAATTTCCCGCACATCAACTTCATCAATCTTGATCTGTTCAAGCCAATTTCCCAGCTCCTCAAAGTTCTCATTCACAACAAGGTCCCTTTCCTTAGTGAAAACGTAAGCAAAAAACTCATTTAGGACTTCTATCTGCTCCGATTCCACGCACAAGTTCCCTCTGCTATCCCTGATCAGCCCTATCTTCTCCCTGATCATTCTCATATTCCTCCAGAGGAGGTTCACTCGGTTGATTCCGGAACTGGGAGGATTGGCTTATGAGGAGAAATTGACTAGATTGTAACTATATACTCATTGGAATTTAGAAGGATGAAGGGGATCTTATAGAGACGTAAAATGATGAAAGGAATAGATAAGATAGAAGCAGAGAGGTTGTTTCCACTGGCAGGTGAAACTAGAACTAGAGGGCATAGCCTCAAAATAAGGGGAAACAGAATTAGGATTAAACTGAGAAGGAATTTCTTCATCCAAAGGGCTGTGAATCTGTGGAATTCCTTGCCCAGTGAAGCAGTTGAGGCTACTTCATTTTTTGTACAGTAAAGGAATCAAGGGTTAGGGTGAGAGGATGGGGAAGTGGAGCTAAGTCACGCATAGCTGAAAATGTGTTGTTGGAAAAGCGCAGCAGGTCAGGCAGCATCCAAGGAGCAGGAGAATCGACGTTTCAGGCATGAGCCCTTCTTCAGGAAGGAGGGCTGAAGAAGGGCTCATGCCTGAAACACCGATTCTCCTGCTCCTTGGATGCTGCCTGACCTGCTGCGCTTTTCCAACAACACATTTTCAGCTCTGATCTCCAGCATCTGCAGTCCTCACTTTCTCCTAAGTCACGAATAGATCAGCCATGATCGTATTGAATGGTGGAGCAGGCTCGATAGACCCAGATGGCCTCCTCCTGCTCCGAGTTCTTCGTTTCTACCATTTGATGTAATTTTTAAATTTTCTTTTTGTCATTGTTTACTGTGTTGAAGTGTAACAGTAGTGAGTAAAGAAATACTTTACACTTCCAGTTCTTGGTATTAGAATCAAATACTCCCTGAATGGGTGCAGATATGTCATGTGCCTTTATCCTACTACGACATTAATAGACCTTTTATTAAAATTACCAAATGTGTATCCAGTTAGGTTGCTAATTTAGCACCTTGAGTTTTAATTGCCAATATTCTTGAGTCATCATACAAAACCCAGGAACATAAGAAGGTGTTCTAAACATCCAAAGTTGCTACATGTGCACAAAATAGAAATTATACGATTGAATGGATGTTGTTTTTCTCATCGTCTTGGAGCTGATGCTGTTCCTTTGCTTATGGTTGGATTGGTTTATTCCTGCTGTGCTTCACTGCCAGAACTCACTGTTGCTGAGATTTTAACCAGCCTCCCCAGCATCATGAGCACCTGCTTGATTTACCATGGTCTGATTCCTGCTGCTAGTGCAACACTAATTAATGGAAAGGGATCTCTGTGACTTAGAAGGCAGCTTGGTATTTCTTTTGCAAATATAGTTAAGTGAAGCCAGTTAGCTGTTTTTAGACATCCCACAGTGGGGACATGTAACTCACACTTGCACCTATTTTTCTTTTTTTCCCCTTCTACCCAAAAGTGTTGTCACACACAACTGAGTACTTTCCCATCATCAAAATTACTGTGACTTTATTTCTTGTTTTTTTAAAATTAGTAACCACCCCCAGTATAAACACCTTTGCGTCTAACTGAGTATTAAAGCATCTAGAGTCATAGCGTTATACAGCGTAAAAACAGACCCTTCAGCCCAGCCTGTCTGTGCTGACCAGTTTCCTTAACTAAACTAGTTCCATTTACCTGTTTTTGGCCCATATCCCTCTAAACCTTTTTACCTCTAAACCTTTCCTATCCATGTGCCTGTCAAAAGCTACTTTGAATAAGCATAATATTTGCTTCAGCTGCTTTTACCTGAAGATCAATTTATTTTTTCCTTATCTGCCATTTTCTCCTTGTCTGATTTAACTTGAAATACTGCTCCAGGTCAACCTCTTACATAGCTTAGCAATATTTCCCCCATTTACCTTTCTTCTATGGGAAGGTACAACTTTTTAATCAGTCTTTCCTCATGAAATTATAAGGATCGGTTGAGTAGGATAGGTTGAATAACCATAGATGGGTTGAATAGCCAAGGTCTTTTCCCCGGGGTGGGTGAGTCCAGAACTAGAGAGCATAGGTTTAAGGTGAGAGGGGGAAGATTTAATGAGGACCGAAAGGACAAGGTTTCACACACAGGGTGGTGCATGTATGGAACAAGCTGCCAGAGGAAGTGGTGGAGGCCGGTACAGTTACAACATTCAAAAGACATCTGGATGGGTATGAGTTGGAAAGGTTTTGAGCGATGAGGGCCAAATGCTGGCAAATGGGACTAGATTAATTTAGGATATCTGGTCGGCATGGACAAGTGGGGCGGAAGGGTCTGTTTCTATGCTGTATAACTTGATTAGATTAGATTACTTACAGTGTGGAAACAGGCCCTTCGGCCCAACAAGTCCACACCGCCCCGCCGAAGCGTAACCCACCCATACCACTACATCCACATCTACATCTACCCCTTACCTAACACTACGGGCAATTTAGCATGGCCAATTCACCTAACCTGCACATCTTTTGGACTGTGGGAGGAAACCGGAGCACCCGGAGGAAACCCACGCAGACACAGGGAGAACGTGCAAACTCCACACAGTCAGTCGCCTGAGGCGGGAATTGAACCCGGGTCTCCGGCGCTGTGAGGCAGCAGTGCTAACCACTGTGCCACCGTGACTTAGATAAGATATACTGCACAGAAATAGGCCACTCTACTAAACCATGCTGGTATTCATGCTCCATTTGATACATCTCTCATCTTGATCTACCATTGTAGCCTGCTAGTCCCTTCACCGTCTTATGCATGTGTAACTTTCCCTGAAGTTTTACTTCAATCACTTCCTATGGTAGTGAATTCCTGATTTTTAATTCTTTTGGAGTGCAGAAGTTCCTTCTGAATTCTCAGTTGGCTTTCTTGATTACTGTCGTGTGTTGAGAACCACTAGTTATGCTCTTCCCACAAGAGGAAGCATTCTGTCTCTATGCTCTCAGTCAAAAGCTGTCATAATTTCACATACCTCTATTAGCTCGCCACTTAGCCTTCTGTTTCCAAGAGTGAAGAGACTCAACAAAACTGCAGATACTGGAAATCAGAAACAAAAGCAAAAATTTCTGAAAAACTCAGCAGATCTGGCAGCACCTGTAGAGAGAAAGCGCAATTCATGTTGCGGGTCCAGTGACCCTTCTTCAGAACTGGAAAAGGTTGGTATATGTAGGAAGATGGAGAGGGGGTGAAATCCATCTATCGTTTGTTCTGGGGCCTGTCTCTGGAGAAAACCATCCTGACCACCAAATAAATGTGGGCTTCACATTCACAGTGAGAGGCCTACACTGGGTGTTTATGAAGCCTCCCCTCCATCCCACTAGCTCCATTGGACCTCACTCCTTAACTTTTTGAAACAGTGACCCCATGTTCTGCATTCTCTCATAACAAGTCATATTTTTTTCCACATGCCCCCTTTCGAGAGCCTGCAGGACCTTGTATGGTTCAGTCAAGTCATGTCTGACTCTTCTCAATCCCGGTGGATATAATAATAGCCGTCCTACCATTCTTCATAAGATAACTACCCATTCCAAGTACTAGGGGTGGCATGGTGGCTTAGTGTTTAGCACTGCTGCCTCACAGTGTCAGGGTCCCAGGTTCAATTCCATTGACTATCTGTGTGGAGTTTGCACATTCTACCCTTGTCTGCGTGGATTTTCTCCGGGTACTCTAGTTTCCTTCCAGAGTCCAAAGATGTGCATTTTATGTCAGATTGGCCATGTTAAATTGCCCATCCAGTGTCCAGGGATGTGCAGGTTAAGTGGATTAGGAGAAAGTGAGGACAGCAGATGCTGGAGATCAAAGTTGAAAGTGTCACGCTGGAAAGGTACAGCAGGTCAGGCAGCCTCTGAGGAGCAGGAGAATCGATGTTTTAGGCATAAGCTCTTCATCAGGAATGAGGCTGGATTAGCCATGGGAAATGCAGGAGTAGGGTAAAGCAGTGAATATGAGTACGATACTGTTCAGGGGATCCGTGTGCACTTGATGAGCCAAATGGCCTGTTCCACACTGTAGGGATTCTGTGATTCTATTCAAATCCAATAAATCTATGAAATGCTTCCAATTTAGTTGCACCTTTCATTAAATAAGGAGACAAATACTGTACACAGTATACAATAAGTAGTCTTATCAATGACCTATAAAACTGAAGCATGACATCTTAAGTTTGTACCTAATTTCTCTTTCAAAAAACAAAGATTCTTTTTTAAATTTTTATTTAAACCAGCCTGTTCCTATGTGCCGTAACACATATCTTGAGCAGGTGGGACTTGAACCCAGGTCTTCTGGCCCAGATGTGGGATTGTACCACTGTTGCACAAGAGTCCCTTAAACACCCCCTTCTTTATGCACAGCCAATAACTCCAAGATCAGCCATAAACATTGTATTAGCTTTTCTAATTACTTGCTTGTACCTACATACTAACCTTTTACAATTCATGCATTAGGACACTCTGATCATTTTGCACTTCGGAGCTCTGCACCCTTTCACTATTTTTTTGTTACTGCCAAAAAGTATAATTTTACACTTTCCCACATTATGCTTCATAGTTTGCCTGATCTTTGACCATTCAGTTAATTAATCTTTTCAGTCTCCTTGTATCCCCTTCACAGTTTGAGGAGCCAAATGGCTTACTCATATACCTAATCCTTGTGTCCTTGTGATTAAGGGTAGTGTGGTGATTCTCTGAATCCCAGAGGTACTAGAACTACAGGCAAATGAAGCTCCTGACACTAGCCATACAGGGGACAGTGGAATGATGCTCTTAATTCCTGATAATTCCAACAGTGTTGTCAGTCTGGTAGCAGGCTCCTTTGTTATTCATATAGTGCAGTTCATGACTGTTAGCCATTTGTTCATCATGCATTCCTCTTCAATGTTGTTTAGATGAGCAGATGTAATAAAACTAAGATCTCCATGATCAGGCTTCAAAACCAGAGTGTTGCTGGATACAACTCTTCCTTTTCTGATTGAGTTATGTTATTAGGGTTTAATGGAGCACTAGTGATAGTGACATACTCATACAATATGCAATTGGACAAAGTTAAAAATAGTCCACCAGGTTTATTTGGAAGCACTACCTTTCAGAGTGCTGCTCCTGCATCAGGTAGCTGTGGAGCAGGGCCACAAGAGACAGAATTTCTAACTTTGTTCGCCCCAATCCAACACCGGCTCCTCCACATAATATGCAATTTAACCACACTCCTCGCAAGAGAGTTATAAACTCTGCTTCCCAAATTTTTAACTTTATGATGAGCACTAGGATGAAGTGATGGAAATCATTTTTGTCCCATTTTGCCTATTCCACTCGTTGGTGGCCACATTCTCCCCCACTCTTACCTTGGAGCCCTGTAATTCTTTCTCATTCAAATACTTAGTAACTTGCAAAAGAAAATGTCTGTTTAAACCATGTCCATCACTCCTTCAGGCTAATTCCAGATCACAGTAATTTGTGATTTGATGATTTTGTAAGCCATCTCTCGCACTTTTACCAATGATCTTTAACTTATGTTTCGTGGTTACAAATCTCCCGCCACCGAAAATCAGCTTTCTTTATTACTCATATTAATATACTTTGTGATTGTAGTAAATCTCCCCTTAACCTTCTCTGTTCCAGGGAGAACAATTTCACTTCCTTCAGCCACTCTATGTAACAAGTTTGCAATCCCTGATAATTCCTATAAAAGTGGTCTATACCTTCTCCAAAGTTTTGACATCCTTCCTAAATTGGTGCACAGAATTGAACACAATATTTCAGCTGAGGAACATGAGCAAACCTAAAGTTATGACCATCTGGAATGATAATGGCAGCAGAGACATGGAACACCACCACATGCTAGTTCCCTTCACAGAGCCACAGACCTTGAAAATATATCACTTTTTTTTTTGTTGTTGTGTGAAAGTGCTGGAAATCCATCCCAAACAGTACTGTGGGTCACCTTCACCACAGAGACTGCTGCTGACCCAGCCTGGAAAGCCCAAAATCCTTTTTTTTTGAAAAGGAATTAATTTGTACTTTGTCAGGAGTGTAACAGTACATTGTACAAATTTGGTGACAATTTGGTTCCTTGCTGGGGTGTTTGTACTCCAAATAACTATCATTATGATCCTTACAGCTCACATTCATGTTTAAGTAGAAGCTCTTGCGGTTGTCGACATAAGATATGTCACTGTGTCATGCTAACTGGTGCTATTTCCTTTGGCCTACAGCCATAACTATTGTGATAACTGAATGGAGAACAAAATACAGGAGAGAAATGAACACCAGGGACAATGAAGCAAAGTCCAAGGCTGTCGATTCTTTGCTCAACTTTGAGACGGTAATGTTTGCTTGTCTAGGCTATTATTCCTTTGGCATTGGGCAGCTGCTAGAGGGTAGTGGGAGATGTTGAAGGATGGTTCTGGGGAGGAAGAAGATGGGGAGAGAGGTGAGTGGAAGATGTGATGTGGGTGAAAATAGTGGAAGTGCTAACCAGTTAATAAAAGAATGGGAGCATGGGGAGAGGCAACAGGGTTTTTTTTTGCCAGTTATGGTTAATTCACTCCTCTCTGGTGATCTTGCTACTTCAGTTTCAACTTAACCACTAGAGTAAAATGAAGGGAAGAAAAAAATTGTTTTTCTGCTGATGTCCAGCATATCCCACAGTGCTTTTGTGACAAAGGAATATTTTTGAAGTTTGGCCACTGTGATGTAGGAAGCACAGTAACTTTGCACACTGTAAGCTCCCACAAACAGCAATTTGACAAATCACCAGATACTAGATTAGAGTGGTGCTGGAAAAGCACAGCAGTTCAGGCAGCATTTGAGGAGCAGGAAAATCGACGTTTCGGGCAAAAGCCCTTCATCAGGAATAGAGGCAGAGTGCCTGCAGGGTGGAGAGATAAATGAGAGGAGGGTGGGGGTGGGGAGAATATAGCATGGAGTATAATGGGTGAGTGGGGGTGGGGATGGAGGTGATAGGTTAGAGAGAAGGGTGGAGTGGATAGGTGGAAAGGAAGAAAGGCGGGTACAACAAGTCATGGGGACACTGCTGAGCTGGAAGTTTAGAATTGGGGTGAGGTGGGGGAAGGGGAAATGAGAAAACTGTTGAAGTCCACATTGATGCCTTGGGGTTGAAGTGTTCCAAGGTGGAAGATGAGGCGTTCTTCCTCCAGGCGTCTGGTGGTGAGGGAGCAGCGGTGAAGGAGGCCCAGGACCTCCATGTCCTCGGCAGAGTGGGAGGGGGAGTTGAAATGTTGGGCCACAGGGCGGTGTGGTTGATTGGTGTGGGTGTCCCGGAGATGTTCCCTAAAGCGCTCTGCTGGGAGGCGTCCAGTCTCCCCAATGTAGAGGAGACTGTATCTGTTGCTCCCGATGCAATGAATGATATTGGTGGATATGCAGGTAAAACTTTGGATGTGGAAGGCTCCTTTGGGGCCTTGGATGGAGGTGAGGGAGGAGGTGTGGCCGCAGGTTTCGCATTTCCTGCGGTGGCAGGGGAAGGTGCCAGGATGGGAGGGTGGGTTGTAGGGGGGGCGTGGACCTGACCAGGTAGACACGAAAGGAATGGTCGTTGTGGAAGGCGGAAAGGGGTGGGGAGGGAAATATATCCCTGGTGGTGGGGTCTGTTTGGAGGTGGCGGAAATGTTGTCTGATGATTTGGTTTATGCGAAGGTTGGTAGGTGAGCACCAGGGGGGGTTCTGTCCTTGTTATGGTTGGAGGGGTGGGGTCCGAGGGCGGAGGTGTGCGGGATGTGGACAAGATGCGTTGGAGGGCATCTTTAACCACGTGGGAAGGGAAATTGCGGTCTCTAAAGAAGGAGGCCATCTGGTGTGTTCTGTGGTGGAACTGGTCCTCCTGGGAGCAGATACGGCGGAGGCGGAGAAATTGGGAATACAGGATGGCATTTTTGCAAGAGGTAGGGTGGGAAGAGGTATAATCCAGGTAGCTGTGGGAGTCGGTGGGTTTGTAAAAAATGTTGGTGTCAAGTCGGTCATCATTAATGGAGATGGAGAGGTCCAGGAAGGGGAGGGAGGTGTCAGAGGTGTCATAAGCTAGCTTCTTTCTCTCATCTGCTGGGATAAGTAGATTTACGGGACCTTACATCACCACAGCATGACCTCCATGGGTGCCACTTAGAATATAAGGGTTCAGTAGGGAGGGAAGCTACCAAATTGAGACCCCTATAATTGAAGTTGTGGTTTAAGTCCTGATTGTTGAAGTATGCATCCATTCTGACCCTTACTGGGGTCCCATGTTTAAACTTTGAGGTTTGAACAATAGGGTGAGGATTGCAATCAGGTTCGCTTGCTCGCATTTAGTCTGGACATTCGAAAGCAGGATTGAGTTGGGTTAATTAAAAATCCGCAACAAAGCTGTGTTTGCCAAAATTTCAGTTTACCACCCTGTGAGTGCTTCTTGTTTGTCAAAATTCTACCTTGTCACTTTGGTGAGAACTTTTACGTTCACCAGAATAGGGAGATAGGGTTTCTGTGTAATATATTATGTGACAAACAGCATCGAATCATAGAATCCCTGGTGTGGAAACAGACCATTTGGCCCAACAAATTCACACCAACCCTCTGAAGAGTAACCCTCCCAGACCCATTCCACTACATTTACTCCTAATGTATTCCTGATGAAGAGCTTATGCTCGATACATTGACTTTCCTGCTCCTCAGATGCTGCATTACCAGCTGTGCTTTTCCAGCACCACACTTTTCGACACTAATCTCCAGCATCAGCAGTCCTCACTTTCTCCTCTCTGACTAATACACCTAACCTTCACACATCCCTGAATGCTATGGGCAATTTAGCATAGCCAATTCACCCTGACCTGTGCATCTTTGGACTGTGAGAGGAAACCAGAGCACCCGGAGGAAACCCACACAGACACTGGGAGAGTGTGCAAACTCCACACAGTCACCCGAGGCTGGAATTGAACCTGGGTCCCTGGCGCTGAGGCAGCAGTGCTAGCCACTGAGCCACCGTGCCACATCTCTGTCCTTAGTTTTCTCACACAGTTGCATTGGAATGTCAGCCTTGATTTTCTTTCAATGCACTCAGGTCCTGGAGTGGGACTTCAACCCTGATCTTGAGCTTGAATGCTGAGACTGCTACCCATTGAGCTATAGCTTCTCCAGTTGGGCACTCTGTGGTGGTTGAATTATTGACTACCTTGTGAGAATGTGACATTTTTTTAAAAAGTTCTCCCATGTTATATAATTTTGTTTTAATGAAACTATCTGAACATAACAGTTGAGATGGACGCTGCCCTTTCTTGTGTCATTTGCTGGCTTTAGTGAATTAGGGCCCTCCTAAATTACTTTTGATCTCATTACTGCTTTGGTGCTGGAGGGAAGTGAATTAGTGACATGTTTAACATCACAGGATTGCACTTTCTGCTCTGTTAGCCGCAGAACATGATGAGACATTGAAGATGCAGCCGTGACTTTAGCTCTCAACTGCAGTCCTGTGCCTTGCAGCATTCTGGAAAGCCATCAAAGGGTTTAACATTTCCCACCTCTTCCTGACTCTTCCCTCTGAAATTTTCTTCTTTGCTACTGGGATCAAATGAACTTCAAAGCATATTTGACTACAGAATGGTACTAATCAGGTGAAATGGAATAACTCGTTTCTGCTTGGTAGTCTGTGCCCTGTACAAAGTGAATGAAGGATCAATTCTCTTCCTTTTGATTTTGTTTCAAGGGACAAAAGTTGAATAAACTCTCAAGAATTACAGACATCCATGTGTCTGGCTGTTATCTCTGCAGATGAATTGCTTCTTTGAGAGCCTTTCTGCCTGCTGTGTTGTTATAGGTAGATCTTGAAATCCTGTAGCACTAAAGAGCAGTTGTCAGGTTTCCCCAGGGTGAGGGAGTCCAAAACTAGAGAGAGGAAAGATTTAAAAGGGACCTGAGGAGCAACCTTTTCATATCGAGGGTGGTGCATGTATGGAATGAGCTGCCAGAGGAAATGGTAAAGACATTTAGACAGGTACATGGTTAGGAAAGGTTTTGAGGGTCAATAGACCTAGTTCACTTTAGCAAACCTGGTCAGCATGGACGAGTTGTGCCGAAAGGCCTGTTTCTGTGCTGTATGATTATGTGGCTCTAGGTTGTAGCTCAGCAATTAAATCTGAGCTAGAAGGCTGAAGGATTTAGACCTTCTCCAGTTATTTGATTGCATATCACCAATGCACTCTTGGAGGTGCTATCTTTCAGATAAGATTTTGTCTGATTGCCAACAGATCTTTTATGTCTACCCAATCATTTTTGTAGAGGAGGGAAGTTCTGCTGTTCTAATCAACATATAATCAATGTCACTGAAACAGATACAGTCAATTCTGCTATAACACAATAATTCCATTCTCATGTAACCCCGTGTTATAGACAATCATGTAATAGCAGCACCATTTAAACTAATGGATCAGAATTGCCTTATAACCAATACCTGCTATAAAAGTTTGTGCTTTCGAAACAGTGTCCTTGATCTATCAACCACGTTACAGCAAATTTACATTAATGAAATGCACATTACAACAGAACAACCTGTAATCCAGTCATTATCAGTTTGTTGAAACTTGTACACAAATTAACTGTGATGATTCCTATGTAACAATAGTGACTGAATCATCAAAATACTTCATTGACTATAAAATATTTTGGCTAGGCAAAAGTGAGGAGTGCAGATGCTGGAAACCAGAGTTTAGATCAGAGTGGTGCTGGAAAAGCACTGCAGGTCAGGCAGCATCCGAGAAGCAGGAAAATCGACGTTTTGGGCAAAAGCCCTTTGGGTCATCCTCAGATAATGGAAATTTTTCTAACTCTATTTGGAGGGTGATTCTCCCAGTGTGGAGCTGCTTTTAAATGGAGTTTCAGGCAAAGATGACAGTCCACTTTTCACAACTTGAATTTCAGTCTGGTATATCCTTGATTAGGAGGGGAGATCATCTTGAATATACTCACTGAAACAACACCAAGTTTCTTTAAGTGGTTGATTAATTCTTTATCTGCATACTGCATGCCTGTGCACAACAATCATTGTACTCCAATAATAGTGGATTGTTTTAAGCATTTTGGCTATGTAAAATTTGGGAGAAGGTGCTGTGTAAATCGAAGCAAATTTTTCTTCTCTACTTCCTTTCCTCACCTTTACAACCATAAAGAGCAAGTGTAGGCGACTTGGCCTCTTGGTGAAAATGAGGGCTGCAGATGCTGGAGATTAGAGTCGAGAGTATGGTGCTGCAAAAGCGCAGCAGGTCAGGCAGCATCTGAGCAGCAGGAGAGTCAATGTTTTGGACAAAGGCCCTTCATCAAGATTGAAGCTGTGAGCTGAGGCAGTGGAGAGATAGATGGGAGGGGGTTGGGGATTGGGGGAAAGTAGCTGAGCGTGCAATAGGTGAATGGAGGTGAGAGGGTAATGGTGATAGGTCATATGGAAGGGCAGAGTGGATAGGTAGGAAGGAAGATGGACAGGTAAGATGGGTCATGAGGGTAATGCTGAGTTGGAAGTTTGGTACTGGGATAAGGTGAGGGAAGCCACGCCTGGAGGAAGAACGCATCATCTTCCACCTCAGGACCCTCCAACTCCATGGCATCAATGTGGATTTCACCAGTTTCCTCACTTCCCCTCCCACCACCTTATCCCAGTCACAACCCTCCAACTCGGCACCACCCTCATGACCTGTTCTACCTATCCATCTTCCTTCCCACCTATCTGCTCCACCCTCCCCTCTAACCTATCACCTTTACCCCACCTCCATGCAACGATCTCACTCTCAGCTACCTTGCCCCCTTCAACCCCACCCTCCTCCAATTTACCTCTCCACCCCTTCGGCTCACAGCCTCATTCCTGATAAACGGGCTTTGCCCAAAACGTCGACTCTCCTGCTCCTCGGATGCTGCCTGTCTTGCTGTGGTTTTCCAGCACCACACTGTTGACTATTTGGCCTCTCGGGCCTGCTCTGCCATTCATTATTATAGTTGGTCTGGTTATTGCACATTCTTGCCTTTCCCTAGTAACCTTTCACTCCCTACTTATCAAGAACGTGTCTATCGCTGTCATAAAATATTCAAAGACCACGCTTCCACTAACTTTTCAGGAATAAAGTTCCAAAGACACTCAATCTTCTGAGAAAAATACCCACAATAGACAAAACTGACATTTCTTTCCTTTACCTCCAGGTGAAGTATTACAATGCTGAGAGTTATGAGGTTAATCGTTTCAATGATGCCATACTGAAGTATCAGGTAAGAGCACCAGAACGACACCCCAATCGTGGCATTACTGCAGAATAGATCATCACCTTTTATTCAGAAGTAAAAACTGCTAACTTCTGGAATTTGAAATGTAAACCAATATTTCTGGATATATCTCCATCAGGTGTGACATCATCTTTGAAGACAGAAACAGGAGAACGTGTTCACTCATGACCATTGAACTAAGATGTTGATGCTATTTCTTTCTCCACAGATGATGCCAGACCTGCAAAGTATTTCCAATATTTGCTGCTTTATTTTGATTCTTCTGTTTAGCTCCATAACCGTGCAGTCAACTTTTGGCATTTTGGTTCAGTGCCAATCCCAGCATGGAGGTCAGATCTGTGGTTCTCACAATGTACTGGTTTGTGCTGCCGCTAATGCACTAAACCAAACCTTGCTTGATTCACTCGCACTTACAGAGGCAAGCCTTCTCAAAGCATATTTCTTTTCCTGTTGTGTCAGTTGACTCTTGAAGACTGTTCTTGTAAGGGACATAAGAAATAGGAGCACGAGTGGACTATTCAGCTCACCAACCTTGTTGTGTCATTCAGAAAGTTCATGGCTGATCTGGTTAGGCCCTTAGCTCCACTTTCCTATCCATCCTACCATAAGTCATGACTGTCTTGTAGATCAAATATCTCTAGTGTGTTGAGTGTTTTCAATGAGCTCATCTGTGCACTGGTAATCAAACCTCAATAGCCCGTCAGTTGCAGTATCAATGTGTTGATTCAATCACCAAAATGGCCAGGGTTCAGGAAACAATAAAATGTGATGGCTTCTCATGGTCCACTGGGTTTTCTGTGACAAAGATCGAATTGCTGACAGCCATAGACTAATGGAGGCTAACGGATCTGGGTTTTGGAAATTGGTCACAGTCTAACTGTGTGTCAAGGTTTATCAAGATGGTCAGAGGTCCTGGTATTTGGAAACTTTATCAGGTTTCCAGGAGCTTTTATTGAGAAAAGAGTTTCATAGAACGTAGAACATAGAACATAGAATAATACAGCGCAGTACAGGCCCTTCGGCCCTCGATGTTGCGCCGATCAAAGCCCACCTAACCTACACTAGCCCATTATCCTCCATATACCTATCCAATGCCCGCTTAAATACCCATAAAGAGGGAGAGTCCACCACTGCTACTGGCAGGGCATTCCATGAACTTACGACTCGCTGAGTGAAGAACCTACCCCTAACATCAGTCCTATATCTACCCCCCCTTAATTTAAAGCTATGCCCCCTTGTAATAGCTGACTCCATACATGGAAAAAGGTTCTCACTGTCAACCCTATTTAACCCCCTAATCATCTTGTACACCTCTATCAAGTCACCCCTAAACCTTCTTTTCTCCAATGAAAACAACCCCAAGTGCCTCAGCCTTTCCTCATAGGATCTTCCTACCATACCAGGCAACATCCTGGTAAACTTCCTCTGCACCCGTTCCAGTGCCTCCACATCCTTCCTATAGTATGGCGACCAAAACTGCACACAATATTCCAGATGCGGCCGCACCAGAGTCTTATACAACTGCAGCATGACCTCAGGACTCCGGAACTCAATTCCTCTACCAATAAAAGCCAGTACGCCATATGCCTTCTTCACTGCACTATTTACCTGGGTGGCAACTTTCAGAGATCTGTGTACATGGACACCAAGATCCCTCTGCTCATCCACACTACCAAGTATCCGACCATTAGCCCAGTACCCCATCTTTTTGTTACTCTTACCAAAGTGAATCACCTCACACTTAGCTACATTGAACTCCATTTGCCACCTTTCTGCCCAGCTCTGCAGCTTCTCTATATCCCGCTATAACCTGCCACATCCTTCCTCACTGTCTACAACTCCTCCGACTTTCGTATCATCCGCAAACTTGCTCACCCAACCTTCTAACCCTTCCTCCAGGTCATTTATAAAAATGACAAACAGCAATGGTCCCAAAACAGATCCTTGCGGAACACCGCTAGTGACGGCACTCCAAGATGAACCTTTCCCATTAACTACTACCCCCTGTCTTCTTCCAGCCAGCCAATTCCTAATCCAAACCTCCAACTCACCCTCAATGCCATATCTCCGTATTTTCTGCAGTAGCCTACCATGGGGGACCTTATCAAACGCCTTACTAAAATCCATATATACCACATCTACCGCTTTACCCTCATCTACCTCCTTAGTCACCTTCTCAAAGAATTCAATAAGGTTTGTGAGGCACGACCTGCCCTTCACAAAACCATGCTGACTATCCTTGATCACATTATTCTTATCCAGATGTGCATAAATCCTATCCCTTACAATTCTCTCTAAGACTTTGCCCACAACAGAAGTGAGACTCACTGGCCTATAGTTACTAGGATTATCCCTACTCCCCTTCTTGAACAAGGGAACCACGTTTGCTAGCCTCCAGTCCTCTGGCACTACTCCTGTAGACAAAGAGGACACAAAAATCAAGGCCAATGGCTCTGCAATCTCCTCCCTTGCTTCCCAGAGAATCCTAGGATAAATGCCATCAGGCCCAGGGGACTTATCTATTTTCACCCTTGCCAGAATTTCCAACACCTCTTCTCTACATATCTCAAAGCCATCCATTCTACTTATTCGTGCCTCAGTATTCATATCGACAACATTGTCCTGTTCCTGAGTGAATACTGACGAAAAGTATTCATTCAGTGCCTCCCCAATCTCTTCAGCCTCCACACGCAACTTCCCATTACTATCCTTGATTGGACCTATTCCTACCCTAGTCATTCTTTTAATCCTCACATACCTATAGAAAGCCTTAGGGTTTTCCCTAATCCTACCAACTAAGGACCTTTCATGTCCCCTCCTTGCTGCTCTTAGCTCTCTCTTCAGGTCCTTCCGGGCTACCTTATAACTCTCAATCGCCCTTATTGAACCTTCACGCCTCATCTTTACAAAGGCCGCCCTCTTCCATTTAACAAGGGATTCCAATTCCTTATTAAACCACGGCTCCCTCACATGACCCTTTCCTCCCTGCCTGATAGGTACGTACTTATCAAGGACACTCAATAGTTGTTCCTTGAACAAGTTCCACATATCAATTACGTTCTTGCCTTGGAATCTACTTTTCCAATCCACACATCCTAAGTCATGCCTCACCGCATCATAATTTCCCTGCCCCCAGCTATAACTCTTGCCCTGCAGTGCACACTTATCCCTCTCCATCACTAGAGTAAAAATCACCGAATTGTGGTCACTGTCCCCAAAGTGCTCACCTACCTCTAGTTCTAATACCTGGCCTGGTTCGTTACCCAGAACCAAATCCAGTATGGCCTCACCTCTTGTTGGCTTATCTACATATTGTGTCAGGAAACTCTCCTGCACACATTGGACAAACACTGACCCATCTAACGAACTTGAGCTATAGCTTTCCCAATCAATATCAGGAAAGTTAAAGTCCCCCATAACAACCACCCTATTACTGTCACTCTTCTCCTGAATCATCTTCGCAATCCTTTCTTCAACGATTCTAGGACTATTAGGAGGCCTGTAAAAGACTCCTAACAGGGTGACCTCACCTCTCCTATTCCTAACCTCAACCCAAACTACCTCAGATGGCAAATCTTCGTCCATCTTCCTTTCCACCGCTGTAATACTATCTTTGACAAGCAAAGCCACACACCCCCCTCTTTTACCCCCACCTCTGACCCTACTAAAACATTTAAACCCTGGAACCTGCAACAGCCAATCCTGTCCCTGATCTAACCATGTCTCCGTAATAGCCACAACATCGAAGTCCCAGGTACCAACCTACGCTGCAAGTTCACCTACCTTATTTCGTATACTTCTGGCATTAAAGTATACACACTTCAAGCCACTCTTCTATTTACAGGCACCCTCCTTTAAGATTGATGCCATATTCCTAACCTCATGAGAGATATTTTCAGCTTCTGAGATATCTCCCTACTAAATCACTTAGATCTGTAGCACAGAACTCTAAATCCAGAAAAGGTTGTTAGGCAACTATTAACATAGAAGTTCCTTTTATCTTTTCAAATTGGGTCTTCCAGTCATTAAGTGCCCTAATCACCCTTGTAAAAGAAGCTTTGTATGTCTTCTATAAGGTCAGTTGTTTTTTCTGGAAGCAGCAGGTGGCTATAGCGCACATTAAATTATTGATTTTTGTCCTTGGTATAATCTCACTGAAACCTTTTCAATCCACAAAATATCAAAACTATTCCATTGTTTCCAATTTTTCCTTATGTTCTAAAAAGTAAATATGTATTCCCAGAGGTCAAATCCTACCCTGTCGGGACAATAAAATACTGACATGAACTGATTTTGGGGGTATTGGTCTGCACAGTGGGTTCAAGTGTGGATGCGCTTTGGTGTAAAACCAGCTTTTTGGTGGTCCAAAATCAAGTGCCAGGCCAACCCCGTTGTGAATTTGAGCATTGGCAATATTCAGACAAAAATATAGAAGCTCTCGTCATGTCAGGTAACATCTGTGGAGAGAGAAACAGTTCTTGTTTCAGATCACTGACCTTTCATCCAGATTTGAAACGTTTCCTTCATTCACATTTGCTCCTGGAACTGAATCTGTTACTGCTTGTGTTTCTTGATATTTTAATTAAGGTGGCAGAATGGAAAACAAGTGCCAGTCTGGCCCTTCTGAACCAAACACAGAACCTGATCATTGGCCTTGGGTTGCTAGCTGGGTCACTCCTCAGTGCTTACTTTGTCACAGAGAAAAAGCTTCAGGTCAGTGGCATCTTACTTTCTTGGGTGAATGTTGCAATTATCTCTAATATTACAAAGAACAAAGAAATTTATAACCCAGGAACAAGCCCTTTGGCCCTTCAAGCTTGAGCCAATCCAAATCCACTGTCTAAACCCAACGCCCAATTCCTAAGCATCTGTATCCTTCTGCTCCCCACCTTCTAATGTATCTGTCCAGATGCACAATGAATCTACCGTGCCCGTCTCTACTACCTCTGGCAACGCATTCCAGGCACCTACCACCCTCTGTGTAAAGTACTTGCTGTGTGTATCCTCCTTTAAACTTTTCACCTGTCACCTTGAACATGTGACCTCTCGTTATTGAATCCCTCACTCTGGGAAAAATCTTATCTCTATCTACCCTGTCTATGCCCTTCATGATTTTGTAAATCTCGATCACGCCCCCCCCCCAATCTCCTTTTTTCTAATGAAAACAATCCTAACCTACTCTCTCTTCATAGCTAGCACCCTCCATACCAAGCAACATCCTTGTAAACCTTCTCTGCACCCTCTCCAAAGCGTCCACATCCTTTTGGTAATGTGGCGACCAGAACTGTACACCGTATTCTAAACGCGGCCGAACCAAAGTCTTGTACAATTTTAACATGACTTGCCAGCTCTTATACTCAATATCCCGTCCGATGAAGGCAAGCATACTATATGCCTTCTTGACCACTCTACCCACCTGTGCAGCCACCTTCAGGGTACAAGGGACCTGAACTACCAGATCTCTCTGCTCATCAACTTTTCCCAAGAGTCTTCCATTTACAGTATATTCTCAGTATTCTAATTGAATGTTCTTGTTTTTCTGCATAGGTTGGTGATTTTGTCCTGTTTGGAACTTACATTATTCAGCTTTACACTCCGCTCAATTGGTTTGGGACATACTACAGGTTCGTGACCTTGGATATTGCTATTTTCCTCCTTTTGTGCTAATTTTCTCCAACTGCCACCCATTTAGAGTCATAGAGTCATAGAGATGTACAGCATGGAAACAGAGCCTTCGGTCCAACCTGTCCATGCCGACCAGATATCCCAACCCAATCTAGTCCCACCTGCCAGCACCCAGCCCATATCCCTCCAAACCCTTCCTATTCATATACCCATCCAAATGCCTCTGAAATGTTGCAATTGTACCAGCCTCCACCACATCCTCTGGCAGCTCATTCCATTCACGTACCACCCTTCGTGTGAAAAAGTTGCCCCATCGGTCTCTTTTGTATCTTTCCCCTCTCCCCCTAAATCTATGCCCTCTAGTTCTGGACTCCTCGACCCCAGGGAAAAGACTTTGCCTATTTATCCTATCCATGCCCATCATAATTTTGTAAACCTCTAAGGTCACCCCTCAGCCTATGCCAGCCTGTTTAACCTCTCTCTATAGCTCAAATCCTCCAACGCTGGCAACATCCTTGTAAATCTTTTCTGAACCCTTTCAAGTTTCACAATATCTTTCCGATAGGAAGGAGACCAGAATTGCACGCAATATTCCAACAGTTGCCTTCAGTGTAATAGTTTCTTACAGTTGTGTATTCCCTGACTGTACTCCTCTTATAGTGCTTTGCATTTTCATACTCCAAATATCTCAATACTATGTATTTCTTTGCTGTAGGCAATAGTGTGCATATTACACTTTATAAAACCCTTTATTTTTGGCTGTTTCTGTATTTATGTGATGAGTCCAGTTTTTCATCAATGGTAACCTCCATGATGTTGAGAGTGCAGGATGGAGTGATGATAATGCCATTGAATATCAAAAAGTGGTGGTTAGATTGTCTCTGATTGGAGATGATCATTGCCTGACATTGTGTGGTGTGATTGTTACTTGCCATTTGTCAGCCCAAGGCTGCATATTGTTCAGATCCTGTTGCATTTGAACATGGACTGCTTCAATGTTTGAGGAGTTATAAATGTTGCTTCCCTAAAAGACATCAGTGAACCCGATGTACTTTTCCAATAATTGATGATGGTTTCATAGTCACCATTAGACTTTTAATTCCAGATTTTTAAATTGAAATTGCGCCATCTGCCACGGTGGGGTTTAAGCCTGGCTCCCAAAATGTTCCCTTTGAGTCTGGATTATGAGTCTGGTAATAAGAACATTAGGCCATCGCCTTCCATGAAACAACATAAATATCACAGTTAACATTTTGTACATGGAAAAGGAGCAAGAGTGTGGCGAGGGAAAGAGTAGGTCTACTCAAGGGCAAAGAACCCTCAATAGCATCAAAATGCAGAGAGGTCGAGGTGTGCAGGTCCACAGTCCCCTGAAACTGGCAACACAAGTGGATAAGGTAATCAAGAAGGCATATGGCACGCGTGCCTTCCTCATTTGGGGCATAAAATGCACAAATTGGCAAGTTATGTTGTACTTATTTAGAACTTTAGTTAAGCCACATTTGGAATATTGTGTACTATTCTGTTTGCCACACTACCAGAACAATGTGGAGACTTTGAAGAGGGCACAGAAACAGTTTACCATGATGTTTCTGTATTGGAGGATATAAGCTATAAGGAGAGATTGGGTAAATTTGGTTTATTTTTCATTTGAACATTGAAAGATAAGGGGCAACCTGTTAGATGTTTATAAAATTGTGAGAAGCAGAGATAGTTGAAGTCATTTTTTTCCCAGGCTAGCAATGCCAATTACTAGGAGACATAGATTTAACGTTAAAGAGAGTACATTTAAAAAAATGTGAGAGATGAGTCTTTCTTACACAGGGGATAGTAAGTGTCTGGAATGCACTGCCAAAGGTGGTGGTGGAGGTGGGTGTAATAATAACCTTATTTTGATAGGTAAATGTAGGGGCAGGGAATGGAGAGATATGGACCACACAGAAGCTCAAGGTTTTTAAGTTAGAAAGATATCATGTGTTGGTACAGTCTCGGTGGGCTGAAGGCCCTGTTCTTGCAGTGTATTGTTCTGTGTTCTTACCCTAGAGTCTCTGGCCAATGTTAGCCAGTGAATGCACTATTATAGAAAGAAGGATCAACAGGTATAGTGCTGAAGTTAAGGAGAGGATCGAGAACGCATCCATATCTTAGCTGAAGTCAGTACCGTCAAGAGAGGGAAAAGAGAAACATCCTGCTTACCTCATGATATTCAGTAACCAGCCTTGGTCCAATTTTTCCGCCAACCTCAAAAAAAGACAGAAATTAAAGAAGAAACTCAGCAGGTCTGGCACCATCTGTGGAGAGAAAGCAGAGTTAACATTTCATGTTCAGTGACTATTTGTTTGACTTGCTTTGTTGTGGTGCTTTATCAGACAAATAGGGTTTTAGTTAGTCTTGGAAATGGCAGGAGTGTGTGTGGTTTATTAGATGCCATGATTTTATCAAATGATGTAATAAAATCAATGGGATTACTTCTCTCTTGTGTCTTATGATCTTATCAAATCTTGAATACCCGTATCATTCCACATACATTGAAAATCTTCAAAACCCTGTGGTAGTTGACCATGTTATCATTTGTGTAATTGATGGGGAATGTTGGTCAGGACATGAGAACTTTCTGCTGTTCTTCTGATAGTACCTTAGGATCTTCACAATCCACTTGAAATATCAGAAGCCGCAGGGAGGGATTTCATTGATGACCTCCCCATGAAGAATGCTAACTCATACTGCTTCAGGACACTGGGCAGTAGCAGCCTCGGTTAGACACTTAACCTCTTTATTGACGTGAATCCACAACCTGCTGAGCCTGTACCATTATGACCCATCCTCCGATGCTTCAGTTCCTTTCAGCCTTAAGCTTTTAAAGAAGTGTTTCTGTTCACATTAATGTGTCAAACCACAACATGTGGCAAGAATGATACAATTGAAAATCTGGATCCTGTGGTCTTGTTGTGGTATCCCCACTACCAATAAAATAACAGTAAAACACCACACAGTTACTAAAACAAAAGCAATACACTGCGGATGCTGGAAATCAGAATTTTTTTTAAAATTGCTAAAGAAACCCGAGTCTGGCAGCATCTATGAAGAGAGAAACAAAGTTAACATTTCAGGTTTAATACAGGCTATCTCTAAAAGGACAGCATCTTCTCTCTCCTTGCAGAGGAGTAATGAAGAATTGGAATGTAGCCAGTTATATCTCACTCACCACTTGCCTATTTTCTACCACCTCCAACTGGCGACAGAGACTGAACAACTTGTATGCTAACTGCCCTGTGCCTGGAGTAAAGAATTGAAAACAGTGGGAAAGAAGAAGATCGGAGATCAGAAGGACTCGAAATAAAGGGCACGTCGATGAATCCTGTGAACTGGTGCAATTAAACTGTGTTCCCTTTTTTCCTTCCACCTATAACATCTATATTTTTTGTTTGTCCGTGTCTGTCTGTCTGTGTGTAAGAGTTTAAATTAGAGAATTATAAGTTTTTTTTTGTCAGACATAATGCTTATTCCTTTGGGGGAAAAAAAGTAGTTTCTTGTGAAGTACATAAATCTAGTCCATGATTTCTATTAATCTGGACTTGTTAGTGGTGAAGCTTTTGTTGTTCCATCACCACTTGCTGCCAGCCCAGTCTGGCAGATTTATCCTTCAAGATTCTCATTAGTAATGGTGCTACCAAACCATTCTTGGCAATGGATATCCATGTCCCCCATTCAGAGTATATTTTGTGCCCTTTCTAAGTGGCATTCAATATAGAGGAGTACCAGTCATCAGCCGAGAATGAGGCTGTACGAGCTAATCAGGTTTCCTTGTTCATGTTTGAGCTGATGACCTGAGATTTCATTGTGCCTGAAGTCAATGTAGAATGCGGCTAGGTCCTCTCTGTTTCCTCTCTCTGTGCGACTGATTCATCACCTTTGATGAATCGTTCCTGCTGATGGGACAGGACAGATTGAGGGAAGTTATTGAGGTGTCTAGGTTGTTAGCTAGAAGGTATTATTGGATGAATATGATTGCGTCTGGCTGTGGCTTGCCTAGTCTAGGACAGCTGACTCTAATTTTGGTCCAGGTCCAAAATCGTCAATAAGGAGGATAAGAGCTTTGTTAATAAGGGCTTTACAAGGTCATCCAGGTTGGATACACATTATTGCTTTCGATAGCTAGGTC
This sequence comes from Chiloscyllium punctatum, assembly GCF_047496795.1. Classification (NCBI taxonomy): domain Eukaryota; kingdom Metazoa; phylum Chordata; class Chondrichthyes; order Orectolobiformes; family Hemiscylliidae; genus Chiloscyllium; species Chiloscyllium punctatum. The sequence goes on along the minus strand of NC_092748.1, from coordinate 117,496,739 downwards.
CCTGGTATATGGTTGAACCTGTTTTCATGTGTTTCAACTTCATTATACTGGCTGGTAAAACTGAGTGGCTTACTAGGCAATTTTAGGGGGCAATTAAGAGTCAACCACATTGAGTCAGAAGTCACATGTGAACCTGACAAAAACAGATTACAGATTTTATTCGCTGAAGATCATTAGTGAACCAGAGGGATTCTTATTATACTCCAATAATTTCAAAGTTATTCTTAGTGTGGCTAGAAAGGCAAATGTTTCTTTCTTAAGAGGCAGTCCTGGGACTTCCTTCATTTATCCAATTCAGTTGCTCACTGTGACAAATTTGGACTGTGCTGATAATCACAGAAGTTAAAGTGACCTTCTGCCTAAGATATGAATAGAGTGGACTTATTGTAGAAGAGAAATCATTAGATCTGAAAATCAATATCAAATCGTTCCAAATCTCAATGGACTGAACAGTCTGTTCATGTTCCTTATAGTCTTGTGGTCCCCATGCTAATGTGACAAGTGATCCTTGACTCTTCTGTTGAAGCAATTTTTGCAGGGATGTGACCATAACTTTTCTCAAAGGTTCCATATCTTTTTTCACCTTAATCTTTTGGAGGTTTTGTAGTTTCTAATCAGTTTGAGACATGACCACGTATTTGAGTTACCTGAGCTTCTGTGCTGATATTTATTGCCATCTCTAATTGGACTAGAACTGACCAGCTAATGCTATTTGGGGAGGGCAGTAAAGAGTCAGCTATATTGGTGAGGGTCTAGAGTCACAGGTAAGCCAGACCAGGTAAGGATAGCAGATTTCCTTCCTTAAAGGACTTCAGTGAATCAGATGAGTTTTTACGACAATAGGCAGTGATTACATGGCTGCCATTAAGCTAGCTTTCAATTCCAGATTTTCATTGATTCAGATTTCACTTTCTGTCAAAGTGAGATTCAAACCCATATTAGCAGATCATTGGGTCTCTGGATCACTAGTCCAGTTACAATGCCATTATGCTACCATCTCCCTGTAGCATTAATTACAGATGTCTAATCTCCTCTCCCCTCTGTCCACCAGGATGATCCAGAGTTCATTTATAGACATGGAGAACATGTTTGATCTCTTCCGTGAAGAACAGGAGGTAGGTGGCTTGCTTTTCTTAATAATAATTTGTCTTGTGACAATGCAACAGAGTAATAACAGAGGACCAGAACAGATGGAGTGGGGAAATTGGCACTCCAGGAAAAGGAGACATTTGGAAAGTAACTGTACTTATTAATTTCTGGCTCCTTTGTCATCTGCAGCTTCTGTCACTCCATCAATGAAGTTGTGTGGCCTTCAGCTACCTAAGCTCTCAGCTTTAGAATTCCTCCCTCATATGTTGTCACCCATTTAACATTGATGAACGTACTTAAACCTGCCTGCCTCACCAAGTCTTTGGTGACCTGTTGTTCTTTCAATCGATCAATGCTATGTCATATACTCCAGTAAAGCATCTTGAAAAGTGATGTCGCTCACATTTACTCCAAATTAGACTACTCAGACCCATTAGCATCATGGTAGCCACAAACCCACCAACACACGAAAACAGCAGCTAATGAACTTGAAAGACCCTATACAGACAACAAGCAAAGCTAATGTCATTTACAAAATACCATGCAAGAACTGTAACAACAGGCAGAAAACTAGCCACCAGGATACATGAACATCAACTAGCCATAATATGGGTCTGTCTAAATGCCTATTAAACATTGCTTTCATTATCTGCTTCCACCATCTCCCTGGCAGCACATTCCAGACATTACCACCATCTGCGTAAATAAAAATCTTGCTTTGCACATCTCCTTTACACTTTCCTCCTCACACTTTAAACCTACGCCCCCTAGTATTTAACATCTCCACCCTGGGTAAAAGACTCCGACTATCCAAGCTATCAATACCTCTCATAATTTTATACACTTATATTAGGTTACCCTTAAGCCTCCAGTGCTCTAGCGCAAACAGTCCAAGTTTGTCCAACCTCTCCTTCTAGCTAATACACTCCAATCAAGGTAACAGCATGATAAACCACATTTGCACTCTCCCCAAAGCCTCCACGTCTGTCCTATAGTGTGGCGACCAGAACTGAACACAGTATTCCAAATGTGATCTAAGGACAGTTGTTTTATACAGCTTCAACATGAGCTGTCAACTTTTATACTCCTTGCTCTGTCCAATGAAAGTAAGCATGCCCTATGCTGAATTTATCACCTTACCCGCCTGTGTTGCCACTTTCAGGGAGCTATCTTGTAGAAATCTTTCTCTCTATCAGTGCTCCTCAGGGTTCTGCCATTTACTATATACTATCCTCTTGCATTTGACCTTGCGATGCAATGCCTCACGCTTGTCCGGATTAAACTCATTTCTCTGCTCAACTATCCTGCTGTATCCTTTGGTAACTTTCCTCGTTACCCACAATGTCACCATTTTTCATGTTGTCTGCAAACTTACTGATCAGAGCATTTACATTTTCATCCAAGTCATTCATTTGATATTCAAACGTTCAACTGACATTCAGTTCAATCTATGTACCCAACTCTATCAGTGTGCCATTTCTGTAAAATAGAGCTGGGTCTGGGTGGTATACTCTTCGGAGGGTTGGTATAGACTCAATGCACCGAATGGCCTCTCCCTACACTGTAGGGATGCTATGATTCTATGATCTGGAACCTCCAGGGTTCTGCCGTGATACCTGAGCAGATCTGAAGAAGGCGACCATATCCATAGCAGCATTAATGCCTGGCATGAGACTTCATGGGAGTAGCACGGTGGCTCAGTCGGTAGCACTGCTGCCTCACAGCACCAGGGACCTAGGTTCGATTCCAGCCTCAGATGACTGTGGAGTTTGCACATTCTCCCCATGTCTGTGTGGGTTTCCTCCGGGTGCTCCAGTTTCCTCTAACAGTTCGAATATGTACAGGTTAGGTGGATTGACCATACTAAATTGCCCAATAATGCCCAGGGATGTGCAGACTAGATGGATTAGCCATGTATGGTATGATCTGCCTGTATAGCCCGCAAATCAACCCCTTTCACTGTATCAGGGTTACAGGGATGCAGTGGGTCTGGGTGGAATGCTGTTCAGAGGGTCACTGTGGTCTTAATGGGCTAAATGGCCTGCTTCCACACTGTCGGGCTTCTATACTGCATGCAGTTTGTGTGCGCCATCCCTACGTTCACATTCTTGCTACTCTGGATAAAGTAGGATCTCCTGAAGACCTCATTGGATTTATTAGTGATTACCTTATATCATGAAGCCTCCATCATAAGTTATAAAGGCCTTTGTAAGGTCACCCATAAGGAAAAAAAATCTGTTGTTCACCAGTCCATCTGTCCCCTCCCCTACCCGGTTAACTCAGGCACTTTACATCGAGAAGCAGTTGAGAAACCTTTGTTTAAACCTGTCAGGTGCCAAATTTGAGTTTGATTTATTGTTGTCACATGTACCGAGGTACAGGGGAAAGTTTTGTTTTGCATGCTATACAGACAGATCATACCATACGAAGTACATCAGGCTAACAGAACATAGTGCAGAGTACAGTGTTACAGCCACAGAGAAGGTGCAGAGAGAGATCAGAATTAACATTTGAGAAGCTGTTTTTGAATCTGTTTCTAGGTGTATTCAAATGTTTATATCTTCTGCCAGATGGAAGAAGGAGGAAAAGAGTATAACTGGGGTGGGAAGGGTCTTTGATTATATTGATTTTGCTTTCCTGAGGCAGTGGGAAGGACAGTTGGAATCAATAGATGGATGGTTGGTTTGCGTGATGGACTGGGCTGTGTTCACGAGTCTCTAGTTTCTTCCAGTCCTGGGAAGAGCAATTGTGATACCACGCAGTGATACATCCAGATACAATGCTTCCTCTGGTGTATCTATAAAAATTGGTAAGAGTCCTTACGGACGTGCCAAATTTCCCTAGCCTCCTGAGGAAGTACAGATGTTGTTGTGTACAGGGAACAGTGAGAGAGAGAATCGCTTTGTCATGTATAAATAAACACACTGAAGATGATCATTCTATATTTTCAGATTACTGATGACATCAATGCAGCAGATCTTATTTTCACAGTTGGAAAGGTGGAGTTTGATGAAGTTTATTTTAACTATGTTGATGGGTAAGTGAATAATATGCACAAAGGAAGATGGTTTTGGTTGTTTAAGGTCAATCATCTCTATCCCAAGAAATCACAGCAGCATTTCCTTGGGGTAGTATCCTCTGTCCAACTATCTTCACTGCTTTATCAATTTCCTCCCCTCCATAAGGTCAAAAGTGGAAATGTCTGCTGATGATTACACAACATTCAATAGCATTCGCGGCTCCTCAGACCATGAAGCAGCTCATGTTCATAGGTATCAAGACCTGGAAAGTGTTCAGGCTTGAGCTGACAAGTGGCAAGTATCAGTTGTGCCACATAATTGACAGGCAGTTATCTCAAACAAGAGAGTATCTAACCTTTGACACTCGATGATATTACCATCAATGAATCTCTTGTCAACTTCTTGGGTGTTACACTTGACCAGAAGCTAAACTGCAGATATCGTGTGGTAGAACAGAAAGTCAGAAGCTCGGAATTCTGCAGTGTGAAACTCCTCACTTGATTGTCGAATCAATGCCAGTACACCAAAGGCATAAGAGCAGAATTAGCCTATAGGGCTCATCAAATCTCCCCTGTCACTGAGTGAGATCACGGCTCATCTGAGAAACCTCAATTCCAATTTTCTGCCTTACCCTTATAACCCTTCATTCCCTCATTTGATTAAAACTCTGCTGAACATAAAAATGAAGAGTATAGGAGCGGGAGTAGGCCATTCAGCTCTTCATGGCTGATCATTCAACTCTGTCCACTGTTCCACTTTCACCCCATTTCTTTGATTCCTTTAGTCCTAAGCAAGCTATCTGCATCTTCCTTGAAAACATTCAATGTTTTGGTCCCAACCATATTCTCTGGCAGAGATTTTCACATTATCACCACTATCTGGATGAAGATATTTCTTCTCGTCTGTTCTGAAAGGCTTTATTCAGAAACCGTGACTCCAGATTCTGGACTGCCCGGTCTTCAAGAACATCTTTCCTGGACGTACCCAGTCTAATCCTCATACAGTCATAGAGATGTACAGCATGGAAACAGACCCTTCGGTCCAACCTGTCCATACCGACCAGATATTCCAACCCAATCTAGTCCCACCTGCCAGCACCTGGCCCATATCCCTCTAAAGCCTTCCTATTCATTTACCCATCCAAATGCCTCTTAAATGTTGCAATTGTACTAGCCTCCACCACTTCCTCTGGCAGCTTATTCCATACACGTACCACTCTCTGCATGAAAATGTTGTCCCTTAGGTCTCTTTTATATCTTTCCCCTCTCACCCTAAACCTATGCCCTCTAGTTCTGGACTCCCCCACCCCAGGGAAAAGACTTTGCCTATTTATCCTATCCATGCCCCTCATAATTTTGTTAACCTCTATAAGGTCACCCCTCAGCCTCCGATGCTCCAGAGAAAACAGCCCCAGCCTGTTCAGCCTCTGCCTGTAGCTCAAATCCTCCAACCCTGGCAACATCCTTGTAAATCTTTTCTGAACCCTTTCAAGTTTCACAACATCTTTCCGATAGGGAGGAGACCAGAATTGCACGCTATATTCCAACAGTGGCCTAACCAATGTCCTGTATAGCCGCAACATGACCTCCCAACTCCTGTACTCAATACTCTTGACCAATAAAAGAAAGCATACCAAACGCCTTCTTCACTATCCTATCTACCTGTGACTCCACTTTCAAGGAGCTATGAACCTGCACTCCAAGGTCTCTTTGTTCAACAACACTCCCTAGGACCTTACCATGAAGTAGGTAAATCAATGTTTCGGGCAAAAGCCCTTCATCAGGTTTTTGCCTGAAACGTCAATTTTTCTCCTCCTCGGATGCTGCCTGACCTGCTGTGCTTATCCAACACCACTCTAATCTACACTCTGACTTCCAGCATCTGTAGTCCTCACTTTTGCCTTACCATTAAGTGTATACGTCCTTCTAAGATTTGCTTTGCCAAAATGCAGCACCTTGCATTTATCTGAATTAAACTCCATCTGCCACTTCACAGCCCTTTGGCTCATCTGATCAAGATCCCGTTGTAATCCGAGGTAACCTTCTTCGCTGTCCACCACACCTTCAATTTTGGTGTCATCTGCAAACTTACTAACTATACCTGCTATGCTCGCATCCAGATCTTTTATGTAAATGACAAAAAGTAGAGGACCCAGCACCGATCCTTGTGGCACCCCACTGGTCACAGGCCTCTATTCTGAAAAACAACCCTCCACCACCACCCTCTGTCTTCTACCTTTGAGCCAGTTCTGTATCCAAATGGCTAGTTAGAACATAGAACATAGAACAATACAGCACAGAACAGGCCCTTCGGCCCACGATGTTGTGCTGAACTTCTAACCTAGATTAAGCACCCATCCATGTACCTATCCAAATGCCGCTTAAAGGTCGCCAATGATTCTGATTCTACCACTCCCACGGGCAGCGCATTCCATGCCCCCACCACTCTCTGGGTAAAGAACCCACCCCTGACATCTCCCCTATACCTTCCACCCCCTGTATTCTGTGAGATCTAACCTTCCTAACCAGTCTCCCATGGGGAACCTTGTCGAACACCTTACTGAAGTCCATATAGATCACATCTACCGCTCTGCCCTCCTCAATCCTGTTAAAATTGAATAGGTTTCTGTGAGATCCATCCTCATTCTTCTAAACTCTAGTGAACTTGTCCTAACCAAGCCAATTTCTGCCCATATGACAGTCCTGCAGTCCCAGGAATCAGTCTGGTAAACACTCTGCTATACACTCCCTCAATAACCAGGATATCATTCCTCAGCTAAGGAGACCAAAACTGCATGCAGTATTCAAGGTGTGATCTTACCAGTGCCCTGTAAAGTTGCAGCAAGATATCCCAGCTCCCGTCATTGAACTCTTTCACTATGAAACCCAACATTATCATTTGCCTTCTTCACCACCCACTGCATCTGCGTGCTTACTTTCAGTGACTGGTGCACGAAGGCTCCCAGGTCTTGTTGCATCACCCACTTCCCAAATTTATTGTCATTCAGATGAAAATCTGTCTGCCTGCTATCAAAGTGGATAACTTCACACTTATACACATCATATTGTAACCACCAGGAGTCAGTTAGCATAGTTGGCTGGACAGCTGGTTGGCAAAGCAAAGTGATGCCAACAACATGGGGTTCAATTCCCATACCAAGAAGGACTCTCCTTCTTAACCTCTCCCAACACCTGAGACATGGTAACTCTCAGGTTAGGTAAAAACAATCACCAGTCGTGTCTCTGTGTTGACAAAGCACTCATATATGGTCTGTGGCAACTTTACCTTTTATTTCATCTGCCATGTATTTGCCCACTTCTTTAACATTTCTGAAACACACTGAAGCTTCTTTGTAAATAATTATAGCCCCAGCACTGATTCCTCTGGCACTCCACTATTGCCATCATAAAAGTGTTTTCTTTATTCTAACTCTTTGCCTTTTATGAGTTAGTCAATCCTCTAGCAATGCTAATATACTACCCCTGACATCATTGGCTCTTATCCTCTAAGTTGCCTTATGTGTGATATCTTATTGAATGCTTTTTTGGAAATCCAAATATATTACATTCATTGATTGCCCTTTATCTAACTTTCATGTTACCTCCTCAAAGAACTGTAATAAATTTCCCCTTGAAGCTGTGCTGATTCTGCTTAATTATACTCTGTATTTCTAAATGCTCTGCTATTACCTCCTTTAGAGTTGACTCTAAAGTTTTCCCAATAATAATTTTTAAGCTAACAAGCCGACAGTTACCTTTACTCGATCTCCCTCTCCTTTGAATACAGATGTTATATGGACAGTTTTCTAGTGCTTTTGGACTTTTCCAGAATCAATGGATTCTTGGAAGATTATCATCATGCATCCACTGTAGCTACTTCCTTTGACTTCTTCGGATTCAGTCCATCAGGTTCAGGGGATGGTACAAGGCACAGGTCATAAGTGTGATAGAATATGCTTCTTTTGCCTGGATAGGTGCATCTTCAGTAACAATCAAGAAGGTTAACACCATCCAAGAAAAAGCAGTTACATCCAAATTCACCCCCTTTATCACCAATGCACAGTGGTCAATGCACTGTACTAACTCACTAAGGCTTCTCAGACACCTTCTCTGTCACCCACAACTGTACCATCCAAAAGGACAACTACAGCAGGCTTGAAGAAAATTGCTGTCTGATTGGTCACGTTCAGTCTAGGAGGTTGCACGATGAGTCCAGTAACACTCGAGAGGACAAAGCAAACTGCTCAATTGGAACAACACCCACAATGTTTATTCTCTCCACCACTGATGCTCAGTAGCAGCTGTGTATGCCATCTCCAAAATGCACTGCAGAAATTTACCAAGCCTCCTTAGATAGCATCTTTCAAACTCTGAACCACTGCCATCTAGAAGGATAAGGGCAGTTAATAAGAACATAAGAGCTAGAGGCAGGAGTAGGCAGTTCAGCCCTACAAGCCTACAATTTAATACAATGATAGTTAATATCCTCTGTGCCTCACTTCCACCTGGAATGTGATACATGGGGACGCCACTACCTGCAAGTTTTTCTCCAAACCCCTCACCATCCTGACTTGGAAATATATCACCATTCTTTCACTGTTACTCAGTCATGATCCTGGGTCTCTTGCCCTAGTGGCAAATGGACTGCAGTGGTTTACAAAGACAGCTCACCATTGTCTTGAGGGCAATTAGGAATAGGCAATAAAGGCTTGCCCAGGCAAAAAAGCCGACATAACATGAATGAATAAAAAAAATCCAAAAATAACTCAACCTTTAGTTGCCTTCTCAACATATTGTTCTGGAATGAAAATATGTGGTGCTGATAAAGCACAGCTGGTCAGGCAGCATCTGAGGAGCAGGAGAGTCGACATTTCGAGCGTAAGCCCTTCATCAGGAATGTTGGGTGGGGGGCCCAAGGGGGCTGAGAGATAAATGGGAGGGGGCTGGGACTGTGGGGAAAGCAGCTGGGAATGCAATAGATAGATGAAGTGGGGGGTGATGAAGATAGGTCAGAATGAAGGGTGGAGCAGATAGATGGGAAGGAAGATGTCCTTCTGCCCTATCACCATCAACCCCCAACTTTATCTACCTATTGCATTCCCAATTACCTTCCCCACAGTCCCAGCCCCCTCCCATTTATCTCTCAGCCCCTTTGGGTCCCACACCCAACATTTCTGATGAAGGGCTTATGCTCGAAATGTCGACTCTCCTGCTCCTTGGATGCTGCCTGACAGGCTGTGCTTTTCCAGCGCCACACCTTTTGACTCTGATCTCCAGCATCTACAGTCCTGACTTTCTCCAGATTGTTCTAGAAACCCAACATGTACACTGTCCAGGAATTTATCCTCCAGAGCATTACTGCTGACTAATTCCCTCAGTCAGCAGGATCAGGACCAACTCGCAGCTGAGGTCATATTGTGACATATTCTATCTCTGCAATCCTGCTCTCTACTTCTATCATACTCAGTAAATTCTTTCCCTTTATACCCAATGGTATCATACCAAAAATGTAACATATTTTAAATTCCATTACATTAAATCCAAGCAAACAGCTGCTTAACAAATCTAGCATGCTGTTCTCTTACATCTCTTACCTTGTCATATTCTGTTCTGTTACCCTAATGCGCTTTGTATGCTATGATCTGCCTGTACTGCACACAAAATGACACTTTTCACTGTACTTAGGTACATGTGACAACAATAAATCAAATCGGACATTTCTTGGTGTGACTAATAAATCTTTGCAATGCAAAAAAAAACATGTTAGTAAAAGAGTTTATTACTTTCCATGTTCCATTTCCTGCTGTAAAGCTGGTTTTCAGTATCTAACTAATGTGCATGAATTTCAGTCTTTGAGGCTTCACAGCGGGAACTTTATCAAATGCTTTCTGTAAGTTGAACTAAATAATGGCAACTGGGGAGCCAGTATTTACTAGTTTAATCTCAAATTTGAACTCTAGCAGATTATGCCAACTGCCTGTTTTAAATATATTAGCTAGGCTAAAGGGATTTAAATCTGTGAATGGTCATTTGAGAGTCAGGCAGCAAGACCAACAATGATGGGTAATTGGTGAGTGGGATAATTTAAGAGTGGTAATAGTTTTTTTTTTAAATTATGTGAGTACTAACCTCATTTTCTGAACCAATACTTAGTAGTAGAAATGTAAAAATGAATAAACTCTCAAGTAAAACCATCTTTAAAAATTAAATGATAATAGGTTTGCCCGATACTGCATTTCCATGTGTAAGTTTTCAATGTGCTGAAGGTTACTGATTTACTTGAATATTTGAAAACCTGTATAATATTATTTGGGTGTTAGATATTCATGATCACAATGCTGTCTTTGGAGGAATGCCCCATTTGGCACCGAGGAGCGTAAAGCAGTTTCAGACAAATGGGACAGTGTAATTCTCAATCAACGATGGTCTCCTAATCCCATTAACATTTTAATATTTTTCTCTTACAGAAATGAAATCTTGCATGGCATATCATTCACTGTTCAACCTGGACACACAATGGCTCTAGTAAGTTTATTGCAATATGTTAGCAATATGCCATCAAACGTTGTTCAATTTGTATTTTTTATATCAGTGAAATTAAATCAGATTTTCACAAATATTCATGAACCTATTTCTCACCCAGGTGGAAGGCCCTCATTTAATTCTAATCTGAGTAGAGTGTCCCACCCTCCCCTTCATCTAGAGAGCCACCTGATATCCAGTTGGTGATGCATATGAAACTAAGAATCAGGAGCAGGATACCTGGTTCCTGATATGTTTGTAGCTGAACTGATGGTGGCCTCAACTTTATTTTTCAGTCTACTACCTAAACCCTTTTGACTCCCTTTACATCAGGAGTCCTTCTACCTTGGCCTTAAAATAAATTAATTGATGCTGCTTGCATTGCCGTCTTGGGAAGAGAATTCCACGGTTGAACAATAATCTGAGAAAAGATATCACCTCTGTTTTTATATGGGCAATATCTTAATTTTAAATTGATTTGATTTATTAATGTCGGACGTACTGCACCTAAATTGGAAGGGGACTAATATACTAGCAGGGAGATTTGCTAGAGCTGCTCGGGAGGATTTAAACTAGTAAGTGGGGGGGATGGGACTCAGGGAGATAGTGAGGAAAGAAATCAATCTGAGACTGGTACATTTGAGAACAGAAGTGAGTCAAACAGTCAGGGCAGGCAGGGGCAAGGTAGGAGTAATAAATTAAACTGCATTTATTTCAATGCAAGGGGCCTAACAGGGAAGGCAGATGAACTCAGGGCATGGTTAGTAACATGGGACTGGGATATCATAGCTTACAGAAACATGGCTCAGGGCTGAGCAGGACTGTTCCAGGATACAAATGCTACAGGAAGGATGTAAAGGGAGGCAAGAGAGGAGGGGGAGTGGCGTTCTTGATAAGGGATAGCATTACAGCTGTGCTGAGGGAGGATATTCCCGGAAATACATCCAGGGAAGTTATTTGGGTGGAACTGAGAAATAAGAAAGGGATGATCACCTTATTGGGATTGTATTATAGACCCCCTAATAGTCAGAGAGAAATCGAGAAACAAACTTGTAATGAGATCTCAGCTATAAGAATAATAGGGTAGGGGTTCTAACTTTCCAAACATAGACTGGGACTGCCATAATGTTAAGGGTTTAGATGGAGAGGAATTTGTGAAGAGTGTACAAGAAAATTTTCTGATTCAGTATGTGGATGTACCTACTAGAGAAGGTGCAAAACTTGACCTACTCTTGGGAAATAAGGCAGGACAAGTGACTGAGGTGTCAGTGGGGGTGCACTTTGGGGCCTGCGACAATAATTCCATTAGATTTAAAATAGTGATGGAAAAGGATAGACCAGATCTAAAAGTTGAAGTTCTAAATTGGAGAAAGGCCAATCTTGATGGTATTAGGCAAGAATTTTCAAAAAGTGATTGGGGGCAGATGTTCACAGGTAAAGGGACAGCTGTAAAATGGGTAGCCTTCAGAAATAAGATAACGAGAATCCAGAGAAAGTATATTCCTGTTAGGGTGAAAGGAAAGGCTGGTAGGTATAGAGAATGCTGGATGACTAAAGAAATTTAGGGTTTGGTTAAGAAAAAGAAGGAAGCATATGTCAGGTTTAGACAGGATAGATCGAGTGAATCCTTAGAGTAGAAGGGAAGTAGGAGTATACTTAAGAGGGAAATCAGGAGGGCAAAAAGGGGACATGAGATAGCTTTGGCAAATAAAATTAAGGAGAATCCAAAGGGTTTTTACAAATACATAAAGGACAAAAGGGTAACTATGGAGAGAATAGGGCCCCTCAAAGGTCAGCAAGGTGGCCTTTGTGTGGAGCCACAGAAAATGGGGAGATACTAAATGAATATTTTGCATCAGTATTTGCTGTGGAAAAGGATATAGAAGATATAGATTGTAGGGAAATAGATGGTGACATCTTGCAAAATGTCCAGATTACAGAGGAGGAAGTGCTGGATGTCTTGAAATGGTTAAAGGTGGATAAATCCCCAGGACCTGATCGGGTGTACCCGAGAACTCTGTAGGAAGCTAGAGAAGTGATTGCTGGGCCTCTTGCTGAGATATTTGTATCATCGATAGTCACAGGTGAGATGCCGGAAGACTGGAGGTTGGCTAACGTGGTGCCATTGTTTAAGAAGGGTGGTAAGGACAAGCCAGGGAACTATAGACCAATGAGCCTGACATCGGTGGTGGGCAAGTTGTTGGAGGGAGTCCTGAGGGACAGGATGTACATGTATTTGGAAAGGTAAGGATTGATTAGGGATAGTCAACATGGCTTTGTTCGTGGGAAATCATGTCTCACAAACTTGATTGAGTTTTTTTTTGAAGAAGTAACAAAGAGGATTGATGAGGGCAGAGTGGTAGATGTGATCTATATGGACTTCAGTAAGGCGTTCGACAAGGTTCCCCATGGGAGACTGGTTAGCAAGCTTAGATCTCATGGAATACAGGGAGAACTAGCCATTTAGATACAGAACTGGCTCAAAGATAGAAGACAGAGGGTGGTGGTGGAGGGTTGTTTTTCAGACTGGAGGCCTGTGACCAGTGGAGTGCCACAAGGATCGGTGCTGGGTCCTCTACTTTTTGTCATTTACAGAAATGATTTGGAAGTGAGCATAAGAGATACAGTTAGTAAGTTTGCATATGACACCAAAATTGGAGGTGTAGTGGATAGCAAAGAAGGTTACCTCAGATTACAACAGGATCTTAACCAGATGGGCCAATAGGTGAGAAGTGGCAGATGGAGATTAATTCAGATAAGTGAGAGGTGTTGCATTTTGGGAAAGCAAATCCTAGCAGGACTTATACACTTAATGGTAAGGTCCTAGGGAGTGTTGCTGAACAAAGAGACCTTGGAGTGCAGGTTCATAGCTCCTTGAAAGTGGAGTTGCAGGTAGATAGGATAGTGAAGAAGGCATTTGGTATGCTTTCCTTTATTGGTCAGAGTATTGAGTACAGGAGTTGGGAGGTCATGTTGCGGCTGTACAGGACATTGGTTAGGCCACTGTTGGAATATTGCATGCAATTCTGGTCTCCTTCCTATCAGAAAAATGTTGTGAAACTTGAAAGGGTTCAGAAAAGATTTACAAGGATGTTGCCAGGGAAGGAGGATTTGAGTTATAGGGAGAGGCTGAACAGGCTGGGGCTGTTTTCCCTGGAGCGTCGGAGGCTGAGGGGTGACCTTTATAGAGGTTTACAGAATTATGTGAGGCATGGAAAGGGTAAATAGGCAAAGTCTTTTCCCTGGGGTCAGGGAGTCCAGAACTAGAGGGCATAGGTTTAGGGTGAGAAGGGAAAGATATAAAAGAGACCTAAGGGGCAATGTTTACACATAGAGGGTGGTAAGTGTAAGGAATGAGCTGCCAGAGGAAGTGGTGGAGGCTGGTACAATTACAGCATTTAAGAGGCATTTGGATGGATATATGAATAGGAAGAGTTTGGAGGAATATGGACTGGTTGCTGGCAGGTGGGACTAGATTGGGTTGGAATATCTGGTCGGCATGGACGGGTTGGACCCGAAGGGTCTGTTTCCATGCTGTACATCTCAATGACTCTATGACATGTACTGAGATACAGTGAAAAGTATTTTTCTGAGTGCTAACCAGACAAACCATACCTTATATAAGTACATCAGGGTAATAGAGCAGAATGCAAAGGTGCAGAGATCAACTTTAATACATGAGAGATCCATTATTAAATCTGATAACAGTGAGAAAAAAACTGTTTTTAAATCTGTTAGTGTAGAAGTGTGGTGCTGGAAAAGCACAGCAGGTCAGGCAGCATCTGAGACGCAGGATACGCAGAATTGACGTTTCAGGCGTAATTCCTGATGAAGGGCTTGTGCCCGAAATGTCGATTCTGCTGCTCCTCGGATGCTGCCTGACCTGCTGTGCTTTTCCAGCACCACACTCTCGACTCTGATCTCCAGCATCTGCAGTCCTCACTTTCTCCTCTATAAATCGGTTAGTACATGTTTTCAAACCTTTGTATCTTCTGCCCAATGGAAGATGGTGGAGCAGGGTGATTTAGCAGTTTGGATCAGAAGTTGGCTAGCTGAAAGAAGATAGAGGATGGTGGATGATGGGAAATGTTCATCCTGGAGTTCAGTTACCTGTGCTGTGCTGAACCGCAAGGATCTGTTTTGGGTCCACTGCTGTTTGTCCCGTTTATAAATGACCTAGATGAGGGCATAGAAGGATGGGTTAGTAAATTTGTGAATGACACTTAAGGTCAGTGGAGTTGTGGATAGTACTGAAGGATGTTGCAGGTTACAGAGGGACTTACATAAGCTGCAGAGCTGGGCTGAAAGGTGGCAAATGGAGTTTAATCCTGTTGCTCCTTCCAAAGTGAATCATCTCACACTTCACTGCATTAAAGAGCACTGGGCTAATGGTAAGGTTCTTGGTGGTGTAGATGAGCAGAGATATCTCGGTGTCCATGTACATAGATCCCTGAAAGTTGCTACCCAGGTTGTTAAGATTGTTAAGGTGAAAGTGAGAACTGCAGTTGCTGGAGATCAGAGTCAAGATTAGAGTGGTGCTGGGAAAGCACAGCAGGTCAGGCAGTATCCGAGGAGCAGGAAAATCAACGAAAATCGACCAAGGGCTTTTGCTCGAAACATCGATTTTTCTTGCTCCTAAGATTGTTAAGAAGGCATATGGTGTGTTAGCTTTTATTGGTAGAGGGATTGAGTTTCAGAACTATGAGGTCATGCTGCAGCTGTACAAACTCTGATGCGGCCACACTTGGAGCATTGCGTACAGTCCTGTTCACCGCATTATAGGAAGGATAATGGATGTGGAGGCTTTGGAAAACATTCAGAGGAGATCTACTCTGATTTTGCCTGGTATGGAGGGAAGTCTTCTAAGGAAAGGCTGAGAGACTTCAGGCTGTTTTTGTTAGAAGAAGATTGAGAGATGACTTAATTGAGACATACAGGAAAACCAGAGGGTTGGATAGGGTGGACAGTATGACCCTTTTTCCTCGGGTGGTGATGGCTAGCAAGAGGTGACATGGCTTTAAGTTGAGGGGTGATCGATATAGGACAGATGTCAGAGGTAGTTTC
Organism: Chiloscyllium punctatum; assembly: GCF_047496795.1. Classification (NCBI taxonomy): domain Eukaryota; kingdom Metazoa; phylum Chordata; class Chondrichthyes; order Orectolobiformes; family Hemiscylliidae; genus Chiloscyllium; species Chiloscyllium punctatum. The sequence goes on along the minus strand of NC_092748.1, from coordinate 117,481,045 downwards.
TTTACTCAGAGCAGTAGGGACATGGAATGCAATGCCTGCAACAGTTGTAGATTCGCCAACTTTAAGGGCATTTAAATGGTCATTGGATAAACATATGGATGAAAATGGATTAAAGTGGTGCTGGAAAAGCACAGCAGTTCAGGCAGCATCCAAGGAGCATGAAAATCGACGTTTTGGGCAAAAGCCCTTCCTCAGGAATACAGCTATATGGATGAAAATGGAATAGTGTAGGTTAGGTAGGTTTTAGATTGGTTCCACAGGTTGGCACAACATCAAGGGCTGAAGGGCCTGTACTGCAGTGTAATATTCTATGTTCTAGAGTATAACTGGGGTAGGAGGAGTCTTTGATTATGTTGGCTGCTTTCCCAAGGAGAAATATTGCTGTTTCTGTGCCCCATAACTCTGTGACTCTGTTATAGTATATACAGAATGATGGAAGTTGTCATCAGTAGTGGTATTGAGCAGCACCTGCTCAGTGACAGCCAGTTTGGATTCTGTCCGGGCCACTCAGCTCCTGACTGCATTATAGCTTCGGTTCAAACATGGAGGCGAGGTGAGAGTGATTGCCCTTGATGTCAAGGCCATATTTGATCGCATGTGGCATCAAGGAGTTCATGTTAAAATGTAACAAGATCTGGGCAATATCCAGGTTTGGGCTGACAAGTGACAAGTAACGTTTGTGCTGCACAAGTGCCAGGCTATGACCATTTCCAATAAGGAATAATCTAACCCCTGCCCCTTGACATTCAGAGGTGTTGCCATCAACGGATCCACCACTACCTACATTCTTAGGATTACCTTTGAAAGTCAACTCATCACAAAAGTACAGTGACTACAAGAGCAGGTCAGAGACTAAGAATACTGCACCAAGTAATTCACCTCCTGACTCCCCAAAGCCTGTCCTTCATCTGCAAGGCACAAGTCAGGAGTGTGATGGAATACTTCTGCATTTGCCTGGGTGGGTGTAACGCCAATAACACTGAAAAAGCTTGACACCATCCAGGATGCAGCAGCAAGTTTGATTGGCACTGCATCCCTCCACCACCAATGCTCAGTAGCAGCAGTGTACAAGCTACAAGATGCACTGCAGAAATTCACCAAAGATCCTCACCACCTTCCAAACTCACAGCCACTTCCATCCAGAGGGACACGGGTAGCAGATATATGGGAACACCAACACCTGCAAGTTCCCTTTCAAGTCACTTACCATCCTGACTTGGAACTATATCGCCGTTTTTCACTGTCACTAGGTCAAAATCCAGGAATTCCCTCCCTAAGGGCATTGTGGATCTAAGTACAGCACATGGACTGCAGCGATTCAAGAAGACAGCTCAACCCCACCTTCTCAAGGGGCAACGAGGGATGGGCAGTAAAAATGCTGTCTTGTCAGCAAAGTGTCTTATGACTGAATAACTAAAGTATTTGCTTTTTTTTTTATTCCTTGATGAAATCTGCTGTGGGTTTATCTTAGATATTGGGCACAGTTGAGCATTGGCCATAGTGATTTAAGTTGGTCATATTTCTTCCCATTAGGGATGTGCCATATGGCTAGATGTTACATCCTATATCCTGAGCTGTTATTTTACGCAGTAAATTTGGATATAGCACGTTATCAAAAGCCTTGTGGTATCCAGGTAGACCAAATCAGTTTCCCTTTTATTGATAAAAACTGAAAGAACAGCGGATGCTTTAAAACTGAAATTGCTGGAAAAGCTCAGCAGGTCTGGCAGCACCTGTGGAGAGAAAGCAGAGTTAATGTTTTGGGTCAAGAATAGTTCTGAGGAAGGTCACTCGGTCCGAAACGTTAACTCTGATTGCTCCCCACAGAGGCTGCCAGACCTGCTGAGCTTTTCCAGCAATTTCTGTTTTTGTTCCCTTTTATTGATGTTGCTTGTTAATTCCTCAAAGAGCTTTAATAAGTGCAGTTGAACATTACTTTCTTTTCACAAAACTATTTCATTAAGATTTTCTGAGTGATCTGCAACAACCTCCTTACCAATAGATTCTAACCTTTCACAAATGTTTGACCAACGGGTTTGTGATTTTCTGATTTATTTCTTCATCCTCGTTTGAATAAAAGGTGTTACATTTGCTATTTTCTAAACCAATAGGAGCTTTCCAGAATCTTGGGAATTTTGGAAAATTAAAGCAATGCTGCTACTCTCTGCAGCCACTTCTTTTCAGACCTTGGGATGAGATCAGTCAGGTCTCTGGGATTTGTCACTTTTTGGTTCGAAAAGTATTTCTCAGTGTTCATTTCCTGATGATTATACAGTTGTCCTGTTGTGCTACTGTTAAAACCATAAGGAAAATATACAGGAGGAGGCTGTTAGGCTCCTTAAGCCTGCTTCACCAATCCTGGCTGTTCCAGCATTCCTCACGTTCACTTCACTGTGATTTTACCATAAATCCCACAAGTGGAACCATCCTCTCAGTATTTGCCCTAACAATTGCCTTAAGAATCCTGTACGTTTCAATAAGTTTATTTTTCATTCTTCTAAACTCCAGTGAATGGAGTCCCAATCTTTTTGACCTTTGCTCCTAAGACAATTCCTCCATACCCAGGATCATCCTCATGAACCTTCTCAGAACTGCCTCCAAAGAAAATACATTGTTTCCTAAATAAGTCTGTCCCTTTCACTACCTAATTTACAAGTATTTTGTGAGCATTATTTATGTCTTCTATAGTGATAAATTATATGATTGACTCAAATCAAGCACATGGACCATGATCATTATTTTCATGGGCAGTATCCATTGGAAGGCCGAAGGGCCTGTTTCTATACTGTATCGTTCCTTGTTCTCGTTCTTGGTTGCATCATTAACACTTGGTATGGCTCAAAGAGAAGACCCACCACATCATTAAGGGATGAGCAATGAATGCAGTCTTGTGGTAATGGCCACATTCCAAGAAGGAACTTGAATCAAAAGTCTATGGGAAAGTGGAGTTTCCATTCCAGAACATCAATTTATGCCAGAAGTGATTTTTGCAATAGGATGGACTCATATAGATCCCAACTAGTTCTCTTCTAACGTGCAGTTTATTAGTTTGTCCTGTCTTTATATCAACCTATTACCCTACTTGCACATCCCTCACTTCCACATTTTCCAGTTATTGCATTGAGCCTTTCCCTATCTCATCCCAATCAATCTTTCACTGCCACAACTGGACCTATTATTCTTTCCTTCATTGACGGAGCAAATTTCCTGTTAAGAGGCAAGATAAAATTTGTTTTTTATTTGTGTTGGTCTATTAAAGTGAATAAGATGAAAAATGCATATGTCATTTGTATACATTTAATGAGACAAATATTCTAAATCACAAGTACAAGAAAACGGATTATTGAACTTTGTTCAGCACAGAACATTATTCATTAACTAAACAGTCCAGTATTTATATTTTACTCTAGGTTGGCCCCTCCGGGTCAGGGAAAAGCACCATCATCCGATTGCTCTTCCGATTTTATGATGTCAAGGGAGGCTGCATTAAAATTGATGGCCAAGACATTGCCAAGGTAAATGCCGATACTTTATTCTAAAGAAAAGACAACAGCTTTTATTATTTTCTAACATTGAGACTGAAACAATCTCTGTCCCAAATGGCCCTCATGTCTGACCAGCACCTCCATGGAACAAACTGTGTGTTGATCTTAAGTAAAACTATCACAGTAGGGAACTGCTACAACATAGCATGAGAACAGGATAGAGAGAAAATGAGTAAGAGTGGCAAAAAAGTGAGGAGTGAGAAAAAAAAAGACTGAAATTGTTGAAAAGATCACCGAGAGGAAAGAAAGATCAGATTGAGGGAACAAATGGAAGTTGGGGAGAAAAGATAACAATCTTGAAATTTAGAGGGAGAGAAAGGTGGAGAGGAGTGTAGAGATAAAAAGAATAAGAGACAACAAACAGACAAAGCTTGAGTGAAGAGAACCTGCAGTTTCTACATCTTGTTCTGTCGATTGGAGATCCTATTTTGCTCATACACCAATCCAATCCCGTTTTGTCAGCTATACCCCTCCTTAGTTGCCTATTTTTCGCATGTTGAATATCTTTTAGTATTAGTTCCCAATCTTGGTAAATCTGCAATCATCATGTGATAACGGCAATTGAATCATTCTCTTTCATGTCTGTTTTTGTCATCAGTTCACCAATCGAGTTGCAAATCCTGCATGCATTCAGAGTGCTATTAATTCTGCCTTTTTAACATACCTGGAGTTTGACCCTGCTTGATCTTAAGAACTCGTTTCTGCTGCTTTCTATTTTCATTTACAGCTGTTCTACTTCTGAGAACCAGCGTTTTGTTAAAAACTTCTATCTGAATTCCCTCTAAGGTCTTATTCCCCTGACAATCGGGCTTAAACTCTCCCTAACAGCGCTAGCAAATCCCACTGCAAGAATATTAGGTCCTGCTAAGGTGTAATGTGTACAGGTCTCAATACCCCAGAAACCTAATGTCCTCCTTTTTAACCCATTTTTCCAACCATGTCTGTTTATCTCTCTCATTCTTTTTATCTCTACACTCCTCTCCATCTTTCTCTGCCTCTATATTTCAAGATTGTTATCTTTTCTCCCTAACTTCCTGAAGTCTAATGTCCTCCTTCCTGATCCATTTTTTCCAACCATGTGTTCAGTAGCTCACCTTTCTAGTTTTATACTCAGTGGTATTGGAAGTAATCCTGAGATCATGGTCTTAGATCTCCTGCTTTTCATGATCCTTTAACATGATCCTTTAACTATCAATTTGTCTATGAGTATTGCCCGTCCATCCTTCTTTAGCCCCAGCTATGCAGCTGAACTGCTTGTGGTTACTCAAACTTGGCTGTTCAGAGTTCTGCAAGTACATTCAGAGCAAAAAAGGAGCTAGGGAGAAAATAGTGCCCCATAAAAAATCAATGAGACTGACAATGTGTGGAGCCACAGGAGGTGGGTGAGATACCAAACAAATTACTGTGGAGAAAGATGCAGAAGCTAGGGAAGTTCATGAACTAAATACTGGTTATCTTGGAAAAAGGATGTTCTGGAGGTCTTAAAATGCCTAAAGGTGGGTAAATTCCCAGGACCTGATCAAGTGTATCCCAGACTATTGTGGGAAGCCAGGGGAGACATTTTGAGGCTTAGCAGGGATATTATATCATTGATAGCCATGGGTGAGGTGACAGAAGACTTGGAGGGTGGCTAATGCCGTGCCTTTATTTCAAAAAAAGGCTGCAAGAGGAATCCAGGGAACTATAGATCCTTAAGCCTTTCATCAGTGGTGGGTAAGTTTTGGAGGGAATTCTCAGAGACCGGATTTACATGCAATTGGAGTGGCAAGGACTGATTAAGGATAGCCAACATGGCTTTGTGTGTGGGAAATCGTGTGTCACAAGCTTGATTGAATTTTTTGAGATATGATCAAGAGGATAAATGAGAGCAAAATGATAGACATTGTCTGCATGGACTTCAGCAAGGCGTTTGACAAGGTGCTGCATGATAGACTGGATAGTAAGGTTGGATCTCATGGGATGCAAGGAGAGCGAGCTAATTGGATGCAAAATTGGCTTGACTGTAGAAGGTTGTTTTTCAGACTGGAGACCTGTGACCAGTAGAGTTCTGCCAGATCAATGTTGGGTCCACTGCTTTTTGTCATTTATATGAACAATTTGGTTGACACCAAAATTGGTGGTATATTGGACAGTGAAGACGGTCATTTAAGAGTACAGTGGGATCTTGGCCAGCTACGCCAATAGCCAAAGGATGGCAGATGGAGTATAATTTAGATAAATGCCAGGTGTTGCATTTTAGTAATGATGAGGTGCTGAGGGGGTGGACAGAGTTAAACCTCACAAGACACCAGGTGATAGTCCAACAGGTTTATCTGAAAGTACCAGCTTTCAGAGCACTGCTCCTACATAACCACCTGATGAAGTAGCAGCACTCAAAGTTAGTGCTTCCAAATAAACCTGTTGGACTATAGTCTGGTGTTGTGTGATTTTTAGCATTTTAGTAAGACAAACCAGGGCAGAACTTGCACAGTTAATGGTAGGATCTTGGGGAGTGTAGACGAATAGAGAGACCTGGGAGTTCAGGTACATAGTTCCTAAAAGTGTTGTCACAGGTAGATAGGGCAGTGAAGAAGGTGTTTGGCATGCTTACCTTAATTGGTAAGAGCATTGAGTACAGGAGTTGTGATGTCCTATTGCAGTTGTACGGGACATTGGTGAGGCCACTGTTGGAATACTGTGTGCAATTCTGGTTGCCCGGCTATAATAAGGATGTTATTAAAACTGGAAAGGATGCAGAAAAGATTTACGAGGATGTAACTGAAAATGGAAGGCTTGTATTATAAGGAAAGCCTCCATAGGCTAGGAGTGTTTTCACTGGAGCGTAGGTGATTGAGGGGTGACCTTATAGAGGTTTATAAAATCTTGACAGGCATCGATAAGATGAATAATCTAGGGGTAAGGGAGTTCAAACCTTGCAAGCTGAGGTTTAAGGTGAAAGGGAAACAAAATTAAAAGGGATCTAAGGGGTAACTATTTCATAGAGAGGCTGGGTGCATATGTGGAATGAACTGCCAGATGAAGTGGTAGAAGTGGGTATAATTACAATATTTAAAAGACATTTGGACAGGTACATGAATAGGAAGGGTTTAGAGGGATATGGGCCAAATGCAGGCAAGTGGGACTAGTTTAGGGCATGGACAAGTTGAACGGAAGGTTTTTTTCCATGATATATGGCACTTGCTATGTTATTAGGATGAGCCATTACCCCATGGCAGCAGTACTATCTGTCTGATCTTCCTTGACTATCTAGCAATCACTCATTCCATTTTTGCTGCCTGCTCTTGATCTGCAGTGTTATCTCTGTGGTTCTTGGGTGTTTCACAGACTGTAATTGTGGACACTTCCCACGGTTATGGTTATCCAGGCCAGATGAAGCAACCATGACTCCTAAAAAGCATAGAAAGGGCATTCCTTGCAGCTTCTTCCATGCCTTAAGCTTACTTGCAGACAATTTACTTTAAGCTGATGACTGGAATGTAGGGAATAGATTACCTTGCAGTTAGTTGCAATGAATCTAGCCTTGTGCAAACAACCCTCACATTGGATACTTAGATTTTTATGTGATATCACTTCTTTGCCAAGGCTGTTCTGCTATAATGTGCATTTCTTTAACGTGAAATTGCTGTAATGCAATTGACGAATTAGGGGCACTGTTTCTAAAGCGTGAACTTTTTAAGATGTGTGTTGGCTGTAACGCGATAAAGCGCCAACACATTAAGTGCTGTTTCTAAAATGTGATTTTTCTATCATAGTGGGGTTGCACAAAAATGCAACCATCATGTTGTAGAAGAACTACCTGTATTCTGGAGCTGTAGTGGCAACAGTAACTCAGTGGTCTTTCTCCAGCTTAATTTAGGTTCCGGGCCTGTGCTCTGTTTATATCCTGACTTTTTCCCTGGTGTGTTTCCTTGTACAGCGCTCTCCCCTCTGTTCCAAGTAAGGACAAGCCCCGAGCCTTATACTCTGCTTACATCATTTCTGTGTCTCTGCATTTCCTTGCAGGTTTGTGCGCTGTCCCAGGTTCGGATCTCAATAATGAGATTCTGTCTTGCATGCCTCGATCGAACCTGCCCTCACTCCACTTTCAGGCAGCACATTCCAGATCCTAATGCATAATGTAAAAACATTTTTCCTCATGTCACAATTGATTGTTTTGGCAGTTATGTTAAATCTGTACCGTCTAGTACTCAAACCCTCCAGAAATGGGAACAGTTTTAGAACATAGAACAGTACAGCACAGAACAGGCCCTTCAGCCCACGATGTTGTGCCGACCACTGATCCTCATGTATGCACCCTCAAATTTCTGTGACCATATGCATGTCCAGGAGTCTCTTAAATGTCCCCAATGACCTTGCTTCCACAACTGCTTCTGGCAACGCATTCCATGCTCTCACAACTGTGTAAAGTTCCTGCCTCTGACATCCCCGCTATACTTTCCTCCAACCAGCTTAAAACTGACCCCTCGTGTTAGTCACTTCTGCCCTGGGAAATAGTCTCTGGCTATCGACTCTATCTATGCCTCTCATTATCTTGTATACCTCAATTAGGTCCCCTCTTCTCCTCCTTTTCTTCAATGAAAAAAGTCCGAGCTCAGTCAACCTCTCTTCATAAGATAAGCCCTCCAGTCCAGGCAGCATCCTGGTAAACCTCCTCTGAACCCTCTCCAAAGCATCCACATCTTTCCTATAATAGGGCGTCCAGAACTGGACGCAGTATTCCAAGTGCGGTCTAACCAAAGTTTTATAGAGCTGCAACAAGATCTCACAACTCTTAAACTCAATCCCCCTGTTAATGAAAGCCAAAACACCATATGCTTTCTTAACAACACTGTCCACTTGGGTGGCCATTTTAAGGGATAGTTTTACCCTATCTACACTGCGCTCTCATCCTTTTAAATGCCTTTAACAAAACTCTTCTCAACCTTTGCCAATTTAGCTATAAGCCGAAGTTCCTCATTCATGAAACTATTCTCATGAATCTTTTTGACATTTTGTTAAATGCCTTTCATCTTTCCTGTTGTGTGACATTCAGGCCTAGATGCTGGAGATCCAGGCAATCTGGATTTGTTTGCCCTGCCTTTCTTCTTTGTGATTATACCTTGTTTGTGTCTGAACTATCTTTTCTCTAAAGGCAGCCCATTGTTCAGATACTGTTTTCAATACCAATCTGTAATTTCATTCGATCTTGGCAAGATGTATTCTCTCCCCATTGAAGGTGGCTTTCTCCTAGTTAATTATTCTAACTCTGGATTGTTCCTTGCCCTATTCCATGCCCCTGAATATTTTCTCACTAACATTTGATCCACTTGGCCCACATCCAAGAACCAAGCCGAGGAGTGCTTTTTTTATTGGGCTGAAAGAATACTACTGTGGAAAGTTTCCTTCACACTGCCTCTTACAACTATTCTGGAAAAAATTGTCTTAAATAGTACTCTATACCATCTTACCACCTCCCATGTTGACATTTATTGCAATTCTCCTTCTAATTCTATACCCCTTAATTTGCTCCACTAATCTCTTGTATGGTACCATGTGCAAACTTCAGTAAAGTCCATATACACTATCTTTCCCCATCTGCCATCCTCAAAGATTTCTCTCTGGCTGAATAATAATATCTAGTAAATACAGGCATCTCTTTTGAAATCTAACTATTTGATCTTTTAACTAGACAGGTGGTAATTTCTTTTTTAATTAAGTACTCTGTAATTTGATCTACCACAGATGTTAAACTGGGATTCCTGTAATTAGCTGGATTGACTCTGTCTCCCTTTGTAATAATGGGTGCTATGTTGGCCACTCTCCAGTCCATCAATGTCCAATGAAACACAGACTCAAGTGGAAGTACAGGAGCCTTGGCAGCTTCTTCTCAGCCACTCCAGAATCCTAGAATCTTATCCCATCTGTCCCTTTCTTCCTAAACCTTTTTAAAAAAGTACCATTTATCTTTCCTGATATTGCTAATCTTGCATCCATTCACCACCACTTCCACAGTTTGCATCTTTTTGTTAAGATTAATGCAACTTTAATATTTACGTCATTTTTGACCAACTAGAAAATCAATTCTCTACAAATATGCAGGTTCAGTTGGCATTTAGGAAGGCAAATGCAGTGTTAGCATTCATTTCAAAAGGACTAGAATACAAGAGCAGAGATTTATTGCTGAGGCTGTATAAGGTTCTAGTCCGACTGCATTTGGGCCCCGTATCTAAGGAAGGATATGCTAGTGTTGGAGGGAGTCCAGAGGAGGTTTACAAAAATGATCCCAGGGATGGAAGGGCCTGTCATACAAGGAGTGGTTGAGGACTCTGGGTCTGTACTCAATCGAGTTTAGAAGGATGAGGGGAGGGGGATCTTATTGAACCTTACAGAATACGGACAGGCCTAGACAGAGTGGATCATGGAGAAGATGTGTCCATTAGTAGGACAGACTAGGACCTGAGGGCACAGCCTCAGAGTGAAGAGGTGACCTTTTCAGAGTTGAGTTGAGGGGAAGTTTCTTCAGTCAGAAGGTACTTAATCAGTGAAGCTCATTGATGCGAAGGGCTATGGAGGCCAAGTCATTGAAAGTATTTAAAACCGAGATAGGTTCTTGATCAATAAGAGCTATAAGATTATGGGAATAAGGCAGGAGAATGGGATTGTGAAATATCAGCAATGATCGAACATCAGAGCAGACTAAATGGGCTGATTGGCCTAATTCTGCTCCTTTTTCTTATGTAGTTTTGCCATCATACTTTCAGCAATTTTCTTTTTGCTGAAGCACTGGTAAAATACTTACTGGTTACCTTTAAAACTTTTTGAAATACCCTTTTCATGCTGTCAGTTATCCTTATCCCATTCTTAACCTCATTTTTTAAAATTCTCCTTTAGTTCATCTCTAATATCTTTATTTGACTATGACAACCAGATCTACTAGTCGTATTGCTTATTTTTATAATCGTCTACTCTGTATATTTGTAATGTCTTGTCATATTGTAAAACTTTCCACTGTTGCTCTTCACTCTTCTTTTTGCACAACGCCCCCTCAGCCAGCTTACTGAAGCAAATTACTGGAATTGGCAAATTTCATCTGAAAGAAAACATCACCAAATATGCAGTGCTCTCTTGGCACTGGACTTTATATGTCCATAGAGTCACAGGCCAACACAAAAAAAAGCCATTGGCCAAGTTTGAGCTAGTCATAAATCCTCTTGAACAGCATCTATATCTGAATATCTCAATGAGGTGAGGTGATCCTGCACTTTTACACATATATAGTCAATAATCTGAGGTGTAGTGCTGGTCACAAGACCCTGTTGCAACCTCTAGGCCTGTTGCTGCAGATAGTTCCAGGTCTCATGATTTCACAACAGATAGTTCTCAATCTTTTGCAGTACTTACTCGGAATTTTCTGGGTTGGCCTTTGAGGCATCATTGACAGGAACAGGCATAAACCTTACAGTATACAGAGGAACCTCAATTATCTGGCATCGATTAACCAAATTTTGGATTATCCCAACAAGATCGCAAAGTCCTGATGCTTGGCTAACTATGTTATCTGGCATTCAATTATCCAGCATTTGATTAACCAAACAAAATACTCCCCGCCCATATCCTTCAGATAATTGAGGTTTCTCTGTAGTTCTTTTCCAAAGGCATAGCAATATCTTGAAAGCCTTGTGCAGTTATACTTTTCTTGTCTCGAATTACTGTCCTGAGCTTTCTGTTGATCTATAGGGCCTTCCTAAGCATCTTAGCACCAATATCTCCCATTCCATTCCCACTGACGTCCACTTTCATCAAAATAGAATAGGGCAAAGTCAGCATGGTTTCATCAAGGGGAGGTCATGCCTGACAAATCTGCTAGAATTCTTTGAGGAAGTAATGAGCAGGTTAGACCAATGAGAGCCAAAGGATATTATCTAGCTGGACTTCAAGAAGGCCTTTGACAAGGTGCCACACAGGAGGTTGCTGAGTAAGGTAAGGGCAATGGTGTTAGAGACAAGGTAATAGCATGGATAGAAGCTTGGCTGTGTGGCAGAAGGCAGAGAGTGGGGATAAAAGAATCCTCCTCAGGATGGCAGCCAGTGACAAGTGATGTTCTACAAGGATCAGTGTTGGGACCACAACCTTTCACTTTATACATTAACAATCTAGATGAAGGAACTGAGGCCATTCTGGCTAGGTTTGCAGATGATACAAAGATAGGTAGAGGAACAGGTAGCATTGAGGAGGCTGGGAGGCTGCAGAAGGATTTGAACAGATGAGGAATGTGGGCAAAGAAGTGGCAGATGGAGTACAACATGGCAAAATGTGAGGTCATGCACTTTGGTAGGAAGAATAGAGGCATGAATTATTTTCTAATGGGGGAAACATTCAGAAGTCTCAAGTGCCAAGAGACTTGAGAGTTCTAGTCTAGGATTCTCTCAAGGTAAACTTGCAGGATGAGTCAGTAGTTAGGAAGGCAATACAATGATGGCATTTATTTTGAGAGGACTTGAATATAAAAGCAGGGATGTAATTCTGAGGCTCTATACGGCTCTGGTCAGACCACATTTGGAGTGCTGTGTGCAGTTTTGGGCCCCATATCTCAGGAACAATGTACTGGCCTTGGAGTGTGTTCAGAGGAAGTTCGAGAGAATGGCCCCAGGAATGAAAAGCTTAACATACGAGGAGCGTTTGAAGACTCTGGGTCTATACCTAGTGGTGTTTGGAAGGATGAGTGCTGATCTAATTGAAATATACAGAATACTGAATAGCCTGGACAGAATAAATGTTGGGAAGATGTTTCCATTGTTAGGATAGACTAGCACTAGTAAAGGGAAGACCTTTTAGAATGGAGATAAGGAGAAACTTCTTCGGCCAGAGAGTGGTGGATCTATGGAATTCACTGCCACAGATGGCTGTGGAGGCCAGGTCACTGAGTATATTTAGATTAGATTACTTAGTGTGGAAACAGGCCCTTCAGCCCAACAAGTCCACACCGACCCTCTGATGAGCAACCTACCTAGACCTGACATTTACCCCTTCACCTAACACTAGGGGCAATTTAGCATGGCCAATTCACCTAACCTGCACATTTTTGGACTGTGGGAGGAAACCAGAGCATCCAAAGGGAACCCACAGAGACACGGGGAGAATGTGCAAACCACACAGACAGTTGCCTGAGGTGGGAATTGAACCCGGGTCTCTGGCACTGTGAAGTAGCAGTGCTAACCGCTGTGCCACCGTGCCGCCCCATTTAAGACTGAGATAGATAGGTTCTTGATTGTCAAAGGGATCAAGGGTTACAGGGAGAAAGAGGGAGAACGGGATTGAGAAACTTAGTGGCCATGATCGAATGGCAGAGCAGACTCGATAGGCTGAATAGCCTAATTTCTGCTCCAGTGTCTTCTGCTTTTGTGGCTATTGAATCTGTAACAGCAGCTTGTAATAGCAGTCTAGTTCATCCAGCTCTTTCTCCATATCCCTGAATTGTTGTCTTGTCCAAGTTTTTATCCAGTTCTTTTGAACTTGACTATTGAATCTGCTGCCAATATCATTTCAGGAAATTCCAAATTCTAACCAGTCATTGTGTAAAACGATTTTCCTTTATGTCACCTCTAGTTTTCTTTTGCCTGTCACTTTAATTATACATATCCTCAAGTTGGCCTAGATGTGGTGGACCCTCACAGCAGTCTGACGAAGTTGAGTGTTATTGTGAGGAACATGACCTGAACCCAACGGTCCACAAGTGAATTTCACAAGTCAGAAATCGGGAACATAGTTTTCCTCCTGATCCAGCATGACATTGTGGCTAGTTGTTCCCGAACTACTGTTCGTTAGAAACTGGAAATTGACATATAATTTTTTCATTCAATATCCTTACTCAAAAGAATGGGGTAATATTTTGCTCAACTCATACACAGTTGTAATCATGTAAGTAAAAGCAAAGTACAGCAGATGCTGGAGATTTGAAATAAAAACAATTTTCAGGTTAGATGCAGGTTTGATGCTAGATGTTAATGTTTCAATTCCAGTAGGACTCTCCTTCAGAACCAAAGAAGAGTCATATCAGACTCAAAATTAACTGCTTATTTCTCCACTGATGCTACCTGACCTGTTGAGTTTCCTCAGTCCTTTGTTTTTAAACTGTACTTGTGCTTCAACATCATTATTAAATTGCAAGAAAAGATGCTTTTCACCTGGTTAAATTATTCCACAGTCTGGTTAAATTATTCCACAGTTCTGCTTCTATAAATAGTCTTCTTTAGATATTGACCATGGCCAAAACCATTTTAAAAAAAAAAGACATTTCACCAACACCTTAAACACTTTCAGAAGTCCCAAACTCAACTAGAGGTACTTTTGAAGTGTAATCCATTGCTGTAGTGCAGGGAAATATTCCAATGAGTTTGTGCACAACCCCACAACTAGCACTGTGATAGTGGCCAGACAATCTGTTTTAGTTATAGTGGTTGCTGGACAGGAAATTAGGGAGAACTGCTTCCCTCTTACATTAGAGCAAGGAACAAGAGTAGGTCATTCAGCCCTTTGACCTTGCTCCACCATTCAATAAGGTTGTGGCTGATCTGATTTCAACCTCTGTTCTACATTCTGAGATATCCCCCAATAATCTTTTCTTTTGGTTTCTTTTTTGAAGCAATTCTACATTAATTTTGACACCAACCTAACAGTGCAGAGTAGACCTCAGTTTGACATTTTATCCAAAGATAGTGTTACCACTTGGTATTGTACTGGAATTATTCATCAATGTTCATTCATAGAATCCCTACAGCATGGAAGGAGGCCAAAGAGCATCCCACCTAGACCAACCCCCAACCCTATTCCTGTAACCCTATGTTTCCCATGGCTAATCCACTAGCCTGCACAACCGTGGACACTATGGGCAGTTTAGCATGGCTAGTCCACCTAACCTGCACATCTTTGACTTCAGGAGGAAACTAGAGCACCCAGAGGAAACCTATGCAGACACAGGAAAACATACAGACTCCCCATAGACAATTGTCCAAGGGTGGAATTCAACCTGGGTCCCTGACACTGTGAAGCAGCAGTGCTAAACACTTTGAAACTTCTGCCTCAGCAATAACAGTGCTGTCACTGACTCCTGGATAATGTAATAGCAGATTATAATCTCCACATGTCCCTTTACACGATAGCTTTGAAGGCATCAATCGACCAAGTCTCTAGCTTCAAGATTTTATGACGCTATCAGACAGGAGTTGGGAAGTACAGATTGGGAGCAATTGTTCCACAGGAAGGGCACAGCAGACATGAGGAGATTGTTTAAGGGGCAGTTGTTGCAAGTGATGCACAAATTTGTTCCTCTGAGACAGGCAAGAAGGGGTAAGAGTAAGGAGCCTTGGATGATGAGAACAGAGGAGTTTCTCATCAAAAGGAAGAAGACAGCTTACGTAAGGTAGAGGAAGGAAGGATCTAGCAGAGCTTTAGAGATTACAGGCTTGCTAGAAAGGAGCTCAGAAATAGACTGAGGAGAGTCAGGAGTGGGCACGAGAAAGGCTTGGCAGGAAGGATTAGGGAGAACCCAAAGGCATTTTACTCATACATGAGGAATAAGAGAATGATCAGGGAGAAGGTAGGGCCGGTCGGGGATAGCGGAGGGAACTTGTGTGGAGTCTGTGCAGATAGAGGAAGTCCTAAATGAGTTTTTTGTTTCAGTTTTGACTAAGGGAAGGGACCTTGTTGTGAATGAGAACTTTGAGGAGCCGGGAAACAGGCTTGAACAGATTGATGAAGTTGATGTGCTGGAAATTTAGGCAAACATTAAGATTGATAAGTCCCCAGGGCCAGACCAGATTTATCCTAGGAAGTGAGAAAAGAGGTTGTCAAGCCGCTGGCGAAGATCTTTGCTTCCTCACTCTCCACGGGAGTTATACTGGAGGATTGGAGAGAGGAGAATGTTGTTCCTCTTTTCAAGAAGGGTAATAGGGAAATCCCTGGCAATTACAGACCAGTCAGTCTTATGTTTGTGGTCAGCAAAGTTTTGGAATGAATTCTGAGGGATAGGATTTATGACTATTTGGAAAAGCATAGCATGATTAAAGGCAGTCAGCATGGCTTTGTGAGGGGCAGGTCATGCCTCACAATCTTATTGAGTTCTTTGAGAAGGTGACAAGACAGGTCGACGAAGGTCGAACAGTGGATGTGGTGTGTATGGACTTCAGCAAGGCATTTGCTAAGGTTCACCATGGTAGGCTAATGCATAACGTCAGGAAGTATGGGATACAGGGAGAATTGGTTATCCGGATTCAGAATTGGTTGGCTGACAGAAGGCAGAGAGTGGTTGTAGATGGAAAGTATTCTGCCTGGAGGTCAGTGGTGAGCGGTGTCCCGCAGGGCTCTGTTTTTGGGCCTCTGCTCTTTGTAGTTTTTATAAATGACTTGGATGAGGAGGTTGAGGGGTAAGTTAGTAAATTTGCCGATGACACAAAGGTTGGCGGTGCCATGCAGAGCTGGGCTGAGAAATGGCAGATGGAGTTCAACCTGGATAAATGCGAATTGATGCATTTTGGAAGATCAAACTTGAATGCTGAATATAGGATTAAAGACAGGATTCTTAGCAGTGTGGAGGGACAGCGGGATCTTGATGTTCAAGTGCATAGATCCCTCAAAGTTGCCACCCAAGTGGATAGGGTTGTTAAGAAAGCATATGGTGTTTTGGCTTTCATTAACAGGGGGATCGAGTTTAAGAACTACGAGGTTTTGCTGCAGCTCTATAAGACCCTGGTGAGACCACACTTAAAATATTGTGTCCAGTTCTAGTCACCCTGTTATAGGAAAGATTAAAGAGGCTTTGAAGAGGGTGCAAACAAGGTTTACCAGGATGCTGCCTGGCTTAGAGGGTTTGTCTTACGAAGAGAGGTTGACTAAGCTCGGACTTTTCTCTCTGGAGAGAAGGAGGAAGTGAGGTGACCTGATCGAGGTATACAAGGTAATGAGAGGAATGGATAGAGTCAATAGCCAGAGACTTTTCCCCAGGGCAGGATTGACGGGTACGAGGATTAATAGTTTTAAGATATTAGGAGGAAGGTATAGAGGAGACGTCAGAGGTAGATTCTTTAGACAGACAGTTGTGAGTGCATGGAATTCCAACAGTGGTTGTGGAAGCAGAGTCACTGGGGACATTTAAGCGACTGCTGGACATGCATATGGGCAGCAGTGAATTGAGAGGTGTGTAGGTTAAGCTATTTTATTTTAGATTAGGAATAATCGTCAGCACAACAACATGGGCTGAAGGGCCTATTCTGTGCTGTACCTTTCTATGTTCTATGTTCTATTTGATCACTGCATTGCAGTGTCATCTGTAATCATACTATACAAACTGTTTCCTCATGTTCATGTTAAATTTCACAAAATATGTTTAAGGAAAAGGGGCAAAGGTAGAGAGCAAGAGTGTTGAGCCAGAGGATCAGCCATGATCCTAAAGAATAGCAGACCAGGCTTGATGGCTGAACAGCCTACATTTACTTCTGTTTTCTACCTTTCCAACCTTTCCAAATAATTGCCCAATGTTAGCAAATGTAACAAATCTAAGTAATGGATTCGGAGGTTTTACCTTGGTCTGTTCAGCCTCAAAAGGTTTGTGTGTGTGTGTGTGTGTGTGTTAGTTAAGATGGAACACAGCAATCAAGGAGTTAAGTTGGTAATTGGGATCTTGAAGAAAAGGCTGGCTAGAGGTTTTCTTGTTTACTGAGTCTGCTTGTAGATTATAATGTAAACTGCATCAATGTTTGATGTCCAGACAAGGACTAAACAGCAGCTTGCAGATGAATGTGCCAATCTGTTCCTGTCCACAGATGTTTATGCGTTTGGAATCACAGGAAGTCCTGATCTGAGTTGGTGAACTCTGCGTTCAATCCCTTTATTTGTTTAGCCTCTGGATAAAAGGCCCCCACATGTGCAACTGCAGTGACTTTGTGTTTTTAATGTTGGGATCATTTAATCTGCTTCCAAACCTCAGAGGCATTTTCCCTTTGATTGGGACTGACTTTTTGTGCCTTACAACATGCACTTAATTAACTGAAGCCAACACCTCCCAGTGAAAGCATCTTGCTGGCAGTCATGTCACTCCTTGGTAAACTGAATAGATCAAATATCCTGAGGCATTGTATTTGAGCAACACTGTATCCGTGATTTCTTTATTGTAGAATCATATAGTACACAAGGAAACTGTTTGATCCACTAAACTTCAGCTGACTTGTTAAAGGACACATCAGTTCACTTGACAATTTATAGCCCACGAGCTTTGCATCATATTTCTGTAAGAGTGTTTCATTTCCATTTAAAGACTGTGACTGAATCTGTTTCAAACACCTGTTCAGTTAGTGCCTTTTAGAACAAAGTAACTGTCTACATAATAAAGAATGTACTCCTGCCAATGCATACAAGGCTATGGGCCAAGTGCTGGAAAATGGGATTAGTATAGTTAGGTGTTTGTTTCTGACCAGTGCAGACTCAATGGGCTGAAGGGCCTTTTTCTGTGCTGTAGACCTCTATGATGCTGATTCTCTGATTATTTTGCCAATTAACGTTCCATCTCTGGCCTCTGGTTATACACCCTTAAGTCTCACTCTGTCAAATCTTTTCGTAACCATTGAACCCTCTAGTAAATCTCCGATTAGAGGGGGTCATTTCAGAACAGAAATGCGGAGACATTTCTTCAGCCAGAGAGTGGTGGGCCTGTGGAATTCATTGCCACGGAGTGCAGTGGAAGCCGGGACGCTAAATCTTCAAGGCCGAGATTGATAGGTTCTTGTTGTCTAGAGGAATTAAGGGCTACGGGGAGAATGCTGGTAAGTGGAGCTGAAATGCTCATCAGCCATGATTGAATGGCGGAGTGGACTCGATGGGCCGAATGGCCTTACTTCCACTCCTATGTCTTATGGTCTTATGATTGCTCACTTTGTTCCCAGTTATTGCTCCCTTTAGTCTTGCTGTTCAAAGAATAGCAATACTGACTTCATCAGCCTCTGCAAATAACCTCATCAGTGGGACCATTCTTGTAGGTATCATCCATAACCTCTCCGGGGGCATGATATCCTTCCAGATTTATGTAATTAAAAACTTTGATACAATGAGAAGTTAGGGTATAGTAAGTACTGCCTGGAAATGTGAAGGCAGGTTTGATTGAGACATTGAAAAGGGAATTAGATAATTATTTGAATTGAAATAATGCTTAGGGGCATGGGGAAAAGGGACAGGATTGTCACTGGGTAATAGAACCAGTGCAGGCACAATAGATTGAATGCCTCTTCCTATGCCATAACAGTTTTGTGATTCTATGATATTGATAAGTTGATCGCCAACACTGGGTGGCTATCTGAATTAGCTTGAGGTTCTTTCCCAGATTAAAGGCACAATATCAATGCAGGATTTAGTGTGTGGTAGTTGTTTGTTGTTGTAGTATTGAACAATGAAAATGGAGGGGTGGGTGGGGAGGATTCCATCTCGCTATCCTTGTGGATGGAAAAGAGAGCCGACATTTTGCTGCAGAAACAAGGACGAGTTGCATGGCATTTGCCATTATTAATGTGCAACTCTTTCAGCAACTTGTCGAGAGGAAATGCAACCTTGTAAATCATCTAAGTTTACCGTAGAAGCTGTCACTTACTGGCAGAAGTGTGGGAGATCCCAGTAAACCTCCCTATGAGCTTCACAAAATTGCTGATTTGCACATTAATTACCTTGCAAACCTCTGTGCAGAAGGTTAGGGTTGGTGCTTAATTGCTTTGTCATAAAAATAAATTTGTATCCCTGCAATGTTGCTCAACCGCTCTGGCCCAGGGAGGAATAATTACAATTTTGGAGTCTCAGTCCAGGAAGGAAGTCATTGACCAATTAAAAACAGACATACTTTGTCTTCTTTTTGTTTCACTTAATCCAATCTTCCTTTCCCTTTGTTACGATCTGAATTTAATCTCTAAACAAATTTCTTGGCAGGGGGTTTAATAGGGCTGTAGGGTGTTGGATAAAGATCAAGCCATCTCCCTGCCTCTACCCCAGTAACATTTTGAGGGTGAGAAAAGTTGTGGATAACTTTCTTGCTCTGCTGCCAGTTGAGACCCTTAAATGAGGAATTACAACTGAGGTAAGGGCCTCATCGTGTTGGTATTCAACTAGTGCTGGGTAGTCAACATGCATGAAGCACAAAAAGCAAACTATATTTATATTTGTTGGCTGTCACCATGGGGCCAGGAACAGTCTAACCAATTCCCTGTTCCACAATGAGTTAGTTAAGATATCTATTGATGGGGAATGAGAACTCCTGCAAGGAGTCAAGAGAAGGGGAATCAAGGACAATGCGTTAAGAAACCAGTCAGCGAACAAGCCAATCTAGACTTGGTTGGTTTAATGAGAAAGGCATAATTGGCAATCTAGTTGTGCAAGGCCCCTTGGGGCTGATCACGATAATATGATAGACTTCCTCATCAAGATGGAAAGTGGCATCATTGATTCTGAGATGAGGGACCTGAATGTACACAGAGGAAATTACGATTGGGCAAGGTGTCAGTTGTTCATTCCTGTCAGGTGCACAATTAAAACAGGAAAGATGTCCAAACCATGGCTTACAAAGGAAATTAGACCTCGTAATAGATCCAAGGAAGAGGCATACGAATTGACCAGAAAGAATAATAGACCTGAGGTGAGGGAGCAGTTTAGAATTCAACAAATGAGAACAAATGGATTGTTTAAGGAAAGGAAAATAGAATAAGAGAGGAAATTTGTGGGGACCATAAAATCTGATTTTAAAAGGTTCTATAGATATGTGAAGAGAAAACAATTGGTGAAGACAAATGTCGATCCCATATAGATAGAAACATTGGAAATTTTAATGGGGACCAAAGAACTGATTGACTATATCCCGGAAATGTTGGAGAATGCACAACATTTAGTGAAAGGGACGGATTTAAGGAAATCAGTATTAATAGGGAAGTTGGGGAAATTGATAGGATTTAAGGCAGACAAATCTCAAGAGCTTGATAATCTACATCCCAGCATACTTAACAAAGTGAAATTGTGGATGCATTGGTTGTCAATGCCATACCACCCTGTCGTTTACCATCTTTTTCAATAAGAGCAGAGAAGGGGTGACATGGTGGCTCAGTGGTTAGCACTGCTGCCTCACAGCGCCAGGGACCTGGGTTCGATTACCACCTCTGGCGACTGTCTGTGTGGAGTTTGCACATTCTCCCCCTGTCAGTGCGGGTTTCCTCTGGGTGCTCCAGTTTCCTCCCACAAGCCAAAGATGTGCAAATTAGGTGAATTGGCCATGCTAAATTGCCCATTGTGTTAGGTGCATTAGTCAGGGGTAAATATAGGGTAGGGGAATGGGTCTGGCTGGGTTACTCTTCGGAGGGTCGGCTTGACTTTTTGGGCCATACTGTAGGGACTCGTCTACTGAGGTAGTGTGGGCTGAGGTTAGAAACAGGAAAGGAGAGGTCACTCTTTTGGGAGTTTTCTGTAGGCCTCTAAATAGTTCCAGAGATGTAGAGGAAAGGATGCAAAGCTGATTCTCAATAAGAGCGAGAGTGACAGGGTAATTGTTATGGGGTTCTTTAACTTTCCAAATATTGACTGGGAATACTATAGTTTAAGTACTTTAGATGGGTCAGTTTTTGTCTAATGTGTGCAAAAGGGTTTCCTGACTCAATATGTAGACAAGCACAGCAGTTCAGGTAGCATCCGAGGAGCAGTACAGCTCTCTGCCTGTATTCCTGATGAAGGGCTTTTGCCCGAAACATCGATTTTACTGTTCCTCGGATGCTGCCTGAACTGCTGTGCTTTTCCAGCACCACTCTAATCTAGACTTTGGTTTCCAGCATCTGCTGTCATTGTTTTTACCTCAATATGTAGACAAGCCAACAAGGGGCGAGGCCACATTAGATTTGGTACTGGGTAGTGAACCCGGCCAGGTGTTAGATTTGGAGGTAGATGAGCACTTTGGTGATAGTGACCACAATTTGGTTATGTTTACTTTAGCGATGGAAAGGGAGAGGTATATACATCAGGGCAAGAGTTGTAGCTGGGAGAAAGGCAATTATGATGCAACTAGGCAAGATTTAGAATGCATAGGATGGGGAACGAAACTGCAGGGATGGGCACAATAGAAATGTGGAGCTTACTCAAGGATCAGCTACTGCAGCTTATGATCAGATGAGATGTGAATGCTCGGTTAGGGCGCTTGAGAGTTACAAGTTAGCCAGAAAAGACGTAAAGAGAGAAGTAAGAAGAGTCAAGAGGGGACATGAGAAATTGTTGGCAGATGGGATCAAGGAAAACCCTAAGGCTTTCTATAGGTATATCAGGAATAAAAGAATGACCAGAATAAGATTAGATTAGAGTGCTGCTGGAAAAGCACAGCAGGTTAGGCAGCATCCAAGGAGCAGGAAAATCGCCGTTTTCGGGCAAAAGCCCTTCATCAGGATTAGCTCTAATCCAGCATCTGCAGTCCTTGTTTTACCTAGAATAAGATTAGGGCCAATCAAGGAGAATAGTGGGAAGTTGTGCGTGGAGTCCAAGGAGATGGGAAGTACTACGTGAATATTTTTCTAGTATTCACACTAGAAAAAGACAATGTTGTTGAGGAGAATACAGAGATACAGGCTACTAGAAAGATGGGATTAAAGTTCACATGGAGGAGGTGTTAGCAATTCTGGCAAGTGTTAAAATAGATAAGTCCCCTGGGCCAGATGGGATTTATCCCAGGATTCTCTGGGAAGCCAGGGACGAGATTGCCGAGCCTTTGGCTTTGATCATTATGTTGTCATTGTCTACAGGAATAATGCCAGAAGACTGAAGGATAGCAAATGTTCAAGAAGGGGAGTAGAGACAACCCTGGCAATTATAGACCAGTGAGCCTTATTTTGGTTGTAGCTAAAGTGTTGGAAAGGGTTATAAGGGAGAGGATTTATAATCATCTGGAAAGGAATAATTTGATTAGGGATAGTCAACACTGTTTTGTGAAGAGTAGGTTGCGCCTCACGAACCTTATTGAGTTCTTTGGGAAGGTGGCCAAACAGGTGGATTAGGGTAAAGAGGTTGATGTGGTGTAAATGGATTTCAGTAAGGCATCTGAGAAGGTTCTGCATGGTAGGCTATTGAGCAAACTATAGACGCATGGGATTGAGGGTGATTTATTAGTTTGGATCAGAAATTCACCAGCTGAAAGAAGACACGGTGGTGGTGATGTGAAATGTTCATCCTGGAGTTTAGTTACTGTTTTGGGTTCTCTGTTTTGTACTGCAAAGGATCTACTTTGGGCCCACTGCTGTTTGTCAATTTTATAAATGACCTGGATGAGGGCATAGAAGGATGGGTTAGTAAATTTGCGGATGACACTAAGGTCAGTGGAGTTGTGGATGGTGCTGAAGGGTGTTGTAGGTAACAGAGGGACATAGATAAGCTGCAGAGCTGGGCTGAGAGGTGACAAATGGAGTTTAATGCGGAAAAGTGTGAGGTGATTCACTTTGGAAGGAACAACAGGAGTGCAGAGTATTAGGCTAATGGTAAGGTACTTGGTAGTGCAGATGAGCAGAGAGATCTTGGTGTCCATGTTCATAGATCCCTGAAAGTTGTCACCCAGGTTTATAGGGTTGTTAAGAACTGAGAATGTGTTGCTGGAAAAGCGCAGCAGGTCAGGCAGCATCCAAGGAGCAGGAGAATCGACACTTCTGGCATGAGCCCTTCTTCAGGAATCATGCCCGAAATGTCGATTCTCCTGTTCCTTGGATGCTGCCTGACCTGCTGCGCTTTTCCAGCAACACATTTTCAGCTCTGATCCCCAGCATCTGCAGTCCTCACTTTCTCCTAGAGGTTGGTAAGAAGGCATACGGTGTGTTAGCTTTTATTAGTAGAGGACTCAAGCTTTGGAACTATGAGGTTTAGCTGCAGCTATACAAAACTCTGATGTGGCTGCAAATGGAGTATTGCGTACAGTTCTAGTCACTGCATTATAGGAAGGATGTGGAAGCATTGGAAAGGGTTCAGAGGAAATTTACTGGGATGTTGCCTGGTATGGAGGGAAGGTCTTATGAGGAATGGCTGAGGGACTTGAGGCTGTTTTCATTAGTGAGAAGATTAAGAGGTGACTTAATTGAGACATACAAGATAATCAGTGAGCCTTACTTCTGTTGTAGGAAAGGTTTTGGAAAGGATTATAAGAGATGAGATTTATAATCATCTAGCAAGCAACAATTTGATTTCAGATAGTCAACATGGTTTCGTCAAGGGCTGGTCGTATCTCACAAACCTCATTGAGTTTTTTGAGAAGGTGACCAAGCATGTCGATGAAGTTAGGGCAGTTGACGTGGTATACGTGGACTTCAGTCAAGCCTTTGATAAGGTTCCACATGGTAGGCTGCTGGAGAAAATGCAGAGGCATGGGTTTGAGGGTAATTTAGCAGTTTGGATTAGAAACTGGCTTTCTGAAAGAAGGCAGTGAGTGGTGGTTGATGGAAAATATTCAGCCTGGAGTCCGGTTACTAGTGGTGTGGCACAAGGATCTGTTTTGGGATCACTGCTGTTTGTCATTTTTATAAATTACTTAGACACACAGGCATAGGTGGATGGATTAGTAAATTTGCAAATGACGCTAAAGTCGGTGGAGTAGTGGACAGTGTGGAAGAATGTTACAGGTTGCAGGGGGACTTGGATAAACTGCAGAATTGGGTTGAAAAGTGGCAAATGGAGTTCAATGCAGCTAAATGTGAGGTGATTCACTTTGGGAAGAATAACAGGGAGACAGAGTACTGGGTCAATGGAAAGATTCTTGGTAGTGTGAATGTGCAGAGGGATCTTGTTGTCCATGTACAGAGATCCCTGAAAGTTGCCACCCAGGTTGATAATGCGGTTAAGAAGGCATACGGTGGGTTAGGTTTAATTCGTAGAGGGATTGAGTTCCAGAGCCGCAATATTATGCTGCAACTATACAAAACGCTGCTGCGGCCACACTCGGTATATTGTGTACAGTTCTAGTTGCCATATTTTGAGAAGGATATGGAAACATTGGAAAAGGTGCAGAGGAGATTTACCAGGATGTTGCCTGGTCTGGAGGGAAGGTCTTATGAGGAAAGGCTGAGAGACTTGGGTCTGTTCTCATTGGAAAGAAGGCTAAGGGGGGATTTGATAGAGACATACAAGATGACGAGAGGATTAGATAGGGGAGACAGTGAAATTCTTTTTCCTAGGATGATGATGCCAGCGTGTATGAGGGGGTATAACTACAAATTGAGGGCTGATAGATTTAAGTCAAATGTCCGAGGCAGGTACTTTACTCAGACAGTGGTAAGGGTGTGGAATGCCCTACCTGCCAATGTAGTTAAGTCAGCCACATTAGGGAGATTTAAACAATCCTTGGATAAGCACATGGATGATGATGATGGGATAGTGTAGGGGGACGAGCTGAGAATAGTTCACAGGTTGGTGCAACATCGAAGGCCAAAGGGCCTGTTCTGCACTGTATTGTTCTATGTTCTATCAGAGGATTAGATAGGTTGGACAGTGAGTCTTTTTCCTCGGATGCTGATGACTAGCACTAGGGGACACAACTTTAAATAGGGTGATAGATATAGGACAGATATTAGAGGTAGGTTCTTCAGAGTAGTAGGGGTGTGGAAGGCACTGCCTGCAACAGTAGTAGGCTCGCCAACTTTGAGGGTATTTAAATGGTCATTGGATAGACATATGGATGAAAATGGAATAGTGTAGAAAGGATATGCGCCAGATTGATTTCACAGGTCGGTGCAATATCGAGGACCAAAGGGCCTGTACTGTGCTGGAATGTTGTGTATTCTGAGTGTGTAGACCCTGGAACAGTTCCCTCTATTTAAAAAAATGAGGCAGGAGGAAAACAGGGAATTATAAACCAGTCAGCTTGACAGCAGAGCTGGGGAAAATGCTGGAGTTCATTATAAAAGATTCAGTAGCTGAGCACTGGCAGAACTGTGGCAGGATTGGCCAAAGTCAGCATGGATTCACAAAAGGGAAATCATGCTTGACAAATCAAATGGAATTCTTTTGAGGATGTGACTTGTAGAGTTGATGATCAGGGGCCAGTGCATGTGGTTAATTTCGACATTTAGGAGACTTTCGATAAGTTAACCCTTTAGAGAACAGCTGTAAAATTAACACACATGAGATCTAGGGGGAGTGATAGAAAACCAGAAAGTAAAGAGTAGGAATTAATGGATTGTTTTCCAAATGGCAGGCTGTGACTACTGGGATACCACAAGGACCAGTGCTGAGGCCCCAGTAATGTGTGTTAATGATTTAGATGAGGGAACTAAATGTAATGACTGCACATCTGCGGATGGATACAAAGCTGGATGGGAGGGTGAACTGTGAGGAATATGCGGAGATTCTTCAGTGTGATTTGACCAAGCTGAGTGAGTGGGCGGATGCATGACAGATACAGAATAATGTGGACAAACAGGAAGTTGGCTCATTATCAAGAATGGCTGGGAGAGAGGAATGTGTAGGGAGACCTGGGTGTCCTTGAACACCAGTTACTGAATGTAAGCTTGCAGGTGCAACAGGTGATCAAGAAGGCAAATTTTATGTTGGTTTTTGAATACAGGAGCAGGGATGTCTTACTGCAATTATTCGGTACGTAGTGTTTAATGACAGACTATGTGATAACAAAGCCACACCTAGAATATTGTGTGCAGTTTTGGTCTCCTTATTTGAGGAATGGTGTTTTTACTAGAGAGCGAGTGTAGCAAACGTTTACCCGACTGATTCCTGGGATGGCAGGAGAGATGTGAGGGGACTCTGAATTGCTGAGGATTATATTTACTGGCATTCTGAAGAATGAGGGGTACCTCATAGAAAACTATAGAAGTCTAACAGGACAAGATTGTGTAAATGTAGGAAGGATGTTTCTGATAAGGAGGTGGTCCAGAACAAGGTGTCACAATCTAAGGTAGTGGTGGAGTAGACCATTTGGGACTGAGATGAGGAGAATGTTTTTCACCCAGACAGTGGTGGGACTATGAATTCGCTACCACAAAAAAACAGTCAAAGCCAGAACATAGGGCAACTTGAAAAAGGAGTTGAATATGAGGGAAAAGTGAGATCAGGCTATTGAGTTGGATGTTCAACCGTGATCATAATGAATGGTGGAGCAGGCTTGAAGGGCCAAATGGCCTACTCTTCTTCCTATTTTCTATGTTTCTAGTATGGTCTGCTGGAACATAACCTTCGCTGGTCAATAAAATGTTATGACAGTGGTAAAATATAGACAGTTCAATTTTCAATTTCCATCATCTGGTTTTAAATACCTGGGACTTTTCATGAGCTAAAATGTTTTTTTAAAAGGGAAAAGCACTGGCATAAGGTGGCTCCAGTGATCATATGACCACAAGTTGTGTAAGCTCATGCAACCATCAATAAATAACCAGTTTGAACTGAAATTAACATAAAACCAAAACAACTGAAACCGATGATATCATCATTTGGTGTTGTTTCCCTTTCTTGTCTGGAATTGGAAAAGTTCATCAATTTCACTTCCACATTTCTTCCCCACCCTCACTTTCACCCGGTCTATCTCTTCCCTTCCTTGACATCATTGTTTCCATTTTTGGGGATAGACTGTCTCCCATAAACCCACTGACTCCCACAGTTACCTGGACTACCCATCCTCACACTGTTACCTGTAAAGACTCCATTCTCCCAGTTCCTCCATCTCCGTTACATATGTTCTGATCAGGCCAAATTCAACAAGGGACCTTCCGAAATGTCCACTTTCTTTCTCAACCAAGTATTCCTCAGCAGCATTGTCAACAGGGCCCTCAACTGGGTCAGACCCTGCAGCCCTCCAGAATCAATATCAAGTTCAATAATTACACACTACATACTGTTAGCCATTAACAGGCTCCATTAACAGCTATTCACCCTCCTAGCCAAATCATTATCTACTCCTTTGTCTGACCAACTGTTGTTCTCTCTCTTTGGGCTCTACCCCTACCTCTCATTTACTCCTTACCCCTCCCTCACCCTATCTTCTGCGTGTAGACTGACATTTTCCTAGTTACCATCAATTCTGAGGGAGGGTCATTAGACCCAAAACGTTAACTTTGATTTCTTTTCACAAGTGCTGCCAGACCTGCTGAGCTTTTCCAGTAACCTCTGTTTTTGTAACTAAAACCTACCATAGAGTCAGAGATGTACAGCACGGAAACAGACCCTTCGGTCGAACTCATCCATGCCAATCAGATATCCTAAACTAATCTAGTTCCATTTGCCACTACTTGGCCCATATCCCTCTAAACCCTTCCAATTCACATACACATTCAAATGCCTTTTAAATGTTGTAATTATACCAGCCTCCACCACTTCCTCTGGCAGCTCACTCAGATCCTTCTCTCCTGGTTAGTTTACATCTTTCTGAATAAGATTCACATATTGGAGATGAAAGTAACTTGTACATTACTCAGTTTGGAAGAACAATGAATTAGAAATATGAATACATTAGTGAATTATTTTTCAGACAAATTCACTTGAGCAGAGAGAAATAAAAATAGATTTGTCACTAAAAGACCCTCTCTCCCTGTTCCTTTCAGACAGTGCTCATTGTTAAAACAAATTAGTGAAACATCCATTCACTAAGAGGGTTGGTGCAGACTCGAAGGGCTAAATGGCCTGCTCC
Source organism: Chiloscyllium punctatum (assembly GCF_047496795.1). Classification (NCBI taxonomy): domain Eukaryota; kingdom Metazoa; phylum Chordata; class Chondrichthyes; order Orectolobiformes; family Hemiscylliidae; genus Chiloscyllium; species Chiloscyllium punctatum. The sequence continues at coordinate 117,452,857 of NC_092748.1, read as the reverse complement.
CTCACTGTAGGGATTCTATGATTCTGTGAACTCAAAGATACCTACATATTTTTCTATTATTGAGGAAGCAAGACATCAATTAAACAACCATAGTCCCAGGTAAAACTCCAACACTCCAAAGACTCTAAGGACTTTTAATCTCTGTTTGTACAATATAATTATGTTATTTTAAGCTTCATACCTATGTTCGTGTGTGTTTTGTAAAGACTACATCTTTTTTCTTTTGCTCTATATTTGATTGTGGACTGAATTGGGAAAAGGACTAAAGAAGGCTTTGCTGTCCCTTTTTTATAAAAGTCATTGTAAATCGTGTTTACACTGTTGCTTTGCAAACATTGTGGGTAAATGTAATGGAAGATAGGATGGCACCAGAGTATCTACACAAAATGAGATTTAGCTGGCAACTAGTTGCTGTTTGGTTTGTGGAATTGTGATCAGTTGCAGAGGTCAGAGGTTATCATCCTGATAACTTCACTCCTGGCTAACTGAACAAGCTTGTGAGAAGCCTTCAGACTTCTGGGTAAGGGAGGTGATATCTCTCTCTCTCTCTCTCTCTCTGATTTCCAGTGCGTTAACCCAGCAAACTGGATAGTTTGATGTGTTTTATTATTTTTCTCAGGATGAGTAACAAAGTTCCTTTTTCTTTCACTACGGAAATCTTGTAATTGGATCCTTAGTTTTGAGCTAATTTTAACTGAAATGTGCATTGGCCGAATGCAAACAAAAATCTTTGTCAAGGCCAAACAAGAAATTTAATAAGAGGGGAGCCAATCAGTTAGGAAAAGGTTTTTGCCTTTGTGCTGCTTAGTGACTGGAACAGGAACTTATTCAATAAAATGAGGATTTGGTTTACTTGAGAAGCCTGTCTGAGCATCAACCTCTAATTGAAGGCAGCATGCTGAACTGAAAAGCTCGATTAAGTGTTTTCAGGGAAAGGACAGGCTTGCAATGGTAAATGTCAGTCACTTGACCAATTAGTGCAATCATTTTTCCTGGCCTTCGCGAGAGATGTAAACACCGCCATTCAGACTAACCTAAAACTATGATGTCTTTAGGAAATTTAAAATTGTTTGTGGCTGTGTGTTTCCTTTCAAGTCTGCAGATACAATAACAGACTCCAGATAATAAACCTTTTCTTCAGAAAAGAATTTCAGAAGGGAGGGGGTTTAGTATTTCATAGCACCATCTAAAGTTCTTATTCCTGCTGGCCTTTCAAGTCCTAATAAATAAACCCACATTTTACATTTTAAAAAAATGAAACACTAATGAAACACGACCTAACATAAGCAAACAATTAAACATCTGCAGAAAGAGCTGGAGGAATAACCCTTCCTCCGCCATATTCTTAGTTGTAACAGAAATGTATTTGCGCATTTCGGACACAAATTTCAAATCCAAGTAGAAAAATCAGTGGCATAATTTGATAGAGGTCTTTAAGTTATTAAAAGATGGCAGCACTATTACTGTTCTTATTTTGTTCAACAGGTATAGACAGTCATTAATGAGTTGGAGCCAAATTAGGGAAAGAAAGAGAAGAAAAGTGTTGTATTTAATTGAAGCAATGAAGTCTTCCCTGCCAGGTAGGGAGCTAGTGGGAGACCTGCGTGTCCTCCTTTGGGGAAGGAGTGTCACATTGTGCAGTTAATGCCCAACAAAAACCCTTCCCTAACTTCAAGGACCACAGAGAGTAAACTCCTCTCTCAATAAATGCTGATGTGGAAGTGCCGGTGTTGGACTGGGGTGGCCAAAATTAAAAATCACACAACACCCAGGTTATAATCCAACAGGTTTATTTGAAAATACAAGCTTTCGAATCTTTTAATACAATTATCCTGCTCTGCTAGCCACCTGACGAAGGAGCAGCGCTCTGAAAGCTTTTCAAATAAACCTGTTGGACTATAGCCTGGTGCTGTGAATTTTTTTTTACTCAATAAATATTGCTAGCCAAACAGAGGCCAACAACTCTCTCCATTGGCAGTTAGCATTAATAGGAGCACTGGCAGCTGTCAGCATTGCTTCCAGGGACAGATTTGCCAGCTGACTCAGGTGAAGGTGAGTGAGGATGAGATTGGTATGGTGGGTTGTGGAAGATTGGCATCAAGGTCAGGACGCTGGCTCTCCCTCCTTCAGGCAGCTGGATGTTTTGATGAGGCACTGAGTGACTTTCAGCAAGTTATCTGCAGAATATGCCCAGGCATTGTACCTTTTCAATTAAACAGTAACTTGACCAATAAGTGTTCCATGGTACACCCTCCATGGCAGTGTGTCAACCAACCAACATCCTTTTCTTAAGCAACATGAATTGCCTGGTTTGAAATTTGGTATTTTTCCACCTGTCTTGCTGAATGCAAGACAAAAGACTTTGGCAATATATCTTTATTCAGTTAAAAAAAATCACACAACGCCAGGTTATAGTCCAACATGTTTAATTGGAAGCACTAGCTTTTTGAGTACTCCTCTTTCATCAAGTGGTTGTCTACTCATGAAGGAGCAGCACTCCGAAAGCTAGTGCTTCCAAATAAACTTGTTGGACTATCATCTGGTGTTATGTGATTTTTAACTTTGTCCACCCCAGTCAACACCGGCATCTCCAAATCATATCTTTTTTCAACAATTCTCAACGATTGTACTACCAAACAATAGAATATTTCACAGGAAGAAGAAAACAAATAGTTTTTTTTTTAAAAAAGTATACTTTGCTTGCAGATTTGTTCAATGTTTTCTGGTCATTTTTCTAATTCTGACAAGCTTCTTCTTCTTTCCTGGAATGTGAGTGGCAGAGGCTCTCTGGAATGGTCAAGGTAGACATTCAGTTCAAACGCATTTAGGGATTGGCAAAAAAAGGTGGCCGCTGATTCTCCTACTCCTCGGATGCTGCCTGACCGGCCGTGCTTTTCCAGCACTACAATCTCGACTCTGATCTCCAGCATCTGCAGTCCTCACTTTCTCCTAATTCATTTCAAGAGGGCTAGAATACAAGAAACAGGATGTACTGCTGAGGCTGTGTAAGGCTCTGGTCAGACTGCATTTGGAATACTTTGAGCAGTTTTAGGTCCTGTCTTGAGCTGGCTTTGGAGGGGGTCAGAGGAGGTTCACAAGAACGATCATATGAGGAGCGGCTGAGGACCCTGGGTCTGTACTTGATGGAGTTTAGAGGGATGAGGGAGGATCTGATTGAAACTTACAGAATACTGAGAGGCCTGGATAGTGTGGATGTGGGGAAGATGTTTTCACTAGTTGAAGAGACTAGGATCCAGGAGCACAGCCTTAGAGAGAAGGGACAACCATTTAAAATTGAGATGAGAAGGAATTTCTTCCACCAGAGGGTGGTGCATCTGTGGAACTCATTGCTGCAGAGGGCCGTGGAGCCAAGTCTTTGAGTGTCTTTAAGACAGAGATAGATGGGTTCTTGATTCAGGGTGATGGGGAGAAGGTAGGAGAGAAACATGTCAGCCATGATCAAATGTTGGAACATACTCAATGGGCCAAACGGTCTAATTCCTATAACTACGTCTCATGGTGTGTTATGCCTCAGTGAGACAGCATACTAGAAACTAACCCCTCTATTTCTGAAGTTGTCACAAAAGTTAAAGATTTTAAAAAGCATGTAGAATTTCCCAATTTTATCTCTGTTCATACCTTGGTTGATTGCAAACACAGACCAGGTGTTCTAATCAATTAAAATGACTATTTATTACAAATAAATAGATTCTAACTACAGATAAACAACTATAAACCATTGATATGTAATTTTTCGAGTTAAAACTCTAACCCTCTTGTCAGCACCCCTGCCCCAGATACACAAACAGGCAGACACAGACAGGAAAAAACATGGGCGTTTTGGGAAGACTGGAAAGGCAGGTCAAGGGTCCCTGTCCCCCAGGGTTCATTGAGATGACCTTTTTGGCATGTCAGGACACTGCTCCTTGATCTTCCTTCTCTAGGCAGCTTTCACTTGTTGCAGGAGGAAGTTTAGGGCGGCTGGTTCACATTATGTCTTTCAGTAACTGATCAAAGCCCTCTTCAACTTACGCTCCTGCAAGGGGAAGTAAACTGGCTACATTCAGGTGAAAGTGAGGATTGCAGATGCTGGAGATCCGAGTCAAAATTAGAGTGGTGCTGGAAAAGCACGCAGGTCAGGCAGCATCCGAGGAGCAGGAAAATCAACATTTTGGACAGGAGCCCTGATTCCTGATGAAGGGCTTCTTCCCGAAACGTCGATTTTCCTGCTCCTCAGATGCTGCCTGCCCTGCTGTGCTTTTCCAGCACCACTCTAATATTGGCTTTCAACTGCAGACAAAAAAAAAGCTCCTTCCCTTCCACAGTTCTGATGGGTTAGATCAGTAACTTTCACACGACTAAGCTGTCTAGTTATCTGAGAAGCCAGTCATATGGTTGGTGGCAGGCAGGTGGCTTTTGACATCAATAACTAATAGCCATTTCACAGTCCAATTGGCGACTTGATGCCAGCCAAATATCCATCTCTTCTTAATCCCTGGCTCTAGCTTGTCTGTAACTAGGCATCCCCCACTGATTAAGCTTACAGCTGTGTAAAGAGCACTTAGAATGAGCGACTAGAATTCTACCAGGCTTTCGGCCCAGGACTAGGAGGTGTCTAAGGCACAGAATATCACTGCAAAGAGGTTGCACTAAAATACGTTAAAATTTTAGATGGAGGGAAGATAAAATATTGTCTAGTTCAAGTTCTTGACATACAAGACATATGTGATCACCTTTGAGAGGTTTCAAAGTGATTTAAGGTTATAAGTAAGAATGGAGAATTTTAGCAATGAGGAAGGATTGAATAGGTTGGCCTTGTTTTGTTTGGCATAAAGGATGTCTAGAGGAGATTTAATTGAGGTGTATAAAACTGTAAGGGTCTGGAGAGGTTGGTTAGGAAACAGCCAGGAGTATTGATTTAGGAAGAGGTGGACGGTTTCAGGGGTAATATTTTCACCCAGCGGGTGGTTTTGGGCACTGAAACTCTCTACCTGAAAGGATGGTAGAGGCCGAACCCCTCACTGTATTTAAAAAAACACTCAGATGTGCAATTAAGGTGCAGTGACCTTCAACTGACCTTTTGACTGAAAAGAATAGCTGTCTTTCTGCCATAACCTTTTCAGTCTTACAGTGTGTGTTATACTCACTATGGGAATAAATTATAGAAAAAAGGAAGGTGAGATTTTGAAATATTTGTTCAGTTATTCAAAATGTCAATTCTCCTGCTCCTTGGATGCTGCCTGACCTGCTGTGCTTTTCCAGCACTGCACTCTCGATTCTTGAACTGAATGCTAACATTGCTTTTGCCTTCCTAACTGCTAACTGAACCTGCATGTAAACCTTAAAAGAATCCTGAACTAGGACTCCTTGTGTGCTTCAGATTTCCCAACTATTCCCCATTTAGAAAGTAGTCTGTGTCTCTATTTTTCTTACACTTTTCAACATTGCATTTCATCTGCGACTTCTTTTCCCACTCTCCTAACCAGTCCAAGTTTTTTTGCTGCCTCCCCATTTCCTCAACGCGACCTGCCTCTCAACCTATCTTTATGTCATCTGCAAACTTAGCTGAAAAGTGGCAAGTAACATTTGCAACAAGAACTGGAATTGCTGGAGAAACTCAGCAGGTCTGGCAGCATCTGTGGAAAGAGAAACAGAGTTGACGTTTTGATGATGTCAACCACCATTTTTCAGACCTGCTGAGTTTCTCCAGCAGTTTTATGTTTTTGTTTCAGATTTTCAGCATCACCAGTTTTATTTTAAGATTTGAGATTGTTCCAAGTGGGAGAGAATCTAACCATTGCCCCTTGAAATTCAATGGTATTACCATCACTAAATACCGCACTGTCAATGACCATGACTGAACTGGACCACCCATTTAAATACTGTGTCCACAACAGCCAATCAGAGGCTTAAATGTTCTGTGGCAAGTGAGGCACCTCCAGTCCAACATCTACAAGGTACAGGTTAAAGATGTGATGAAATACTCTCTACTTGCTTCGGTGGCTTCAACAATATTCAAGAAGTTTGACACCATCCAGGATAAAAGCACAACCTTCAACCTTCAATTCTGTCACTATTGATGCACTGTAGTAGTTGTGTATATCATGTCCAAGATGTACTGCAGAAACTTACCAAATCTCCTATCGAACCTGTACCCTGTACAATGTAGAATATGGGCAGTAGATTCATGGGAATACCAAGTTCTCTTCTAAGTCTCTCACCATCCTGATTTGGAAATATATTGCTGGTCATTCAGTGTTGTTTGGTAAAGTCCTGGGATGTGTTCCCAGAAGCACTGTGGGTCTACATGTATGACATGGACTGCAGCAGTTCAAGAAGAAAGAACTACTTTCCCTAGGGCATTTAGGAATGTGCAATAAATGCTGGCCTAACTTATATTGCCATGAGTGAAAATGAAAGATATGTTTCCACTTCCAGGTGAGATTGAAACTTGCCACAAGAAACAAATACATGTTTTTATCGACCTGTTATGGAACCCCAGGATAAGTAGGATTTGAAACCAGGTGTATTGACAGTAACATTGCACCACCTGACCCTTTAGGAGTCATCGAGATCAACAGCACAGACAAAAGCCCTTCAGCCATCTCATCTGCACCAGTCAAAAACAACCACCGAACTACTCTAATCCCATTTTCCAGCACTTGGCCCATAACCTTGTATTTATTGGCATTGCAAGTGCACATCTAAATTCTTCTTAAATATATGAGAGTTTCTGCTTCTACTACCCTTACAGGCAATAAGTTCCAGATTCCTACCACCCTCTGAGTGAATAAGTTTTCATTCACACCCGATGTAAACCTTCTGTCACTCACCGTAATCTGTGATCCCGAGTCATTGATTCCTTCCACCAAGGGGAAACGTTTCTTCCTGTTTACACTATCTATGAACCTTATAATTTTCTACATCTCAGAATGTGCCCCCTCACCCCCACCTCATTCTCTTCTGCAAGCAAAACATCCCCAGTTTGTCCAATCTCATAGCTGAAATTCTCTAGCACAGACACCATCCTGTTAAATCTCATCTACACCATCTCCAGTGTTATAAGCATGCATCAGTACGTCCAGTCATTAGTATGATGTCCAGTCATTAATAATTCCAATTGGAAATTCAGAAGAAATGTATTTATGAAGAGTGGTCAAAATAGGTGTTCACAACCAGAGACAATTGTTAAGGTGAGTAGCATTAATGCTAGCTACCTTACCCCAGTTCCAACCTTCTAGTTCAGCACTGTCCTCATGACCTGTCCTACCTGCCAATCTTCCTTCCCATCTATCCCTCCACCCTCCTGTCTGACCTATCCCCTCCATCCCCACCCCCATTCACCTATTGTACTCTTTGCTACCTTCTCTCTCTTTTCCTTCCCCCCCACACCCCCCATTAATCTCTCCACCCTGGAGGCTCCCTGCCACCATTCCTGATGAAGGGCTTTTGCTCAAAACGTTGATTTTTCCTGCTCCTCAGATGCTGCCTGACCTGCTGTGCTTTTCCAGCACCACTGTAATCTAACCTCTGGTTTCCAGCATCTGCAGTCCTCACTTTTGCCTATCATTAATACTACACAAGCACATGAGAGAGAAAGGAATGGTATTGATGCATATTGACAAAATTAGATGAACAAGAGTGAGAGGATGTTGATGTGAAATATAAACTATTTAGGGACCTGTTGACTCACCAATTTCAGTGCTTTACATACTTGCTAATGCATTCTAATATGTTTTCTTGACAGACATATTCTTGATGTTTTCATAAGTCTTAATTCTCAAGTTTATTTTTTACCTAAAGCAGTTCCAAAGATTGGATGGGTTAAATTAATTGTAAGCAAATGCGTGATTTTTCAGGTCAAAACTGAGAACACAAAAGACACTTAATAATTTTTACATCTATCTTCATCAAGGACCATATTTAGCACTGCTGCACATCATTAGCTGCACCTTCAGCACCTACTCCCACTATGGAGTGTTTGTTATCTGTGTATGACCGAGGTTGCTGAAGGGTATGTCCCCTTTCCGCCTTTCGCAAAGACTGTTCCCTCTGTGACTACCTGGTCAGGACCACGCCCCCCCTAAAACCCACCCTCCCATCCTGGCACTTTCCCCTGCCACCGCAGGAACTGTAAAACCTGCCCACATCTCCTCCCTCACCTCCATCCAAGGCCCTAAAGGACCTTCCACATCCATCAAAGTTTTACCTGCACATCCACCAATATCATTTATTGTATCCGTTGCTCCCGATGCGGTCTCCTCTACATTGGGGAGACTGGGCGCCTCCTAGCAGAGCGCTTTAGGGAACATCTCCAGGACACCCGCACCAATCAACTACACTGCCCAACATTTTAAATTCCCCTCCCACTCTGCCGAGGACATGGAGGTCCTGGGTCTCCTTCACCGCTGCTCCCTCACCACCAGACACCTGGAGGAAGAATGCCTCATCTTCCGCTTCGGAACACTTCAACCCCAGGGCATCAATGTGGACTTCAACAGTTTCCTCATTTCCCCTTCCCCCACCTCGCCCTAGTTCCAAACTTCCAGCTCAGCACTGTCCCCATGACTTGTCCGGACTTGTCCTACCTGCCTATCTCCTTTTCCACCTATCCACTCCACCCTCTCCTCCCTGACCTATCACCTTCATCCCCTCCCCCACTCACCCATTGTACTCTATGCTACTTTCTCCCCACCCCCACCCTCCTCTAGCTTATCTCTCCACGCTTCAGGCTCTCTGCCTTTATTCCTGATGAAGGGCTTTTGCCCGAAAAGTCGATTTCACTGCTCTTCAGATGCTGCCTGAACTGCTGTGCTCTTCCAGCACCACTAATCCAGAATCTGGTTTCCAGCATCTGCAGTCATTTTTTTTACCTGGTTGTATAGTAACTTCCATGATGGGCGGCACGGTGGCACAGTGGTTAGCACTGCTGCCTCACAACGCCAGAGACCCGGGTTCAATTCCCGCCTCCGGCGACTGACTGTGTGGAGTTTGCACATTCTCCCTGTGTCTGCGTGGGTTTCCTCCGGGTGCTCCGGTTTCCTCCCACAGTCCAAAAATGTGCAGGTCAGGTGAATTGGCCGTGCTAAATTGCCCATAGTGTTAGCTAAGGGGTAAATATAGGGGTATGGGTGGGTTGCGCTTCGGCGGGTCAGTGTGGACTTGTTGGGCCGAAGGGCCTGTTTCCACACTGTAAGTAATTTCCTCTAATCTAAATTCTTCTGAAGAAGAACTGGACCTGCAATGTTAACCCTGTTTCTCTCTCCACAGGTGCTGCCAGATCTGCTTAATATTTTCAGCCATTTCTGTTTTTATTTCTGATTATGAGCATCCAAAATATTTGACTCTTTTCATGACCATTGTATGTTCTATCCTTTATCGCCAATGAAACACTTTTTGAAATGTCTTTTCTATCATACTGTTGAATTCTCAGCAGCTAATTTGTACCCACCAGGCTCCCAGAGGCAGCAATGTGATAATGACCAGATAATCTCTTTTTGTGATCTTGATTAAAGGGTGGATATTAAAGGGACCAGGCACAACTCTATAGAACCATAGAAATGATACAGCATAGAAGGAGGCCATTTGGCCCATGTAATCCTTGCTGACCCAAAGACATCCAGATGCCCTTTCTAATCCCATCTTCTTGCACACGGCTGACAGCACTTACATTGCAGATCCAGATACTTTTTAAGAGTTTAGGGTCTCTGTCTCCTCCATCAGCTCAGGCAGTGAATTCCAGACATCCATCACCTTCTGTGTAAAAAGGTTTTTCCTAATGTCCCCTCTAATCCTCCTACTGCTTGGCCTGAATCTATGACCCCTGGTTGTTGAGCTCTCTGTCAGGGAGTCAGGTTCCTCCTATCTTCGTGGGCTGTCCATTGGTCTTCTTTGAGATAATGCCATGGGATCTTGCATGTCCATTTGTGAGAATAGATATCCTTCAGTTTGTTTTCCTCTAAAATAAAGCACCTCCAACAATGCAGCGTTCTGTGCACAGGAGTCCCACGCTAGATCCTGTGCTCCAGTCCTTGATTCAGAGGTGAGAAGGCTATCAATCGAGCCAATTTGAAACAACGCCACTTATCATGTAAAGCCCAAGGGGCACCTAAAAATGACATGACCTTTCCAGCCTAATGCTTCAAAGTAGTAGATTGCTGCTGATCAGGAAGCATTATAAGATCAAAGGTAAATCTCTCAGGCTGAAGCCAAATTGATTGCTCGAGATCAAAGAATTTTGGAAGGGAGAGGAGGTGGGGATTGCAGTACATCTGACGTAATTGATTCCACTGTTCTACTATATCATGAAGTATTTAAGTAGACAGTGATGTTGGGCAACGCAGTAATCAGTTAGGATGAAGCTTCCTAACATTAGTAGTTGTAAGTATAGAAAAGGGACCATTAGGAGGTAGCAACACAATTTAAGGAAACTGAATGCAGTTTCCATCATAACATTTTAATGCAAAGACAGTGCAAGACAACCAACAGATCTGTGGGAAGAAAGCAGAGATAACATTTCAAGTCCGGTGACTTTTCATCAGACATGAAACATTATGACTGCTTTCCTACCACAGATGCTGCCATACCTACTGAGTTTCGCCAGCAACTTCTATTTTGTTTCAGGTCTTCAGCATCTGCAGTTCCTTGTTTTATTACAACCAAGAAATCATTGGAAAATAGAACAAGGAAATGATCCTCACCAAATGGATTAGATGCTGCAGAATATTGGAAAGAGTTAAAGCGTAAACCACTGCTGTGAAGGAGAAGTAGGAATCAACAAAGCTCTAATCATAATCATCTTACTGGCCTTCATATCCAAGAAGAGTATTCTGATCTATAAGAGAAGCTTTTAGAAATTATTAATTGCTGAAATGATCAGAATCCACAGAAATGATATTGTTCCAAATAATTAAATTCAGGCTAATTATTCTTTTCACCTTGTTCTTGTTGTTATCAACTGCATTCAAAGCCTGCCTGCCTTTCTCTTTCTCTCTCTGTCTGCAACCTAGTTACCTACCCCCTCTCCAAATGAACTGTTCTTCCCCACAGTAAGGCATTATCTATACAGTCTTTCCAACCAGATGGAAAAGCTCAAGTCTGCAGTGAAGGTCATTCTCATTGTTTTCCTATTGTGTGACCTGATGATTATATGCCAGCTTGGCTCCAATCAACAATTAGAGCTGTCTTTGTACGTCACCTCGTTGCAATCTTTCTACAGGGTGGAGGTGGACACATGAATTCACAGTGAGTCCTTTCTCTGATGAACAGTTTCAGAAATGTCACCTGGACTAGAATCTCCAAATTAAATGGCAAATAACCAGCAGAAAGAGAGAATGGAGAGTGACCGTGGTTCCAAGTATATTACAGTATCACTTAAACCTAATGTGGATGGTTGGTTAGATGTGGGGTGTTTGGGGCCCACATATGTACGTGTGACACATGTATCCACCAGTTAGTGTTTATTCTCAGAAATTTTGTCATTTTCCCATATGCCTCTCTAATACAAAGTTCTATTCAAGTAAAACTGCTTTCTGCTGGAATTAAATTGCTTTCAAATGTTGAAAATGATCAGCAGGTCAGTTCACAAAATCACACAAAACAAGTTATTCATGACTGTGTCCCTGCCAGCTTTTTGAAAGGGCTGCCCAACAAATCCTACTCGCCTACTGTTTTCCCATAGCCTGCAAATGTTTCCTTTTCAAGTACATACTAAACTTTGTTTTGAAAGTTATTATTGTACCTGCTACCATTTCCCTATTAGGTAGCATATTTAAACTCACAACAACTTACTTCATGAGAAACCCTCTCAGCTCTCTCTCTCTCTCTCTCTCTTTCTCTCCCCACCCCCCCCCACCCCCACACCCCATCCCACCACTACTACTATCACATTCACGACCCAACTTTTTAAAAAATATATTATTTATTTATGAGAATGGGGGCATCGCTGGCAGAGTTGCCCATTCCTGTTGCCCTTGTACTGAGTGGCTGGCTAGACCATTTCAAGGCAGTTCAGAGTCAACCACATTGCTGTAGGTCTGGAGTCACGTGGACCAGACTGGGTTAGGATAGCAGATTTCCTTATTTAAAGGATATTATTGAAACAGTTAGGCTTTAATGACAATTGATGATAGCATCATGATCACCAAGGCTAGTTTCTAATTCCACCACATGCCATTCTTATCCCGAAGCATGAACATGAGCTTCTGAATTACTAATGTACGATGCTACAGTCTCCCATTAGATGCTTTTGCCAATCACTTTCTTAAGTCTGTGTCCTTTGGTTACTGAGCCTCTTGCCAGCGGAAAACGTTTCTCCTTATTTACTCTATGAAAACTGTCATATTTTTGAACACCTGCTTAATATTTCTTTATCATTCTCTGAGGAGAACAATTCCATCATATCCAATTTCTCCACATACCTGAAGTCCCTGTACCCCTCTCAAAAATTGGCATTCTCTCTAACGTGTAAAACTGGGGACTAGCCAGTGTTTATTCAGCTGGTACTCTGTGCCTCTGTTGCTTAACCCATGGATTCCCTTATACATTTTTAATTGATCTTTCTGTAGGTAAGTCTTTAGTAAGTAGAATACTAGCAGAGAGAAAAGGCTAATGATAAGACTTCACAATTGAATCCTTGCTACATGTGATCAAAAACCCAACCCTGTCTTTTTCCCTTTTAAAATGATACAGCACAAGAGGAGGCCATTCAGCCATCATACCTGTTCAAGATTTACAAATGTTGACTGTGTATTTGCAGGTGTTTTATAATTTAATACTTTTATTTCAAACTTGCAAATAGAAGAGGTGTCATTAGAAACAAAACATTATCTGAATCCCCACCCCCTCCAACTTCCCTTCTTCTTCATTTTGAGCTTCTGGAGGACCACGTAGGGTCTGAGTTACTTTTCCTGCTGTGCTATCAATCACCAGTGACTGGCCGGCTCTCTGTAGTGTAAAAGCTAAGCGGAGCTGTCGCCTTCCACTCAACCACATTACTGATTTCAGTAAAAACCTGTCTCCCAGAAGAGGCTGAAATTTGAACCTTTTCTCCATCTGTGCCATTCTTCTCCATCTCATTAACTACAAAGTAGTCGTCACATCGAAACATCTGTTCCTCTTGGGCAGTGCACACCTGGCTGACTGAAATCCAAACCAACTGATCTCCTCACCATTTTGTTGTATTTACTATAAACAGTATATTTCATATGAGTGCATGCCTGTTGGATATAAACCGCTTAAAAAGACAATGCCCAAACTATTCCTTTCTGCATATCCAATATTGCTGGACATATCCAACAAAAGGCTGATAATTAATCCTCAAAAGTTCCAAGTTCCTATCAGTAAGGCTGACAGCTGTAGGACCAGAAGCCTCTAAAGTTAAAGAATGTATGTTTTCTGAGTTATTCTCTCAGTTCTGGATGGCAGAAGAAATAGAAGCTGAGGTAGATCATTTGGCCCCTCTATCCTGCAATACCATCCATTTAGATTATGGCTGATCTTCTACCTTAGCTGCACTACCCCATATTCCAAAATTTCCTTTAGTATCAAGAAATCTATTGATCTATCTTGAAGATACTCAACAACTAAGCATCCACTGATATCTAGGGTTGTAAGTTCAAATGATTCACCTTCTCTTAAATGAAAAAAAATCTCCGTATCTCATTCCTGAATAGCCTATTCTGAGGTTGTTAGCCCATGTTATATATTCCCCAGCAAGTGGAAACATTTTCTCAGGATCTACCACATCAGGCCCATTAAGAAATTTATATGTTTCGTTTAGATCTTCTCCTATTTTTCTGAAGTCCATGAAATATAGGCCTAGACTGCTTAATATCTCCATAAATATTCATTTAATTGAATTGAATTTATTGTCACGAGTACAGAGCAATACAGGCAGATCACAGAGTTAAATAGCATAGATAAGTAGATAATAGGTAAACAGTGGCAAAAACAAAAACACAGGTACAGGCAAATGTTAAGAGTTTGAGAGTCCATTCAGTATTCTGACAACAGTAGGGTAGGAACTGTTTCGAAGCCGGCTGGTGCGTGTGTTCAGTCTTCTGTACCTTCTCCCCGATGGTAGAGGTTGTAGAAAAGCATTACCAGGGTGGGGTGGATCTTTGAGAATGCTCGTGGCCTTTCCTTGACAGCGGGGCTAGTAGATGGATTCTATAGATGGGAGATTGGTCTTTGTGGTTGTCCGGGCCAAGTTCACCACTGTCTGTAACCGTCTCTGATCTTGAATGGTACAGTTGCCATACCAGGTAGTGATACATCCAGACAGGATGCTCTCGATGGGGCACCTATAAAAGTTGGCAAGGGTATTCACTGCCATGTCAAATTTGTTTAGAAACAAAATAAGCATTCAATGTCTTATATTGCTTGTATTTTGTATACATTGCTTTTCATAGAATCAAAAAATCCTGTAGATTGCAGATAGAGGCCAGTTCAGCCTGTCAGGTCTGCACAGAACCTACAAAGAGCATCCCGTCCAGACACATCCCATCCCCAACACCCTGCATTTCCCATGGCTCACCCACTTAGCTTGCATATCCCTGGACAGCACTGAGAAATTTAACATGGCCAAAGCACCTAACCTGCACACCTTTGGACTGTGGGAGTAAACTAGAGCACCTGAAGGGAACCGATGCAGACATGGAGAGAACGTGTAAACTCCAAACAGACAGTCGCCCATGGGTGGAATCAAACCTGGGTCCCTTGCGCTGTGAGGCAGCAATGCTAATCAATGTGCTGTTTTAATGTTATAAAATATCACAAAGTAATTTGCAATAAAATTGTCAGATAAAATTCACATGGCATCGAGGGTGGAAAGGTCATCAAAGGTGGAAAGGTCGGGTTTTTTCACTGTGGTAGGTTTTAACAACACTTGAAGATAGAGAGAGAGAGAGAGAGAGAAGGACAGGCGCAGAGAGTTCGGAAGGGAATTCCTAAGCTTATGTTTGATGTATCTAAAGATACGCACACAGAGGGGTGAAAGAAGTGGGTGATGTGCAAGAGATGGAAGAACACAGAGCTTTCAGATAGTTGGAGAAAACAGTGATGTTTTGGAGGCCAGGTTCAAGTCGAGCTTTTGTGCAGCTAACCGCTACTAATTGGGCCTTACTGTAAACCCCTATGCACTTGTGCACAGGCACAAACAATGCTGCACTTTACTGGGGTATATCACCTCTGAAGACTAAGTGGCGGACTAATCACATTGGATTCAGAAAATACGTCTTGGCTCTGGGGATCTGCATTCGCAAAAATAAAAAGAATGCAAAAATTTAAACATAATGCTGAGAATTTTAGAATGCAGGTATTGCCAGACCAGACTGCCAGCCTCTAAGTCAGTAAATACAGGGGTAAGAGGACTTAGTGTGAGTTAGGATGGAGGCAGCAGAAGTTTGAGTTGCATTGAAAGTACAACCACTGAGGCATTGAAATAACTGTAGTATTACAACTTGGACTGCTCAAATCTACCATTGATCATTGGTCAGCCATGTAATTGGAGAGGGTTTAAACTAAATTGGCAGAGAGATAGGCACCAGCACAGAAGTAGAAGGGAGGAATAAAGTGAGAGTTTTGGAGGATATTAAAGAAGGAAATAGTTCCATATTAGATAGGAGAGAGCTAAGAAAGACCAGGAGAAATGCAAAGACAGTGGTTTGCAATGAATGTACCTAAACATACAAAATGCAGTGAATAAGACAAATCCTAAGATCAATATTTATTCTTTATACAGAACTCTAAATGTATTTTACTGAGGTGCGTTAATGTGTACCTTCTTCATCCTGTGCCTACATCTGTAGGAATTGCTAACATTTCATTATGTACAATTTGTTTTTTTCTTAATAACTATACCCGATTAGGTTCCCTACAGTGTGGAAACATTAACCCACCCAAACCCATTTCCCTCTGACTAATGTTCCTAACACTACGGGCAATTTAGCGTGGCAAATTCACCTGTACACCTTTAGACTGTGGGAGCAAACCCACGCAGATATGGGGAGAATGTGCAAAGTCCACACAGACAGTCACACAGTCACCCAAGGCTGGAATTGAACCTGGATCCCTGGCGCTGTGAGGCAGCAATGCTAACCACTGTGCCACCCTGAGCATTGTTATTCTTTTTTGTCCATTGGATCTGGTTTTTTTTCGGAAAGTACCAGCTGCACATCAATTAGCAGTCTGCTCTTGAGAAGGAAGATTCACGTCCATTCTTTCCAGCACTCAGATAAGATTTTACTCACAGAATCACAGATTTGTTATGGTGCAGAAGAAGGTCATTCAGCCCATCTCACCTTTTGCACATCACTTTAAATCCGTGACCTCTAGTTCTTTTTCCTTTTACGAGCAGGATTAGCTTTTCCTTATCTACTTTATCCAGCCCGTTTTATCATTTTGAAAAATTGTGTTAGATCTTGTTTTAGCTGCCTTCTCTCCAAGAGAAATAGTCTCAACTTCTTCAAACTATTCTCATAACTGAAGTTTCTCATTCCTGGAACTGTTCTTAAAAATCATTTCTTCACTCTCGCAAATGCGTTCACATCTTTCCTATGATGTTGTACCCACACTGTACACAATACTCCAGCTGAGGTCTAACAAGTTTCTTTTACGAGGTCAATATCACCTGCTTGCTTTTGCACACTGTGCCCCTATTAATAAAGGTGGGTAGATGATGGCCTAAAGGCATTCTTGCTAGACTATTTATCTAGCGACCCAGGTAATGTTCTGGGGACCTAGTTCAAATCCTATCTTGGCAGATGGTGGAAATTAAATTAAATGCTAAAATCTGCAATTAAAAAGTCACAATCATGCAATCATTGACAATTGTCGGGGAAAGCCCACCTGGTTTTCTTGGGTTTTATTCTATACTATTGTTGATGCTATATTTTCTCATTCATTTCTAATGCTACCATCAGTTTTTCTGCAGTGGGCTGAGGTAGAGAATGTATTGGGTTCCTGCCCATGGTGACAGCCTTGGCTAAGTGGGTTGCATCCTCACAGCTGAACCATCGATTTGTGGGTTAAAATCCCAATCCACAGACTTGAGCATGTAAAGTCCAGGCTGACTGTCCCACCAGTGCAGTACCGAGGGAGGATTGCATTGTTAGAGTTGTTGTTGTCAATTGGATGAGATCTTAAAATAAGGCCCATTCAGATCAATGTAAAATACACCATGGTACTAATTTGAGCAGGACCAGCAAGTTCTTCCTGGTTTCCTGGTCTATAGTTGACCCTCAGACTACACAAGAAGATAGATTACCTGGTCACTATGATATTGCAGTTTGTTGGAT
Organism: Chiloscyllium punctatum; assembly: GCF_047496795.1. Taxonomy (NCBI): domain Eukaryota; kingdom Metazoa; phylum Chordata; class Chondrichthyes; order Orectolobiformes; family Hemiscylliidae; genus Chiloscyllium; species Chiloscyllium punctatum. Next base: position 117,435,560 of record NC_092748.1, on the reverse strand, counting down.
TTTTCTACATGCGACACTCTCTTTCCTACTTTTGTATTGACTGTACAGTGGGTTGGGACGTGCTAACTTATGAAGAGTGTCACATTGAAAACAGTTGGTAGTGGTTTGGGGAAAGTTTAAAAATGCAGCAACTTGGGACAGACCACATATGTGTATGAGAAGTAAATTAAACAATGAGTTTAATTTGTGCCAACTGAGAATTTTTTCTCGGAAAGACCTCTTTTTGACACAGCTGCACCCAGTGTTATAGTTGTCCTGAAATAGTCCCTAAATTATCATGCTTTTCATGTCCTTTCCTCACCTGTGACTCATTACCAAGAACTCCTTTCCTGTGCCTTAAGCATCCTTGTTGCAACGGATGATCAAAGAGCCATGAACAGCCGCAAAAAGCTGGAGGGGGTGCAGTGGTATTTTGAGCAGTTGATCTGATTCTCTGACTCCTTGATAGTAATCTTGGTGATGGGTGCAAAGTAGCCATTTGGGAGGAGCTGCAAATATTTGATGCAAATTTGCACTAACCTCCATGTGCTGTAAATATCCTGGAAATGGGTTTGGTCTTTTTTGAAAATTATTTTTAAAATATTTTGAACTTTTTCAAAGATTTCTCTATATTAACCAGCTCCACACTTACAGTCATAGAGTCATAGAGATGTACAGCATGGAAATAGACCCTTCGGTCCAGTCCATTCGTGCCGACCAGATATCCCAACCCAATCTAGTCCCACCTGCCAGCACCTGGCCCATATCCCTCCAAGCCCTTCCTATTTATATACCCATCCAAATGTCTTTTAAATATTGCAATTGTACTAGTGTCCACCACTTCCTCTGGCAGCTCATTCCATACACATACCACCCTCTGTGTGAAAAAGTTGCCCCTTAGGTCTCTCTTACATCTTTCCCCTCTCATCCTAAAGCTATACCCTCTAGTTCTGGACTGCCCCACCCCAGGGAAAAGACTTTGTCTATTTATCCTATTCATGTCCGTCATGATTTTATAAACCTCTATAAGGTCACCTCTCAGCCTCCGAAGCTCCAGGGAAAACAGCCCAGCCTGTTCAACCTCTCCCTATAGCTCAAATCCTCCAACCCTGGCAAAATCCTTGTAAATCTTTTCTGAACCCTTTCAAGTTTCACAACATCTTTGTGATAGGAAGGAGACCAAAATTGCACACAATATTCCAACAGTGGCCTAACCAATATCTTGTACAACCTCAACATGACCTCCTAACTCCTGTACTCAATACTATGACCAATAAAGGAGAGCATATCAAATGCCTTCTTCACTATCCTGTCTACCTGCGACTCCACTTTCAAGGAGCTATAAACCTGCACTTCAAGGTCTCTTTGTTCAGCAACACTCTCTAGGACCTTGCCATTAAGTGTATAAGTCCTGCTAAGATTTAATTTCCCAAAATGCAGCACCTCGTATTTATCTGAATTAAACTCCATCTGCCACTTCTCAGTCCCCTGGCCTATTTCATCAGGATCCCGTTGTACTCTGAGGTAACCTTCTTCGCTGTCCACTACACCTCCAATTTTGGTGTCATCAGCAAACTTACTAACTATACATGTTATGCTCACATCCAAATCATTTAAATAAATGACAAAAAAAAGTGGATCCAGCACCGATCCTTGTGAAACTCCACTTGTCACAGGCCTCCAGTCTGAAAAACAACCCTCCACCGAAACCCTATCTTCTATCTTTGAGCCAGTTCTGTGTCCAAATGGCTAGTTTTCCCTGTATTCCATGAGATCTAACCTTGCAAACCAGTCTCCTATGGGGAACCTTGTCGAACGCCTTACTGAAGTCCATATAGATCACATCTACCACTCTGCCCTCATCAATCCTCTTTGTTACTTCTTCAAAAAACTCAATCAAGTTTGTGAGACATGATTTCCCACGCACAAAGCCATGTTGACTATCTCTAATCAGTCCTTGCCTTTCCAAATGCATGTACATCCTGTTCCTCGGGATTTCCTCCACTGATGTCAGGCTCACTGGTCTATAGTTCCCTGGCCTGTCCTTACCACTTTTTGTAAACAGTGGCACCACGTTAACCAACCTCCAGTCTTTTGGCACCTCACCTGTGACCATCGATGATACAAATATTTCAGTAAGAGGCCCAGTAATCACCTCCCTCGCCTCCCACAGAGTTCTAGGGTGCACCCGATCAGATCCTGAGGATTTATCCACCTTTATGCTTTTCAAGACATCCAGCACTTGCTCCTATGTAATATGGACATTTTTCAAGATTCACCATCAATTTCCCTACATTCTGTATCTTCCATGTCCTTTTCCACAGTAAGTACTGATGCAAAATACACATTTAGTATCTCCCCATTTTCTGCGGCTCCACACAAAGGCCACCTTGCTGATCTTTGAAGGTAAAAACGAGGTAAGATCTTTGAAGGGCCCTGTTCTCTCCCTAGTTACCCTTTTGTCCTTAATGTATTTGTAAAAGCCCTTTTAGATTCTCCTTAACTCTATTTGCCAAAGCTATCTCATACCCCCTTTTTGCCCTCCTGATTTCCCTCTTAAGTATACTCCTACTGCCTTTGTACTCTTCTAAGGATTCACTCGATCGATCCTATCTATACCTGACATATACTTCCTTCTCTTTCTTAACCCAAAACCCTCAAAATCCTTAGTCATCCAGCATTCCCTAAACCTACCAGCCTTCCTTTTCACCCTAACAGGAATATACTTTCTCTGGACTCTGGTATCCCATTTCTGAAGGCTTCCCATTTTCCAGCCGTCCCTTTACCTGTGAACATTTACCCCCAATAAGCTTTTGAAAGTTAAGAGTCATAGAGATGTACAGCATGGAAACAGACCCTTCGGTCCAACCTGTCCATGCCGGCCAGACATCCCAACCCAATCTAGTCCTGCCTGCCAGCACCCGGCCCATATCCCTCCAAATCCTTCCTATTCATGTACCCATCCAAATGCCTCTTAAATGTTGCAATTGTACCAGCCTCCACCACATCCTCTGGCAGCTCATTCCATACACGTACCACCCTCTGCGTGAAAAAATTGCCCCTTAGGTCTCTTTTATATCTTTCCCCTCTCACCCTCAACCTATGCCCTCTAGTTCTGGACTCCCTGACCCCAGGGAAAAGACTTTGCCTAGCCACCCTATCCATGCCCCTCATAATTTTGTAAGGTCACCCCTCAGCCTCCGACGCTCCAGGGAAAACAGCCCCAGCCTGTTCAGCCTCTCTCTGTAGCTCAGATCCTCCAACCCTGGCAACAACCTTGTAAATCTTTTCTGAACCCTTTCAAGTTTCACAACATTTTTCTGATATGAAGGAGACCAGAATTGCATGCAATATTCCAACAGTGGCCTAACCAATGTCCTGTACAGCCAGAACATGACCTCCCAACTCCTGTACTCAATACTCTGACCAATAAAGGAAAGCATACCAAATGCCTTCTTCACTATCCTATCTATCTGCGACTCCATTTTCAAGGAGCTATGAACCTGCACTCCAAGGTCTCCTTGTTCAGCAACTCTCCCTAGGACCTTACCGCTAAGTAGATAAGTCCTGCTAAGATTTGCTTTCCCAAAATGCAGCACCTCACATTTATCTGAATTAAATTCCATCTGCCACTTTTCAGCCCATTGGCCCATCTGGTCCAGATCCTGTTATAATCTGAGGTAACCCTTTTCGCTGTCCACTACACCTCCAATTTTGGTGTCATCTGCAAACTTACTAACTGTACCTCTTATGCTCGCATCTAAATCATTTCTGTAAATGATAAAAAGTAGAGGACCCAGCACCGATCCTTGTGGCACTCCACTGATCACAGGCCTCCAGTCTGAAAAACAACCCTCCACCACCACCCTCTGTCTTCTACCTTTGAGCCAGTTCTGTATTCAATTGGCTAGTTCTCCCTGTATTCCATGAGATCTAACCTTGCTAATCAGTGTCCCATGGGGAACCTGCTCGAATGCCTTGCTGAAGTCCACATAGATCACATCTACTGCTGTGATCTTCTTTGTTACTTCTTCAAAAAAGAACGTTCGTGCTTAATACCGTCAAAATTGGCCTTTCTCCAATTTAAAACTTCAATCTTTAGAACTGGTCTATCCTTTTCCATCTCTATTTTAAAACTAATAGAATTATGGGGGAGCACCCCAAAGTGCTCCCCCATTGACACCTTAGTCACCTGCCCTGCCTTATTTCCCAAGAGTAGGTCAAGTTTTCCATCTTCTCTAGTAGTTACACATGCTGAATCAGAAAATGTTCGTGTACACACTTAAAAAATTCTTCTCCATCTAAACCCTTGGTAAGTTAAAATCCCCTACCATAACCACCCTATTATTCTTGCAGATAGCTGAGATCTCCTTACAAATTTGTTTCTCAATTTCCCTCTGACTATTAGGGAGTCTATAATACAATCCCAATAAGGTGATCATCCCTTTCTTGTTTCTCAGTTCCACCCAAATAACTTCCCTGGATGTATTTCTGGGAATATCTTGCCTCCTTTAAGCTGCCAGTCCCGTCCAACTCAGTCCCATGTTTCTAACCATGCCCTGAGTTCATCTGCCTTCCTGTTAGGCCCTTTGCATTGAAATAAATGAGGTTGAATTTATCAGTCCTACCTTATTCTCTGCTTTGTTCCTGCCCGCCCTGACTGTTTGACTCACCTTTGTTCTCAACTGTACCAGTCTCAGATTGATCTCTTTCCTCACTATCTCCCTGGGTCCCACCTTCCCCATACCTTACTGGTTTAAATCCTCCTGAGCTTCTCTAGCAAATCTCCCTGCCAGTATATTAGTCCCCTTCCAATTTAGGTGCAATGTCGTTGGTTCCAATGTGTACAATGACCTCCTGCTGGCCCCTCTCCTCCTTGAGAACATTCTGCACCCTTTCTGAGACATTTTTGATCCTGGCACTAGGAAAGCAACACACCATTCTGATCTTTTGCTGCTGGCCACAGAAACGTCTGTCTGTACCTTGGACTAGAGAGTCCCCTGACACAATTGATCTCTTGCAACCTGACGTACCCCTCATTGCATTAGAGCCACTTTCAATACCAGAAACTTGGTTGTTCATGCTACCTACCCCTGAGAATCCATCATCCCCTACATTTTCCAAAACTGCACAGTTGTTTGAAATGGGGATAGCCACAGGAGACTCCTATACTAACTGCCTACCTCCCTTACCTTTCCTGGAGTTAACCCATCTATGTGACTGTATTTGTGATTTTTTTTTCCCCCTTCCTATAACTGCCACCCATCATATCCACAAGGGATGAATGCAGATTTCTCCAGCTTCCTCATTTCCCCTCCCCCCACTTTATCTCAGTCCCAATCCTCGGACTCAGCACCGCCTTCTTGACCTGCAATCTTCCTCCCGACCTCTCCGCCCCCACCCCCACTCTGGCCTATCACCCTCAACCTTAACCTCCTTCCACCTATCGCATTCCCAACAACTCCCCCAAGTCCCTCTTCCCTACCTTTTATCTTAGCCTTCTTGGCACACCCTCCTCATTCCTGAAGGAGGGCTTATGCCCGAAACGTCGATTCTCTTGCTCCTTGGATACTGCCTGACCTGCTGTGCTTTTCCAGCAATACATTTTTCGGCTCTGATCTCCAGCACTTGCAGTCCTCACTTTCTCCTATGGTAGTTGGGAGATCATGTTGTGGCTAGAGAGAACATTGGTTAGGCCACTTTTGGAATATTGTGTGCAGTTCTGGTCTCCCTCCGATTGGAAAGATGTTGTGAAACTTGAAAGACTTCAAAGTAGATTTACAAGGGTGTTGCCAGGGTTGGAGAGTTTGAGCTATAGGGAGAGGCTGAACAGGCTGGGGCTGTTTTCCCTGAAGCATCAGAGGCTGAGGGGTGACCTTATAGAGGTTTATAAAATCATGAGGGGCCTAGATAGGGTAAATAGATAAGGTCTTTTCTCTGTGATGGGGGAGTCCAGAACTAGAGGGCATAGGTTTAGGGTGAGAGGGGAAAGATTTAAAAGGGACCTAAGGGGCAACTTTTTCACACAGAGGGTGGTATGGAATGAGCTGCCAAAGGAAGTGGTGGAGGCTGGTACAAATACAACATTTAAAAGGTAGCTGGATGGGTTCATGAATAGGAAGGGTTTAGATGTGGATCAAATGCTGATAGATAGGACTAGATTAATTTAGGATATCTGCTCAGAATGGACGCGTTGGTCCAAGGGTCTGTTTCCGTGCTGTACTTCTCTATGACTCTATGCCATGAATCCCACCATGGCAGATGGTGAAGTTTGAATTCAATAAAGTTCAGTGTTAACAGCTATTCTCAAGGTGTGAGAGGTACTGTGGCACCTATGGGATCTGGGCATCATTGCCCATCTCCAGTTGTCATTGAACATAGAACATAGAAAAATACAGCACAGTACAGGCCCTTTGGCCCTCGATATTGCGCCGATCCAAGCCCTCCTAACCTACACTAACTCACTATCCTCCAATGGCTATCCAATGCCTGTTTAAATGCTCATAAAGAGGGAGAATCCACCACTGCTACTGGCAGGGCATTCCATGAACTCACGACTCGCTGACCTCCTTGAGAAGGTCATAGTGAGCTGTCTCTTACTGCAGCGCATTTGTGGTAAGTAGACCCACAGTACTGTTAAGGAGGTAGCCCTGTGATTTTGATCCAGTAAGACTGAAGGAGATACAATATATTTTGAAGTCAGAATGATGAATAGCTCAAAGAGGAACTTTATAAGTGTTAGTGTCACCATCTTTCTGCTGCCCTTGTGTTTCTAGATGGAAGTGGTCATGGGCATGGTTTTGGAAGTAGCCTTGGTGAATTTCTGCAGTGCATCTTGTTGATGATACACTCTGCTGCTTCTACTGAGCGTTGGTGGTGGAAGGTTTGAGAATGTGGTGCTAATCAAGCAGGTCACTTTGTCCTGGATGGTGCCAACCTTCTTGAATATTGTTAAAGCTGCTCCTATCCAGGCAAGGGAGGAGTGTTCCTTCACATTCCTGACATGTGCCTGGACAGGGTTTGGCAAGCCAGGAAGCGAGTTACTTGCTGCAATATTCCTATTGTCCGCTCTTGTAGCGCTGTGTTTATAATACGAGCCCAGTTGAGTTTCTGGTCAGTGGTAACCCCAGGACTCGACATATTCTGCTGTCGAGAAGAAATTAATGGGACTTGTGATTAAATGTGTCTGTGTGTATACTAATATCATTTTTAGCATTTGGATTTTCAAACAGTGGCATTTGAGTTCATTGATTATGTGAAGAGTTCTTTTTAAGGACATAACTAGGTCACTTACAAGAAGCAGTGACCTAACCCAGTATGTGGCACAAGAGCAAGAACCCTGGAGTGTTAATGGAAAATTGTTATTCCTCTAGTGGTTTGTAACAGGGAATATAAAATTTAGGGAATGTTATGGCCTAGTGATTTTTTTCTAATATCACTCCTGGATATGGGCATCTCTGATTCAGCCAGCACTTATTGCCCAGAGAGCAGTTAAGAGTCTACCACACTGTTGTGGGTCTGGAGTCACATTGCCTCCCCTGCATGAATAAACTATTAATTCAGAGGCTCAGATAATGTTATGGGGAACTGGCTTCAACTCTCACATGGCAGATGATGAAATTTGAGTTCAGTAAAAATCTGAATAAAGGGTTTAATGATGGCAATATAACCGTTGTTGATTGTCAGAGAAATCCATCTGGTTCACTAATGTCCTTTAGGGAAGAAAACTGCCATCCTTACCTGGTCTGGCCTACATGTGACTCCAGACCCACAGCAATGATGGTTGACTCTTAACTGTCCTTTGGGTAATTAGAGATGGGCAATAAATACTCATCTGGCCATTGATATCACATCTTATGAATGAATTAAAAATTTGAAGATTCTTGTTTTTGATCCAGGCTAATCAAGGAGTGACTTTGACTTCAAAAGCATTGTAATTGTAAGTTTTAAGGCAGTTCAGAGGAGTCTTGACTGGGGTCAGAAGCAAATATAGTTTCTCTCCCGGAAAGGTGTATGGAAGAATAGGAAAAGTGCCATTACCTCAGTAGAAAAGTCTAGTTTGTGAAATTTTCAAACCAGGAGTGTTTAGTTAGACATCTGCTGGTTACTAAAATTTAAGAAAGTTGAAGCCCTCAGTTTTGTGGGGATTCATTTAAGAAGGCTTCGCTGTTCGTGGGAAAAGAACGTGGGGAATCAGTTAAGTCGAACTTAAAGATTTGATATGGTGTAATTTCTCTGGATGTAAATTTGTAATGGATAGTGTCAGGAAAATGAATTAGACCTTTTTAGAATAGAATAACCTTTATTGTCACATATGGGAGAAAGTGAGGATTGCAAATGCTGGAGATCAGAGTCAAAAAGTGTGGTGCTAGAGAAACACAGCTGGTCAGACAGCATCCAAGGAGCAGGAGAGTTGGTGTTTTGAGCATAAGCTCTTCATCAGGAATGTCCTGATGAAGAGCTTGTGCTTGAAACATCGACTCTCCTGCTTCTCTGATGCTGCCTGACCAGCTGTGCTTTTCCTGTGCCACACTTTATTGTCACATATACTCACTGAATATAGCGAAAAGTGTATATGTCGCCAGTTACGGCGCCGACCTCGATACAAAAGTATCTAGGCACAGCTTTAGTTACAATATCTTCGACAATAGAGAAATAGAATGTTTTGACTGTTGTTAAAGAACATCCGTAGCCTCGTATGATAGTTCAGTGAATGATGACCATGCATGAACATTTTTTAAAATGATCTTTCAAGTCAGATTTCATTCTGTGGTTTGATTGTCCAGCAGTACCATCAGCTAAGGCCATAACAAGCTTGAAAATCAATAAATTACTGGATGTTATGGCCTGTATTCTTTAAAAGAAACAATTACAGAGATAGTGGATGAGTGCATGACCATGTGAAATAGGAACAGGAGTGTGCAGTTCAGCTTCTCAAGCCTGCTCTGCCATTCAGTAGAATCACGGCTGATCCAGCATTCCTCAGGTCCACTTTCCTGCATTTTCCCCAAAACCCTTCACTCCCCTACTGATTTAAGAATTTATCTCTTTTGGCCTTAAATGTGCATAAGGACTCTGCCTCCACTGCGCTCCATGGTAAGGAGTTCCAATGACTCTCAACCCCTCAGAAGGAATTCCTCCTTGACTCAGGCTTACATTGGGGCCCCTTCATTCTGAGTCATAGAGTCATACAGCATGGAAACAGACCCTTCGGTCTACTTCTTCCAGGCCGGCTAAGTTCCCCAAACGAAATTAGTCCCACTTGCCTGCATTTGGCCCATATCCCTCCAAACTGTTCCAATTCACGTTCATATCCAAATATCTTTTAAATGTTGTGACATTTCCTGCAACCACCACTTCCTCTGGCAGTTCATTGCACACATGAACCATTCTTCTTTTGAATCTTTCTCCTCTCACCTTAAAAATATGCCCCTTAGTTTTCAACTCCCTCACTCTAGGGAAAAGATCTTTGCTATTTACATTATATGCCCCTCAAGATTTTATAAACCTCAGTAAGGTCACTCCTCAACTTCCTGCTCTCCAGTGAAAAAAGTCCCAGCCTATTCAGCCTCTCCTTCTAACTCAAACCCTCCACTCCCGGCAACACCTTGGTAGGTCTTTTCTGAACTTTGTCCAATTTAATAATATCCTTCCTATAGCAGGCCAACCTGAACAGGACTGAAAATGTGTTGCTGGAAAAGCGCAGCAGGTCAGGCAGCATCCAAGGAACAGGAGAATCGACGTTTCGGGCATCAGCCCTTCTTCAGGAACCTTCCTGAAGAAGGTCTAATGCCCGAAACGTCGATTCTCCTGTTCCTTGGATGCTGCCTGACCTTCCCCAACATCCTATGCAACTTCAAAATGATGTCCCAACTCCTACACTCAGTGCTGCAGGCAATGAAAGTAAGTGTGCTAAATGCCATCTTCACCATCCTGTCGACTTGTGATGCAGCTTTCAAAGAACTATGTACCTGAACCACTGTTCAACAACACTCCCCAGGACCCTACCGTTAACTGTATAAGTCCCTGCCGGTCTGTAATACCAAAATGCAACACCTCACGTTTATCCAAATTAAATTCCATCTGCCACTTGTCCATTGGCCCAATTGTTCAAGATTCCTTTGTAATCTTAGATAACATTTTTTACTGTCAGCTATACCACCAATTTTGGTGTCATCTGCAAACTTATTAATCATGCCTCCTTTTTTCTTTATCAAAGTCATGTGCTGTCTGGCCCTATACTCTCCCAGGAAGTTAAACATCCTCTCAGCATTTACCTTGTCAAGCCCCTAAGAATCCTGTATGTTTCAGTGAAATCACCTCTCATCCTCCTAAACTCCAGTGAGTAGAGTCTCAATCTGTTTAACCTTTGCTCATAAGACAATCTCTCCATGCCAGGGAACATCGTAGTGAATCTCCTCTGAACTGCATCAAATGAAATGATATTTTTCCTTAAGTAAAGGACCAGGACTGCTCACAGTACTTCAGATGTGGTTTCTTCACTTTGTACAGTTGCAGTAAGACCTCCCTTCTCTTATACTCCAACCCCCTTGAAATGCGGGTCAATATTGGCTTCATCTTCCAGAAATGCTAGATTCTCAAACCGTGTCCATGGATTGGAAGTTAGGAAACATAATTCCAATGTTCAAAAGAAGGAGGTGGAGAAAATGGAACATTGTAGGCCTATCCAAATGACAGCTGTGGTAGGGCAAGTCCTGGAATCTGTAATTATGGACATAGTGATAGAGCACTTGGGGAATTGGAATATAATTTTGCAAAAACAGCCGAGATTCAAGAAAGGGAAATCGTATTTGACAAAAGTTTGAGTTTATTCAGGCTATACCTGGCAGGTTAGATGAGGGGAAATTAATGGACCAGCTAGAAAAACAAGGGTATCAAATGTATGATAACGCCATCACTTGCAAGTTCCCATCGCAGTCACTTGCCATCCTGACTTGGAATTACCTCACTATTCCTTCCCTGTTACTTGGTCAAAATCCTGGAGCACCCTCCCAGTAACAGTGTTGTGGGTGTACCTACATCTCATGGATTCAAGAAAGTGGCTCATCACCACCTTGAGACAATGAAGGATTGGTCACAAATTCTGGTCTAGTCAGCAGTGTCCACATCCAATGAAATAAATTTTTACAACCCTAAAAAAAGTTAGTCTATTTTAATTTTCAAACAGCTGTCAATCATGTATTATAAATTAGGTTATTGCAAAAAGATGAGAGCATTAAATGGCGCCATAGTAATATATTTAATGAATTGAGGATTGATTAACAGACAGAAAACAGGAATGCCAAACAGGTAATTTTTTTGCGGTTGGCAATTATAACTAGTGTTATACTTGGTCCAAACACTGGAGTCCTGTAGTCTCACATGTCCAGACATGATGATGTGAAGCTGAGGGATAGGGAGAATGCAAAGAGTCTGCAAAGGGATATAGACTATTTCAGTGAGTGGGCAAGAACATGGCCTGTATAATATAATGTGGGAAAGTAAAGTTTAATGACTACAGCAGATAAGTAGGAAAGCAGAGCATCTTTTCCTGCCCCCAATTGTGCAAAGGATAGTTAAGAGCAAACCACATTGTTGTAAGCCTGGAATCACGTGTAGCCAGACTAGTTAGAGAAGACAGGTTTGCTACCCTTAAGAACATCAGTGAACCAGGTTTTTTTTACAACAGTTGACAGTGGTTATATGGTCACCATTAGGATGGCTTTTAATTCCAGATTTTGTTTTACAGAATTCAGTTTCCACCATCTACCATGGTGCAATTCAAACCCATATGTCCAGAACAATAGCTTAGGGTTCGGAGTGCGGTATCATTGCCACGATAACTGTTTATTTCAATGAAATCTCACTGCAGATCACATCTGGACCACATTGTGTTCAAATTTAATCTCCTTATCTAAGGAAGAATATGGTTTCCTTAGAGGGAGTGCAATTGATGGTTTTTTTTTTGGGGGGGGGGGGGATTCCTGGCTTGTTTTATGAGAAGTTGAGTGGACTAAACCTATATTTCTAAATTCAGAAATGCAGACGATTTCACTAAAATCTTTAAGGAACTTAATAGGCTAGATACTGGGAAGATACTTATCCTGGTGGAGGAGTCCAGAGCAGGGAATCACTGTCTCACAATTAAATTGTAGCATATAGGACTGAGATGTGGAGAAACAATTCACTCAGTATTTCAGATATTTGGAACTTATTACTCCAGAGAGCTATGGATGCTCCTGTTGTTGAGTTTATTCAAGCGATTTTTTGGAATCAAAAGGAATGAAGAGGTATGGGGTCAATGTGGGTACAGGTGGAACTGAGCCATGATTGTTTTGAACAGTGGAAGAGGCTTGGAAAGCCAAATGGCCTTATGATTTTGTGGTGGTTTTGTGGATTTTCTGATGCGAGTTGAACTCTATCCTGTACTGAAGCTTCTTCTAAAAGGTCTAAATTTCTCCCCCAGGTGAAGCAGAGCTCTCTACGCTCTCACATCGGGGTAGTGCCTCAGGACACCGTTCTCTTCAATGACAGCATTAGAAACAACATCCGATATGGCAGAGTGGCTGCTAGTGATGAGGATGTGGAGGAAGCCTCTCTAGCAGCTGATATCCACGAACGGATAATTACTTTCCCTGAAGGTAAGAGAGTGTGTTCTGTCGATATTGATTTGGTGGGAGCAAAGACATTTTGTATGAAATCACAGCTTCTAGAAGACCCTGTTGAAGGAAGCAAAGATTTGCAAGCATATTCTTTGGAATCATATGTTCGCCAGGTCAGCTTGGGGACCCTCTCCAAGTCTTCACGTTTCTGTAGTTGTTGACCTGCTGCTGCATCATTTTTATTACCTTAAGCCAATAATTATTTCATCCAATAACAGCACAATTTTCTTTTGGATAACTGATACTGTTCTTCAAAAAGCTATGACCAGGAAGTTCCTGAAGTGTAAAAATATTTACAAATTTTTCCAAATGTAAAAAGTCCTACATTTACTCTACATTCTCTCTATTTCCATGAGCAGAAAAATAGAATTTCTGAACAGGGAGATGTGCTTTTGTCCCTCAAAGTTGTGCATGAAGAAGACCATTTGTGATGCGTAGCTTTTAAAATGCTTTGGTTGTATGTAGCCTGGCAGTGGCTTGCTAGGCTTGTCAGTCACATTGCTATGGGTTTAGAGTCACGTGTTTGCCAGATGACGTGATGATGACAGACTTCCTTCATGAACCGAATGTGTTTTTGGTGAGGATTTATAATAATCACTGTCACTGAGACCAGCTTGCAATTCCAGATTTATTCATTGATTTTCAATTCCACATGATGGGATGTCTGGAACAGGTGAGATATTTTTGAACCAACTTGTTCAGAGATGTTAGTACATTTCTCTGGAGCAGGTGAGACTTCAACCCAGGCCTTCTTGCCCAGAGATAGGGACAAGTTACCATGCCCCTGCAAAAGCCCGTTGAGCAGCACCCGTTGTCAAAAAAACTCTGGAGCTGTTCTGATTTACCCTTAGGGACTCTTCTGGTGCAGTGGTAGTGCCCATACTTTTGAGGAAGGTGGTCTGGGCTCAAGTTCCACCTGCTCCAGAGGTGTGTCATAACATATCTGGACAGGCAAATTAAAGAAAAAGGTTCTGAGCATGATCACCGTCTCCAGCTGTTCTTAATGTACCATGTTCTTCAGGTTATGATACCCAAGTCGGGGAAAGAGGACTGAAACTGAGTGGAGGAGAGAAACAGAGAGTGGCAATCGCCAGGACGATCCTGAAGGCCCCTCAGATTGTTCTTCTGGATGAGGTAATTAAGAATTGAAATCACATTGAGTCTGAGAGATGGAAATAAAAATTATTGATTACAACTTTCAAATCAACATGATATTACATTTCACTGGAAATAATCAAGCTTATTCCTTACACTCTCAGAACCACGTCTGTGCATAGTTAATGAATCTGGCTTTAAGCTGTCCCTAAGAAGGTAAAAGATGCTTCACAAAGGGTAAATATTCTAAATTTTTGTGAAGGAGTGCCACCCTTGGTTAAGGGATTTTACAATCTCTAACTGATACAACTGGTTCCCTCTCCTCAGATAGGAATACTGGCGGTATATGCAAACTCTGTATGTTCCAAAGCATTTTACAATCAATGACTCACTTTTGAATTGTAGTCACTGATATAAGTGTGTAGGAGCACCCACTGTGCTAAATGTAGAACTTCTTATTATCTACCTGAAGAATTTAGTTGCTTCTAAGCTTAAATAAATTGTTGTCTCAATATTTTGTACTTTTGAGGAAGGTGGTCTGGGCTCAAGTTCCACCTGCTCCAGAGGTGTGTCCCTAAAAGTAGGCTTTTAACAGCTGATGGACTGGCTGAACCTATCTGTTCACCAGTCTGCCAGTGAATATTTCCACTGTCCTGTTTCAGTGTTCTAATCATTTATCTTCACTCCACTTGGACAGGCTACATCTGCACTAGACACACAAACTGAAAGAAACATTCAAGCCTCTCTGGCCAAAGTCTGCACCAACAGGACCACAATTGTTGTGGCTCACAGGTAATGTCATAATAAGATTGCTTCAAAATTTCTGCTGTTTGGAATTCTGGACTAAACACTAATGTTATGCAACTTGCCTTAAGTGAAAATAAATTACTCTGAGTTGCCATTTAAGCCTTTGAAAAGAATTAAGGATGGAGCTGTCCAAGGTAAGAAGGGGAAGATGCTGGATTTTCAAAAAACAGTAGCAGAATTATCTCTCTCATCACTTGAAAGGTTCTTAATTTTCTTTAATCTGTCGGAAGACATGGAAAATATTGTGGTGTATCAATTCAAATGATAAGTTGTGAAAGAGCTAGAGCTGTGAACACTCAGGAAGTGTAGAGCTGGATCAATTTTTGATTGACAAGGGAATCAAGAGACACTAGGGGCAGAGGGATGTCAGGAAATTGGAACTAAAACCACAATCAATCAGCAATGATCTTATTGAGTGGCAGAGCAAACCTGAGGAGTTGAATAGCCTACTATTTAATAAAGTCTTTTTTTTAAATTCCTTAATGGGATTTGGAAGTCAATGACAAGGCTAATGTTTGTTACCTATCCCTAAGGATCTCCATCCATCTAGGCAAGAAGTGAGCATTCCATCATTTTTGACTTTAGCCTTGCTTGGCAAGATGGTGATGGTAGGAATGGAGTCATTTGCTGCAGAATTTCAAATGTAAGACCTGTTCTTGTAGCTGAAGTATGTAGTGCTTGTCTAGTTCAGTTTTTGGTTAATGCTAATTGCTCTGGGATATTGATAGTGGTGGGGGGGGTGGGGGTTCAATTATGGTAATACCATTTAATGTCAAGTAGTGATGATTAGATTCTCTCTCATGGGAGGTGATCATTGCTTTGGCACTGAGGTGGCATGAATGTTACCTACTACTTAGCAACCCAAGCCTGAACGTTGCACTCATCTTACTCCATGCACACACAGATTGTTTCAGTATCTGAAAATTTGCTACTTTAATATAAGACAGGATCTGCTAAAGTGGACCTGGAACAACTACATTTAGCAAATTCTACAGCAGAACAGTGGGAGTCTTTCGAAAGGAAATAGTGAGAGTCCAGGAATAATATGTTCCTGTATAAATGAAGGGTGGGACTAACAAGTCCAGTAAACTCTGGATATTGAGGAATGTACAGGTTAAAAGAGAACCTGATGGTACATATCAAATGCTGAAAGTACCAGGAACCCTGGAGGCATATCAAAAGTGAAGGGGGTTACTTAGAAAGTGAAGAGGAGAGCATGGAAAGCTACTAATGGGTAATTAAAGAAAAGTCCAAAGGTGTTTAATAAGCAACTTTGGGGCGAGAGAGAAAGAGTATGGCTGATTAGGGACCAGAGTGGCAAACTGTGTGTGGAGCCAGAAAATGTAGGTGAAGATTTAACTAAGTGCATTGCATCTGTATTCTCTATAGAGAAGGGTGATATAGAGATAGAAATCAGAGAGAGGTGGACTGTGATATACATGAACAAATTACACTTGAGAGGGAGATGGTATTAGCAGTTTTAACAGGCTTGAATATATCAGCAGTCCCAGATGAGATGTATCCCAGGCTGCTGGGGAAGGAAAGGGAAGAGATTGTAGGGGCCCTGAGATTAATTCCTTTATTCCTGATGAAGGGCTTTTGCCCGAATGGTCGATTTTGCTGCTCCTCAGATGCTGCCTGAACTGCTGTGCTCTTCCAGCACCACTAATCCAAAATTAATTTTCAAATGCTGTCTGGACACAGGATAGGTACCAGAGGACTGAAGGACAACTAATGTTCAAGAAGACTGGTAGAGTTAAATCAGGGAACTGTAGGCCAGTGAGTCTAACACTAGAGGTAGAGGACCATTTGGGAAAAAAATCTGAGACCAAATTAATCTCCACTTGGAGAGGCAAAGGTTAATCGAGGATAGTCAGCATGGTTTTGTCAGGAGGAGATTACATCTGGCAGATCTTATTGAAGTTTTCAAAGAGGTGACTGGGTGCGTAGATTAAGAAAATGCAGTGATGTCGTCTACATGGTCTTCAGTAAGAATTCTGACAAGATCTCACATAGGATCTGATCAAGACGGTTAAAGCCCATGGGATGCAGCACAATTTGACAAATTGGATCCAAAATTGGCTTTGTGGTAGGAGGCAGAGGGTGATTTTTGTGACTGGAAGCCTGTTTCCAGTCATGGATTACAGTGATTGCTGATGGATCCTTTGCTGTTTGTAGAGCACATTAATGATCTAGACATGAATGTAGGAGGTATGATCAATAAGTTCACAGATGTTGTGATAATTGGTATTGAAGTAAATAGCAAGGAGGAAAGGTTTAGACTATAAGGCAATATGGACAGCTCACTAGATAGACAATAAGTGGCAAGTGGAATTTAATCTGGCAAAGTATGAGGTGTTACATTTTGGGATGGCAAGCAAGGCAAGAGATATATAGGATGAATGATAGAGTCTTAGAAAGTATCTTGGTCTACCTGTCCATTGATCCTTGAAGACAATAAGACAGTGGGTAAGGTAGTTAAAAAGGCCTATGGAATACTTGCATCTTGCCTTTATTATCTGAGGCATTAAATACTAGAACAGGGAGGTAATGATGGGACCTATATAAGTTAGTAAGGCCACAGCTCAAATATTATGTGCAGTTCTGGTCCCCACACTATAGGAAGAGTGTGTTTGCACTAGAGAGTACAGAGAAAATTCACTGTGAGTGTCTGGGCTGGAGTGATTCAACTATGAAGAGAGATTAGATAAACTGGGGGTGTTTTCCTTGGAGTGGAGAAGGCTGACGGTGGACATGATGTACAAAATTTGAGGGATGTAGATAGGTTGGAGAGAAATAAACTTTTTCTTTAGTAGAGGGGTCTAGAATTGATAGACTTGATGAGTGGCATGGTCATGGTTAGATGATGGGTTTCAGTCTATGCTGTAAAACTCTCTTATTCTATGACCATCACAGCCTGCCTGTCTAATCCCAGAGTCCAGGAAGTCTCAGGATTCAGTGATGGAGCACAGCTGGGCTGTGTACTGCCTCTAACACCGATCCTATATCAGTGAGTTTGTGTTCCATCTGTTAAACCCAGATGGAATTGTTTGTCTCAGTCTGCCTCAGTCATGCCACACCCCATATTGATCCAATCAAGTGTTCCAATTGATGAATGGTGCCGCTTCTTTTATGCTGTAATTGACCGGGTGTGTTACAGATGTTTCCAACATGAGAAATTGCAGACTTCTCCCTGACCGAATCACACTAAAACAACCTGCTGCCCATATCTTAAAAACACTATTACAAAAATGTTACGCAGAAATTGTACTAAGCTGAAGTTTGAAATTTTTTAAAAATAGTAATATGGGCATCACTTGCAACATGAATATTTGTTTCCCATCTCTAATTCTCATCTCTAATCTGAGCAGTTTACTAGACTATTTTTGAGGGCAGTTAAGAGTCAGCTAGATTGCTATGGGTCTGTACTCCCATGTAGGCTAGACTGAATAAGGGTAATTGATTTTCTTCCTAAAACTCTATTTCACACACTTTCAGACAACTGCATGGTACCATTTGTAAACATAACACAATGGTGCTGGCTGAACCTAAGATGATGACCACACAACAGAGCCTGCCTCATTGCGACTACAACTATTGATGGACAGTTTTTAAGAGGATCCTTTACTATGCCAGTTTGATGCTAGAAGGATGCAAGCTAAGATAAAATAGAAAATCATATCCTGCCTACAGCTCCAGCGAGAGCTGGAAGGTTTTACATTGTCAGGTGATAAATACAGGCCTGTGTACAGTTAGAAAGACCTGTATTCTTCTTTATGCAGAACTTTTACGTACCATGTAGTGTGAACATAGTTCTCCAAGGGTTAATGCTGTCTTATTTTCCTTTCAGTAAATAATTGCGGTATGAGCAAAGGCTTGGGAACCTGCCGTGGCATCCTCCCTGGCCTGCTGTGTGATGACAAATTGTAAATACATATCCTGCTCTTTGATCTCTTACTAAATGTGTGTCCATCAACAACTTTGATCTTCAACCTCATTGAGCTATAAAAGCTGTGCCCCCCCACCACCTTTTTTTTTGATGTGGGTAGGGTCTGTTTATGAGGAGCAAGTATGCCACTGGGGAGTAGCCGCAAGAGTTCTGGCAGTGGGTTTGGCTGATGACCACTTCCCATTGGGCTCAACTGAAACAGTTAAGATAATAGAAAATGTTTTTAATGATTTTTGGCGTAAAGATGTTTTCAATCGATTGACCTTTTTGAAGTGTCGCAGCTGCAGCTAGTGGGAGCACTGTGCTGCCACATTGTGCACATCAGTTTCCTGTGTACAGCAAGAGTTGCAAGCTGCAAAGAATTGAAAGTGTAAAGAGAATGACAGCATCTTGAATGAAAGGCCTGGTAGGGGCTTCAGATGAAACTCTGCTGGAGGCTTTTTACTGAAAAGAGAAATTGAAATCCAACTGTATGCGGCAAGTTCTGGGCGGCTCAGTTAGTGTTTCAGAGTAGAACTAACAGCACTATGAGCTTAATGCTACTTAGTAACTGCAGCTAATGGCAGTCCTTGAGAGCACAGTTAGTGTCCATCTGTTATGGGAGTCAGGTCCTTTGGCAGCATTGTGTTCTTAAGTAATTTAATCTTTCATCAGCATTTCATAATTGAGGTCACTTTATTTCTTCTGGGATCTCTCAATTAACAGGCTTCAGTTGAAATGTAAATGAGAATCAGTGCAAGAATTGTAATTATGCAGATTGGCTTGTAATTCAAAGCCCGTTTCGACATTCACTTCAGTTCAAATGACTTGAATTTATACAGCTTTCATGACCAATCAAAGTGCTTTCCAGTCATAAGAAATAGGATCTAGATTGGCGGGAGGTGGGGGTCCTCAATAGCAGGGAGGCAAGTGCAAGGCTAGAGGAGATATAGACATCAGAAATAGTAAGTTGAAGTGACAGGTCAGGTTGGAACACAACAGGAATGCCTATTATAATAAATTGCATCTATTTCAATACAAGAAGGCTGACAAGTAAGGCCAATGAACTCAGGGCATGGATAGGTACGTGGGACTGGGATAGTATAGCCATTACAGAAACATGGCTAAGGTAGGGACAGGACTGGCAGCTTAATGTACCAGGGTACAAGTGCTTTCGGTGGAACAGAGGTGGAGGAAAGCTGGGAGGTATAGTTGCATTTTTGATAAAGAGGAGTATCACGGCAGTCGTCAGAGATGAAGTAACTCCGGATCATCCAGTGAGGCTTTGTGGATGGAGCTAAGAAATAGATAGGAGATGGTGACATTATTGTAGTTGCACTATAGGCCCCCAAATAGTCAACGAGAATTAAAGGAACAAATATGCAGGGACACTGGCTGGAGCAACAGGGTGTCATATGAGGGGATTTTAATGTTCCTAACATAGACTGGAATTGCCATAGTGTTAAGGGTTTTGGTGGGGTGGAATTTGTTAAGTATGATAAGGAAAGTTTCCTCAAGCAGTATATAGAGTTCTACTTGGGAAGGCCCTTCGGCCCTCGATGTTGTGCTGACCTTTTGTCCTACTCTCAAATCAAATTAACCTACATACCCTACATTTTACTGTCCTCCATGTGCCTATTCAAGAGTTGCTTAAATGTCCCTAATGTATCTGCCTCTCCTACCACTGCTGGCAGTGCATTCCACACACCCACCAGTCTCTATGTAAAGAACCCACCTCTGACATCTCCCCTAAACCTTCCTCCGTTTAACTTATAATTATGTCCCCTTGTGATAGCTATATTCAATCTTGGGGAAAACATCTCTAGCTATTCACTCTATCTATGCCTCTCAACATCTTGTACACCTCTATCAAGTCACCTCTCATCCTTCGTCACTCCAATAAGCAAAATCTTAGCTCCCTCAACCTTTCTTCATTAGACATGCGCTCCAGTCCAGTCAACATCCTGGTAAATCTCCTCTGCACCCTTTCTAAAGCTTCCACATCCTTTATATAATGAGGCGACCAGAACTGAAGACAATATTCCAAGTGTGGTCTAACTTTATAGAGCTGCAGCATTACTCAACCCCCTCTGCTAATGAAAGCCAACACACCACAAGCCTTCTTAACAACCCTATCAACTTGGGTGGCAACTTTGAGGGATCTATGAACCCCAAGATCCCTCTGCTCCTCCACACTGCCAAGACTCCTACCTTTAACCCTGTATTCTCCAAATTCGACCTTCCAAAATGAATCACTTCACACTTTTCCAGGTTGATCTCCTTTTGCCACTTCTCAGCCCAGTTCTGCATCCTGTCAATGTCAACCTACAACAGCCCTCCACACAATCAATAACTCCACCAACCTTCTTGTCATCTGCAAACTTACTAAACCACCTTCTACTTCCTCATCCAAAGCTATGCCCCCTCGTGCTCGCCGTCACCATACTTGGAAAAAGGCTCTCCCTGTCCACCCTATCTAACCCTCTGATTATCTTATATGTCTCTATTAAGTCACCTGTCAACCTTCTCCTCTCTAACGAAAACAGCCTGAAGTCCCTCAGCCTTTCCTCGTAAGACCTTCCCTCCATACCAGGCAACGTCCTAGTAAATCTCCTCTGCACCCTTTCCAAAGCTTCCAGATTCTTCTTATAATGCGGGGACCACAATTGTACACAATACTCCACAAGTGCAGCCGCACCAGAGTTTTGTAGAGCTGTAGCATAACCTCATGGTTCCGGACTCGATCCCTCTATTAATAAAAACTAAAACACTGTATGCCTTCTTAACAACCCTGTCAACCTGGGTGGCAACTTTCAAGGATCTATGTACCTGGACACCGAGATCTCTCTGCTCATCTACACTACCAAGAATCTTACCATTCGCCCAGTACTTTGCATTCCGGTTACTCCAACCAAAGTGAATCCCCTCACACTTGTCCGCATTAAACTCCATTTGCCACCTCTCAGCCCAGCGGTGCAGCTTATCTATGTCTCTCTGTAACCTGCAACATCCTTCGTCACTATCCACAACTCCACCAACCTTAGTGTCCTCTGCAAATTTACTAACCAACCCTTCTACGCCCTCATCCAGGTCATTTATAAAAATGACGAACAGCAGTGGACCTAACACCGACCCTTGCGATACACCACTGGTATGTGGACTCCAGGATGAACATTACCCATCACCACCACCCTCTGTCTTCTTTCAGCAAGCCAATTACTGATCCAAATTGTTATATTTCTCTCAATCCCATTCTTCCGCATTTTGTACAATAGCCTACTCTGGGGAACCTTATCAAACACCTTGCTACAATCCATATACACCACATCAACCGGTTTACTCTCATCTAACTGTTTGGTCACCTTCTCAAAGAATTCAATAAGGTTTGTGAGGCACGACAAAACCGTGCTGACTATCCCTAATCAAATTATTCTTTTCTAGATGATTATAAATCCTATCTCTCATAACCTTTTCCAACACTTTACCACCAACTGAAGTAAGGCTCACTGATCTGTAATTACCAGAATTGTCTCTGCTCCCCTTCTTGAACAGGGGAACCTCATTTGCTATCCTCCAGTCTTCTGGCACTATTCCCGTAGACAATGATGATTTAAAGATCAATGCCAAAGGCTCAGCAATCTCCTCCCTGGCTTCCCAGAGGATCCTAGGATAAATCCCATCCGGCCCAGGGGACTTATCTATTTTCTCACACTGCAGGATTTCTAATACCTCTTCCTTGTGAACCTCAATCCCACCTAGTCTAGTAGCCTGTATCTCCGTATTCTCCTCAACAACATTGTTGTTTTCTAGAGTGAATACTGTCGAAAAATATTCATTAAGTGCTTCCCCATCTTCTCTGACTCCACACATGACTTCCCACTACTATCCTTGATTGGCCCTAATCTTACTCTCATCATTCTTTTATTCCTATCCACCAACAACTTCTCATGTCTCCTCCTGGCTCTTCTGAGCTCTCTCTTTCGGTCTTTCCTGGCGACCTTGTAACCCTCAAGCGCCCTAACTGAGCCTTCACGTCTCATCCTAACATAAGCCGCCTTCTTCCTCTTGACCAGAGATTCCACCTCCTTCGTAAACCACGGCTCCCGCGCTCTACAGCTTCCTCCCTGCCTGACAGGTACATACTTATCTAGGACACACAGGAGCTTTTCCTTGAATAAGCTCCACATTTCTAATGTGCCCATCCCCTGCAGTTTCCTTCCCATCTTATGCTTCCTAAATCTTGCCTAATCGCACCGTAATTGCCTTTCCCCCAGCTGTAACTCTTGCCCAGTGGTATACACCTATCCCTTTCTATCACTAAAGTTAACCTAACAGAATTGTGATCGCTATCACCAAAGTGCTCACCTACTTCCAAGTCTAACACCTGGCCGGGCTCATTACCCAGGACCAAATCTAATGTGGCTTCGCCCCTCGTTGGCCTGTCTACATACTGTGTCAGGAAGACCTCCTGCACACACTGGACAAAAACTGACCCAGCTATAGTTCTCGTACTATAGTGTTCCCAGTCAATATTTGGAAAGTTGAAGACCCCCATGACAACTACCCTGTCTCTCTCACTCCTATCGAGAATCATCTTTACCATCCTTTCCTCTACATCTCTGGAACTATTTGGAGGCCTATAGAAAACTCCCAACAGGGAGACCTCTCCTTTCCTGTTTCTAACTTCAGCCCATACTACCTCAGTTGACGAGTCCCCAAACATCCTTTCTGCAACTGACCAACAATACCACACCTCCCCCTCTTTTACCATCTTCTCTGTTCTTACTGAAACATCTAAATCCTGGAACCTGCAACCACCATTCCTGTCCCTGCTCTATCCATGTCTCTGAAATGGCTACAACATCGAAGTCCCAGGTACCAACCCAAGCTGCAAGTTCACCCACCTTATTTCGGATGCTCCTGGCGTTGAAGTAGACACACTTCAAACCAACTTCTTGCTTGCCGGTGCCATCTTGCGTCCCTGAAACTTGATGTTGGACCTCCCTACTCTCAACCTTTTCTATACTTGAACTACAATTTTGGTTCCCATCCCCCTGCTGGATTAGTTTAAACCCACCCCAATAGCCTTAGCAAATTTCCCCCCAAGGATATTGGTACCCCTCTGGTTCAGATGAAGACCATCCTGCTTGTAGAGGTCCCAATTATCCAAGAATCCAAAACCCTCCCTCCTGCACCATCCCTGTAGCCACGTGTTCAACTCCTCTCTCACCCTATTCCTTGCCTCACTAGCACGTGGCACGGGCAATAAACCAGAGGCAACAACTCTGTTTGTCCTAGCTCTAAGCTTCCATCCTAGCTCCCTGAATTTCTCCCTTAAATCCCCAGCTCTCTTCCTACCTATGCCGTTGGTGCCTATGTGGACCACGACTTGGGGCTGCTCCCCCTCCCCCTTAAGGATCCCAAAAACACGATCAGAGACATCACGAACCCTGGCACCTGGGAGGCAACACACCAACTGTGAGTATCTCTCTTCCCCACAGAATCTCCTATCTGTCCCCCTAACTATGGAGTCCCCAATGACTTCTGCTCTGCTCCTCTTCCCCTTCCCTTCTGAGCAGCAGGGACAGACTCTGTGCCAGAGCCCTGTACCCCACTGCTTTCCCTGGTAAGTTGCCCTCCACCCCCCCCCCCCCCCACCCCCCCAACAGTATCCAAAACGGTACACTTATTGTTGAGGGGATTGGCCACAGTGGATCCCTGCACTGCCTGCTGGTTCCCTTTCCATCCCCTGACTGTAACCCATCTGCCTTTTTCTTGTACCTTAGGAGTGACTACCTCCCTGTAACTCGTCTCAATAACCCACTGTGCCTCCCGACTGATCCAAAGTTCATCCAGCTCCAGCTCCAGTTCCCAAGGCGGTTTTCGAGGAGCTGAAGTTGGGTGCACTTCCCGCAGATGTAGTCCGCAGGGACACTAGTGGTGACCCTTACCTCCCACATTCTCCATTCCCACTGTTCTAAATTCCCAAAGAGACTGTTGAAAAAATAAGGAATAAAAAATAAACTCGTTACCTTACCAATCTGGCGCACAGAATCTTTTTTTTGGTTAGAGGAGGAGGATGAGTGGGAAACATTACCCGAGTAGTGTTTTGGGTAACGCAACCACACAACTATATGACTTCCCAGAAGTCCTTCGCTCCTCCCTCGCACCTCTCGGCAAATGGAGGCCCGACTCCCGAGGTAAGTCCCTTTTAATGCAGGAAAACTCACCCTTCCCAGCAGCCCTCCTTCACCACTCCTCCTCTCCTCGCCGATCTGGCAAAATGGAGCTTTCAACTACCACACTCTGTGTTCTATAGCTAGCCAATTCTGTATCCAGACAGACAATTTTTCCTGTACTCCATGCCTCATTACTTTCTGAATGAGCCTACCATGGGAACCTTATCAAACACCTTGCTAAAATCCATGTACACCACATCCACTGCTATTCCTACATCAATGTATTTTGTCACATCCTCAAAGAATTCAGTAAGGCTTGTGAGGCATAACCTGCCCCTCACAAAGCCATGCTGACTATCTCTAATCAAGCTATGATTTTCCAAATAATCATAAATCCTGTCTCTCAGAATCCTCTCCAATGAGTTGCCCACCACTGACGTAAGACCGCCTGGTCAGTAATTCCCAGGATTATCTGTATGCTCTTTCGTGAACATATTTGCCACCCTCCAATCAGCTGGCACTACTCCAGTGGACAGTGAGGATGCAAAGATCACCGCCAAAGGCACAGCAATCTCTCCCCTCACTTCCTGTAGTAACCTTGGGTATATCCCGTCTGGCCTAGGGGACTTACCTATCCTCATGTTTTTCAAAATTTCCAGCACATCCTCCTTCTTAACATCAGCCGGTTTCACGTTATCCTCACAAACGTCAACAACCATCTCATTAGTGAATACTGAAGCAAAGTATTCATTAAGGCCCTGTCCCTACCTCCTCCAACTCTAGGCACAAGTTCCCTCGACTAGCCCTAATCGGCCCTACCCTCACTCTGGCCATCCTGAAGGGGGAAGGGACAAAACGTGACCTACTCTTGGAAAATAGAGTAGGTGACAGTGACTATAGTTATATTAATTTTAAAATAGTTATGGAGAAGGACAAAGCTGGTCCACAGGTTCAAGTTCTAAATTGGGACAAGGCCAATTTTGATGGAATTAGACAGGAGCTTGTATAGATTGATTGGAGTCATTTGTTTCCAGGCAAAGGGACGTCTGGTAAGTGGAGGCCTTTAAAAGTGTGATCGCTAGAGTTCAAGGTCTATATGTTCCTGTGAGGGTGAAGGGCGAGGTTGACAGGAGTAGGGAATCCTGAATGATGAGAGCTATGAGGCTTTGTGGAGAAAAAAAAACGCGGCATGGCTCAGGTATAGGCAGCTGGGATCAAGGGAATCCCTGGAAGTTTATAGGGCATACAGGAATTTACTGAAACAAGAAATCAGGAGGGTGAAAAGACGGCATGAAATAACTTTGGCATGACAGAAGATTAGGGTGAGTCCAAAGAGGTATTTTAATTTTTTAAAGGAAAAAGAATAACTCGAGAGAGAATAGGGTCCCTCATGGACCAAAGTGGACATGCATGAGATGGGTGAGGTAGTCAATGAATCTCTCTCCTCTGTGTTTACCATGGAGAAAATGTGATAACTTGGGAATTTGGGGAAGTTAGTAATGATATCTTGGGATAGTCCATATCACAGGTTTGGAGTCATGTACAGATCACACTGGGTAAGGATAGCAGATTTCCACCACTGAAGGACATTAGAAAAGCAGATAGTTCTCAACATCAGTCCAGTAGTTGCATAATCATCATGACTGAGACATTTATTCTATACTCATTTACAACTTGAATTTAATTTCTTCTAGCTGGCAAGTTAGTATCTTCACATGTAAGTTTGGATCAATATACAGTAACATTATCACAATGCTACCACCATCCATACTGTAGCCTTTATTATATATTGTTATGAAGCCTCTTCCTTATTGGTATTTATTGAGCGTTCTTGTTTGAATGATCATTAAAATTTGTTCATTTGAGGTGCTGAGTAGATGCCTGGCCTGAAGGAACAGAGTGGGATATTTTAGGTTAAAGATAATTGCTGTCTTCATCTGATTGTGTGCACCTCCTGAAGTCACATATCTGTGTTTATGGTTAACAGAAGTGTAGCTATTTGATATTGTTTTGGATTCTTAAGATGTGGCCTGTGAGGAGATAAGATCTTCACCACCTTTTAGAAGAATCCTTCTTGACGATCCCAGATAAGAGCTGAAAAGCCAAAACAGTTATTTACCTTGAAAGGCTTCTACCAGACTTCCTTTGGATATCCTGAATATGTTCAAAGAGATCCCAGAGGGACAGCCACATATTTCTAATAACAACTGTCTAAGTGTGCAAGAATGCCAGACTTAAAGCAGACTGGAGCATTTCATGTTTTATCATTTTATTCTCTGAGAATTAACAATTATTTCAGTCAAAGCATTTTCTTTCCCAAAGTTAATCTGCTCAGAGAAAGTTTCTAAACAAGTTTCTCTTTTTTTTCTTTTTAATGCACACGTGTGCTTTGGGATTACTTTGAAGAGCTGAAAATGTGTTGCTGGAAAAGTGCAGCAGGTCAGGCAGCATCCAAGGAGCAGGAGAATCGACGTTTCGGGCATGAGCCTGAAGAAGGGCTTATGCCCGAAACGTCGATTCTCCTGCTCCTTCGATGCTGCCTGACCTGCTGTGCTTTTCCAGCAACACATTTTCAGCTCTGATCTCCAGCATCTGCAGTCCTCACTTTCTTCTCAAAGAGATTACTTTGAAGGGTCAATATTTATACTTTCAGATTGTAAAGTGTGCTAGCCAGCTTTGTACCATTGTTGAATATGTTTGTTGTTAAATAAAGTAATTTTCTTGTTTATTTTATTAGAAGTTTTTGAAAATGTGATCATTTGTGACTGAGGGAAATTGAGTGATGTAGTTTATGTGGAATTTGACAAATATTTTGACAAAAATCCCATACAGGAGACTGACTGAGAAGATTAAAGCACATGGGATTCATAGAAACTTGAGGAGATGGCTCACAAACTGGCTTAGTAATAGGACACAAAGGGTAGTAGTAGATGGCTGTTTGTGTGACTGGAGGCTGGTATCCAGCGGTGTATCTCAAGAATCAGTGCTGGGACCTTTCTTGTTTGTTATATACATAAATGATATAGATGAAAATGTGGGGGAGCAGGTAAAGCAAATTTGCAGACAAGACCAAGATTGGTTGGGTGGTTAGTAGCAAAGAAGATGGTTGTGGGTTACAAGAAGATATAAATGCGTTGGTAAGATGGGCAGACGAGTGACAGATGGTATTTAACCCTGATAAGTGTGCGGTGATGCACTTTAGAAAACGAAACAAGATGTGGGAGTATTTAATGAATGGCAGGACACTGGGCAGCTTAGAGAAACAGAGGGATCTTGGGGTAATTATTCATAAATCCCTGAAGTCAACAGAGCATGTGAATAGGATAGTTAAGAAGGCATATGGGGTATTTGCTTTCATCAGTGTGGCATAGAGTATAAGAGCAAGGTGGTAGTGTTGGAGTTGTACAGAGTGTTGGTTAGGCCACAGCTGAAATACTGTGTACAGTTCTAAACACCTCACTACAGGAAGATTGTGATAACACGAGAGGGGGTGCAGAGGTGGTTCACCAGGACGTTGCTTTGGATGGAGAAATTGAGTTTTAAGGAGAGAATAGATAGGCTTGGATTGTTTTCTTTAGAGCAGAGAAGCCTAAGATGGCTCATGATTGAGGTGTATAAGATTATGAGAGGTATGGACCAGGTGAATAGAGAGCAGCTGTTTTAATTGATAGAGGGATCAATCACGAGAGGGTATAGTTTTATGGTAAGGGGCAGGAGATTCAAAGGGGTTTTGGAAAAATCATTTCACTCAGCAAGTGGTGAGAATCTGGAATGTACTGCCTGGGAGGGTAGTGGGGGCTGGAAACTTTACAAACTTTAAAAAATATTTGGATGGGGACATTCAAGGATATGGGAGAAGTGCAGGAAATTGGAATTAGTGCACTTTTATGGTAGTTATCGTCCATGCAGACTCAATGAGGTAAAGGGCCTTTTCTGCATGAATCTAATAAAAACCTAGTTTCTAAAGCTTTTCTTCTGAACCTAGAGAGGATACACCAGAGCGCGGGTGAGGCAGAAATTTACCAGAATGTTGCCTGGACCAGAGAGTCTGTGCTATGTGGAAAGACTGGATAAGCTGAGGTTGTTTTCATTAGAGCAACAAAGGTTGAGAAAAGGCCTTATAGAGATAAATAAGATTGTGAGAGGTACCATTTATATTAACAAAGAGCTAATAAAGCAGGGAGAATAGATTTAAGGCAAGAGGTGGAAGGCTAAGAGGAGAGTTGAGGATAAATTTTTTCACTCAGAGTGGTGGGAGTGTGGAACTAACTGCCTGAAAGGATCGTTGAGCTCAGAACTCTTATAACATTTCAGCAGTATTTAGATATTCGCTTGTGTTGCTATAACCTCCATAGCTCGGGGCCAAAAGCTAGAAAGTGGGGTTGATGCAGTCAGATCTTTGTTAACCAGTGCAGACACACAGTAGGCCAAATGGCTTCCTCTTGTGCTGTAAATGTCTTAGTGTATTCTAGAAAAACATAAATGGCCATATCAATAACTGGGTAATGTATCTAAATATATACTGCAACAGTAGAGAGTTGGGACTACAAAGTGGCAGTGTATTCCTTCAGCCTTAGCTATCACAGTATGAAACATGACAGCTACCACAAGCAGCAATGAAATAAATAGCCAGATAACACTAGATATGTAAACCCGTGTGGAGCAAATTACATGACAGTCATCAAAAGGCTGAATATAACAAGAGGAATGTCAAAACAAATTAGTGTTATGATGCCAGCTGATGTTAATATTGGAGAAGCCAGATCCCAGAACGAAACCTGGCTTTATAGACCAGATGTATAATTTTTGCAGTTGGTTACCATGGTGGTTAATCACTGAACAAATTCACTCGAGGCTTTCAATATTCTTTCATAAAAATATACAAAGATAAATGTATACATTACAGGTTAGAAAGGCATTAAGATAAACAAAATAATATTTCAACCTGTATCCCAACAATATCTGTTAGAGATACTCATCTCAATTGAAGTGTTACTACTTCTTCGGTTTCAACACTTTAATTTCTTAACTAATTTACTCCTTCTTGCTTTGATGGCCTAGTGGCTTCTTACCAATTCTGATATCTGAAATTCTTTTTAGTCCTGACAGCTTGAAAACTTCTACACAAACTCTCTCAGCTTGAAGCTTTCACAGTCTAAAACCCTGCCTCTAGGGCTGTCTTCTGAACTGAAAGTTGATCCTGAGCTCAACTCAAAACACTAGCTGTCCCTGCTCTGTTTTCTCTGTATATCAGCTTTATAAATACTTCATCAATTAACTTCACATGTATCTTATCGGCACCATTCAAAGTTACATGCTTTCTTAGAAATGGTGTATTTACTTCACTGTTCCAAATGACTTTCTGACCCCCTTTAAATAAAATTAATTTCATAGAATTGAAACTAAATTCAATTCTACCTCTACTTTAAAATCCAAATTTTTAATTGATAATGTTATATTATACACCTTTATCACATTAGCAGTTGTCATACTTCTACATGAAGCTGTTTATTGTAAATAGTGGTGAGCATTATGTTGTCAAACAGAGCTGTTCTGCCTGAATAGATTCATGTGGCTTGTCTGTTTAAGGTCACAAAGCCCATCAGCCTGTGCAGCCAGATTCCGATGTCAGCCTGGGGTTTATTGCTATTTACTGGGCATTTTGTTAATTGGAAAGGGTTTGTAAAATTCTGGACTAAAATTAATCTCTCATTTTGCCCTTTTTGTTTTGTGTACCTGTGACACTTCTTGAAATGGGACTTGTGAATTCTGATAAATGCTATCAAAATGTTATTTTTTAATGTATACAAACAAATAATAATTGGTAACTGATTTTGACTACCAACCCCACATAAACAAGGGGGAAGAGAGCTATTTAGAGAATAAGAGATTTCAGCAGAACAAGAACAAGCAGAACCTTGCACTTATATCATGCTTATAATGTAGCAAAATGCCTTAAGGCCATTCATGTAAGAGTTCTCAAACAAAAATTGACTTATGACCACATAAGTATTGCAAAGAACCAGGCTATCCAAATCTGTTGGTCAGTGCCACTGTTATTGTTCCATGTGAGTCTCCTCCCACACTGAGTGCTCAATCTAACTGTGTCAGGATAACCTTCCATTCCTTCCTTCCTTATGTTTATCTTTCTGGCATTCCCACGCACTCATCCATATTAAAATTTCTCACAGCCTTTATATGTGATATTACAGCGCACTGAGACCAAATGAAATATGGTCTAGAACTCTTCAAAGAAATAAGAACAGAAAGAGGCAAAACTGTTGTTCACACAGAAGCTGTATAATAGCAGTTGAAGGATAACAAATTTATTTTGACATATGAAGCTTCAAATTAGGAAGGAGTTAGCTTAATAATGATATTGGGGAACATCCTTAAGTTACCCAGGAGGTGACCCTGAATTACCATCAGAACATTATGTTCATAAAGAGCGGTAAGTCTTGATGGAATCAGTAGGTCATGAATCTGTTGGAGTTCTTTGAAGCACTGTTTAAGTAGTGGTTGTGTAGTGGGTAAAATTCCACTTGTACTGTATGAGCCTATGATTCTTTAATTATGACACTTTAACATGATGGTTTCCTTGTTATTTTGTTTGCCTCATAACAGCTTGTAGTTCAAAAGTAATGCATTACTACATAATCATTTGGACTATGTCAAGGATTGATATTAAGCTGCTGGATAAATGCAAATCCTTTGCCTTTTGCTTAGATTCGCCTGTCCATGGAGTTACTTCCTTTAGCTAGTGGGTTGTAATTTAATAAAATATATTTTAATTGTTGGTATCCATTGCTGTCTGTGACTGCAGTAGAAATTTAAGAAAAAACTTGCATTGTTTATGACATCACGAAGTCCTTTATCACTAATAAAGTACTATTTTTATACTTTTATGATACATAAGTTCCACTGTTTGTTGCCCATCCCTAATTGTCCTTGAAATGAGTGGGTTTCCTTAGTCAGTTCAGAGGACAGTTAAGAGTTAGTCACCTTGCTGTGGATCTAAAGTCACATGTAGGCCAGACCCAGTCAGGACAGCAGATTTCCTTCCCTTAAGGACAAAAGTAAACTAGCTGAGTTTTTACAACAGCTGACAGTGATGTCCTTGTTGCCATTGGACTAATTTGTAATTCCAGATTTAATCATTTAATTCAGATTTCACCAACTGCCACAATAGGATTTGAACCAATATTCACAGAGCTGGGATCTCTGCATTAATAGTCCAGTGACAATACAAATTTGTCCATTAAATAAGTGGGACAGGAATGGTACCCAGCATAGACCAGTATGTTTGATTCACCCGCACCTCTATTGCAATGGATTCTGGCCTTAGCTACACACTGATAAAGTCAGTGAACTACTGCAGATAACAATGGTACACATTTCCCCTTTTCTGTCCCTGGTCTGGTTACAGATGAAGGTTCAGTAGATGCCGTGAAGAGTTGGTATATTTTGCTCCCTCTTCTCTTGCTTTTCGCTGCTGTTAGGACTGCTGCAGAATTGCTTGTACTTGGCCAACTTTGAGTCTTGGTGAATCAGGCGTAATTATCAGGCATGCCAGGAGGTCATGACCCAGATGCTCTTGGCTGGGTTCACTGCACAGAATGGGAGGACGGACACCAATTATATTCCTTTGAAGATGTTTGTTGCTTCTCTACAATCTGTTTTCATTTTTCGGCTAGTGCTCAGAGATAAATCCAGTGTGCTGTCTGTCATGTGTTATAGATTGCAACCTGACCAAGTTGAAAGTTCTGGTTTGTTGTCTTGTGCAGTATTCAGTGAGGGAGCTAGTTTATTTACATTTTCCTAGTGCACTGATTGATGTGCTTTATCGGTGATTAACTGAAATATACAAATCTTAGACTCAGTCCTGGTCTGTGCTGAATTAAATAAGCAGAGTGATGATGTGTGAACAGGAGAGGCTCACCAGTTGTCCTGTATTTCAAGGATGTGCCCCTTATTTTGATTCTTTATCCTCTGTTCTTTACGGAATGCATTTTGTCCCATATATCTAATGCTGAAAATGGCCAGGGTGAGTGAGTGACTCAGATTGGACTACAGTTAATTGAGGTGGCTAGCAGAGGTAATTCAACAAGATAAATTGTAAGTTTTAGTTAATTTTATAAACAATTATAGTGGTTTTAAGACGACTCCCTTCTGACCCTTCTACTGTTGAAGCCCCAGCCCCTCAAAGTCGACAGTCTTGCTGTTCGTCCCAGTTGCCCTTATGTTGTTTCGTAAGAGTTGGCCATCCTGAATCCGATTGGTACAAGTTGTGATGCTGGCAGGAGAGTTCTGATGAACGAAAATGGGCTTGATGGAAGATGGGAAGCTGGCCAGGAAAATATTACAATTGTCAAATCTGGAGATAACAAACAAATAAACAGAATTAAAAGGAGAGGTGAGTCAATGGGGCTTGTATGGCAATGAGCCAGCAAAGATATTACAGGCTGAAAGACTGTATAAGACCAGACAAAGTTAAAAATCACACAACACCAGGTTATAGTCCAACACCTGATTTTTAACTTTGTCCACCCCAGTCTAACACCGGCCCTTCCAAATCATAAAATCAGGCAGTGTGTCTTGTCTTTTGTTGCGGTAATAATTAAGCAGGAGAGGGGAGGATCTGGAGACGGTCACCACCAGCTAAAAGAGTGGCCTCTCCCACCTTGACTGATCCTTAACCTGTCACCATAGGAGCTTAGGCTGGTGAATGGCCTGGGTTACCTTTCTGTCACCCAGATACTGCTTGTCACCACCTCCATACGTTTTGCCTTCTCCTCCATGCGGTAGGGGTTGGTGGAGGATGATTACTGTCTGACCCTACAGCAGAACTTAGTCTGCATTTGACTCCGATTTTCCTGCCATCGGGTCTAAACCTCAATCTGCTGGAACAGTGTGGTGGTTGATATGCAACAACCACCCCATGCCAAAAGAATCCACGCAGCTTCCATCCTTCTGTCGTGCTGCCCCGTGCCAGAGCTGCAGAGTCTCCATAGTGCCTCATCCACTCTAAAAGCAACCATGGTCAGCACCTGTGGGGAGATACTCTGCCTCTCAATGAGGAAACTAGACTTCAAATGCAAAGTGTTCCTGAATTGGTAGCTCCACTCAAACACAAGCGAGAGGAAACAAGCCTGTGGGCAAATGAAGGCCAAGGTCCAACAAAGAGCCCATGGCCTAAAGAGTAGATGGTGTATGGAGACAGTGCAGGAGACTCAGCACCTCACCAACGTCCATGCTGTGCTTGGCTTCTTCAACACAATCAACACCATCTACAGTTCGAGTACTCCACAGAAAGCTAAAACCAGGGAATCACTCATCAAAGACTTAAGAGGCAGCCAGCACTAGAGAGAAGACTTTGAGGACTGCCTCAACCGAGATACAACCTTTGGCAAATGACTCTAAACACCATCCCACACTACATGGTGCCATCCCAATACATCTCTAACCTGTCATGAGATCAAAAAAGCCACCTAACCACTGAGGAAATACAAGGCCTCCAGTGCAGGTGGAATCCATGTTGAAGTACTAAAACGTATTGACATCCTGAACAACATGGATCCTTTCCTGTACCTCTGGGGCTCCTCCAGGTGCGAGTAGACATTGAAAATGAAATCCAGGATTGACCCCAATCCAGTGCAGCCTTCAGAGTCCTGCAGATCTGTGTGTTGAAAATCTGAGACCTCCAATGTAGCACCAAGCTCACGGTGTACAGAGCAGCTCTGGCCTCCACCAACTTCTATGAATGAGAAACATGTACCATGTGCAGCAGGCACCTGAAATCCCTGGAGAGTTATCACTAGCGCTGCCTTTGCAAAATCCTGCAGATCTACTGGCAAGAGAGGGTGTACCAACGTGAGTATCCTCTCCCAGGTCAATATCCCCAATATCGAGGCACTGGTCATGTATATCAAGATACAATGAGTGGTCTGACACAGGACTCACTAAGCGAATGCACTACTCCGAGCTCCACAATAGTCAGGAGATCACTTGCAGGGAAGAAGAAACTCTACAAGAGCATCCTGAAGGCCTCCCCAAACCAATGCAACATCCCCACTGACACATGCAAATCACCTGCCCTAAAACACACACATTTTAGAAGAAGCCTTCACGAAGTTGCCCAGCCCTGGAACTGAAGTGAGTCTTCTTTGGCGCTGCGGGACCGCCATAAATAATTGCTATAGTACATACATGTGGATGCCAATTGTTCTGCATCAACGTAGGAAATATCAGGGCAGTATTGTCGCTTCAAAAATCATTCGCTGAACAACCTCTGTTTGCATTTTTGTTGTGTGAGGGCTTTGCATTTTCCATGCTTCTCCGGAAACTCCTTTCTACCGTCGTGGAATTTGCTCCCCCTGGGAGAATCTGCTAATTAGCTAAAGGCGTTAATTTCCTCAGCTGGAAATTATTCAAATGGGAGGCAAATTGAATCTTTACTTTTGGGAGAGTTCAACAGTAAGTGCATTAACTTGCTGACTGTTCCAGAGGAAGGGAACCAAGGAATCCAAGAGGAAATCAGATTCTATGAGCAGCCACTTAGAAAAGAAAGAAAGAAAAGCCAAAGCGAGTGATTGGCAAAAATATCCTGCATTCCAAAAACAACTCTGCCCTTCACCCCCATCAAAAACAAAAAGCATAGTCAAATGACTGGGTCACTGTTGTATTGGCTTTGTCAAAGGTACATTCCGGAGCTTGGTCATATAGCGCTCTCTGCTCACAGTTAGCAACATTGTGCATCACAGAGCTGTAGATTACAGTGCTGCATTTCATATTCTAAATGTGCATGAATCTTGCATACTAAGTTATTGACTACAATCAAATCTTTCAGAAAACCAAAAGCTCCATCCAAGAACCTTTGGACTCAGATTTAATAAAATAGACTCAAGCCCAGATTTTCACAAAAAAAAAGACAGAACTGTCCGAAATCCTGTGTCTCTGCCCCACTTACCATTTTCACAGGGTGGGAGAGGTGACGGGACTCATTTTGGATAAACACAAATATACAGGTGTTTGTGGAAACAATTATCCATTTGAATCATCAGCTGTCTCCACAGGAATGGGATTGTGGTAACCTTGGAGTGTAGTGTGTGCACATTAGACCTGGTAAAACAGGCCTGACATTGTGATTCATTTGGATAGCCCCAGTACAGAATTAGAGAGGGGTCTGGACCCAGGATACTCTTGGGGGAGGTAACCCTCTTTGGAATTCTGAGGTTGCATCTGGAGTACTGCATATAGTTTTGGTCCCCTGACTTGGTTGAATTTATTGTCACATGTACTGAGGCACAGTGAAAAGCTTGATGGAAGACGTACAAGTCATTATAGATGCTGAACTGGAACTATGAACAAATTGCAAGGTTGGCAGTAATAAGAGATTGTGCCCCAACTAACATGTTTGATGCAGGCTTTATTTGGTTGAAGGAATGTAAATGTAATAAGTAGGTTTTTAATGAATGAGTGTTTTCTTCAAAACAGTGAAGTATGTAATAGGCATTTAGACCTTTGCTTTATAGAAGCTTATCTCAAGTCTGCATGGATCCTGGGGTCTATACAAAGAGAGAGAAAGAAAATTTACAGCCCAAGAACAGGCCCTTCGGCCCTCCAAACCTGAGCCAATCCAAATTCACTGTCTAAACTTTTCTACCAATTCCTAAGCATCTGTATCCCTCTGCTCCCCACCTACTCATGTATCTGTCCAGATGCACCTTAAATGAATCTACCGTGCCTGCCTCTACCACCTCTGCTGGCAACGCATTCCAGGCACCTACCACCCTCTATAAATGTACTTACCGCGTGTGTACCTCTTAAACTTTTCATCACTCACTTTGAACGCGTGACCTCTCATTATTGAATCCCTCACCCTGGAAAAAAGCTTATCTCTTTCCACCCTGTCTATACCCTTCATGATTTTATAGACCTCAGTCAGGTCCCCCCTCAATCTCCTTCTTTCTAATGAAAACAACCCTAACCTACTCAACCTCTTTTCATAGCTAGCACCTTCCATACCAGGCAACATCCTCGTAAACCTTCTCTACACCTTCTCCAAAGCCACCACATCCTTTTGGTAATGTGGCAACCAGAACTGTACATAATATTCTAAATGCAGCTGAACCAATGTCTTGTACAACTTTAACATGACCTGCCAGGTCTTCTATTCAATACCCCGTCCAATGAAGGCAAGCA
The DNA here is from genome assembly GCF_047496795.1 of Chiloscyllium punctatum. Lineage (NCBI taxonomy): Eukaryota > Metazoa > Chordata > Chondrichthyes > Orectolobiformes > Hemiscylliidae > Chiloscyllium > Chiloscyllium punctatum. The sequence goes on along the minus strand of NC_092748.1, from coordinate 117,398,709 downwards.
TACTATATGCCTTCTTGACCACACTATCCAACTGTGCAGCCGCCTTCAGGATACAATGGACCTGAACTCCCAGATCTCTCTGCTCATCAACTTTTCCCAAGGCTCTTCTCTTTTCAGTACAGTTTGCTCTAGAATTAGACTTCCCAAGATGCATCACCTCACATTTGCCTGGATTGCACTGCATCTACCACTTCTCTCCCCAACTCTCCAGTCTGTCTATATTCTCCTGTATTCTTTGATAATCCCCTATGCTTTCTGCTGCTCCACCAATCTTCGTGTCATCTGCAAACTTGCTGATCATACCAACAGTGCCCTCTTCCAGATCATTTATGTATATTACAAACAACAGTGGCCCCAGCACTGACCCCTGTGGAACACCACTGTCATCTTTCTCCATTTCGAGAAACTCCCTTCAACTCTGTCTCCTATTGCTCAACCAGTTCTTTATCCACCTAGCTAGAACACGCTGTCCACCATGTGACTTCACTTTCTCCATTAGTTTACCATGGGGAGCCTTACTAAAGACTATATGTATGACAGCCTTTCCTTCATCTATCAACTTAGTGACTAGGTGAGTTAGCATAGTTGATGGAAGGGTGTGAATTGGCACTAAGTTGGCATGCAAACAATGACCAGGAGTAGGCCATCCAGCCCTTCAAGTCTACAATCAGATGACTGATCTGACTGTAACCTGAAATCCATATTCCTGCCTATCCCTGACAACCTTTCAACCCTTGCTTAACAAGAATCTGTCTGCCTCTGGCTTAAAAATATTCAAGTGTCCTACCTCCATCATCTTTTCATGGAGGTTGTTCCAAAGACACTCATTCCCTGAGTGAAATCGTTCTGCTAATCCCTTTTAAATGGGCAATCCTGATTCTTAAACAATGACTATAATTCTCAGTTCTCCCGTTAGAGACAACACCCTCTTCCACCTTATCAAAACCCTTCAGAATTGTATATATTTCAGTCTGGTTGCTGTTAGTCTTATAAACTCCAGTAGATACAAGCCTAGTGAGTCCAACTTTCCTCATAAGACAACCTGCCCACTCCAGGTATTAGCTCTGAGAATGTGTTGCTGGAAAAGTGCAGCAGGTCAGGCAGCATCCAAGGAACAGGAGAATCGACGTTTCGTGCATGAGCCCTTCTTCAGGCTTATGCCCGAAACGTTGCTGCCTGACCTGCTGCACTTTTCCAGCAACACATTTTCAGCTCTGATCTCCAGCATCTGCAGTCCTCACTTTCCCCATCCCAGGTATTAGTCTACTCAAACAATTCTTGCATGTTAGCCAAACATGTTTGCCCTTTCACAAAACATTGTTGACTCTGCGTGAATACCTTGAAATTATCCAAGTGCATTTTTGATAATAACGTCTGACATTTTCCCAGGGAAGCCTGCTATCCCTGGAACTTTAGGGCCAATATAGCGATTTTGCTGAGGTATCCCAACTCAGTCTACTCTCATTCGCTCTGATTCTTCAGACCTTAAAATATATCATGCGTGAAAACAATTTTTTTTTATTTGCAAATCACTAGATTAAATTTTTAGTATCTCTTGTCCTCCAGTTTTTATTCATATCCTGTAGGATTCTCCACTTAGAATGCCTTTCAACAACATTACATTTCTAATGTCACCCCAATGAAATTAAGTATCCCAAGACACTTCACAGGAGGACTGTAAAATGAAGTCTGGCACTGAGCCACGTAAGGAAATATTAGGTCAGATACATAAAAGTTTGGCAAAAGATGTTGGTCTTCAGAAATAACTTAAATGAGGAAAGAGAGGCACAAAGATGAGTGGGAAGGGATTTCTGAGCTTGGGTGAAGAAGTAAAATGAAGAAAATAAAATGAGTGAAACACAAGAAGATAAAATTAGGGGAGCTCAGGTATTTCTGAGATATGGGTTGGAGGATATCACAAAGATAGGAAAGGGCAAGGACACAGAGGGACTTGAAAGCAAGGATTAGAACTTTAAAATCAAGGTCTTATTTGATGGTCATTAATACAGGTCAGCGAGTTCAGGGATGATAGATGAACAGACTTGATGTGAGTTAAGACATGGGGAGTAGACAACCCAGGAGTACATCAGTATAGTCACTGCTGGATCAGACACCCAACTCAAGACTGCTCACTCACTTTCTTAGCACACATTCGCTTTATGCCCACCTGATGCTCACAGCATCCCTGCCTCACTTTGCCTTGTTGGTGCTTTGTCCTTTACCCAGTTGTTATAAGTTCATGGTTCTGTGTTGCTTTCTAGTGCAGGCTTAAAGCTAGTCAACCTTTCAAGGTTCTCATCACTCACCAATCAAGAGGGTTGAATATGCTGCTCTATGATACATTTCTACCTCAACCTGACCCTTCTGGTCTGTGCCAGCTGTCGGTGCAGCAAATACAAAGCATGTGCATCAACCAAATGGCCATTTTCAAAGTCAAAAGGGAGGAGACCTCAGTCAAATCAGGTTGGTGTCAGTCAGAGGGTCCAGTTCAAGTTAATCAAGGACAGCATTCACTGACAGTGCAGGGGTTTGGGCACAGTTAGTTATTCACTTAAGGCAGTCAAAATCAAGGGTTCCATCTCACTGTAGTCCATAGAATGAGCCACAGTCAGTTCTGCAGGTCCAATGCAAGCAGACAGAGACTTCCTGGGTTGTTAAATCTTGGAGAGTATTCGGGAGTACAGTCAGTCATCAATCTGAACTGTCCATTGTCCAAGTCACATTGGGGAGGTAGACCGTAATTAGTTCTGAGGTTCTGCACAATGAACCCTGAAGGATGCATTGGGTATCAGAGAGATTTGTTGAGGGACGGAAGTGGAGGAATCAATGCTGTAGATTGGAGCAGCAAACTGGGACGCTAAGGGTTCAAGGATGGTGAAGGGGGGGGGTATTCAACATACGTGGGCCAGTAGTGTAAGGGAGAACCTGGCACGGAGCGGGAGTGAGAGGTACAGGTAGTCACCACCATCGTTACCTGGACAGAGGGAGTATGCATCAGTCTCAGGGTGCTCAGGGGAGTAAGGATGGGTGTTGCAGTTTTTTTCTTCTCTTCCTTTATTTAGTCCTGTGTGGGTTTGCAGATTAACGGGGTATGTCTGTTAGGGCAGTTGCATGTTCCTCCTGCAGAATGTGGCATGTGAGAGAAATGACACATGTCTCGACCAATCACATCTGCGAGAAGGCACCCAGCTCCAGCTCCTCAAAAACCGAGTTAGGGAACTGGAGCTGGAGTTGGATGAACTGCAGATCATTCGGGAAGCTGAGGGAGAAATTGAGAGGATGTACAGGGAGGTGGTCACTCCTCAGGTGCAGGATAAGGACAGCTGGGTTACAGTCAGGGGGAGGAAAGGGAAATGACACAAGGGATCCCCTGTGGCTGTTTCGAGTGTACCATTTTGGATACTGCTAGTGGGGATGGCTTACCAGGAGAAGCCATAGTTGTCAGGTCTCTGGCACTGAGCCTGGCACTGTGACTCAGAAGGGAAGGGGGAGAATAGAAAAGCGCTAGTGGTAGGGGACTCAATAGTTAGACGGATTGACAGGAGATTTTGTGGTCAGGAACGGGACTTTCGGAAGGTATGTTACCTCCCCGGTGCCAGGGTCCGGGATGTCGCCGATCGGGTTCACAGGATTCTGAAGGGGGGTGGTGAGCAGCCAGAAATCGTGGTACATATTGGCACCAATGATATAGCCAGGAAAGGGATTGGGGGCCTGAAAAGTGACTCCAGAGAGTTAGGTTGGAAGCTGAAGAGCAGGATGAGTCGAGTAGTGATCTCAGGTTTGGTACCGGTGCCACGAGACAGTGAGATGAGGAACATGCAGCGAGTGCAGCTTAACACGTGGCTGCGAGGCTGGTGAAGGAGGGAGGGTTTCAGATACTTAGACTATTGGGATGCCTTCTGGGGAAGGTGGGACCTGTACATGAAGGACGGGTTGCACCTGAACTGGAGGGGCACAAATGTCCTGGGTGGGAGATTTGCTCGTGTGATTCAGGAGGGTTTAAGCTAGTTTGGCAGGGGGGGTGTGGACCCAGAGCTACATATCTGAGAGGGCAGTAGTTGTAGATGGGCAGTGACAGGATGTAGTGAGTTTTTCGGGAAGGTTTTTCATGTGATGAAACAAATGGATTGATTAAACTGTGTCTGCTTTAATGCAGGAAGTGTCAGGAATAAGAGCGATGAACTTAGAGAATGGATTAGTACTTGGGGCTACAATGTTGTGGCCATAACGGAGACATGGGTTTCACAGGGGCAGGAATGGTTGCGAGATGATCCAGGGTTTAGAGCATTTATAAAGAACAGGGAGGGTGGAAAAAGAGGCGGGGGTGTAGCAATGCTAATCAGAGAGTGCATCACAGCTACAGAAATGAAGGTTGTTGAGGAAGGTTTGTCTACTGAGTCAGTATGGGTGGAAGTTAGGAACAGCAAGGGAACAGCCACCACATTGGGGGTTTTCTACAGACCTCCTAATAGCAGTTAATAGCAGTAGGGAGATCAAAGGACTCATAGGCGGGCAGATTTTGGAAAAATACACATGTAGCAGGTGACTTCAATGTTGTGGGTGACTTCAACTTTCCCAATATTGACTGGAACCTCCTAAGTGCAGATGGTTTGGATGGAGCTGTTTTGTCAGGTGTGTTCAGGAGGGTTTCCTTACTCAGTATGTAGACAGGCCGACGAGGGGAGAGGCCATTTTGGATTTGGTGCTCAGTGATGAGCCAGGACAGGTGTCAGATCTCACAGTGGGAGAACGCTTTGGTGACAGTGATCACAACTGCCTCACGTTTACCATAGTCTTGGAGAGGGAAAGAAGCCGTTACCTAGGGAAGACATTTAATTGTGGAAAAGGAAATTATGATGCTATCGGACAGGAGTTGAGAAGTAAAGACTAGGAGCAAGGGCACAGTAGACATGTGGAGATTGTTTAAGGGGCAGTTGTTGCGAGTGATGAATGAATTTGTTCCTCTGAGACAGGCAAAAAGGGGATGAAATTAAGAACTTTTGGATGACGAGAACAGTGGAGTTTCCTGTCAAAAGGAAGAAGGCAGCTTACGTAAGGTGGAGGAAGCAAGGGTCTAGCACAGCTTTAGAGAATTACAGGCTTGCTAGAAAGGAGCTCAAAAATGGACTGGGGAGAGTCAGGAGGGGGCACGAAAAAGGCTTTGCAGGAGGGATTAGGGAGAACCCAAAGGCATTTTACTCATACGTGAGGAATAAGAGAATGATCAGGGAGAAGGTAGGGCCGCCCAGGGATAACGGAGGGAACTTGTGTATGGAGTCTGAGCAGGTAGGGAAAGCCCTAAATGAGTTTTTTCCTTCGGCTTTCACTAAGAAATGGATCTTGTTGTGAATGAGAACTTTGAGGAGCTGGGAAATAGGCTGGAACAGATCAAGATTGATGAAGTTGAGTGCTAGAAATTTTGGCAAAGTTTGATAAGTCCCCATGGCCAGACCAGATTTATCCCAGGCTGCTCCAGGAAGTGAGAAAGGAGGTTGATAAGCCACTTGGAAAGATCTTTGCCTCCTCACTCTCCACGGGAGTCAAACCGGAGGATTGGAAGGAGGCCAATATTGTTCCTCTTTTCAAGAAGGGTAATAGGGAAATCCCTGGCAATTACAGATCAGTCACTGTTACATCTGTGGTCAGCAAGGTTTTGGAAAGAATTCTGATGGATAGGCTTTATAACTGTTTGGAAAAGCAGAGCATGATTAAAGGCAGACAGCATGACTTTGTGAGGGGCAGGTCATGCCTCACAAATCTTGTTGAATTCTTTGAGGAGGTGACAAGACAGGTCGACGAAGGTCGAGCAGTGGATATGGACTTCAGCAAGGCATTTGATAGGGTTCCTCGCGGTAGGCTCATTCATAAAGTCAGGAGGCATGGGATGCAGAGCGATTTGGCTATCTGGATTCAGAATTGGTTGGCTGACAGAAGGCAGAGAGTGATTGTAGATAGAAACTATTCTGTCTGGAGGTCAGTGGTGAGTGGTGTCCCGCAGGGCTCTGTTTTTGGGCCTCTGCTCTTTGTAGTTTTTATAAATGACATGGATGAGGAGGTTGAGGGGTGGGTTAGTAAATTTGCCAATGACACAAAGAACATAGAACATAGAACAATACAGCACAGAACAGGCCCTTCGGCCCACGATGTTGTGCCGAACTTCTAACCTAGATTAAGCACCCATCCATGTACCCATCCAAATGCCGCTTGAAGGTCGCCAATGATTCTGACTCTACCACTCCCACGGGCAGCGCATTCCATGCCCCCACCACTCTCTGGGTAAAGAACCCACCCCTGACATCTCCCCTATACCTTCCACCCTTCACCTTAAATTTATGTCCCCTTGTAACACTCTGTTGTACCCGGGGAAAAAGTTTCTGACTGTCTACTCTATCTATTCCTCTGATCATCTTATAAACCTCTATCAAGTCACCCCTCATCCTTCGCCGTTTCAACGAGAAAAGGCCGAGAACTCTCAACCTAGTCTCATACGACCTATTCTCCATTCCAGGCAACATCCTGGTAAATCTCCTCTGCACTCTCTCCAAAGCTTTCACATCTTTCCTAAAGTGAGGCGACCAGAACTGCACACAGTACTCCAACTGTGGCCTAACCAAAGTCCTGTACAGCTGCAACATCACTTCACGACTCTTGAATTCAATCCCTCTGCTAATGAACGATAATACTCCATAGGCCTTCTTACAAACTCTATCCACCTGAGTGGCAACTTTCAAAGATCTATGTACATAGACCCCAAGATCCCTCTGTTCCTCCACCTGACTAAGAACCCTACCATTAACCCTGTATTCCGCATTCTTATTTGTTCTTCCAAAATGGACAACCTCACACTTGGCAGGGTTGAACTCCATCTGCCACTCCTCAGCCCAGCTCTGCAACATATCTAAGTCCCTTTGCAAACGACAAATGCCCTCCTCACTGTCCACAACTCCACCTATCTTCGTATCATCTGCAAATTTACTGACCCACCCTTCGACTCCCTCATTTAAGTCATTAATAAAAATTACAAACAGCAGAGGACCCAGAACTGATCCCTGCGGAACTCCACTTGTAACCGGGCTCCAGGCTGAATATTTACCATCTACCACCACTCTCTGACTTCGACCGGTTAGCCAGTTTTCTATCCAATTGGCCAAATTTCCCTCTATCCCATGCGTCCTGACTTTCCGCATAAGCCTACCATGGGGAACCTTATCAAATGCCTTACTAAAATCCATGTACACTACATCCACTGCTCTACCCTCATCCACATGCTTGGTCACCTCCTCGAAGAATTCAATAAGACATGTAAGGCAAGACCGACCCTTCACAAATCCGTGCTGGCTGTCCCTAATCAAGCAGTGTCTTTCCAGAAACTCATAAATCCTATCCCTCAGTACCCTTTCCATTACTTTGCCTACCACAGAAGTTAGACTAACTGGCCTGTAATTCCCGGGGTTATCCCTATTCCCTTTTTTGAACAGGGGCACAACATTCGCTACTCTCCAGTCCCCTGGTACCAACCCCGTTGCCAGTGAAGACGAGAAGATCATTGCCAACGGTACTGCAATTTCCTCTCTTGCTTCCCACATAATCCTAGGATATATCCCGTCAGGCCCGGGGGACTTGTCTATCCTCAAGTTGTTCAAAATGTCCAACACATCTTCCTTCCTAACAAGTATCTCTTCTAGCTTAACAGTCCGTTTCACACTCTCCTCTTAAACAATACGGTCCCTCTCGTTCGTAAATACTGAAGAGAAGTACTTGTTCAAGACCTCTCCTATCTCTTCCGACTCAATACACAGTCTCCCACTACTGTCCTTGATCGGACCTACCCTCGTTCTCGTCATTCTCAGGTTTCTCACATACGCATAAAATGCCTTGGGGTTGTCTTTGATCCTATCTGCCAAGGATTTTTCAAAGGTTGAAGGTGCCTTTGATAGTATCGAGGGCTAATGCAGGCTGCAGCGCAACATAGACAGGATGCAGAGCAGGGCTGAGAAATGGCAGATGGATAAATGCAAAGTGATGTATTTTGGAAAGTCGAACTTGAATGCTGAATATAGAATTAAAGACAGGATTCTTGGCAGTGTGGAAGAACAGAGGGATCTGGGTGTGCAAGTACATAGATCTCTCGAAGTTGCCACCCAAGTGGATCAGGTTGTTAAGAAAGCATATGGTGTTTTGGCTTTCATTAACAGGAGGATCGAGTTTAAGAGCCGCGAGATTTTGCTGCAGCTCTACAAAAGCCTGGTGAGACCACACTTGGAATATTGTGTCCAGTTCTGGTCGCCCTACTATAGGAAAGATACAGAGGCTTTGGAGAGGGTACAAAGAAGGTTTACCAGAACGCTGCCTGGACTTAAGGGCTCATCTTACAAAGAGAAGTTGACTAAGCTCAGACTTTTCTCTCTGGAGAGAAGGAGGAAGAGAGGTGATCTGATCGAGGTATACAAGATAATGAGAAGCATGGATAGAGTTGATAGCCAGATACTTTTCCTTTGTGCAGGATTGACAGGCACGAGGGGTCATAGTTTTAAGATACTAAGAGGAAGGTATAGAGGAGATGTCAGAGGTAGGTTCTTTACGCAGAGAGCTGTGAATGCATGGAATGCATTGCCAGCGGTGGTGGTGGAAGCAGAGTCATTAGGGACATTTAAGCGACTGCTGGACATGCAGATGGATAGCAGTGAATTGAGAGGGGCATAGGTTAAGTTGTTTTATTTTAGATTAGGACTAATCCTCAGCACCCATCATGGGCCAAAGGACCTATTCTGTGCTTTACTTTTCTGTGTTCTATAACCCCAAGTGTTGATGAGCCATTATGCAATGTGCTGCCCAGAGATTTTCAGCTAGAAATAAATACGGTCTTTACACAGTGATTAGGCCGCAGCTGAAATTTTTCACTTAACTCTGGGTTCTGCATTTTAAAAAAGATGCTCAGACTTTAGAAAGGGTAAATGGGCAATGTACTTGAATGATCCCAGAGATGAAGGCTATAAATCTCTCAGGGATACATGATGGACTCATTGGTTAGCAATGCTGCCTCACAGCACTGGGGACCCAGGTTTGATTCCACCCTCAGGTGACTATCTATGTGGAGTTTGCACGGTCTCCCCGTGTCTGTGTGGGTTTCCTCTGGTTCCCTCCCACATTCCAGAGATGTACAGGTTAGGTGGATTGGCCATGCAAAATTGCCCATAGTGACCAGGGATGTGCAGGCTATGGATTAACCATAGGAAATGAAGGGTATATTTGGAAGGGAGGTGGTTTATGGAGGGGATGCTATTCGGAGGATTAGTGTGAACTCGATGGGCCAAATGGCCTGCATCCACACTGTAGGGATTCTATGATTCTCTTCAAGGAAGTAGAAAAGATGTTGGGTTGAAGAACCTTCTGTTATGTCAAACATTCTGGTATATTTCTGTGTTGCTCTTAGTATAGCAGAGATTTTTGCAAGATTGATAGAACTGTTCAAAATCATGAAGGGTTTTAGAGTACATAGGAACTGCTTCAATGGGCAGACAGGTTAGTGGACAGCAGGTGCAGATTAAAGGTATTCGGCAAGAACCAGAACTGGCGAGCAGAAAACTTCCTGTCACACGGGGACGAGTTACTTTGACCTGGAATGCACTGTCTGATTTCAACATAGACTGAGACATAGAACAGTACAGAACAATTCAGACCCTTCAGCCCATGATGTTGTATGAAGATCAACCGAACCTACACACCCCTCAATTTACTACCATCCATGTGTTGTCCAGCAGTTGCTTAAATGCCACACACCCACCACGCTCTGTGTAAAGAACCTACCTCTAACATCATCCCTATACCTGCTTCCAATCACCTTAACATTATGACTCCTCGTGACAGCCATTTCTGCCCTGGGGAAAAGTCTCTGGCTATCTACTCTATCTCTGCCTGTCATTACCTGTACACCTCGATCAAGTCACCTCTCTTCATTCTTCTCTCCAGTGTGAAATGCCTGAGCTCATTAAACCTCTCTTCATAAGACAAGCCCTCCAATCCAGGTAGCACTCTGGTAAATCTCCTCTGCACCCTCTCTAAAGCATCTACATCCTTCCTATAATGAGGTGACCAGAATTGGACACAATATTCAAGGTGTGGTCTAACTAGGGTTTTAGAGACCTACAGCAAAACCTCGCGGCTCTTCAATCAATCCACCTGTTAATGAAAGCCAAAATACCATATCAACTTGGGTGGCAACTTTGAGGGATCTATGTATGTGGACCTCAAGATCCTGCTGCTTCTCCACACTGCCAGGAATCCTGTCTTTATCCCTGTGTTCAGCATTCAAATTTGACCTTTCAAAATGAATCACTTTGCATTTGTCGAGATTGAACTCCATCTGCTACTTCTCAGTCCAGCTCTGCATCCTGTCAGTCTTCTTGTAGCCTGCAACAGCCCTTGACACTACCTACAACACCACTGACCTTGGTGTCATTGGCAAACTTACTAACCCACCCTTCCACCTCTTCAATCCAAGTCATTTATAAAAACTACAAAGAGCTGAGGCACAAGAACAGATCCCTGCAGGACACCACTGGCCACCAACCTCCAGGCGGAATACTTTCCACCCACTTCCACTTGCTGTGTTAACTTTCACAGAGATTTTGGTAAATACTTGGGAGTGAAACCATTTTCAGCTCTGTAGAGAAAGGGTAGGGTAACGGGGTAAGTGGTAAGTAGGTCTTTCAAAGAACTGTGGCTGCTTGACCTCTTTCTGAACTGCAGTTTTCAATGAATTCCTAACATTGGATAAATTGAGTACACCCAGCAGTGGACCTTGCCACAGATCATAGTGATAGCCCTGCAGTGCTTTTCCAAGCTACATTCCCATTGAGAGGTTTCTCAGTGGGAGCTTGACACTGCAAGTACCTTCACATCCCATTGGCCCCTGCTTCTCTAAAAGCAAATTAAGTTATGTTTTGAATCCTCTTCATGCTATTTTCTTTAAATGTTTTGCATTGTTTGTAAAATCATGAGGGGCATGGATCAGGTAAATAGATAAGGTCTTTTCCCTGGGGTTGGGAGTCCAGAACTAGAGGGCATAGGTTTAGGGTGAGAGGGGAAAAGTTTTAAAGGGACCTAAGGGGCAATTTTTTCACATAGAGGTTGGTGTGTATATGAAATGAGCTGCCAGAGGAAGTGGTGGAGGCTTACAGCATTTAAAAGGCATCTGGATGGGGATATAAATAGGAAGGGTTTAGGGAGATATGGGCCAAGTGCTGGCAAATGGAACTAGGTTAATTTAGGATATCTGGTCGGTATGGATACATTGGACCAAAGGGTTTGTTTCCATGCTATACATCTCTATGACTTTATGCCTGTAGTCCTTTTGTGTGAAATAGTTCCAAATTGTGTATTTCCAATTTTTAAGTTATACTGTCTAGAAATTGACTAATTCATCTCCATGAGCAATTTTCTTGGATCAGGTTTACCCTTATCGGTCTTTCAGGATGCTTTCTAATTATTTATCTACAAGGACTTTGGCTCACCAACCTCCTTTTTCCTGGCTTGTCCAGGTGACCCTGCCTTGGGATTGATAGAGCAGAGAACATAGGAAAGTACAGCACAGAACAGGCCCTTTGGCCCACGATGTTGTGCCGAGATTTAATCCTAATGTAAAATATAGTAACTTAACCTACGCACTCCTCAACTCATTGCTTTCATTGTGCATGTCCAGCAGTCGCCTAAATGTCCCCAATGACTCTGTTTCCACCACCACAGCTGGTAACGCATTCCATGCATTCACAACTCTCTGGGTAAAGAACCTGCCTTTGTACCTTCCTCCTAATATCTTCAAACTATGACTTCTCGTACCAGTCAATCCTGCCCTGGGGAAAAGTCTCTAGCTATTGACTCTATCTATTCCTCTCATTATTTTGTACACCTCGATCAGGTCTCCTCTCTTCCTCCTTCTCTCCAGAGAGAAAAGTCCGAGCTTAGTCAACCTCTCTTCACATAGCAAGCCCTCCAGTCCAGGCAGCATCCTGGTAAACCTTCTTTCCACCCTCTTCAAAGCCTCTGTATCTTTCCAGGCATAGAGGGTGACCAGAACTGGACTCCATATTCCAAGTGTGGTCTCACCAGGGACTTGTAGAGCTGCAGCAAAACCTTGTGGCTCTTAAACTCGATCCCCCTGTTAATGAAAGCCAAAACACCATATGCTTTCTTAACAACCCCATCCACTTGGGTGGCAACTTTGAGGGATCTGTGTACTTGCACACCCAGATCCCTCTGTTCCTCCACACTGCCAAGAATCCTGTCTTTAATCCTATATTCAGCATTTGAGTTTGACCTTCCAAAATGCATCACTTTGCATTTATCCAGGTTGAACTCCATCTGCCATTTCTCAGCCCAGCTCTGCATCCTGTCTATGTCATGCTGCAGCCTGCATTAGCCCTCTATACTATCGACGACACCTTCAACCTTTGTGTCATCTGCAAATTTACTAACCCACCCCTCAACCTCCTCATCCAAGTCATTTATAAAAACTACAAAGAGCAGAGGCCCAAGAATAGAGTCCTGCAGGAGCCCACTCAACATTGACCTCCAGGCAGAATACTTTCCATCGACAACCACTCTCTGCCTTCTATCAGCCAGCCAATTCTGAATCCAGATAGCCAAATCTCCCTGTATCCCATACTTCCTAACTTTATGAATGAGCCTACCATGGGGAACCCTATCAAATGCCTTGCTGAAGTCCATATACATCACATCCACTGCTTGACCATTGTTGACCTGTCTTGACACCTCCTCAAAGAACTCAATAAAATTTGTGAGGCATGATGTAATGTTAATTTTCTGTTAATCCTCAGGCACTACTCTTCCATCCTGCTACAGTTATTGGAAAGGAGAAAAGATGATGGGATCTATTTCCGTTGTCCATCTGAGCACCCACTCTGGCCTTTCTTTCACTCCCTCCCTCTACGTTAGATTTCTGTGCCTCCCCTGATTTCTAAATGTTTGTCTTTCTTGCTGGTAATACATAAGAACATATGAACTCAGAGCAGGAGTAGGCTGTCTGGCCCTTGAGCCTGCTCTGCCATTCAATACGATCATGGCTGATCTATTCATAGCCTCAGCTCTGATTACCCATGCTCTCACCATAACCCTTAATCCCTTTACTGTTCAAAAAATTACCTATCTTTGCTTTAAAAACATTTACTGAGGAAACCTCAATTCCTTCACTGAGCAGGGAATTCCATAGATTCACAACCCTCTGGGTGAAGAAGTTCCTTCTCAATTCAGTCCTAAATCTGCTCACCCTAATTTTGAGGCCATGCCCTCCTGTCCTAGTCTACACCCACCAGTGGAAATATCCTCTCTGCTTCTATCTTATCAATTCCCTTCATAATGTTTCTGTAAGATCCCCCTCATTCTTTTAAATTCCAACAAATATAATTCCAGTCTACTCAGTCTCTCCTCACAAGCCAACCCCATCCACTCCAAAATAAACCTGGTGACCCTCCTCTGTACCCCATCCAGTGCCAGTCCATCCTTTCCTCAAGTAAGGAGACCAAAACTGCACACAGTCCTCCAGGTGTGGCCTCAGCAGCACCCTGTACAGCTACAACATAACCCCCCTGCGCTTAACCCCCCTGCCCTTTAGCACTGAAGGACAAAATTCCATTTGCCTTCTTAATTACCTGTTGTACCTGCAGACCAACTTCTGTGATTCATGCACAAGGACACCCAAGGTCCCGCTGCACAGCAGCATTCAAGCAATAGTCCTTTTTACTGTTATTCCTACCAAAATGGATGACTTCACACTTATTAACACTGTACTCCAACTGCCAGACCTTTTACCCATTCACTCAATGTATCCATGTTCCTCTGCAAAGTTTCACAGTCCTCTGCATGCTTTGCTCTACCACTCATCTTAGTGACATCTGCAAGCTTTGACACTCTCCTGCAATATAGCCCACCTTCACCTCTCTGAAAGGGTGGTACATTGTAACAGCAAAATACTATTGATGCTGAAATTGATATTGCACTGAAGAGTAATTGAGCTGAAATGGTAACCCGATTTCTTCCCAAAGTCATTTCCTGCCTTAGCAAATATTCACAGCTTTTTCTGATTTTAATTCATTTACAATATTTGCTACCGTTTGGTCACTTGATGCTTTATCACTTGTGGCATGTTTCAATTGCCCCACTATTTACTTTATCATCTTTTGCTATAAATATGCTTTCAGAAATTCTTGGTTCCGTCTTGCCTGCTATCATAATTTTATATCTCTTTTGCTTTCATGACTATTTTCTTGACTTCCTTTGCTGAATCCTCAATTGATTGTGCCACTATAACTTTATTTTTTCTGACTCTTATTTTCTCCATTCTTTACTTTGTTGATTTTTTCACCCTCTTACCCCCCCCCCCCCTCCCAGTTCTGTTAAGACATGATAGACCACTGTAACCTCATTCAAACATCTGTTCTGCATCTCTGATCATGTATACCAAAAGGCTTTCCTGCTGTAGAGAATTTCTGTGCTGCGCTGTTATGTTCTATGTTCTACAGCAGCGTAGGTTAGATGGGCTTCAGATTGGTTTCACAGGTTGGCACAACATCGAGGGCCGAAGGGCCTGTACTGCACAGTTATGTTCTATATTAATTCCCGTCTACACTGTCGTTTGAAGATGTTGGAGAGCAATTGAGAACACCAGCCCTATTTGATTTTTCTTTCTATGTCCCAGTCACTTAGCCCATTTCTACTGTTGTTCCTATTGCCCTGCTGGAATTCAAAATAGATAAAAGCTTGTGACTTGTGTGACTTAGTGTTAAATTAAATAATGAGTTCATGGAATGCCCTGCCAGTAGCAGTGGTGGACTCTCCCTCTTTATGGGCATTTAAACGGGCATTGGATAGGCATATGGAGGATAGTGGGCTAGTGTAGGTTAGGTGGGCTTGGATCGGCGCAACATCGAGGGCCAAAGGGCCTGTACTGCACTGTATTCTTCTATGTTCTATATTTACTCTAGTTTTGCTACCAGGAATTTGATTGCTTGGGAATGCAAGATAATCTCAGCATTTTCCTGATTGTTTTAACCTGAGTGAACATTATTTAACAGTCACCTGAAAGGATTTGAGAATTATTACTGAAAATTAGTTATGTGCATAACTAACCAAACATGGGCTAGTATACAGGGAGGGGAGGAAAGAGGTGAGTGGGACTTCCTTAAGTTATGCCCTGTCTCTGGTGCAAGGAAAATATTTGAGAATTTTCTTTATTCTTTCCTTCAGGTTGTCAACAGTGATTAATGCAGATCAGATCCTGGTGCTTCAAAATGGACGTATAGTGGAAAGAGGAAGGTAAGAACCCTATTTACTAGGGACCCCTTTCTCTATTAAACATCACTCACCCACAGAGGGCAATGGCTTTTCACCATTCTGCTTTTAAACTATAATTCACTACAATTTCCCCTGGTGATTAAGAAAAAGATCATACGCAAAGGGATCTCCATGTTAGTCCCCAATCTGTGTTATGAGCTGATTCCACATCAGTAGACATGTGAGTGGTTCAGGTGGCTATGTCATTCAGGAGTTAACCATGTTTCTTGCTTCTAAGGCTAGCTAGTGGCCACCACCATGAGAAACACTTTGGGTTAGTACACAATTGTGATTCACTGTGAAGTAGCAAATAATATTTGTGCCACATATGTCAGGCAGTTCCTCAACAAGAGAGATTCTAACTGTCGTCCTTTGCCATTCAATGGCATTACTCTCACTATCAACATCCTGGGAGGTAATATTGATCAGAAACTGAACTAGATTGGCCATATAAATACAATGGTTACAAGAGCAGGTCAGAGGCTAAGAATACTGCAGCGAATAACTCACCTCCTGACTCTCCAAAGCTTGGTCACTATCTATAAGGCACAATTCAGGAGAGTGATGGACTGCTTGATATCACGTAGAACAGTACATCCTGTAGGACTGGCACCACATCCATAAACATTCATTCCATCCTTCACCGACGCTCAGTAGCAGTGGCCTGGACCATTTGCAGAAATTCATCAAGACTCCTCAGACAGTACCTTCCAAATCCATGACCACTTCCACCCAGAAGGACAAGAGCAGCAGATACGTAGGAATGCCACCACCTGCAAGTTCCCCTCCAATGCACTCACCATCTGATTTAGAAATATATCGCTGTTCCTTCAGTGTCTCTGGGTCAAAATCCTGAAATGCCCTCCCCAAGAACATTGTGCCTCTACCTACAGCACATGGACTGCAGCTCACCCCCACCTTCTCAATGGACAACTAGGGATGGGCAATAAGTGTTGATCCAACCATTGATGTTCACATCCCTTGAATGAATAAAATTAAAGGGGATTATGTAATTACTTGGAAAGTAAAAAAATCCATGACCAGGAAGAAAGACCAGGGGGAGTGAAACCCTTTGGACAGCTCCTTCAAAGAACTAGCACAGATGCACTTGCCGTAATGACCTGCATTTTATGCCATTGCCCTTGTCAGACTGCAGATGCTGGCTGAATGCATCCAGCCCACATCAAAATGTGGTTTCAGAACTAAAAGATCTACAACGATATGCTTTCTGTGGTCTGGCAGATCTCACCAAGTCATTTAACTACATGAGCATACACGTCTTTTGAAGCTGCTAGAGAGAATTGGCTGCCAGTGAAACTTCCATGACAATGTGATCGCTAAGGTCAGCTATGATAGGAGAACATCTAATCTGAGATCCAAAGTGGGGTCAGACAGGGTTGTATTCTGGTATTGACAGTCTTTGGCATATTCTTCTTTTTATATGTCTCGATGTGATTGACAAATGATATCCACATACCAGAAAAGCTGATTAACCTTGCTTATTTGCAATCCAAGATTTTTTCAGAATTAGAATCTTTATGTGTGGAAACAGGCCCTTCAGCCCAACAAGTCCACACCGACCCTCCGAAGAGTATCCCACCCAGACCCAGACCACGTCCCCTACATTTACCCCTGACTTATGCAACTAACCTATGCATCCCTGAACACTATTGACAATTTAGCATGGTCATTTCACCTAACCTGCTCAGCTTTGGATTGTGGAAGGAAACCAGAGCATCCAGAGGAAACCTACGGACACACAGGAAGAATGTGCAAACTCCACACAGACGGTCGTCCAAGGTTGGAATTGAGCCCGGGTCCCTGGTGCTGTGAGGCAGCAGTGCTAACCACTGAGCCACCGTGCTGCTCAAAGATAGTGCTCATCGGAGAGTTCCTGTACACTGTCAGTGCCATGTTGGAATTCCAATGCACAAATGGATGGTCTCTCACACATGTAATGTGTTTGGTTTGACCATCAGCATCAGGGCAGACACATGTCACATTCCAGGATGTTGCCAAGTCACTATCTCTCTGCATTAGCAACGTGATGGTGCAGTTTGTTGATAGCTTCACACATCTAAGCTCCAATAATCTGCTTGATCCTGAAATCAATTCGAGCATTTCAAACACTGCAGCTGTTCAGTCTAAGTTGAGTGTGGAATAACAGCAAGCTGACTGAGATCACCAGTTTACCAAGCCTGTGTCCTCAGCTCACTCCTCAATGCTGATGAGATCTGGAGAACAAATTCTAGCCAGGGGCAAAGCTGAAAAGCTTCTCCATTTCCTATCTCCGATATTTCCTCAACATCACTTGGCAGGACCAGGTCACCAACTCCAAGGTCCTGGATTGTGTTTTTCCATCAGCCTGCCCTCATCGCTAAACCAACAATATCTGGGCTGGCTCAGCTGTGTCCATTAAATGGATGGCACCTGTAAAGCCAGGAACCACCTGCCAGTGAACTGGCAACTGTTTCATGACTTCTTGGGTGACCATATCTCTGCTGTAAGGGCACCAGCAGGTGAGGTATATAGATGGCAGGCATTGTCACTAACAACCAGGATCAATCACTGATGGTTGTGACTTCTAGGGGCTGACTGTTTGGAAGAGGTGAGTAGGAACAAAGAAAGCTCAGCTGGCCAAGTAAAGAGTCCAGAGACAACAAAACCCAGTAAATTGTGCAACATTTCAGTGCACTGTTGTCCTCCACGTCAAATGCTGCAGAAACTATCTTGCCAGAGTGGGGATCCTGAACCACGTCAGACAGCACTTAACACCGAGTTGGTGAGCCTTACAAGAAGAGAGGCTGCTGCCACTTCTCCATTAGCCACTTTGCCTCCAGTGACCTGTACTGAGGTCAGAAGCTCTAATTACTTTCCTAAACTTCTCTGTTTCTTTCTTCACCTCTCCTCTTTTAAGCCACCCGTTAAAACCTGCTTCTCTTCCTTGGTATTCCAACATGTGGTTCAGTGTCATATTTTGATTGCCAATGCCCTGCACCAAAACTCTTCAGAAGTTGCCACATAAGTGCAAAGTATAACGGATAATTATTCTATCCCAGTGGCTTCTTTAAGAGTATTCAAGTCATTAACATTTTGAGACTATGATTCCTGCTGTTAATTTTAACCATTTACCCGAACAAGGGTCTGTTTGTGTTGTAAATACTGTGGCTGTTAGGTCAGCAGTGGGCATTAAGTTTCTTCTTGAGATGCTCACTCTGGGCAGTAAACTTTAACATTTCATCTCAATGTTTCTACAGCCTGTTTTGGGGACACAGCTAGTTACTTGTATGCTTTGAGAGGGATGGAAGAGGAAGAGACCAGGAATTGAGTCCCTGATTCATTGTCGCTCATAGTTTGCCTCCTTAGGCAACAGGTCAAAGTTGTATCAATAAATATGTAACCAAAGTTGCAGGCTTTCTGAGGATAATCGTGGAATACTTGTTAAAGTTTCACCCTGTCTCCCTGTGCAAAGCTTGCAGCATGTGAGAGCCCATGTACCTGGAATTCAGTCCTGTCAGTAATGCCACAAAGCTGAATTTATCCTCGTCTTGCTCTGTCTTTCTCCCTTCATCAACTCAAAACAAAATTGATTAATTCAGCATTACTGTTGTGAATCTATTCCCTCGGCCTGGAGACGGGCTGGACCCTCAGACACAGCTATGGAATTTTTCAGTTAGTCTGAAATTCTTCAGCTCTTTATCTCTGCTGAGAGGTTTTAATGAGCTTTACATTTCCTGCCTCCTTCAAAGAGCTGCCTGCTCCTGAAATTGAGGATTTAGTTTCTTCCTGTCACAGGCCATGTTTCATCAGACAGATTGTTAGCCTTCCCCTCTCTCCAGTTAATGGGCTCAATGTTTACTTTAGCACACAGTGCAGAAGGTAAACTTCACACTTGGGTTAGTGCTATTCACCAACTGACTGAGACTTCACAACACATTTTACTTCTGAACCTCAGAATAAATATTGCTTCAGTCCTCTGCTTTCCCTTTGCATATTTCCCTTTCTGTGATTCCATCTATATTTCCCCATCTCCCTTACTCTTCCGGAGCTCTGGCTCCTGTGTGAAATTTACAGATTAATCTAATTCAGACATCGCTTCTCTCTCTGTCCCCGATCATAAAGCTGGTTACACCTTTCAGAACCTGGGGATTGTATTTTCCCACAATCTGAAATTTAAAAATGACACAGCAGTTGGGATTCCATCAGATTCAGTCAAGCTGATTTCAGGTTAAATTAATGTGGGCTCTCAAAAGTAAGCCTGCAGTAGCAGGATGAAAGGTGGGGTGGGAAAGATAATGATTCCCCAACACATCCTTCTCACTGAGAGAGATCCCATGTGGTTCCATTGTCAGGGTCAGAAAGCCCATGGTAAAATTCACTTCTGAGGCTGTCACTGACTTTGGACCCAAGTGTTTCCATTAATTCCCCCATTTGTTAGGAATGTGCAACACACTGTTCAGAGTTCTGGTGAAAGGTTAACTCTGTTGCCAGATGCTGCCTAATCTGTTGAGTATTTCCAGCATTTTCTATTTTGATTTCAGATTTTCAGTATTTGTGTTTTTCTTTATTTCTGTATCATGAATTAATAGTGCTTAGAACCTTGCTTTCATGCTAAAACCAGAAGAATTGGTTGATCACAGCTGCTCAGTCAGAAATAGTTCCCTGGATAGGTTTCCTCTTCTCTGTCCATTGTGGAGGGCCACAAATAAGGACCCTGTCTTACAGCCATTGAAGGACTTGCCAAAGTGTAGTCACTGCTGTAATAAAGCAAGTGTACTAGTCAGTTAATGCACAGCAAGCTCTCACAAACAGCAATGTGATAATGACCAAATTAGCTGTGTGTCAGACGTAAAATATTGGCAGGAGCACCAGGGAGAATTCATCTGTTCTGTTACAAATACTGCCATAAGACTTTTATATCCACCTGAGACACCAGACGGGGCTTAAGTTAACTAATACATCAGGTGGAACATTCCTCTCCCTGGAGATGGTGAGGAAGGGAAATAATTGGACAAGTTGACCTTAGAGAGTTATTCACCTTTCACACCCCTTCACTAATGAAGTGCTGGGCAAGAAGGTCTATTTGGGGCATTCTTGACTCGTCAGTAATTAAAGCTGTTAAGTGATCAATTTATTGCGACTTAAGCGCCACAATTTAGCACCTTCCCAATCACTTGCCTTCTCAACAAACAAGGAAAGTGACTGATTTCACGACTGGGCCGACAGAGTGGCATGGTGGTTCAGTGGTTAGCACTGCTGTCTCACAGTGCCAGGGACCTGGGTTCAGTTACAAAATCAGGCGATTGTCTGTGTGGAGTTTGCACATTCTCCCTGTGTCTGTGTGGGTTTCCACTGGGTGCTCCAGTTGCCTCCCACAGTCCAAAGATGTGCAGTTTAGGTGAATTGACCATGCTAAATTGCCCAAAGTGTTCAGGGATGTGTAGGTTAGCTGCATTAGCCTGGGGTAAATGTGGAGTAATAGGGTAGGGGAATGGGTCTGGATGGGTTACTGTTCGGAGGATCGGTGTGGACTTGTTGGACCAAATAACCTCCACACTGTAGGGCTTCTATGATTCTGTTCCATTATCACAGTACATAGCTGCTGAGGTAGGAGTTCCTCCATTTACTGGAATATGGAGGCAAAGATAGGGAGCAAAGGGATAGCCTGTGAAAGCCGCACCTCTGCCTTTACCTCCAAATCTCCTGATCATCCTCTCCCCACAACTCCCCCCCCCCCCCCCCCCCCCCCCCCAATGAAAAGCAAATGGAAAAATGTCCTACCTTCTCACTGTTGGATTCCCTGAAGAGTAGGTCTTCACTAACAGTCTTTAGGACCCCAGAAACTGCCAACCTGTTGTTGGCCAGCAACTTCTGGCAAGCTGGGATACCACCATCGAGCCTCAGAAGCTCAGTGGTCAGTTCTTTAAGAGGTTGATGAATGCTTGCTCTGGCATGCTTTCTCAGCAGTTTGGAGGGGGAGAATGTCAGTTGACACTTATTGTGCCTGCCCCACACACTGTCTCATGGCCTTCATCTGAAATTCGGCAATACTGCATTTGTTCGGTACTGCACTGAAACCATCTGGCTTGGACTTGGACTACCATCTCTGGAATGGCACCCAAACCTGTGGTCTTCTGCTCAGTGTTGAGAGGGCTTCCCACTGAACCATGGCTGGCACAATTCAGTTGATTCTTTACTGTCAACAAGACACACTGCAGCAACTCACCCACAGTTCTTTGACAACACCTTCAAAGCCCATAACTGCTATCATTTATAAGGACAAGAGCAACAAAAATATGGGAATGCAAGTTTCCCTCTAACTCCTCGTCATCATGATTTGGGAGTATCTTGGCATTCCTTCACTGTTGCCGAGTCAAAATCCTAGAGCTCACTCAATAACAGCACTCTGGGCATATCTGCACAGTAAGGACAGAAATAGTTCAAGAAGGCAGCTCACCCACCACCTTCTGCAATAAATGTAGATTTAGCCAAAACACCCACATCCAACACCTTTCAAAAAAAAAATTCCTGAATCAATTTTGTGATCATGTATTTCTAATTTGTTTCAGACATGATGTGCTGCTTGCCAAAGGTGGTGCTTATGCTGAGATGTGGATGAAACAACAGCAAGCTGAGACGATTGACTCAGCATCTGACACAGAAACCAAAGACAAGAGCACTGAGAAACTGCAGCCACCCAGCAACAAGGGGAACTGAAGACAAACCTGCATTGGACTAGGACCCTGACCATTGTTATTCCTCAACGCAAGGCCCTCAATGTATTGAATGTGCTTGGGTCAGCACAGTGTGCCACGTTGAAAACATTGTATTTGATACATGGAATCAGTTTCATATTGTTAGAGTTTCTAAGCATCTTTGATAGGAAAAAAGGTCCCAGTGATTTCTTTTTAGGGGTTTTCTGTCGGGTGTAAAACTAAATGATTGCCAAGTTCCTAAACTTACTAGTGCATTGGATTGGATATCCACCAACTTGGATCTTAATGTGCATTATGACGAGGAACTTTGGTGAGGTTATAATTTGGGAAGGAGGCCAAATTTGAGGTATTTGTCCAAGCTTATAAATGACAGGAGGAAGTAAAGGATGGGCTATATCCACATAATTATACTTTATCAAGCTTTATCGATGCTCCCTTATAGTCTTCGTTGATTTTTGTCTCCTTAGTGTCTGACTATTGTGGTTCTAACTGTCTAGACCAACGAAATCTCTGATCATTTCCATGGCATGTGCAGATTTATCTGATCTCAGCCAGGGTAGTACAGGATGGAAAAGAACCTCATTTCCCCTCCGAGAAAGGGGTCAATATCTGACAGCATTTCCATCTTTCGATTCCCATACTTTAACACTTTACAGCAAGTGCATAGATCCAGGTGCTCAGAGGAGGAACAGATGGTGACTACACTTTTGAACTGACATTAATTGAGCAACCTTCTAGCTGAGGAATAGTCTGGGTTGCAGCAGAGCTTACGACGCAGCAAGACAAAAAACCTTTGGAGGAGAAGGAGAGAACATTTCAAATATGAAAAACTAACTGTTCGTAACCGAGACAGAATTCATCAGAAATACAGCTGGGCCAATAGCTGTAAATGAACAGTACCACCTGTTCCACTCCCCGCCTAAACGATCCTTCTGTTTGAAGTAAATGGAAATGAATATCAGGCATGGGGTATAATGAGACGCAGTTAGGACGCCACCTGCTTTGTACTATAACCCAAGCCAAATGTCTGCTGTGGCCATATCTGTCATTGTAGCTGGATCATTCACTGATCCCCTAGCGCTAGTGTCTTTCTCATAGGCTTTGCTTTGTAAGCTTAATGCACAAGACTCCATTTTGTTGTAGCTATTGGTTTATCTTTGTATAAAAATCGTATTATAGTTATCATTGAGGTTTTCCTGGTATTGAACAGTGATGCGCTTTAGTTCTGACAGACTACCTCTCAACAGAGAAGGATTTGCATTGAGTGTATCTTTTAAAACAATTTGCATGTGATCAAAAAAGTTCCAAGGTGCTTCACAGGATCAGATTAAATTTAGCACTGAGACACACAAAGGGATATTAGAACAGTGATTAAATGGTCAAAGAGGTATATTTTATGGCATGTCTTAATGCGAGGAAGAAAATCTAAAGCCTTAGGCCCAGGCAGTTGAAGATTTTTATTTTAATAGTAGTGTGATTAAAGTCATTGAAAGTGCAAGAAGACTGAAATTGAAAAATCACTGGTGTTTGAAGACCTGGGGGAAGCTAGTTATATTTCGGAATGCTTCAGGTGTGTTGAATTACTCAGGGTCAGAACTTTACTCTTGACACAAACACATCTCATATAGAAGTCAGTCATGAAGGTCTATAGCACAGGATAAGGCCCTTTGGCCCATCACATCTGTGCAGACAGCAACAACTACCTAACTATGCTAATCACATTTTCCAGCACTTGGCCCAGAGCTCGGTGTGCC
Source organism: Chiloscyllium punctatum (assembly GCF_047496795.1). Classification (NCBI taxonomy): domain Eukaryota; kingdom Metazoa; phylum Chordata; class Chondrichthyes; order Orectolobiformes; family Hemiscylliidae; genus Chiloscyllium; species Chiloscyllium punctatum. The sequence goes on along the minus strand of NC_092748.1, from coordinate 117,374,891 downwards.
TTGGTAATGCAAGTACTGGATTAGTGGTGCTGGAAGAGCACAGCAGTTCAGGCAGCATCCAACGAGCAGCAAAATCGAGCAGCCCGGGCTTTTGCCCAAAACGTTGATTTCGCTGCTCGTTGGATGCTGCCTGAACTGCTGTGCTCTTCCAGCACCACTAATCCAGTAGTTGCTTTCCAGCATCTGCAGTCATTGTTTTTGACCTCCTTGGTAATGCAAGTGCACATCTAAATGCCACTTAAATGTTATGAATGTTTCCACCTCTCCCACTCTTATGTGCAGTAAGTTCCAGATTCTCACCACTCTCTCGCTGAAAATGTTTTTCCGAACATCTCCTCTTCTGCCCCTCAGTTTAAGTATATGCACCCTCTGAGTCATTGATTCCTTCGATAAGGAGAAAAGTTTCTTCCTGTTTATCTTATCTGTGCCCCTCATAATTTTATATACCTCATTCATGTCCCCTCTCAAGCTCCTCTGCTCTAAGGAAAACAATGCCATGAAACCAGTGCTCAGATGAAATTCCCATTGTATTTGTGGTGCTGAATTTGAACTGAATGAAATAGTGGGAGGAGAAATTAGGTGTCAGCTGTACAGACATCACAAAAGATCAAAATCAGTCTGTTGACTGTTTCAAGTCACAAAGCATGTTTTCCACGGGGATCACTTTCAGGGTGAACTGTTTGCTGTGTCTGGGAACGTTATCTGAGTTATTTATTTAATTTTTTGATAAATTGTTTATTACATTACTTTGTCTAGCAATTTTACCACTTTATTTCCATCGCTCTGTATGGCCTGTGGGGGCGATTTTCTACATCTGAGCCCACTTCATGCCTGGAAAATTATTTGAATCGAATAAAATTGAACAGGATGAGCTTTACTGTCACATGTACTTAAATGAGTACAGTGAAAAGTTTACAGTCGCCACATTACAGCATCACCTTAGGTGCAGAAGTACCAAGGTACAGATCCTTAAGATCAAATTCTTAGGAAACAAAATAAATTAGAAATGTAAAGAAATAACTAGTCCATATCTCCTCGAAACCTTCTGCCCCTCAGCTTAAGTATATGCCCCCAGTCATTGATCCCCTCAACAAGGGAAAAGTTTCTTCTTGTCTATCCTATCAATGTCCCTCATAATTTTAGGTGATAGGAATAAGTTAGGAAAAAATAAAGAAATAAAAGATCAGAATATCAGTCTTTCTGACCCAGTCTATGTCGACACCTAACCTCAAAGGAGACCTTCACCATCTCACCACTAAGTGCTCCGGACTCGCCAACATAGGAGTCGCCCACTTTAGATAACGTCTCTTTGCTGCTGGGCCCATTTCACACGCCCTGCAGCCTAGAGTTCCTGGCTACGCTGCTGGGCCATGCCATACCACCACTGGGCCATGAGTCCCACTTTGGGTCCAGATGTCACATTGACTACGCTGCCATCTTGAAGAGTCTGCAGCTGGCAGATCCGTTGTCCCTGATTGCTGGAGGAGCTTTGCTGCTATTGCCACCGACCCCAAACGCTGGGAGAATGGCCTCACTGCTACTCGCCCCGAATGCTGGGAGAATGGCCTCACTGCTACCAGCCCCAAACGCTGGGAGAATGGCCTCACTGCTACTAGCCCCAAACACTGGGAGAATGGCCTCACTGCTACTAGCCCCGAATGCTGGGAGAATGGCCTCACTGCTACCAGCCCCGAATGCCGGGAGAATGGCCTCGCTGCTACTAGCCCCAAACACTGGGAGAATGGCCTCGCTGCTACTAGCCCCAAACACTGGGAGAATGGCCTCGCTGCTACTAGCCCCGAATGCCGAGAGAATGGCCTTGCTGCTACTGGCCCCGAATGCAGGGAGAATGGCCTTGCTGCTACTGGCCCCGAATGCAGGGAGAATGGCCTCACTGCTACCAGCTCCAAATGCCAGGAGAATGGACTCGCTGCTACTAGCCCCGAATGCCAGGAGAATGGCCTCGCTGCTACTAGCCCTGAATGCGAGAAAAATGGTTTCACTGCTACTAGCCCCGCATGCCAGGAGAATGGCCTCGCTGCTACTAGTCACGCAAGCCAGAAGAATGGCCTCGCTGCTAGTAGCCCCGAATGCCAGGAGAATGGTCTCGCTGCTACTAGCCCCGCATGCCAGGAGAATGGCCTCGCTGCTACTAGCCCCGAATGCCAGGAGAATGGCCTCACTGCTACTAGCCCCGCATTTCAGGCGAATGGCCACACTTCTACTAGCCCCGAATGCCAGGAGAATGGCCTCGCTGCTACTAGCCCCGCATGCCAGGAGAATGGCCTCGCTGCTACTAGCCTCGCAAGTCAGGAGAATGGCCTCACTGCTACTAGCCCCGAATGCCAGGAGAATGGTCTTGATGCTCCTATCCCCGCATGCCAGGAGAATGGCCTTGCTGCTACTAGCCCCGAATGCGGGGAGAATGGCCTCACTGCTACTAGCCCCAAATGCCAAGAGAATGGCCTCGCTGTTACCGGCCCTGAATGCCAGGAGAATGGCCTTGCTGCTACTAGCCCCGAATGCGGGGAGAATGGCCTAGCCACAAATGCCAGGAGGATGACCTCACTGGATTAGGTTTGCTCATTGAACTGGAAGGTTGAAAATGAACCTTCCAGCTCAGTGAGCAAACCTACATCCAGAACCTCAACCTGAGCTACAAATCTTCCCAAAACTTGCTAATGACCTTACTGCTACTGGCAGAAAGTGAGGACAGCAGATGCTGGAGGTCAGAGCTGAGAAATGTGTTGCTGGAAAAGCGCAACAGGTCAGGCAGCATCCGAGGAGCAGGAGAATCAAAATTTTGGGCATTCCTGAAGAAGGGCTTATGCCCGAAACATCCATTCTCCTGCTCCTTGGATGCTGCCTGACCTGCACTTTTCCAGCAACACATTTTACTGCTACTGGCCCCAAATAGCAGGAGAATGACCTCACTGCTACTGGGCCTGAATGTCTAGAGAATGCTCTCACTGCTACTGGCCCTGAACTCCGGGAGAACTGTCTCACAGCTACAGGGCCTGAACACCGGGAGAACGGCCTCACAGCTACAGGGCCTGAACACCGGGAGAATGGCCTCACAGCTACAGCGCCTGAACACCGGGAGAACGGTCTCACTGCTACAGGGCCTGAACACCGGGAGAACGGTCTCACTGCTACAGGGCCTGAACACCGGGAAAACGGCCTCACTGCTACAGGGCCTGAACACCGGGAGAACGGCCTCACTGCTACAAGGCCTGAACACCGGGAGAATGGCCTCACAGCTACAGGGCCTGGGCCTGAACACCGGGAGAATGGTCTCACTGCTACAGGGCCTGAACACTGGGAGAACGGCCTCACAGCTACTGGGCCTGAACACCGGGAGAACGGTCTCACTGCTACAGTGCCTGAACACCGGGAGAACGGTCTCACTGCTACAGGGCCTGAACACCGGGAGAATGGCCTCACAGCTACACGGCCTGGGCCTGAACACCGGGAGAACGGCCTCACAGCTACAAGGCCTGGGCCTGAACACCGGGAGAACGGTCTCACTGCTACAGGGCCTGAACACTGGGAGAACGGCCTCACAGCTACAGGGCCTGAACACCGGGAGAACGGTCTCACTGCTACAGGGCCTGAACACCGGGAGAATGGCCTCACAGCTACACGGCCTGGGCCTGAACACCGGGAGAACGGCCTCACAGCTACAAGGCCTGGGCCTGAACACCGGGAGAACGGTCTCACTGCTACAGGGCCTGAACACTGGGAGAACGGCCTCACAGCTACTGGGCCTGAACACCGGGAGAACAGTCTCACTGCTACAGTGCCTGAACACCGGGAGAATGACCTCACTGCTACTGGGCCTGAACACCGGGAGAACGCTCTCACTGCTACAGGGCCTGAACACCGGGAGAACGGTCTCACTGCTACAGGGCCTGAACACCGGGAGAACGCTCTCACTGCTACAGGGCCTGAACACCGGGAGAACGGCCTCACTGCTACAGGGCCTGAACACCGGGAGAACGGCCTCACTGCTACAGGGCCTGAACACCGGGAGAACGGCCTCACTGCTATAGGGCCTGAACACCGGGAGAACGGCCTCACAGCTACTGGCCCTGAACACCGGGAGAACGGTCTCACTGCTACTGGCCCTGAACACCGGGAGAACGGTCTCACTGCTACTGGCCCTGAACACCGGGAGAACGGCCTCACTGCTACTGGCCCTGAACACCGGGAGAACGGCCTCACTGCTACAGGGCCTGAACACCGGGAGAACGGCCTCACTGCTACAGGGCCTGAACACCGGGAGAACGGCCTCACTGCTACTGGCCCTGAACACCGGGAGAACGGCCTCACTGCTACAGGGCCTGAACACCGGGAGAACGGCCTCACTGCTACAGGGCCTGAACACCGGGAGAACGGCCTCACAGCTACAGGGCCTGAACACCGGGAGAACGGCCTCACAGCTACAGGGCCTGAACACCGGGAGAACGGCCTCACTGCTACAGTCACCAGCCCCTGAGCACAATGGGTACTGCCTGAAAACCAGTCGTCCTTATGTTGTCAAGGGAGTATCTAACAGATGCCCGTTAGACACATCTCCACTCACTCAATCTTTCGTGATATTCCCAAATAAATAGTAGATAAAATCCCTGTTTTTTTCTGACATGAAAGTACCATTGGGCCAGACCAGTCTGCTTATAATGGGTCATATTATGCCTTGACTGCTTTTACTTTAAGCTTTTATACAAAACAAAAACTTTTTAAAAATTAGCTGCAATGATTAACAATAGAGGTATTTTTCATTTCTCATTTAATTTTGTAGACAGAAAATGCAAGTTTCATTTTTGCAGGAGCATGATGCTTTATGTTTATTATACAAACACACATTAGGAGCAGGAATAAACCATTCATCCCCTCAAACCCGCTCTGCCATTCAATAAGATCATTGCTGATATGTTTCTGATTTGAATGTACATTCCCATCTTCCCATAATAACCTAAGATTCTTGTTTGGTAAAGGAAGCAATCTACCAACTCCTTCAAAGGGGAGGTGATACTTTCACTGGGCTAGAAATCCAGATACCTAGAAAATGCTCTAGGGACCTGAAATGTGGAATTAATGTCGAATGCTAATGTAAAAGTCCATCTGGTTCACAAATGCCATTTAGAGAATGAAGTCTTTAGGAATGGAAATCAGTCACTCTTACCTAGACTGATCAGATATGACTCCAGACCCACAGCAATGTGGTTGACTCTTAATTGCCCTATGAAATAGTCTAGCTGTCCATTGAACCCAATTCCAAAAAAGTCAAAGAAATGAAACTGGACAAACTACTGGAATCAATCTAAGTACCCTGCATAATCCTTACTAACATCAGGGTTCAGGAGCAAAAATTGGGAGAGTCTTCTCAAACTAGTCAAGCCTTGCTTACAGATCATATCCAAGACAACATTGTTACCATCTCTAATACCAAAAGATGTGGTAGCACAGCGGTCTACAGTCGGGAGGGAGCTGCACTGAAAGCACTTAACATTAATTCCAGATACCATGAAGTCTCATGGCACCAGGGCAAACTTAGGCAAGAAGACCTCCTGTTGATGACCATGCTCCATGTCCCTGTCAACTGATGAATTGCTTCACCACTTGGAGGAAGAATTCAAGATGGCAAGGCCTCAGTATATACTTTTGAGTGGGGGAGTTCAATGTTCATAACCATGAGTTCCTCAGCAGCACCATTACTGAACAAGCTAAATTTGTTAGGAATTTAGAATAGTGGGAATGGAGATTAGGGCAGTTGAATGTTCCTCCTGCAGAATGTGGGAGGTAAGGGTCACCACTAGTGTCCCTGCTGACTGCATCTGTGGGAAGTGCACCAACTCCACTCCTCGAAAACTGCATTAGAGAACTGGAGCTGGATGAACTTTGGATCATTCGGGAAGTGGGGGGAAGATTATTGAGAGGAGTTAAAAGGAAGTAGTGACACCTCAGGTAAAAGAAGGTTACTGTCAGGGGACAGAAAGGGCAGTATTGCGGTTGCAGAAAGGACGTTTAAGGACTCGCCTACTGAAGTAGTATGGTGAGGATTAGAAACAGGAGAGGAGAGGTTACCCTGTTGGGAGTTTTCTATACGTCTCTGAATGGTTCCAAAGATGTAGAGGAGAGGAAGGCAAAGGTGATTTTTGATAGGAGTGAGAGTAACAGGATAGTTGCTATGGGGTACTTTAACATTCAAAAAATTGACTGGGAATACTATAGTTCAAGGACTTTAGATGGGTCAGTTTTTGTCCAATGTGTGTAGGAGGGTTTCCTGACAAAGTATGTAGATAGGCCAACAAGAGGCGAGGCCACATTAGATTTGGTGCTGGGTAATGAACCCGACCAGGTTTGGAGGTAGGTGAGCACTTCGGTGATAGTGACCACAATTTGGTTATGTTTATTTTAGTGATGGAAAGGAAGGGGTATATACTGCAGGGAAAGAGGTATAACTGGGGTAAAGGCAATTATGATGCAATTAGGCAAGAATTAGAATGCATAGGATGGGGAAGGAAACTGCAGGGGATGGGCACATTTGAAATGACCTTATTCAAGGACCAGCTACTGCAGGTCCTTGATAAGTGTGGTCTGGTCAGGCAGGGAGGATGTTGTCCAGTGCAGGAGACCTGGTTTACTAAGGAAGTTGAATCTCTTTTCAAGAGGAAGAAGATGGCTTATGTTAGGATGAGATGTGAAGGCTCATTTCGGGTCTTGAGAGTTATAATTTAGCCAGGAAAGACCTAAAGGGCGACCTCAGAAGAGCCAGGAGGGGACATGAGAAGTCGTTGGCAGATAGGATCAAGGAAAATAATAAGGCTTTCTGTAGGTGTATCAGGAATAAAAGAATGACAAGAGTACGATTAGAGCCATTCAAGGATGGTAGTGGGAAGTAGTGTGTGGAGTCAGAGGAGATAGGGGAAGCGCTAAATGAATACTTTTCCTCAGTATTCACACTAGAAAAAGACCATGTTGTCAAGGAGAAAACTGAGATACGAGCTACTAGACTAGACAGGATGGATGTTCACAAGGAGGAGGTGTTAGCAATTCTGCAAAGTGTAAAAGTAGATAAGTCCCCTGGGCCAGATGGGACTTATCCTAGGATTCTCTGGGAAGCCATGGAGGAGATTGCAGAGCCTTTGGCTTTGATCTTTATGTGTCATTGTCTACAGTAATAGGGCCAGAAGACTGGAGGGTAGCAAATATTGTTTCCTTGTCCAAGAAGGGGCGTAGGGACAACCCTGGTAATTATAGACCAGTGAGCCTTACTTCGGTTGTAGGTAAAGTGTTGGAAAGGGATATAAGAAAGAGGATTTATAATCATCTGGAAAGGAATAAGTTGATTAGGGATAGTCAACAGGTTTTGTGAAAGATAAGTCATGCCTCACAAACCTTATTGAGTTCTTTGAGATGGTGACCAAACAGGTGGATGAGGGTAAAGCGGTTGATGTCGTGTATATGGATTTCAGTAAGACATTTGATAAGGTTCCCCACGGTAGGCTATTGCATAAAATACGAAGGCATGGGACTGAGGGTGATGTGGCAGTTTGGATCAGAAATTGGCTAGCTGAAAGAAGACAGAGGGTGGTCGTTGATGGGAAATATTCATCCTGGAGTTCAGTTACTCATGGTTTACCGCAAGGATCTGTTTTGGGTCCACTATTGTTTGTCATTTTTATAAACGACCTGGATGAGGACATAAAAGGGTGGGTTCGTAAATTTGCAGATGACACTAACGTTGGTAGTGTTGTGGATAGTGCAGAAGGATGTTGTATCATACAGAGAGGCACAGGTAAGCTGCAGAGCTGGGCTGAGAGGTGGCAAATGGAGTTTAATGCAGAAAAGTGTGAGGTGGTTCACTTTGGAAAGAGTAACAGGAATGAAGAGTACTGTGTTAATGATAAGATTCTTGGTAGTGTAGATGAGCAGAGAGATCTCAGTGTCTAGGTACATAGATCCTTGAAAGTTGCCACCCAGTTGATAGGGTTGTTAAGAAGACATACAGTGTGTTTGCTTTTATTGGTTGAGGGATCAAGTTTCAGAACCATGAGGTCATGCTGCAGCTGTACAAATTTCTGGTGCGGCTGCACTTGGAGTATTGTGTACAGTTCTGGTCACTACATTGTAGGAAGGATGTGGAAGCTTTGGAATGGGTTCAGAGGAGATTTACTAGGATGTTGCCTGGTATGGAGGGAAGGTTTTACGAGGAAAGGCTGAGGGAACTGAGTCTGTTTTCATTTGAGAGAAGAAGGTTGAGAGGTGACCTAATTGAGATAAATAAGATACGATAGGTTGGGCAATGAGAGCCATTTTCCTCAGATGGTGATGGCTAGCAGAAGGGAACCTAGTTTTAAATTGAGGGGTGATAGATATAGGACAGATGTCAGAGGTAGGTTCTTTACTTAGAGGGTAGTCGGAGCATGGAATGCCCTGTCTGCAACAATAGTAGACTCGCCAACTTTAAGGGCATTTAAATGGTCATTGGATAGGCATATGGATGAGAATGGAATAGTGTAGGTTAAATGGGCTTCAGATGCGTTTCACATGTTGGCGCAGTGTTGAGGACCAAAGAGCCTGTACTGCGCTGCAATGTTACATATTCTGAGCTGGTTGGGTCTATGGCAGGTGAGGTGAAAGTGACTGCCCTTGATATCAAGGCTGAAAGTGACTGACTATGCCATTGAGGCGTCCTACCAGAATTGGGGTCAATGGGAATCAGGCAACACTTTCCACTGGTTCATACATGATACAAAGCGAGATGATTGTGTTAATTGAGGTGTCAGTCATCTCAGCTCCAGGACATTTCTGCAGAATTTCTCAGGCTGAGTATTTTCTAATCAACCTGTTTGAAGATGTTATTACACACCTCTGGAGCAGGTGGAATTTGAACCCAGCCTCCTGGCCCAGAAATAGGGCATTACTATTGTGCTACGTAAGCCCTTAGAGTTTCTCAGAGTAGTGTCGCAGGTACAACCACCTTCAACTGCTTCATCAATGACCTTCCTTCCATCATAAGATTAGATGTGTAAAAGTAGATAATGATTGCACTGTGTTCAGCACCATTCACAACTCTTCAGATACTGAAGCAGTCCTTGTCCAAATGCAACATCTGGACAATATCTAGGCTTCTGCTAACACATGTTAGGCAATGACCATCTACAGCAAGAGAAAATATTGACATTCAATAGCATTGCTACCACTACATCACCTATTATCAATATCCCGGAGGTTACCATTGACCAGAAACTGAACTGGGCTATATAAATACTTTAGCTATAAGTGTAGGTCAAAGGCTAGAAATCCGACAGTGAGTAACTCATCATCTGTCTCCTCAAAGCCTGTCCACCATCTATGAAGCACAAGTCAGGAGTGTGATGAAATGTTCCCCATTTGCTTGGCTGGTTGGAGCTCTTACAACACTCAAGAAGCTCAACACCACCCAGGACAAAACAATAGACAATAGGTGCAGGAGTAGGCCATTCTACCCTTTGAGCCAGCACCACCATTCATTATGATCATGGCTGATCATCCTCAATCAGTATCGTGTTCCTGCCTTATCTCCATAACCCTTGATTCCACTATCCTTAAGAGCTCTATCCAACTCTTTCTTGAAAGTATCCAGAGACTGGGCCTCTACTGCCCTCTGGGGCAGAGCATTCCACACACTCACCACTCTCTGGGTGTAGAAGTTTCTCCTCAACTCTATTCTAAGTGGCCTACCCCTTATTTTTAAACTGTGTCCTCTGGTTCGGGACTCACCCATTAGTGGAAATATGCTTCCTGCCTCCAGATTGTCCAATTCTTTAATAATCTTATACGTCTCAATCAGATCCCCTCTCAGCCTTCTAAACTCAAGGGTATACAAGCCCAGTCACTCCAATCGTTCAGCGTAAGATAGTCCCGCCATTCCGGGAATTGGCCTCGTGAACCTACGCTGCACTCCCTCAATAGCCAGAATGTTTTTCCTCAAATTTGGAGATCAAAACTGCGCACAATATTCCAGGTGCCATCTCCCCAGGTCCCTGTACAGCTGCAGAAGGACCTCTTTGCTTCTATACTCAATTCCTCTTGTTATGAAGGCCAGCATGCTATTAGCTTTCTTCACTGCCTGCTGTACCTGCATGCTTACCTTCATTGACTGGTGTATAAGAACACCTAGATCTCGTTGTACTGCCCCTTTACCTAACTTGACTCCATTTAGGTATGTAATCTGCCTTCTTGTTCTTGCCACCAAAGTGGATAACCACACATTTATTCACATTAAACTGCATCTGCCATGCATCCGTCCATTCACCTAGCCTTTCCAGATCACCCTGTATTCTCCTAACATCTTCCTCACATTTCACCCTGTTACCCAGCTTTGTGTCATCAGCCAATGTGCTAATATTACTTTTAATACCTTCATCTATATCATTAATGTACATTGTAAAAAGCTGCGGTCCCAGCACTGATCCCTGCGGCACACCATTGGTCACTGCCTGTCATTCCAAAAGGGAGCCGTTTATCACTCCTCTTTGTTTCCTGTCAACCAACCAATTTTCAGAAAATGTCAGTATTTTGCCCCTAATACCATGTGCCCTAATTTTGCTCATTAACCTCCTATGTGGGACTTTATCAAAGGCTTTCTGAAATTCCAGGTTTACTACATCCACTGGATCTCCCTTGTCCACCTTCAGAGTTACATCCTCAAAAAATTCCAGAAGATTAGTCAAGCATGATTTCCTCTTCATAAATCCATGCTGACTCTGACCTATCCTGTTACTGCTATCCAGATGTGTCGTAATTTCGTCCTTTATAATTGATTCCAGCATTTTTCCCACCACTGAGGTCAGACTAACTGGTCTATAATTTTCTATCTCCCTCCTTTCTTAGAAAGTGGGACAACATTAGCCTCCCTCCAATCCGCAGAAACTGATCCTGAATCTATAGAACATGGAAGATGATCACCAATGCCTCCATGATTTCTAGAGCCAACTCCTTCAGTACCCTGCGATGCAGACCATCAGGTCCTGGGGATTTATCAGCCTTCAGACCTAACGGTCTCTCCAACACCATTTCCTACCTAATATAAATTCCCTTCAGTTCAGGTCCTTCAACCACTATTACATCCCGCTGTATCCACAAACATGCAGACCCTCCGTCACGAACATGCAGTAACAGCCATGTGTAGCATCTAGAAAATGATGTGGAGGTGCCAGTGTTGGACTGGGGTGGACAGAGTCAAAGATCACACGACACCGGGAGAAGTTCACCAAGGCTCCTCTAATCACACCTTCCAAACCCACAAGAAGGACAAGGGCAGCAGACATATGGGAACACCACCCTGTAAGGTCTTCTCCAAGTCATGCACCGTCCTCACTTAAACCTATATTGCTATTCCTTCACTATTGATGAGTCAAAAAGCCTGAAGCTCCCTCTGTACCAGCATTGTGGGTCTACCTACGGCACATAGAATGCAGCTGTTCAAGAAAAAGCCCAACACAGCCTTCTCAAGAACAGCTAATGATAGGCAATTAAAAAGTAGCCAAGCCAGCACACCCCATAAATGCATTAAAGAAGAAGTGACCCTAATTTCTAAAGCAGTAACTTCCAAAGTTGTGTGCTTTCAGGGAAAAAGAAACCTTTCGTCTCAGTCCTGAATGGGCAATCCCTAATTCTAAGGCAAAAGTGAGGATTGCAGATGCTGGAGATTAGAGTCGGAGTGTGGTGCTGGAAGAGCACAGTAGGTCAGGCAGCGTCCGAAGAGAAAGAGAATCGATGTTTTGGGCAAAAGACCTTAATCAGGAGTGGGGCTGTGAGTTGAGGGGGTGGAGAGATAAATGGGAGGGGGTGCAGGTGGGGTTGGGGTGAAGGTAGCTGAGAATGCAATAGATGGGGGTGAAGGTGATAGGCCAGAGAGGAGGGTGGAGTGGATAGGTGGGAGGGAAGATGGACGGGTAAAACAGGTCATGAGGGCAATGCTGAGTTGGAAGGTTGGAACTGGGGTAAGGTGGGGGAGGGGAAATGAGGAAACTAATGAAATCCACATTAATGCCAATAATCCCTCATTATAAACAGTGCTAGACTGTTCCAGAAGGGGAGGATTCTTTTCCATGTCCACTTTATCAAGACCATTCAGGATCTTACACACTTCAATCAAGTCAACCCTCACCTTTCTAAACCCCAATAGAAACATGTTCTCTCTGTCCAATCTATCCTTGTAAAACAATCCACTCATTCCAAGTATCAGTCCAGAAAACCTCCTCTGAACCACATCCAGCATATTTAGATTACTTACAGTGTGGAAACAGGTCCTTCGGCCCAACAAGTCGACACCGACCCTCTGAAGAGCAACCCACCTATACCCCTACATTTACCCCTTCACCTAACACTACAGGCAATTTAGCTTGGCCAATTGACCCTAACCTGCACATCTTTGGACTGTGGGAGGAAACCAGAGCACCCGGAGTAAACCCACGCAGACACGGGGGGAATGTTGCCTGAGGCGGGAATTGAACCCGGGTCTCTGGCACTGTGAGGCAGCAGTGCTAACCACTGTGCCACCGTGCCACCCAGAATGTTGTATGTGTCTTAGATTAAATATGAACAAACCTGCACCCCCTATTCAAGACGTGTCTGATGCCCTATATAACAAGAAAAGCATCCTGCTGCTATTTTCAATTTTTTCATTATTAATGGATTACATTTTATTGGCCTTGCGAATACTTGCTGTACCTATTTTGTGGCTCATGCACTGGAACACCTCGAACCCTCTGTACCTTAAAGTCATAGAGATGTACAGCATGGAAACAGACCCTTCTGTCCAACCCGTCCCTGCTGACCAGATATCCCAACCCAATCTAGTCCCACCTGCCAGCACCCGGCCCATATCCCTCTAAACCCTTCCTATTCATATACCCATCCAGGTGCATTTTAAATATTGCCATTGTACCAGCCTCCACCACTTCCTCTGGCAGTTCATTCCATACACATACCACCCTCTGAGTGAAAACGTTGCCTCTTAGGTCTCTATTATATATTTCCCCTCTCACCCTAAACCTATGCCCCCTTGTTCTGGACTCCCCCACCCCAGTCAAAGACTTTGTCTATTTATCCTATCCATGCCCCTCATGATTTTATAAACCTCTATAAGGTCACCCTTCAGCCTCCCACGCTCCAGGGAAAACAGCCCTAACCTATTCACCCTCTCCCTGTAGCTCAAATCCTCCAACCCTGGCAACATCCTTGTAATTTTTTTCTGAACCCTTTCAAGTTTCACAACGTTTTTCCGATAGGAAGGAGACCGGAACTGCACGCAATATTCCAACAGTGGCCTAACCAATGTCCTGTACAGCCGCAACATGACCTCCCAACTCACGTACTCAATACTCTGACCAATAAAGGAAAGCATACCAAATGCCTTCTTCATTATCCTATCTACCTGCGACTCCACTTTCAAGGAGCTATGAACCTGCACTCCAAGGTCTTTTTGTTCAGCAACACTCCCTAGGACCTTACCATTAAGTGTATAAGTCCTGCTAAGATTTGCTTTCCCAAAATGCAGCACCTCACATTTATCTAAATTTTAAACTCCATCTGCCACTTCTCAGCCCATTGGCCCATCTGGTCAAGATCCTATTGTAATCTGAGGTAACCTTCTTCACTGTCCACTACACCTCCAATTTTGGTGTCATCAGCAAACTTACTAACTATACCTCTTGTGGTCACGTCCAAATCATTTACATAAATGATGAAGAGCAGAGGACCCAGCACTGATCCTTGTGGCACACCTTGGATTCTGCAGTTCTTTCCATTTAAATAATACTTTGCTTGTTATTCTTCCTGCCAAAGTAAACAACTTTGAATTTTCCCACATCATACTCCATGTGCTGGACCTTTGCCCACTTACTCAACCTATCCATGCATCTACAACCTCCTTCAGTCCTATTCACAACTTACTTTTCAACATACTTTTGTATCATCTGCAAATTTAGCTGATCTCAGTCATTGATATAAATTGTAAAATGATGAAACCTCAGAACAGATCTCTTTAGTACTGTATTGTCATATCGTACCAATCAGAAAAGATCCATTAATGTATATTCTCTGTTTTTGCCAGCTAGACAATCTTCTATTAAAAACAAATATGTTCCTGAGTACACCATGAGTTTTAAATTGTGCAACAGTCTTTGATGGGCTGCCCAGTCAAGCACCTTCTGGAATTCCAGGAACAGTACATCTACAGGCTCCCCTTTGGATGTAGGTTTGCTCGCTGAGCTGGAAGGTTCATTTCCAGACGTTTCGTCACCCTACTTGGTAACATCTTCAGTGGGCCTCAGGCAAAGCAATGCTAATAATTCCTGCTTTCTATTTATATGTTTGGGTTTCTTTGGGTTGGTGATGTCATTTCCTGTGGTGAAGTCACTTCCTGTTCTTTTTCTCAGGAGGTGGTAGATGGGTTCTAACTCGATGTGTTTGTTGATAGAGTTCCGGTTGGAATGCCATGCTTCTAGGAATTCTCATGCATGTTTTTGTTTGGCTTGTCCTAGGATGGATGTGTTGTCCCAGTCGAAGTGGTGTCCTTCCTCATCTGTATGTAAGGTTACTAGTGAGAGCTCCCCTTTATTCACAGCACGTTACTCCTTTGAACTCCAATATATTGATTAAACAAAATTTCCCTTTAACAAATCCATGCTGAATCTTCATAATTAAATTGGCTTTTCCGGGATCCCAGTAGAGTGTTCTTTCTGATCAATTCTAACACCTAGTTTGCAACAGACATGAAGCCATGTGCCTATAGTTTCCTATTTTCTTCCTGTCTGTCCTTGAAAGAGATTAGGCTTAGGGTTAGGGTTGTGTTTGATCCTTTCCAGTACAATAGAACCTTTCCAGAATCTAGCTAATTTTGGAAAATTAGCCCTAACAAATCTATCACCTCTTTAAGACCGAGGATAAAGTCCATCAGGACCCAGGGACTTGTTAGCCCATAGTTCCATACATCTTCCCAGTTCTACCACCCTCATGTATGCAATTTCCACAAATTTCTCTCTTTTTTTGCATCTTAATTTATAAAATAACTGGAATATTATTTTGTATTTCTGAAAAAAAATGAAGTCCAAAAGACCATAGGGCTGTTCTCTCATTAGAGAAACAATTGGTGGTAGACTAACCTGAGAGTTAGCACACCAGGGGAAAGGTTGAGAAGGAGAGTCTTGGTAACCTCAGCCAGTTCAGGGAATGAACCCAGGCTGTTTGGTATCACGCTGCATTCAAACTAGCTGTCCAGGCAACTGAGCTAAACCATTTCAGCTGAGCGTGGTATAGGCTGTATGAGTGAAACTGGAAATTTGATCCAAAGTGGGAATCTGATGCAAAGGGGACAGAGGTGTTTTAACTAAAAATTACCACAAGAAGTAAAATCTCCAGATGTGGAAACAGACCATTTAGTCCAACAAGTCCAAACAGGAAAGTGGAAGAGGAGACAAGATGTGGATCAAGAGGCTGATCTTTAGTGAGAACTGTGGCAGAGGGACATCTTTAACCACAATGTGACCCAAGTGCAGGGAAAGAAGCTGATTTGTGAGTAGGACTGGTAAATATTTCTCTGTACAGTCAAAGCAATGTCTTCAGTTTGTGCTGAAGCCTCCATTGCTTCTCTTATAAAAACAGCTGGTTATTATATGTTTGCTACTCATGATTTTTTAAACTTAAAGTAATAGTGTAAGGGGCAGGGAATCTAAAATAATTAATACATAAATTAAATCAAATATGTCAGCAATGGCAGGACATAGTGTTGCGTTGCTGCTGGATACCAAGATGATCCAGAGGGAATGCCTCTGTGGTAAGTAACTGCAGCTTGAGGAATCTCAGATCCAAGCTGGGGTCCAAGCTGCAGACATTATGCCATATCAGGGAAGGGGAATGTTACCTTGTCATTGCCCCAAAGGGTGGTCACACCTTTCAGAATAGGTCAATTCAAATTTGGTCTGTGATGAGGGACAGGAGGGTATGACTGTAGGTGTGATAGGTACAAGGATTCAGATTGGAACTAAGGAGCCTTGGCCTCTGCAATTGCCCAAGTTACAAATTTATAACAAGTCGTGTGGACAACAGTGGGGACTGCAAGAAGATGGCCATGACACTGTGGTACAAACAGCCATTTGAAGGGAAAGCTAAATAGGACTGTAGATGTGGTATGGGGACAATACCATTCTGAGGATAAAAGCTGTTCTCTACAGCTATGAGTGGGTGTCTGAAGGTTGTGTTGACTGCCTGATGCCAGGGTTAAGGATATTGTCTTGGGGCCAGGGACTGAGCGGGAAGGATCCAGGAGTTGTCATCCGCATTGGTAGTGATAGGACTAGAAAAGTGGCTCTGCTGCAGGAGTCTGAAAGAATTTAAGAAAAGGTATTAAGACAGGTATATGGAGTTAGGACACAGGTCAGCCATGATCTCACTGAATAGCAGAGCAAGCTCATGAGGCTGAGTACCCCACTCCTGCTCCTGTGTTTCTCTGTAACAGTTAGGAGCTAAATTGAAAAGCAGAATCTCCAAGGTAATAATCTCAGCATTACTATCTAAGCCACAGGCAAACTGGGACAGGATAAATAAAGCCAAGGAGTTAAATATGTGGCTCAGGGATTGTTACGTGCAGAATGAGTTTCAGTTCATGGGACACAAGCATCAGTACTGGGGTAGAAAGGAGCTGTTCTGGTGGGAGGGATTTCACTTCAACTGTGCTCCGGCCAATATCCTAGAGAATTGAATAGCCAGGTTTGCTGGTATGGCTTTAGACTAATTGGGGGTGGGGTGGAGGGAATGTTGGGCTTTGTTAGTACGGGATGGAATAAGTGCAATGGGAAGAGGTGATCTCAGATTGGAAGTTGTGGAATCTATATGGATAGAGGTAAGAAATAACAAGGGGAAGAAGACGCTGACAGGAGTATTCTATTGGCCCAATAATCCATTTCCCTCTGACTAATGCACCTAACACTATGGGCAATTTAGCATGGCCAATTCACCTAATCTGCACATCTTTGGACTGTGGGAGGAAACCGGAGCACCTGGAGGAAACCCACGCAGACACGGGGAGAATGTGCAAACTCCACACAGACAGTTGCCCAAGACTGGACTCGAACCTGGGACCGTGAGGTAGCAGTGCTAGTCACTGAGCCACCATGCCACCTTAGTTACACAGTAGGACAGAGAATCAATATGCAGGTATGTAAACAAGATAGCAGATTAATCAGCACCTAATTTTCTGCTTGGGGAACCATAGCCTTCTGGATTCAATCTTGAGTTCAATAGCTTTAGGGCTTGAGTTCCCCCCATGCCCTTATCCTGACACCCACACACCAGGCCTTATAGAATAGAACAATACAGCACAGAACAGGCCCTTCGGCCCACGATGTTGTGCCGAACTTTTAACCTAGATTAAGCACCCATCCATGTACCTATCCAAATGCCGCTTAAAGGTCGCCAATGATTCTGACTCTACCACTCCCACGGGCAGCGCATTCCATGCCCCCACCACTCTCTGGGTAAAGAACCCACCCCTGACATCTCCCCTATACCTTCCACCCTTCACCTTAAATTTATGTCCCCTTGTAACACTCTGTTGTACCCGGGGAAAAAGTTTCTGACTGTCTACTCTATCTATTCCTCTGATCATCTTATAAACCTCTATCAAGTCACCCCTCATCCTTCGCCGTTCCAACGAGAAAAGGCCAAGAACTCTCAACCTATCCTCGTACGACCTACTCTCCATTCCAGGTAACATCCTGGTAAATCTTCTCTGCACCCTCTCCAAAGCTTCCACATCTTTCCTGAAGTGAGGCGACCAGAACTGCACACAGTACTCCAACTGTGGCCTAACCAAAGTCCTGTACAGCTGCAACATCACTTCACGACTCTTGAATTCAATCCCTCTGCTAATGAACGATAATACTCCATAGGCCTTCTTACAAACTCTATCCACCTGAGTGGCAACTTTCAAAGATCTATGTACATAGACCCCAAGATCCCTCTGTTCCTCCACCTGACTAAGAACCCTACCATTAACCCTGTATTCCGCATTCTTATTTGTTCTTCCAAAATGGACAACCTCACACTTGGCAGGGTTGAACTCCATCTGCCACTCCTCAGCCCAGCTCTGCATCATATCTAAGTCCCTCTGCAGCCGACAACAGCCCTCCTCACTGTCCACAACTCCACCTATCTTTGTATCATCTGCAAATTTACTGACCCACCCTTCGACTCCCTCATCTAAGTCATTAATAAAAATTACAAACAGCAGAGGACCCAGAACTGATCCCTGCGGAACTCCACTTGATAACTGAGGGAGGGTCAGTGCTGAGGGAGCCCCACACTGTGGGAGGGTCAGTGCTGAGGGAGCCCCACACTGTGTTAACTCAGTTATCAAATAGATTTCCTGATGAAGGGCTTTTGCCCGAAATGTTGATTTTCCTGCTCCTCAGATGCTGCCTGACCTGCCCATGCTTTTCTAGCACCACTCTAATCTAGACTCTAATCTCCAGCATCTGCAGTCCTCGTTACCACATAGTCTGTTCATACACCCAATCCATTGTTACCCACTAACAGCTCCATTAACAGCTATTCACCCTCCTAGCCAGATCATTATCTACTCCTTTGACTGTCCAACTGTTCTTCTCTCTCTTTGGGCTCTATCCCCACCTATCATTTACTCCTTACCCACCCTCTCCTCTGCACATAAATTGACATTTTCCTAGCTGAGGGAGAGTCACTCAACCCAAAACGTTAACTCTAATTTCTGTCCACAGATGCTGCCAGACCTACTGTGTTTTTCCAGCAATTTCTGTTTTTGTTCCTGATTTGCAGCATCCGCAATTCATTTGGTTTTTACTCAGTACATTAATCATGGATGATTTCAATCTTTGTTTACATTGGGGTAGCCAGATTGGCAGAGGAACCCAAAAGGAAAAATTCAGAGTGTATTTGGGACAGCTTCCTAGAATGTGTTGTGAACCCAACAAGGGATCGGGCTATTTTTAATCTGATGATGAGCAATGAGGCAAGTTTAATAAATGATTTCAGATGTGAAGATCCCCTAGAAAATAGAGACCATAATTGTAGAATGTAGCAATCAGGTTCAAAGAGGAAAATGTGGTTAGGAAACAATGTGCTCAACTTAAATCAGGATAATTACAAAGGAAGGAGGGTAGGGCTGGCTGGAGTGGATTGGGAAAGGAGTTTAGCAGCAAAGATGGGAAGAATGGCAAGTGTTGAAGGAAATAGTTTATTTATCATGTGATGATGCTGCTCATTTATCAAGGTTATGTTGTCCTTGGTTTTTTGAAAAAGGGGTTGTAAAGGACAGAGGTTCCAATTTGCCTGGGTGTGGCCACTTTGACTATGGCTAACATTTATTGCCTAAGGCAACAATCGGGGAAAAGGGTTTTTAAGATTTTTTTAAAAACACTTGTGCAATGAAGGCCAGTTCTCCCAGTTCATGGATTTTTCTAGTTTAGTTTAGTTTTAGCTGGGGACCCAACGAAACAGTTACAGTTTCCATGCTGACATCTCTCCTGTAAGAATTTGTGTTTGAATTTATCTTTTTGCCATGGGGTGTGTTTATGGGGATGTTGCAGGAAATTGGAACAGTATCATTAAGTTGTGATAGAATCAGTTGGGCTTTCAGATAGGTTAAGTTATTCTATATTCTGTGCTCTTTTGCTTCATTCGGTAGTCTGTAAATGAATTGCTTTGTTTAAAACTGAGTAGTTTGACCAGCTGCATCCCTCCTGGAATATTCACCTTACACCTGCTTAAAACAACTCCAAAAGTTAGGGTCTGGGTTACCTTCTTGAAATATTTTGAGGGGGTCTGGCCTGGTCCATAACAATCAAAATAAAAGATTCTAAGATAGGGATAAGCCAACCAGGGAACCAGGGATGTTAAGGATAGCTTGGTCGGTCAGAGTATTATTTAAACGATGAAAGTTTGCAGCATGCTGTTCTGCAAAGGCACTTAGGAGTGCTCGTACATGAATTGCTGGAAGTTGATTTGCGGGTGCAACAGGTAATCAGGAAGGCAAATGGAATATTGGCTTTCATTGTTGAAGGGATTGAATTTAAAAGCAGAGAGATTCTGCTACAATTGTACACGGTGTTGGTAAGGCTACATCTGAAATATTGTGCACAGGTCTGGTCTCCTTATTTGAGGAAGGATATACTGGCTTTAGAGGCGGTGCAGAGGAAGGTCACTAGATTGATTCCGGAGATGAAGGGGGTTACCCTATATGGAGAGGTTGAGCTGCTTGGGATTGTAATAGGGATAAGATAGAGGCAGGCAAGTTGTTTCCGCTGGTGGGTAAGACTAGGACTAGGATACATGACCTCAAGGTTAGGGGGAATAGATTTGGGACAGAGATGAGGAGGAACTGCTTTTCCCAGAGAGTAGGGAATCTACGGAATTCTCTGCCCAAGGAAGCAGTAAAGGCAGCTTCATGAAATATATTCAAGACACCGTTGGATGGGTTTTTGCATGGTAGGGGAATTAGGGTTATGGGGATAATGCAGGTTGGAGGAGCTGGGACGATGGATAGATCAGCCATGATCTTAATGAATGATGGAACAGGCTCCATGGGCTAAATGGCCTACTCCTGCCTCTAATACTATGAAGCTATTAATTCACATTGAAAGAAAAAGTTATATAAGTGGCAAAGGTTAGTGGAAAGCCAGAAGTTTGGGAAAGTTTTAATAAAGAACAAAAGATAAGCAAACAAATAATAGAGGGAGAAAATCAGCAATACAAGCAGGCAAAAGTGAGGACTGCAGATGCTGGAAACCAGAGTTTAGATCAGAGTGGTGCTGGAAAGGCACAGCAGGTCAGGCAGGATCCGAGGAGCAGGAAAATCGACGTTTCAGGCAAAAGCCCTTCATTGGCAATACAAGCAAACTAGTGAGAAATGTAAAAACAGACAGCAAGAGCTTTTTAAAAAATATTTGAAAAGGAGGAGAGAAGCCAAAGTGAATGAAGGCCCTTAGAGAATGAGATGGTGGCATGATAATAGGGAATCAGGAAGTGGCAGAGGAGTTGAATTAAATACTTTGTATTGGTCGTCATAGTAGAAGACATTAATAGCAATTCAAAATACTAAGTAATCAGGGGGCAAAGGGAAAGAGGAAGTAACTATAATTGAGAAAAAGTATGAGAGAAATTAATAGGGCTAAAGACTGATAATTCCCTTGTATCTGGTGAAGTACATTCTAACATATTAAAGAAAGTAATTACAGAGATCGATGCACTGATAGTAATCTTCCAGGAATCTTTAGATTCTGGATAAGTGCCGGAGAATTGGAAAACTGTCCATGTAACACTTCTAGTAAGAAAGGGCAGGAGACAGAAAAAGGTATATATAAGCCAGTTTTTGAAAAAATCTTATACTTCATTGTAAAGGATGTTTTCACAAAGCAGCTAGAAGCACATAATATGATCAAGTAGGAACAACACCAAGGTTTCATAAAGCAGTAACTGTCCCTGACAAATTTGCTGGAATTCTTTCAGAAAGTGACAAGCAGAATAGATAAAAAGGAAGCCATGGAAATAATATAGATAGGTTTCCAGGTGACCCTCCTCTGCTTGAAAAGGTACGACATGTTAAATTACTTAATAAGAGACCATGGTATTGTGGTAATATGTTAGCATGAATAAAGGATAACTAGTCTAATGGAAGAATGGAGAGTTGAAATAAGGTGAACATTTACATCATTGTAACTCATAACCAGTGGAGAACCATGTATAAAAATGACTTAGAATATGGAATCAAATGTATCACATTCAAGTTTGCAGATGACACAAAAATAGTTTGAAAACAAATATTGGGGATGACACACAAAGAGTTTACAGAAGGTCACTGACAGGTTAAGTGTATGGATAAAAACTTAGCAGATGGAATATATTGTGGGAAAAGTTAGATGATGGACTTTGACAGGAAGAATAGAGGAGCTGAATATTATTTAAATAGAGATGGTCTGCAGGAAGCTACAGCACAGAGGGGTTTGGCAGTTCTTGTGCAAAAATCATAAAAAGCTAGCAATTTAGCAGTTAATAGAGAAGGCGAGTGGAATGTTAGCCTTTGTTTCGAAAGGAACGGAGAATGAAAACAGGGAAGTGTTGCAAAACTATATAAGGCACTAGTCAGACCTCAGCTGGAATGCTGAGATCAGTTTTGGTGCCCTTATCAAAGGAACAATATGGCATTTGAGGCAGTCCAGAGAAAGTTACATGACGGTTTTAATATTGTCAAAATACCAAATTCAATCTTGATTGGAGTTTGGTATCTTGGGGCATAATTTAAACTGATGGGCCAAATTCGAATTTGTTTTTATCTCAGAGCAACTCAGCTAGTCTTAGCTGTTCTGACCAATTGTTACATCGTTACCTTGTTCCGGACTCTCTCTACCTCTCTAAGTCCTTAGAATCATAGAGTCATAGAGATGTACAGCACGGAAACAGACTTTTGGGTCCAACCCGTCCATGCCGACCAGATATCCCAACCCAATCTAGTCCCACCATATCCCTCCAAACCCTTCCTATTCATATACCCATCCAGGTGCCTTTTAAATATTGCAATTTTACCAGCCTCCACACTTCCTCTAGTAGCTCATTCCGTACACGCACCACCCTCTGAGTGAAAACGTTGCCCCTTAGGTCTCTTTTATATCTTTCCCCTCTCACCCTAAACCTATGCCCTCTAGTTCTGGACTCCTCACCCCAGGGAAAAGACTTTGTCTATTTATCCTATCAATTGCCCCTCATGATTTTATAAACCTCTATAAGGTCATCCCTCAGCCTCTGATGCTCCAGGGAAAACAGCCCCAGCCTATTCAGCCTCTCCCTATACCTCAAACCTTCCAACCCTGGCAACATCCTTTCAAGTTTCCCAACATCTTTCCAATAGGAAGGAGACCAGAACTGCATGCAATATTCCAACAGTGGTCTAACCAATGTCCTGTACAGCCGCAACATGGTCTCCCAACTCCTGCACTCAATAATCTGACCAATAAAGAAAGCATACCAAACGCCTTCTTCACAATCCTATCTACCTGTGACTCCACTTTCAAGGAGCTATGAACCTGCCAAAGTCTTTTCCTTGGGGTGAAGGAGTCCAGAACTAGAGAGCATAGGTTTAAGGTCAGAGGGAAAAGTTATAAAAGAGACCTAAGGGGCAACTTTATCAAGCAGAAGGTGATGTGTGTATGGAATGAGCTGCCAGATGATGTGGTGGAGGCTGGTAATTGCAACATTTAAACAGCATCTGGATGGGTATATGAATAGAAAGGGTTTAGAGGGATATAGGCCGAGTGCTGGCAGGTGGGAGTAGATTGGTTTGGGATATCTGGAGGGCATGGATGGGTTGGACTGAAGGGTCTGTTTCTGTGCTGTACATCTGTATGACTCTGTGACATTGATCCTGAGAATGGAGGGACTGTTAACTGAAGAGAGGTTTAATAGGATCAGCTTGCACTCTTTGGAATATAGAAGAATGAGAGGCAACCTAACTGAAACAAAAAACATTCTTAATGGGGCTTGGCAAAGTCTATGCAGAAAACCTGTTGCCCCTTTGGGACTGCCTAGGACCAAAGGGCATAATTTCACAGGAAGAGATGCCTATTTAAGACAGCGATGAGGAGGATTTTTATTTTTTCCTCAGACAGGAGTGAATCTGGAGAACTCTTTACCACAGAGAGCTGTTGAGGCTGGGGCATTAAATATATTCAAGGCTGAGAGAGATTTTTAATTAGTAAGGAAGTCAAGAGTTATGAGGATTATCACGCATGACCTTATTGAGTATCAGAGCTGACTCGATGGATGAAATGACCTCCTCCTGCTCCTACATCTATAGTCTGTCCAATCATCTCATCTTCCACTCGACTTGTACAACTAAGTTTGAAGCTTCCCTTCAAGTTTTTAGTAAAAGACAGATGGTGTGTTCTCCCCTTAGAATTTTTCTTTAAATTATGAATATACATTTTTCTGACTATTCTGAAACATCCCCTTAAAAGAATTCCACTGTTTCTCTTTTGAACCACCCCCTCGCCTAAATCCCAGGTCCCTTCAGCTATTTCCGCTTGCGTGCCAATATAGTGGCTCTTATTTAAGTTTAAAGAACCAGTCTTAGACTTACAATTTTCCCTTTCAAATGGGACATAACTCAATCATATTGTGGTCACTGCTAACCGGAGGTGCCTTTTCCCCAAGGCTATTAACTAATCCTGTCACTCCATACCCTCTTGTTGTATAACCAACCATTCTCTATTTGGTTCCAGAATGTGCTGCTTTTGGAAGCTATCTAAAAAGCATTCTGTGAGTTCCTCATCCAGGCTACCATTGCCAATCTGATTCATCCAGTATATCTGTCTCCAATTCAATAACTCTAAATTACAGTTCCTGTAGTTTTCTTGCTACAGGTATGTGTGCCCTGGATGATGTTTGAGTCTGGAAGGATAGGGACACAATGCCCATCTCCCCATTGTCTGTATGCTAATTTGTGAAATGTTGATCAATAATCATGTAAAATGAAATATTAGAGCGTATCACAGTTTTACAACATTAAACGTTGACATGGTTTTAAAATGAGGGGTTGCCTTTCCAGGGCAGAAACAAGGAGAGATTGTTTCCCTCGGATGGTTGTTCAACTGTGGAACTATGCCTCCAGATGCAGCATCAGGCAGAGGTAGACAGATTCTTGCTCAGCAAGAGAATCGGGGTTATCGAAGATATTTGGGAATGGGAATTCAAAACTCAAACAGATCAGCCATGATCTTATTGAATGGTAGACCAATTTTGAGCAGCCAAATGACCTACTTCTAGATTGGTTTCATCTGTTTATATACCACTTACAACCTAAAGTTATATGTAAACATTTAGCAGCTAATCATCTTACCAGACTCCTATGTCACTCTTGACTTTCATCTGTTTTACAAATGGTGTATGCAATGGTTCCCAGCAGCTGAATTGGTACACTCCAAAAGGGGTTTGGAAAGGAAAAGCAAAGATACTGCTTTGGTAGTTCACTGAACTCTCACACTGTCAAACTCCCAGGGTGTCTGCTCTGCACCAGCTACACTTCATTTATCCTGCTTGTGATATAGATGAGTTAGTTCTGCTCTGCTACTAATCAAGAACTGGTTTCAGATAGCTGCCGAATTAACTTCATTCCAGTTGCTCACTTTGTTTAACTCTGAAAAACTTAAGGTAACAAACAGCAAATCTTACTGAAATACTAAAAGCAACCAATACCAGATTTTAAAACAAGATTGAAACCGTTATGTTGTTAGGGAATGAGTTCCAGGATTCTGACCCAGCTACACCAAAGGAACAGTGATATGTTTCCAAGTCAGGATGGTGAGGGGCTTGTAGGGAAACTTGCAGAGGGTGGTGTTCCAGTGTATCTGCTGCCCTTGTCCTTTTAGATGTAAGTGGTCATGGGTTTGGAAGTAAAAATAAGTTTATGTTATTTAAAATTATTCATTGAGTCAGTAACTGAGAGAAACAGTTTCACACTTTGCATGATTCCTTAATTTTCTATGAATCTTAAATAGTCTCATTTTCAGATTAATTCCCTTGTGCCCGACTCCCTGTGAGTGGGAAGAAGTTTATTCCTATCCACTCTGTGTCACACAACATCAAAGAAAAATTGAAAGTGGTGATTTTTAATCTGTTGATGTGCAATCCAGTGGTGAGGCTGTAGCAGGTAAAACATTATTCCTCAAGATTGTGTTGACAGTCATTGGAAGTCCAAGATGCCAGTGTCATTCTGAAAGGAAGATTTGAAGTCTTAGAACCACACTTATGGACTAAGTGGAGATGTTCATCTTAAACAAAGACCGAATCTGTGTTTGGGCTTCCCAGTCGAGAGGAAACCACATTGTCAGCAATCAATCCATTTTACTAAATTGGTGATAGGGAGTTAGCCAAGGAGCCACTGATATGTGAGACTAACCACCTCAAAGATAAAAATCACACAACACCGGGTTATAGTCCAACAGGTTTAGTTGGAAGCACTAGCTTTTGGAGCGCCGCTCCTCCATCAGGTAATAGCTATAACCTGGTGTGGTGTGATTTTTAACTTTGTACACCCTAGTCCAACACCAGCATCTCCAAATCATCACCTCAAAGAGTTATACTTTTAAATTATACTTATTGCTGTTACTTTTATACAAAAGTTACTTTATTACAAATATATACAGATACTGACAACTCAATGAATAGCATCTACAGTTAGTATAAATAGGACAGTCTGAATGCATTGTGAATGAGAAACCTGCGTATGATTCCTGCCCAGGTAACATAACCATACACAATCCTGCAATTATTTACGGTCCCTGACACACAAATACTACTGTTCATTTACAGCTTTGTATGCATGGTTTTTGTTCTTTCCAATCAGACTGTTCTTGAGATGAGTGGTAAAAATATTTCAGGAATAAAAGTTTCTTACTAAATCTGAAATGGATTCCAATATTGCAATTTCATTAAAGTATATGCAGGATCAAGAGGGCCATTTTATCATATTCTCCCTTGTCCTTACTGAATACCATTTTTAATTACTCCCCTTTATTCAACTCTGAAATGAATCTAGTCTCCTGCTCTCAATCACCTTTTCTGTCAACTAGATCTAGCTATTGATCACTCTCAGCCTGAGGAACTGATAGCTCCTCTCTGCCCTTCCTACCAAGGTGTAGCAGGGAATTGCTTCTGGCCTATTTTCTTTATCTTGTCATGCTTTATAAAGTCTCCACTCTGGCATTTTCTGAGGCTGGTGTGTTACCAAAATGCTTCTGTATCACCGAGGGTCAGTTTTGTTATATTTCCATGCATTGTCAGTATGCTCTAGGTTTTGTGGTATTAACTCGGACTGCACACAGTGTTCCAGGAAGAGCCTGACTGGATTATCTCAGTGCTTCTCAAGATTAGGGGGTAAATTCAAACCAGGTGACCAGACAACACTATAATCCAAACCTGTGACTCCTGCACCCTCTGAGCACAGCTCAATAATGGCAGAGAGAGAGAGTTTGAAGCCAATCAAGATGCAGTGGTACACAAACAGGGGAGGTGCCCACAGCCAATAGGCATTGAGGAGATTTCAGTCAATATCAACAAAGTCAGGCCCTTCTCAATCTCTGACTATTTTAGACATTTTTTCAGAGCATGTAGTGTATTCTGTTTATAGAAAACACAGCAGCCAAGTTCCTACAAACAGCAATGAGATAAATGTTTTGGGAGTTGGTTGAGGTGTAAATATGAGCCAGCCATCAGCAGTAGGAATCACAGTCAGTTTTCATAACCTATCACCAGAGCAATTAGGATAATTACAGTTGATCTATATCCCTTAAAATCTTGAACAGGAAAGACAGCGACTGGTCACGCTTCCCACGGGAACTGTATAGACAGCAGTCAGCAGAACAACACATTTATCACCAGGAGACAAGATGGAATTTGAGCATAGGAATATGTAACACAAGGCTGTGTTGGAATCTCTTCTGGCCCAGGTTAATTTCAGAATTACTCAGATCTGAAATACTATGGTACATCCTGATATTGTGAAGGATGATGTATTGACAAAAGGATTCTTGTTTAAGGATTGCTCAGATTTCTCCCCGGATCTCAGAGATTTTGTTAAGGAAGCTGGGTTGAATCAACGTATAAGCCTCAACAGTGAGTGATGATAGAAGCCATCACAGTGGAGGGCAATTCTGCCTTCAACATCACAGTATTCAGTGGGAAATGCAGGGAAGTAGTCAGAGTCCATAATGATAAGCGCCCTTCCTCACTGAGGTCAGGAGTAGTCTTGTCCCTGCAATTGGCAAACTCAATACAGCACTGGAGTTCAACCTGACATCCAGTCTCAGTTCAATGACTGAGTGTTGCACTAGAACAGAATCATCAGGAGAACGTGGTGAAATTCTTCCTCTTTAAACCTGAAAATAACTTTACTATTTGCATTTATACAAACCTGCCCTGCTACAGAGGTCGGTCTTTGGGGAGGCATCAATTAGCCAGGCAGTATGAGGCAGTAACAAGGCATTTACAAAGGGCATTATCAGACAAACAAATTGGCACAAAGCCAAAAGAGGTGTCATTGGGTCAGGAAGCCAAAAGCTTAGCTAAAGGTCTAGGTTTAAGGAGTGTTTTGAAAAGAGAGGAGGAGTGGAGAGAGTGCAGGAAGGAGGGAATTCCAGGGCTTAGGAGGTAGGGCCCCCAATAGTGGAATGATGGATATCAGGAATGAGCAAGAGGCCAGAGTGGCCGCCATTCTGTACAGGCAAAAGTGAGGACTGCAGATGCTGGAAACCAGAGTTTAGATCAGAGTGGTGCTGGAAAAGCACAGCAGGTCAGGCAGCATTCTGCACCTCAGATGCTGCCTGATCTGCTGTGCTTTTCCAGCACCACTCTGATCTAAACAGCATTCTGTACAGTTTGACCTAATCGCTGGTCAATCCATTGAAAGTGAATCTGATCTTTCAGAACAGTTACCTGTCAGCGCAAATAGTTAAAGCAAAGATGGCATTAAAATCTCATATGAGTAGATAATAGTGTTTTAAGTCTGTGCTCTGATGAGTTTCCAAGTCCTTGAACAGTCCATGTTGAAGTGAGCTGGAGCAGTTAGTGCAGGAGATCCTTGCGCTGGATTGTCTGGTACCACACTGCCGTCGGGAGATTTTGACAGCCCATGTACTCCCGCCTAACCTCTTCTGGAGTCAGAGGTGGGTTGTCATAGCAAGGTCCTCCATAGATCGTGCTGTTCAGGAGCCCTGGTGTAGATTCAACTACCCCAAGAGTCGAAGGGGCAGCCCATGCAACATTCTGGGAAAAACAAAGTCACAAAGTGTTAGACATTTCCGAGCTGATGATAAAACCTTTTCACGCTGAGGGTGGTGGGGGTCTGGAATGCACTGCCTGGACAGGAGTTGAAGCAAGAAACCTCACAATCTTTAAAAAGTACTTGGATGAGGACTTGAAATGTAAAAATGCTCAAGGCTGGAAAGTAGGTCTAGTGTAGATTTAGAGTCATTTTGTATCGATGGGCCAAAGGGCTGTATGATTCTGTGATAATCACATGTGTACCATGATAGGAGCACTGACAACCAATTCCCTGCAAAGCAAAACCTACACTTGTTAACTTTACAGTAATGTAACTTGTGTCAATCCTACTCCGGATCCCCCTTCTCAGTTGGATAGGGTGGTACGATGGCTCAATGGTTAGCATTGCAGCCTCACAGGGCCAGAGACCCAGGTTTATTTCCACCCTCAGGCAGCTGTTTGAAATTTGCACATTCTCCCTATGTCTGTGTGGGTTTCAACTGGGTGCTCTGGTTTCCTCCCACAGTCCAAAAAACTAAAGGTTAGATGGATTGGCCATGCTAACTTGATCATAGTGTCCAGGGATGTGCAGGCTAGGTGGGTTAGCCTGGATGGGATGTTCTTTGGAGAGTTCCAAATTGTAGGGATTCTATGATACACTAATATACCAATCCCAGCCACAAACTATTGATTCCAGCTTTTCAACCAGTCATTTTTTTTTCTCTAAAACATGACTGAAGTTTTGGGTCCAATTCTTTTGCTGACTTTTCCCTCACTTTGTTTCTACTGTTCACTAGACAACAAACATGTCACAAGGTCCATGGTGGTCCTTGGCATCAGGGTCTGTTCCCACCAACCCACCCTGTCAATTGGGCACATTATACCTTACCTAGTAAAAGCACAATCTTCGGTCCTATGAAATCTGATGAACATGGAGAGGTTAAGAAGATGAAAGGTGCCTGTGTTCTTGGTACGGTGAGAGAGAAAAGGGAAGCATTCCCCAGTAGAGTGAGGGAGATCTCGGGAGGGGTGTGCTGTGCTGAGGAACAAAGAGAGGTCTGTTCCACAGTGTGAGCAGAGAGAACAATAGTCTGTGGCTCATTGTGAAGATGGGAGCTGTGTCCCCAGTACAGTACAATAAGCAGTGGACCCACTTCCCTTCATTGTAAGACGTTTGGGCAGTGGAGATATTTATTCTACTGTCAAGTTGTAACTTTGCAGCACAAATGGAAGATATAGCCAATATAGGGGGGAAAGAAGCATTTAATAATCACTACCAGTTTGTAAAATAATGTCTAACTCTTTGCCAAATTACTGTAAGACTGTCAATGACACACATTTGTAATGATTCGAAGGATCTGGTGTTGAACAATCACCTGATGAAGGAGCAGTGCACCGAAAGCTAGTGCTTCCAAATAAACCTGTTAGACTATAACCAGGTGAAGTCTGATTTTTAGCTTTGTACACAATTGGAAATTTAGCACTGAGCCCATGATGGATTTTACCACCTATCCTTCTGTAGAGGTCAGCCTTTGGGTGGTAGCAATGAGACAGACAGAACAAAGCTGCAAAGGCCAAGGGATTACATTTCTTTTACATGCTTATGTACATTCTTAAATAGCTTCAACTCACCTTGAAGAGGTAATCAATGAGACATTGATTGGGATGAAGTTCTCCCCAAAATTCAGTGAAGCAGGAGGCCCAGGTGAACTCTGACCCCCTGCTATTGCTGATCAGAATAACATTTGGATGCTTTTTGGAAGAAAGCAGTTTCTTTGCCAGTGTTCCAGGGTAACTTTGATCGACAAATATTAACACCCTGTGTGCATTGCACCCTTCCAGATCCATCAGCAACTCTCCCACCGTATACTTCTCCTTCTGGTCAGCCTGAAGATTTAATTGATGGACAGAGTCACATAGCCATTCAACCCTGAACTGTACAGTACATTCCCAGTACACCATATCAGACATTCAGCTGGTTCAACCATACAGATCAGAAAATACTAATTTCAAAGTTTTATCAAGCGCTTTACTTCTTATTAAAACTCGATCTTGTGATGTGTTCATTACTGCTCCATGCAGTGTTTATAACTCAAGAATTTCTGATAGGGCTGAGTAACTTGCTATCGAGGGAAGTTAATGTATGATGTTGCTGGACTGGAGTCTTGTTTCAATCAGTCCGGGTAAAGACGGCAGATTTCCTTCACTAGAGGACATTGATGAATTAGATGGGTTTTTAATGACAACCCAACAGATACGTGGTCAGTTTAAATCAGTTGAATTCAAATTGCAGTCAGCTGTGGACAAATGTGCCTTATTACAAGATCCCAGTGTAAAAGATCCCAGGACCAGTATTCCCTCTAATTTTCTCACTGTACAGGCCTCAGAGAGCTGTGCGAGGCAGCAATTGCAGAAACAGATCAATGCATTGATTGGAAGCTGACAATGATCACTGTTCTCGGAACACTGTCCACAGAACGTCAGAGCAGCTGTGTGCACACAGCCCACAGGGAACAATGCTCATGATTCTCTCCGAAGGACAGCAAGCGAGTTCTCCCGAGCATCCTGGACCCGATCGGATTTCCTCAGCCCGAGTTTACTGGAGTTTAGAAGAATGAGGGGTGAATCTCATACAAAGTTATAAAATTCTAACAGGATTAGACAGGGTAAGGATGTTCCTGATGATCAGGGAGTCATGGTCTATGGATACAGGGTGGGCCATTTCGGACTGAGATGAAGAGAAATGTCTTCACCCAGAGAATGGAGAGCCTGAGGGATTCTCTGTCACAGAAAGCAGTTGAGGCCAAAGCATTGAATGTTTTCCAGAAAGACTTAGATATAGTTCTTAGGGCTAAAGGGATCAAAGGGTATAGGGAGAAAGTACCATGAGCTTATTGAATAGAAGAACAGACTCAATGGACTGATTGGCCTATTCCTGCTGCTATTGTCTATGTTCCTGAAAGATTTAAACTGACCATGAAGCTGTTGGATTGTCATTAAAACACATCTGGTTCATTAATGTCCTTAAAGGAAGGAAACCTGCAGTCCTTATGCAATCCAAGCGGCTGCAGTCCAACACCTTCGATCTTGACTCTTATTGCCCTCCATAGGTCTATTACATCACTGTTTGTGGGATCTTGCTCTGCAACACATCAAACATGCTCCATTGGCTGTATAATACTTTGAGACATTGTGAGGTAGTGTAAGGAGAGGTCCAAATGGGAGTTCTTTGATTTCTGAAGTCACTAAGTTAGGACCACCTGAATAAGATGATTGGTAAGATGTGTCATGAAGTAAAGGTCGTGCAATACAGTATCAGCCAAGTGACAGAGCATTGGTGGTTAAGTAAAACATTCATCCCCAAGTAGAACTGATTCTGCTCAATGCTTTGTGAAGTTAAGTCGTCTCTGGCAGAAAATCAATATCCTTTAACTGCACCTGCACAACCCACAGTTAATGATTTAGGGAGATTACTTAGAAATTAAATTCCGGGCATGCTATTTATCTTAAGAATTTTTTTTTAAATGAGAGCTGATTGCCAGACTGTAATGAATTCGCCAAAAGCTTCCCTGTGTTTCCTGGATTACTTGACAGAACAAAAAAAAGACACAGGAGTTAAGATGAGATGAAAGTGTCCAGCCTCCCTGGAACTCAATTCTTGTAGTTTCTGTCTTTTGTGATCCACCTAATCCTGACCCTGAAAGGATGCATTAAGTGGACCATTATTCAGCTCTCTCCACTTATCTCTCAGATTGGCAAATAAACACTTAACAATTGTCCTTTCATCCACTTGAGTGCCTTTGGTGGCCCTTTTGCGGACAAACTCCCTTTAAACAAAACCTTTTCATTCCCAAAAGTGATTATCTTGGGTTATGGCTGGGCAATGATACTGAGAGGAGGAATGGTTTGCTTCACTGTTCTGTCTTTCAGTTGGCAAAAGTGGGACTGTGAGAAACGAACTGAGTTATACCTGTACTGATTCACCTTAAATTCTACCATTCAAAACGAGCTACAGCTTTACAGTGTGGAAAACCCAAGTCGTTAAATGCAGTAAAACCCAGACACTGTTGTACTTTTTGAAGCATGTACTGTTGTAAGGTACAAAATATAATAGCTTATTTGTGCACAGCAAAGTCCTACCCACCTTACTGCAATAATGACCAGGTATCCTGTTGAGATCAAGGAATGGGTATTGCCCTACTGTTCGTAAAATAGTCGACAAAGTCAGAAGTCACACAACACCAGGTTATAGTCCAATGGGTTTCTTTAAAATCACAAGCTTTTGGAGCGCTACTCCTTCATCAGTGAAGTCAGAAGTCAGGACTTCACTTGATGAAAGGGCAGCACTCCAAAAGCTTGTGATATTAAATAAACATGTTGGACTATAACCTGGGGTCATGTGACTTCTGACTTTGTCCACCCCAGTCCACCACTGGCACCTCCACATTGTGGCTTAGACTAGTGGACTTGGGATCTTTTAAATCTACCAGAGAAAGCAGATAGATCAGATTAACATATTGTCTCCAACTGAAAAATATAACAATGAGTAGTCAGCCTACAATCCAAAGGGAAATCATGCTTGTTCAAACCTTACTGAATCTTTTGAGGAGGTTACAATAGGAATGGCCCCTGGTTATGCAGTAGGTGTAATTTATCTACATTCTCCAGAACTGGGCAATAATCGACTCATGAATAAGGTCAGAAATTGCAGAGATAGAGGAAATAATAGATTACTAGCTGCCTTCAAGATAGAAAGTGGAGAGTGGGAATATCCAGTTGTTATTCAGCATTCCAGAAATAAAATTGGGAATACAGAGAATATTTCTTTATCCACAGAAGAAACATTGAGGAAACTTGATTGATTTATTGTTGTCTCGTGTACTCAGAGACAGTGAAAAGTGTTGTTTTATGTGCTATACAGGTAGATCGTAACATACAAAGTGCACCAGGGTAACAGAACAGAGTGCAGAATACAGTGTTCCAGCCACAGAGAAGGTGTAGAGAGAGAGAGAGATCAGAATTAACATTGGAGAGGTCCATTCAAAGTCTGATAACAGCGAGGAAGAAGCTGTTCTTGAGTCTATTTGTACGTGTTTTCAAATTTTGATACCTTCTGCCGGATGGAAGAGGGTGAAAGAGAGTATAACTGGGGTGGGAATGGTCTTTGATTGGTTGCTTTCCTGAGGTAGCAGGACATATAAATGGAGTCAGTGGATTGAAGGCTGGTTTGTGTGATGGACTGGGCTGTGTTCATGACCGTCTGTAATTTCTTATGGACTTGGGCAGAGCAGTTGCCAAACCAAGCTGTGATTCATCCGGATAGGATGCTTTCTATGGTGCATCTACAAAAAAAAGAGAGTGAGAACATGGAATTCACTCCCATAGCAAATGGGTTGACTTGAATCATTTAGATGCATTAAAAAGGAAGGTAGACAGACAATTATTCTAAGCTTATTCTATTATCCGAAAAGAGTGAGATGAGGAAAGACAGGAGGAGGGTGAAGTTAGGATAAACACCAGAATAACCTGTACAGTATATCTGAAGTGAAAATAAGGGATCACTGACAGTGTAGTACTCTATCAATATTGCACTTTGAATATCATTTTGTTTCAGTAATTCAGTCCCTTGTTTGGGACTTGAATATGGAATGATGTTGCAGGTAATTAGAAGCTCGAAGTTTGATTAAATACCTACAATGCCATTCTTATTGACGTCCCAGAGTAACATGGTCCCATCATTCCGTGTGGGGCTGTTGAGATACAGAACCAGAGAATCAGCACAGTTGACAGCACGGCAAACATAGGAGATGTGGCTACGGATCATCACCTTCTCTGTGGCTGGATAGATGTCCTCAGTCTCCTCGTCCACTACGCAGAATGAAAACAATGAAATTACCAAGAGTCTCCGGTCAGTCTACATTAAACAACGAAAGTAAACAACATTTCTCTTTCGACCAACATAGAACATAGAACATAGAACAATACAGCGCAGTACAGGCCCTTCGGCCCTCGATGTTGCGCCGATCAAAGCCCACCTAACCTACACTAACCCACTATCCTCCATATACCTATCCAATGCCCGCTTAAATACCCATAAAGAGGGAGAGTCCACTACTGCTACTGGCAGGGCATTCCATGATCTTACGACTCGCTGAGTGAAGAACCTACCCCTAACATCAGTCCTATATCTAACCCCCCTTAATTTAAAGCTATGCCCCCTTGTAATAGCTGACTCCATACGCGGAAAAAGGTTCTCACTGTCAACCCTATCTAACCCCCTAATCATCTTGTACACCTCTATCAAATCACCCCTAAACCTTCTTTTCTCCAAAGAAAACAACCCCAAGTGCCTCAGCCTTTCCTCATAGGATCTTCCTACCATACCAGGCAACATCCTGGTAAACTTCCTCTGCACCCGTTCCAGTGCCTCCACATCCTTCCTATAGTATGGCGACCAAAACTGCACACAATCACTACAACAACAAATCAGATCATATCACATCGCGGTTTGTGGAATCCTCTGCACAACCGACCAGTGCGCTTCCTCTATTACACCAGTGACTACACGTAAGAATGACCTCATAGGCTAGAAAGTATTTAACACATCTTGAGGTCATGAAAGGTATGGTAAAAATTATTATTATTTTTTCTGATTTATCACCTTGGATTTCTCATCCTCACACCCATTCGAGTATTTATCTGATTGCCTTTGACAAGTTATTATTGAATCTGTTTCCCCTGCTGAGTTAATCCACCCGATGATTTATATTTAATCAGTACTGATCCAAAGCCATCTTTATTTACTGGGAATCTGGTTGCATTATTGGTATTGGATGCACTTACTGCTTTATCGTCATGGGAAATGGTTGGCTCACATTGCTGTGGGTCCGGAGACACATGTAGGCCAGACCAGGTGAGGAGACACATGTAGGCCAGACCAGGTGAGGAGACACATGTAGGCCAGACCAGGTGAGGAGACACATGTAGGCCAGACCAGGTAAGGATGGCAGATTTCCTTCCCTGGAGGGCATTATTGAACCGGTTGGGCTTTTATGACAATCGACAAGCGTTTACATGATTACCATAAAGCCTGCTCTTCATTCCAAATCTTATGAAATTTAAATTTCACCATCTGCCATGGCATGACTTCTTGTCTTCAGAACTCTGGATTACTACTTCAGTGAGTATAGAAGTTGGGAAGTTATGTTGCAGTTTTACAGGACATTGGTGAGACCGCACTTGGAGTATTGTACTTAGGTTTGGTCACCTTGCTATAGGAAGAATGTTATTAAACTGGAAAGAGTGCAGAAGAAATTTACAAAGATGTTGCCAAGACTCAATGGTCTGAGTTATAGGGAGAGGTTGGACAAACTAGGACTTTTTTCTTTAGAGCGTAGGAGAATGAGGGGGGGATTTTACAGAAGTGTATAAGATCATGAGAGGCATGGATAGGGTGAATGCAATCAGTCTTTTTCCCAGGGTTGGGGAATTGAGGAGTAGAGGGCATCAGGTTAAGGCTAGAGGGTAAAGAGTAAAAGGGAACCTGAGGGGCAACTGTTTTACACAGAGGGTGGTATGCATATGGAATGAGCTGCCAGCGGAAGTGGTTGAGGCGGGTACATTAACAACATTTAAAAGGCACTTGGACAAGTATATAGTCAGGAAAGGTTTAGAAGGATATGGGGCCAAGTGCTGGGAAATGGGGTTAGTGATGATGGACATTTTGGTCAGCATGGACCAGTTTGGGCCAAAGTGCCTGTCTCTGTGCTGTAGGACTCTGTGAATTTGTGACATTATCACTACCTCCCCTTATGAGGAATATGAAACAATATTATTTTTTGCAGACATTGAGTCTAGGCTCACTGCTATGATTTGTTGTGGGATTAGGAGAAATCAGCACAGTAACTCCTCTGATCTTTCAGTTTGCTGTTTTACACAGACTGTGTGATCACAGTGAAACAAGAAACATCCAGACGTTATCCAAAACAATCTCACCCTCTCCCCTTTCTCTGTAAAGTGCTCTCTGCAATTTTCTGTCAAATCAGCAGAAAACTTACATTCTGAAAAACTGAATAAATTATTTTAAAACATAATGACTGCTAGAAAGTTACTCCAGATGCTGGTATCTGTACTGAAAACAACAAATGCTGGAGATCACAGTGGGTCAGACCGCAGCCACGGAGAGAGAGCAAGCTAACGCTTTCAGTCGAGATGAGTTTTCATCAGAGCTGAAGTGAAATGTGGAGAGGGCAGTAGTAATGCTATAGTTTAGTGGGGGAGTGGGGGAGTATTGGTTAGTGGGTATAGAGTGCTGCTGGAGAACACGTGTTTATAGTTCAGATTAAGTGATCAGAATGTGAGAATGGTGTGCCTCCTCACAGACTTGGAAGGACAGTAACTGGAATGGGAGGAAGGGAGGACATTATAACAAGCTAAAACAAAGGGAAGAAATGGTTGCCAATTTAAAGATGTTGAACTCAATATTAAGTCTGGAAGGCTCTAAAGTTCCCAGTCTAAAGATGAGATATTGTACCTCCAGTTCCACTAGAAATAACCCTGGGTTCAACTAAGTACCTAGTGAACTAAAGACTGATCATTATGTATGGGTATCATAGAGTCCATACAGTGTAGAAGCAGGCCATTCGGCCCATTGAGTCCACACTGACCCTCGAAAGAGCATCCCATCCAGACCCACCCCTTCCCAATAACCCTGCATTTCCCAAGGCTAATCAACATAGCCTGCACATCCCTGAACACTACAGACAATTTTCCATGGCCAAGTCACCCTACCCTGCACATCTTTGGACTGTGAGAGGAAACCGGAGGAAACCCATGCAGACACGGGCGAATGTGCAAACTCCACACAGACAGTCAGCCCGAGGGTGAAATCAAACCCTGGTCCCTGATGCTGTGAGGCAGCAGTGCTAACCACTGTGCCACCGTGCTCCCCCATTGTCAATATTCGGATATCATTGATGAATTGAAAGGTTTGTAAGACCAATCACAAGTTTTGTGTTTTGGACTGATGATACAGAACTGTGTTGTCCCGACTATATCTTTCCTCTCCATTCATAATATTAATGTTTTGTCTGTTTTTTCCCTTTGTGTTTGAGTGTGGGAATTTTAAAGGGGTAAAGTTACAATAGTTAACACATTCTTGTTCCAGTTAAAAGTGTTACAATATTATTTTAATCAAAAACAAACAAAAACAGAGAGTGCTGGAGAAACTCAGCAGGTCCGGCAGTGTTGGTGGAGAGAGAAACAGAGGTTACTGTTTTGAGACCAGGGATGCTGCACAGCTCGGAGACTGTCAGCTCTGCAGATGCTGGAGATCAGAGTCAAGAGTGTGGTGCTGGAAAAGCACAGCCGGTCCGGCAGCATCCGAGGAGCAGGAAAATCAACGCTTCATCAGGACCTTCACCAGGGTGATTCCTGAAACGTCGATTTTCCTGCTCCTCAGATGCTGCCTGACCTGCTGTGCTTTTCCAGCACCACACTCTCAATGCTGCAGATCGAGCTGAGTTCCTGCAGCACTTTGTTTTTGTTTGTTTCAGAACTCCAGCATCAGCAGCTGTTTGTTTCATTGTTTATTATTACTGAATCCGGTGAGGTTTACTTTAATCCTGGGTTGCAGTTGTCAGAGGCAAATTGGGATTTTCATTAAATCTATGTTCTATGTTTATATTTGTAACAATTTCAGGAATAGTAGGGCTTGATTTCCAGTGTGCTTAGAGACATTACAGTGGTCTGATTCTGTTTACAAGGTATGTAGTTATTTTAGGGAGTACTGCTTGAACTTACCCGGGATCTGCCCATCTCCTGCGAAGAAGGTTTTGATGTTCTCCACCCGGAAGCCATTCCTTCTCAACATTCGATAGAAGTGTAACACGTTGTGTACGTGTCTCTGGTATGTAAGGTGCTCCTTCCAGCCTCCTGAAAATTAATGCAACCGCAGGATTAAGGAGAGAAATCTGTTGGCAACAGCGAAATGTACTCCTTAAACTCATTCCACACAGATAAACTAATGTACAGATGTACAGCACAGGAACAAACTCTTCGGTCCAACCAATCCATGCCAACCAGATATCCTAAATTAATCTAGTCCCATGTTCCAGCACCCGGCTCATATTCCTCTAAACGCTTCCTATTCATATTCCCATCCAGATGCCTGTTAAATGTTGTAATTGTACCAGCCTCCACCATTTCCTCTGGCAGCTCATTCCATACACGCACCACTGTCTGCATGAAATAGTTGCCCGTTAGGACACTTTTAACTCTTTTTCCTCATGCCTTAAACCTATGCCTTCTAGTTCTGGACTCCCCTACCCTGGGGAAAAGACCTTGTTCTATTCATGCCCCTCATGATTTTATATACCTCTATAAAGTCACCCCTCAGCCTCCGATGCCCCTGGGAAAATAGCCCCAGCCTGTTCAGCCTGTCCCTATAACTCAGTCCCTCCAACCCTGGCAACATCTTTGTAAATCTTTTCTGAACCCTTTCAAGTTTCACAACATCCTTCCTTTAGCCCTTTTCACCGATAAAGTGTTCTGGCCGTTATCACATTGCTTCATCCCTGTTCTTCTTTCCCATTCATATTTGCCCTTTGCCTTCCCTCTCCTTTGTCTGTCTTTATCCTCCCTCCCTTGTCCTTCCTCAGTATTCCCCTCCTTATCATTCCCTTGCCCTCTCTATCCTACCTCTCTATCAAATTTCACTTCTTCTTTGACCATTCCTTTATCGTCCTACATCTCTCTCTCGCTACTACACCCTGTCCCATTCCTGAGCCCCTCCTTCACTCTTGTCTCCTCTTTTTTCTCACTCTCTTTCTCCCCATTCCTCTCTCCTTTCTCTTCCTTCACATTATGTCCTCTCACACATACTGACACACACACACACACACTGACACACACACACACACACACAGACACACACACACACACACAGACACAGACACACACAGGGACACACGCACATACACGCACCCACGCGCCGACACACACACAGACACACACACACACACGCACCCACGCACACACATGTACACACACACAGACACATACAGAGACACACAGACACACACACACGCACCCACGCGCACACACGCACCCACGCGCACACACATATACACACATAGTGTGAAAATCTCACCAGAGAGCAGCACCCCATGGTCACAGGTCTGGTACATTCGGCAGGATTTCTGTGAAGAGAGTTGTTGTCGATGACACCGGCGTGTGTTTTTATTTAACTCACAGTTGGCGACGGCAGGGTTGGGGCTGCTGATGCTGAGAGGCTGAGGGCAGGCAGCAAAACCCTTCTGTTCTGGAAGAAGACAGGGCAGTGTTATTTTGCGACAATTCCTGCAAACCAAGCTCAAGGCTGACTAAGGGAGAGTGTGCAAAGGTTCCTCAAAATAAATTGTTTGATCAGATGTCGGAGTTGGGCCTGATTCAAATTCTGGTTCCTACACACACACACACACACACACACACACACACACACACACACACACACACACCAAATATTCTGCAGCAATTTTACCTGAACGCACCCATTGGGAAACTGTTGGGATTGGATATAGTGCTGTGTACACACATCTGATTTCTCTAAGATAGGAATGACTTGTACAACCCCTCAACCTCAACATCACCATCACTCCATAATGTCTGTCAGTCTGTCTCAAATTGCTGAACAGCTTCAGTTCCCTGGGAATAGCAAATCCCAAATATTCACAACTATCTGAGTGAAGATAGGTCTCCTCGGCACAGCCTTAAATGTCTAACCCTTTACCCCGAAACCACAACCCGTGGTTGGAACAGAAAAGCATCATAGAATGATTACAACCATTTGGCACATCGGATTTATCCCAGATTTTTGTAAAAGATGTTTAGCTCGTTTTCCACCTTCCTCTGTTGCTCTATTTCCTTCAGGATCTTATCCAATTCCTTTTTTAAAGCTTCCATGGAATCAGCCTCCTCATTTTCTCAGGCAGTTCATTCCAGATCACGGTAAAGTAGGGCTGAGTCAGCACAGCTTCATCAAGGGGTGGCCATGCCTGACAAATCTGTTAGAACACTTTGAGGAGGTAATGAGCAAGCGAGACAAAGGAGAACCAGTGGACATGATCTGTTTGACAGGGTGCTACACAGGAGGCTGCTAAATAAGATAAGAGCCCATGGTGTTAGGGACAAGATACTGGCCTGGATAGAGGATTGGCTGACTGGCAGAAGGCAGGGAGTGGGGATATAGGGGTCTTTTTCAGGATGGCAGCCAGTGACTAGTGGGTAAGTGTTGGGACAACAACTATTCATGTTACACATTAACGATCTGGATGAAGGAACTGAGGGCATTGTTGCTAAGTTTGCAGATGACACAAAGATAGGTGCAGGGACAGAGAGTGTTGAGGATGTGCGGAGGCTACAGAAGGACTTGGACAGGTTGGGAGAGTGGGCACAGAAGTGGCAGATGGAATACAATGTAGAAAAGTGTGAGTTTATGCACTGTGGCAGGAGGAATAGATGCTTAGACTATTTTCCAAATGGGGAAAGGCTTTGGAAATCTGAAGCACAAAGGAACTTGGGAGTCCTAGTTCATGATTCTCTTAAGGTTAATATGCAGGTTCAGTTGGCTGTTACATGGGCAAATGTAACGTTACCATTCATTTCAAGAGGGCTAGAATACAGAGTTGGAGAAAGTGAGGACTGCAGATGCTGGAGATCAGAGCTGAAAATGTGTTGCTGGAAAAGCGCAGCAGGTCAGGCAGCATCCAAGGAACAGGAGAATCGACGTTTCGGGCATAAGCCCTTCTTCAGGAATCCTGAAGAATTCTCCTGTTCCTTGGATGCTGCCTGACCTGCTGCACTTTTCCAGCAACACATTTTCAGCTCTAGAATACAGAGTTATACTGCTGAGGTTGTAGAAGGCTGTGGTCAGATAGCATTTGGCATTAGAGGGGGTCCAGAGGAGGTTTACAAGAATGATCATCGTGGTGAAGGGTTTTTTCATATGAAGAGTGGTGACGACTCTGGGTCTATACTCAGTGAATTTTAGAAGGATGAGGGGGGATCTGATTGAAACTTATAGAATAGAACATAGAACTGCATAGTACAGACTCTTCAGCCTTCGATGTTGTGCCAACCTTTTATCCTACTTTAAGATCAGATTGACCTACATATCCTTCATTTTACTATAATTTATGTGCCTAACCAAGAGTTGCTTAAATGTCCCTAATGTATCTGACTGTACTCCCACTGCTGGCAGTGCATTCCACACACCCACCACTCTCTGCAGAAAGAGTCTCCCTCTGACATCTCCCCCAAACCCTCCTCCAAACATACTGAGAGTCCTGGATAAAGTGCACATGGAGAAGATGTTTCCACTAAGAGGGCACAGCCTCAGAGTGAAGAAACGACCCTTTAAAACTGAGATGTGAAGGAATTTCTTCAGCCAGAGGGTGGGGAATCTGTGGAACTCATTGTTGCAGAGGGCTGTGGAGGCCAAGTTACTGAGTATATTTAAGACAGAGATAGATAAGGTATTGACTGGTAAGGGCTTAAACGTTACAGGGAAAAGTCCATCAGCCATGATCAATGGTAGAGCAAACGATTTGGGCCGAATGGCCTAATTCTGCTCCTTTATCTTATGGTTTTACCATTCTCTGTAAATGATTTTTCTCATGTTACCTTTCGCTCTTGTGCCCATTAACTTACATTTGTATTCTGTATAATTCTAAATTCTCTATCTAAGGAGACATAGCACTATTCAGCACTAGACAAACCTAGACAAACCCTCTAACAGTTTATTTTAATTTATTCAGGAGATGTGGGTTTCACTGGTCGGACCAGCATTCATTGCCCAGCCCTTTTCGAAGGGGGTGCTGAGCTGCCTTCTTGAACCAATGCAGTCCTTGGAGTGTACAGTCTGTGAGGGAGAGAATTCAGGATTTTCACCCAGCAACACTGAAGGAATATATATATATATAATGCCTTTGTACGGAATATAATGCACATGTAAACTGAAGGCAGTATATTTCCAAGTCAGGCTGGTGAGTGGCTTGGAACTTGCAGGGGGTGGTGTTCCCATGTATCTGCTGCTCTTGTCCTTCTAGATGGAAGTGGTCATGGGTTTGGAAGGTGCTGTCTAGGGATCTTTTGGTGAATTTTGTACATTTCAATTGCCTTGAAACCTTCTAAGTTCCAGAGAACAAAGGGCCCATTCCACACCATCTTTCTCCCCAAGGAAGCTCTCTCACCCCAGAAATCATCCTCTCCAATTAGATCAATATCATTTGACTATGACACTGGTGTTCCACTCATTCCCAAGGTCCAGGCCAAGCAATTTTCATCCTTTAATTTCATCCTTTTACTGGCAAATTCTTTTAAAAGACAATTACATATTCAGTGAATCTCAGTGAACAAGTGTGAAAGGGTCAAATCAGAATATTTTATCAATGCTTAAACTAGACTTTTTACTGATGGGATAATGTAAAGGATGGAACAAGACAGTACGTTACGTACCATGACAGCACATCTCCAGGTAGGAGTGGTTACATACTGCAGCAATATACAGGGATCTTTCCGTCTAACTAATTCTATGCTGTCCCTGTCCTGTGAATGTTTGATCAGGACAGTGTGGAGGAAGCTTTACTTTGT
Source organism: Chiloscyllium punctatum (assembly GCF_047496795.1). NCBI lineage: Eukaryota > Metazoa > Chordata > Chondrichthyes > Orectolobiformes > Hemiscylliidae > Chiloscyllium > Chiloscyllium punctatum. The sequence goes on along the minus strand of NC_092748.1, from coordinate 117,331,406 downwards.
ATCTAACCCCATGCTGTGCCTGTCCTGTGAATGTTTGATCAGGACAGTGTAGAGGGAGCTTTACTTTGTATCTAACCCCGTGCTGTGCCTGTCCTGGGAGTGTTTGATGGAGGACAGTGTAGAGGGAGCTTTACTCTATATCTAACCCCATGCTGTCCCTTTCCTGGGAGTGTTTGATGAGGACAGTGGAGAGGGAGCTTTACTTTGTATCTAACCCCGTGCTGTCCCTGTCCTGGGAGTGTGTGATGGGGGACAGTGCAGAGGGAGCTTTACGCTGTATTTAACCCCATGCTGTCCCTGTCCTGGGAGTATGTGATGGGGGACAGTGTAGAGGGAGCTTTACTCTGTATCTAACCCCGTGCTGTCCCTGTCCTGGGAGTGTTAGATGGGGGGACAGTGTAGAGGGAGCTTTACACTGTATCCAACCCCGTGTTGTCCCTGTCCTGGGAGTGTTAGATGGGGGGAAAGTGTAGAGGGAGCTTTACTCTGTATCCAACCCCGTGTTGTCCCTGTCCTGGGAGTGTTAGATGGGGGGAAAGTGTAGAGGGAGCTTTACTCTGTATCCAACCCCGTGTTGTCCCTGTCCTGGGAGTGTTAGATGGGACTATGATAGAGGGAGTTTTGCTCCATGTCTAAGCCTATGCTACCCTTGATATTGTGCGCTGTAAATGATGGAGGTAGAAGTTAAGGAAGACACCAACCTACACAGCGGAGTCTTTGTTCTTTGTGCACATCCCTCTGTCCCACCACCAGAGGAATAAAGTGTATCTCACACAGTCCCACAAGCCGTTCCTCTCTCCAGGAGCGACTGCTGGTGTTGCGCACTTCCCTTGTCAGACTGCCCCTGGTCGCCTGAGCTTTTAGCCGCTTCCTTGCTCGATCTTTATTGTTGTGTTGCTCATTACGACTGGTCCTTCTCTTCAGCAGGTTCTCACAGCGGCTCTTCAGGGCCAGGGTCATGCATTCATAGTTACCTGGGGAGCATATCGAAGGAGTTTAATTACATCTCACTTTGAGCACAGCACAGGACACCATTCACCCCATTGTCAATCCTTTACTCGATCCTGTTATAGATATTAATTCATTGTATTTATTCACTTTCCTTTTAAAATCCCATTCTAGATTCAATTTTCTCCTTCCATTTGTGCATTAACTTTTGACATTTCTTGTCTTTAGTCTGATCTTTAATGATTAATGCCATCACTGTTGACCAATCACTGCTCGTGGTCTCTAATCGAAATTGGTTTCTGGTCTAGCAACACCTCAGTTTTAAAAATCTCAATCTTGCTTCCAAATTCCTCCAGGTCCTTGCTCCTTCCTAATCAAGTAACCTCCAGCCTGAAACTCTTTGAGGTCTTTGCATCCCTCCAATTCTTATAGAAGCCAAATTTTTATTCTACCACCATTGATGTACTTTACTTCCATGGGTCCTAAACTATGGAATTCTCTCCCAAAATGTTCCCAATTCTCTACTTGTTTTCCTCTTTTACAATGCAGTTTTGAAACAACCTCCCTGAGCAGGCTTTAGTTCACCTGCACTATCATGTTCTCAAGTGACAGAATGCTGCTGTGAAGTGCCTTCAGATAATTTACAGTAATAAAGTTACTATATAAATGTGAGTTGTTGTACAAATCAATCTCTTGTGCTCCCTGTCTATATTTATGAAATCTGAAACATAACCAACCGTTAAACAGTCCATCTACTTGTAAGAAAAGATTTACAAGGATGTTGCCAGGGTTGGAGGATTTGAGCTATAGGGAGAGGCTGAACAGGCTGGGGCTGTTTTCCCTGGAGTGTCGGAGGCTGAGGTTTGTAGAGGCTTGTAAAATCATGAGGGACATGGATAGGATAAATAGACAAGGTTTTTTACCTAGGGTGGGGGAGTCCAGAACTAGAGGGCGTAGGTTTAGGGTGAGGGGGGAAAGATATAAAAGAGACCTTTTCAAGAAGCAGATGGTGTGAGTATGGAATGAGCTGCCAGAGGAAGTGGTGGAGGCTGGGACAATTACAGCATTTAAAAGAATAGGAATACGAATAGGAAGGGTTTGGAGGAATATGGGCTGGGTGCTGGCAAATACGACTGGATTAATTTAGAATATCTGATTGGCATGAATGAGTTGGACTAAAGCGTCTGTTTCCCTGCTGTGTAACCGCATGGGCGGTATGGAGGCACAGTGGTTAGCACTGCTGCCTCACAGCGCCAGGGACCCGGGTTCAATTCCCCACTCAAGTGACTGACTGCGTGGAGTTTGCACATTCTCCCCGTGTCTGCGTGGGTTTCCTCCAGGTGCTCCGGTTTCCTCCCACAGTCCAAAGATGTGTAAGTTAGGTGAATTGGCCATGATAAATAGTGTTAGGTAAAAGGGGTAAATGTAGGGGAATGGGTGGGTTGCGCTTCGGCGGGTCGGTGTAGACTTGTTGGGCCGAAGGGCCTGTTTCCACACTGTAACTAATCTAATCGATTACTCTAAGTGATCATTTAGTTTGGTTCCAGTGACCATGTTGTGTGCATACTGTGAAACAGGTGACCAGAGCAATACCCACTGTCTGTGTGAACCCACTGTCTGTGTGAACCCACTGTCTGTGTGAACCCACTGTCTGAGTGAACGCACTGTCTGTGTGAACCCACTGTCTGTGTGAACGCACTGTCTGTGTGAACCCACTGTCTGTGTGAACCCACTGTCTGTGTGAACGCACTGTCTGTGTGAGCCTGCTGTCTGTGTGAACTCACTGTCTGTGTGAACCCACTGTCTGTGTGAAGCCACTGTCTGTGTGAACCCACTGTCTGTGTGAGCCTGCTGTCTGTGTGAACACACTGTCTGTGTGAACCCACTGTCTGTGTGAACCCACTGTCTGTGTGAACGCACTGTCTGTGTGAACCCACTGTCTGTGTGAACCCACTGTCTGTGTGAGCCTGCTGTCTGTGTGAACACACTGTCTGTGTGAACCCACTGTCTTTATGAACCCATTGTCTGTGTGAACCCACTGTCTGTGTGAACCCACTGTCTGTGTGAGCCTGCTGTCTGTGTGAACTCACTGTCTGTGTGAACCCACTGTCTGTGTGAACCCGCTGTCTGTGTGAACCCACTGTCTGTGTGAACCCACTGTCTGAGTGAACCCACTGTCTGTGTGAACCCACTGTCTGTGTGAACCCACTGTCTGTGTGAGCCTGCTGTCTGTGTGAACACACTGTCTGTGTGAACCCACTGTCTTTATGAACCCACTGTCTGTGTGAACCCACTGTCTGTGTGAACCCACTGTCTGTGTGAACGCACTGTCTGTGTGAACCCACTGTCTGTGTGAACCCACTGTCTTTATGAACACACTGTCTGTGTGAACCCACTGTCTGTGTGAACACACTGTCTGTGTGAACCCACTGTCTGTGTGAACCCACTGTCTGGGTGAACCCACTGTCTGTGTGAACCCACTGTCTGTGTGAACGCACTGTCTGTGTGAACCCACTGTCTGTGTGAGCCTGCTGTCTGTGTGAACACACTGTCTGTGTGAACCCACTGTCTTTATGAACCCACTGTCTGTGTGAACCCACTGTCTGTGTGAACCCACTGTCTTTATGAATCCGCTGTCTGTGTGAACCCACTGTCTGAGTGAACCCACTGTCTGTGTGAACCCACTGTCTGTGTGAACCCGCTGTCTGTGTGAACCCACTGTCTGTGTGAACCCACTGTCTTTATGAACCCACTGTCTGTGTGAACCCACTGTCTGTGTGAACCCACTGTCTGTGTGAACCCGCTGTCTGTGTGAACCCACTGTCTTTATGAACCCACTGTCTGTGTGAACCCACTGTCTGTGTGAACCCACTGTCTGTGTGAATGCACTGTCTGTGTGAGCCTGCTGCTGTGTGAACACACTGTCTGTGTGAACCCACTGTCTTTATGAACCCACTGTCTGTGTGAACCCACTGTCTGTATGAGCCCACTGTCTGTGTGAACCCACTGTCTGTGTGAACCCGCTGTCTGTGTGAACCCACTGTCTGTGTGAACCCACTGTCTTTATGAACCCACTGTCTGTGTGAACCCACTGTCTGTGTGAACCCGCTGTCTGTGTGAACCCACTGTCTTTATAAACCCACTGTCTGTGTGAACCCACTGTCTGTGTGAACCCACTGTCTGTGTGAATGCACTGTCTGTGTGAACGCACTGTCTGTGTGAACCCACTGTCTGTGTGAACGCACTGTCTGTGTGAACGCACTGTCTGTGTGAACCCACTGTCTGTGTGAACCCACTGTCTGTGTGAATCCACTGTCTGTGTGAATGCACTGTCTGTGTGAACCCACTGTCTGTGTGAACCCACTGTCTGTGTGAACCTGCTGTCTGTGTGAACCCGCTGTCTGTGTGAACGCACTGTCTGTGTGAACGCACTGTCTGTGTGAACCCATTGTCTGTGTGAACCCACTGTCTGAGTGAACCCACTGTCTGTGTGAACCCGCTGTCTGTATGAACCCACTGTCTGAGTGAACCCACTGTCTGTGTGAACACACTGTCTGTGTGAACCCGCTGTCTGTGTGAACCCGCTGTCTGTGTGAACCCACTGTCTGTATGAGCCCACTGTCTGTGTGAACCCACTGTCTGTGTGAACCCGCTGTCTGTGTGAACCCACTGTCTGTGTGAACCCACTGTCTGTATGAGCCCACTGTCTGTGTGACCACACTGTCTGAGTGAACCCACTGTCTGTGTGAACCCACTGTCTGTGTGAACACACTGTCTGTGTGAACACACTGTCTGTGTGAACCCGCTGTCTGTCTGAACCCACTGTCTGTGTGAACACACTGTCTGTGTCAACCCGCTGTCTGTCTGAACCCACTGTCTGTAAGCTGCGCCTGGCTGCAAGGCAAACCATTTCTGACAACTGTGGAAGTTCAGCATCATATCAGCCAACTGGTGCACCGTGAGAACCCAGTACCCAGTATCTGACTAAGATCCAAATATTGACCCAAGGTGTCACAGAGAACGTCCGGACTCATTTTTGAAATAGTGTCAGTGGGATCTTTTCATAGAGTCAGGGGGTTGTACAAATAGGAAACAGACTCTTTGGTCTCACACAGCCACGCCAACCAGGTATCCTAAATTAATCTAAACCCATTTGCCAGCATTTGGCCCATATCCCTCCAAACCCATCCCATTCATATACCCATCTGGGTGCCTTTTAAATGTTGTAACTGTACCAGCTCCATCACTTCCTCAAGCAGCTCATTCCGTTTATGCACCACCCTCTGTGTGAAATAATTGCCCCTTATGTCCCTTTTAAATCTTTCCCCTCTCACCTTAAGTCAATGCTGTCTATTTGTAGACTCCCCCACCTGTTGAAAGGGCAGCTAGGGGCACAGTTTAACATCTCATTTGAAAGACAGTACCTTCAACACTGCTGCTGTTCCTCAGTATTGCACTGACTCACAGTCAACAGGGGCTACAGTTATTTGGGAGGTTTTATCAACATGATACAGTGCTGTTACAATGGTTATTGCCTTTTTTTAATGCAAACTGGAATTGCTACAGAAACTCAAAAGCATATGTGGAGAGAGAAACAAAGTTAAGGTGTCAAGTCCAAAATGACCCTCACTTGGGACACTTGGATGGTATATTGAAGAAGAATCATACTAGACTCGAAATCGTGATGTGGAGGTGCCAGAGTTGGACTGGGGTGGACAAAGGCAGAAGTCACACGACACCAGGTTATAGACCAACAGGTTTATTTGAAATCACAAGCTTTCAGAGCACTGCTCCTTCATCAGGTGACAGATATGGTCACTGGAACCAAATTAAATGATCACTTATAGGTAGCTAGACTGTTTAAAGGTTGGTTATGTTTTAGATTTCATAAATATGGACAGGGAGCATTAGAGTAAAGGATTGATTTGTACAACAACTCACATTATTTGGCAGCATTAATACTGTAAAATATCTGAAGGCACTTCACAGCAGCATTCTGTCACTTGAGAACATGATAGTGCAGGTGAATTAAAGCCAGGGAAGTCCTGTTCAAGGTGCACTTCACCTGACAAAGGAGCAGATTTGAAACATCACCTCTGTTTCTGTCTCGCCAGATGCTGCCAGACCTTCAGATCTCCAGCATCTACAATAGTTAGCTTTTATGGTCTCAGTATCTCACAGTAATGGCTTGAGAAATTCAACTAGGATTTCCCTCCTGATCACATCATGTGGGGCTGCTGATTCAATGTTGTGCAAGGACAGCTTTTGGTTCAACTGTGATGCCCCACACAGTGGAATAGGCAGCTAACTCTCAATGTCTGAGCTCACAATTTTCTCTCATCATTCACAAGACGTTAGTGTCACCAATTTTGTTGCTCATCCCTGATTGCCCTTGAATCACGTGTCTTGCTTGGTCTTTACAGAGAGTTAAGAGTTACCCTGTGAGTCTGGACTCACATGTAAGGCAGACCAGGTAAGGATGGCAAACTAGATGGGAATTTTATCAGACAGTCCAGTAGTTACATGTTCACTGTTGCTGGTGCTAATATTTTAATCCAGATTTCTTTATTTAAATTTTTCAGTTCCTCAGCTGGATCTGAACTCCTGGCCCCAAAGTATCTGGTGCAGAACTCTGGTTTACACGTTTATTCACATAACGACTATGTTACCTTACTGTTAAAAGGGCTATCCCATTAGAGAGTAGTTTGCTCTGTGGGACTCTATGTGTCAGTGAGGGTCAATGCCTCTGGGACGAAGGGGTAATGGTGCCTCAGTCCTCAGCATCTGTTACACTCCATGTAACTTGATCAAACATTAGATCATCACAGATCACCAGCTCTCAGCTTTCTCCAGTTTCCACATCAATATCCGGAACAAAAGTATAATATCTTACTAGCAACATATCTCCATAGCCAAAAATATAGAACAATCATATAATCAGTATGTTGTAATGAACCCTGTTTAACAAGGGGCCAATAGATAACACGGATGTATTTATAAATACAGCAATAACTGACAATATAAAACTAAACCCAGAACAAGGACATGACAACAGTGATGCAAATTGATGCAAAAGCACAACATATAGACAAACACATGCAAAAATAGGCCAAAAAATAATGCTACAAGTCCGAGAACGTTCAAAATATTCCAGTACCATAAGCATATTTAAACCCCCAACCTAACTCCGCGAGGTACAAGAACCAAACCCCTTGCAATGCTAGGTACTGAATCTAGACAGAGCTCCAAGCTGACTATGGGTCAGACACAATCCCCATAGTCAGGTGCAGTCAAACACATTCCCACAGAATTGGACAGACTGTCACAGTCAGATATAGTCCCACACAGTCAGACACTTTTCCTCACAATCCCAAACCGTCACAGTCTCACACAACCGGATACAATCGCAGTCTCTAATCCAGTTCTCCTAATCCTCCTTTCCTTCTGTGGTGTTTAGATTTGTTTCCTCTGACCTTTAATTCTGTGTAAAAAATCCAGTTACAATAAACCGCGGACCACAACATGATCATGTTATTAAAAATTCATGAACAGCTCTCGTTCTCAAGGTCAGAGACTGTGATGTGACTATTTTAACTTCCCTATTTTGGTTTGAATATGAATTCATCAGAACTTTTGTTCTCTCCACATTTAATTTTGACTTTTAAATCCTATTCTCTCCTTCTCCTCTACCTTCCAGTTCTTTCTACAGTCTTTCTGTCCTGCCCTCTCCCTGTGGTTCGTACACTCCAACCTCTCTCTCTCCTTATCCCAAATCAATCGCCAACCATGCAATTAGTTAACCTCTACCCTCCAGCTAGTCCATAGGAACAGGACTGATCCATCAGGATTGTGCACAACAACAACTTGCATTCAACTAGCATCTTCAATGTACTAAAAATATGTCTCAAGGTGTTTCACAGGGGCAATTGTCAGACTAAAGTCTAACATTAGGCCACAGAAGTTATATTTGGACCAAGAGCCTGGTGAAAGAGGTCTCTTTCTGAAGGAATGTTCTAAAGGAGGAGAGACTGGTTTCATGATTGAATTCTAGAATATGAGCAACTACAGGAAATTGAATGATGCAGTGGGGACACAAGAGAACACTCTTCAATACTTACCTAAGTACAGTCCCTCCCGAATCCCACATCTCCGCTCATTCACGTTGAAGTCAACGTAGAAGACAGTAACTGGGTGGCCAAAGCTAAGCTCCGGACTCGGGTCGAGGGTAATGACAGCGTCATGTGGGGATCCCAAACTGAGACCAGAGTCCGGCAGGATGGTCAGCAGCTTCTCCCCAGCCCGAGGCTCTGCTGCATAAACCGCAACAGCTGTCTGCGGGATCTCTGCCAGTCGCTTGCACTCAGAGTCAGACAGAAAGGACACCCGCTGGCAGAGGCTGGATTTCAGGTAACCCAGGCTGGCTGTAGACCAGCGGTGAAGCCGGGCAGCTTTGAACTGCGACCCCTCGGCCCCCATCAGCTCAACAAGAATTGCCACGGACAGCAGCCATTCCCAGTGCCAGCTCATGACCAGGATCACCAGTCAGCACAGAGTCCCCAGGGAGGGATGAGAGAGTGGAAACCACACACAGCAGTGATCCCCCACCTTCAGAACTCTTCAAGGGGTGCACGCTGAGTCCTGGCTTTGTCAGCTGAAAGCACTCAGACATACACACTCAGCAACAACCTCAGGAGGGAACACACTGCACAGCTGACTGCTCCAAACTGTGGGGAGCCACCACTGCTGCTTCCAGTCAGTTCTGAAATGCTGGCTCCACCTTCCACAGTCTGAGACCAGAAGCTGGGCGGAGCTTGGCAGATCCCCCTCTCGACTCAGTCCCAGCATCTCCCCAGTATACATAGGGCTGGAGACAGAGGTTCCTTCATAGAGTCATAGAGACGTACAGTACGGAAACAGACCCTTCGGCTCAACTTGTGCATGCCTACCAGATATCCTAAGTTAATCTCGTCCCATTTACCAGCACTTGGCTTATATCGCTCTAAACCCCTCCTAGTCATATACCCATCAGATACCTTTTAAATGTTTTAATTGTACCAGCCTCCACCACTTCCTCTGGCACTTCCATACACGCACCATCCTTCAGGAGAGAGTCTCTCTCACGCACACACACACTCACACTCACACACACACTCACACACACACACACTCACACTCACACACACACACACTCACACTCACGCATACACTCACACACACACACTCATTCACACACACACACACACACTCTCATACACACACATACACACACACTCACACTCTCATACACACACACTCACACACACAATCACTCACACTCACACAGTCCCACATATTCACCCACGTACATACGCACAGTCACTCACACTCTGTCTCCCTTACACATACACACACACACTCACACTCTCTCTCATACACACATACACACACATACACTCACTCACACACACACACTCACAGATACACAGGCACCCTCTCTCTTTCTCACACACACGGACTCAGGTTCCCTCACACACACAGACAGGGGAACAGGAGTTGGTGCGAGTTAGAAAACAGCAGCAGAGTTTTGGATGATGTCATGTTTACAAAGGACAGAATGTGAAAGGTAAGCCAGGAGTGGACAGAAACTCAGCAACAAATATTGGCCTATTCAACAACACCCACATCACAGGAGTCTGGAAACAATAAAGACAAGATTCAGGGTTGCAGCAGATAAGCTGAAACAGGGTGAAGATGGTGAATGTTACAAAGATGGTCTCACAGCACCAGGGGCCCAGGTTCGATTCCAGCCTCTGGCGGCTGTCTGTGTGGAGTTTGCACATTCTCCCCGTGTCTGTGTGGGTTTCCTCCCACAGTCCAAAGCTGTGCAGGTTATGCTGATTAGCCATGGGAAATGCAGGTTCTGGTTAGGATGCTCTTTGGAAGGTTGGTGCAGACTCGGTGGGCTCAATGGCCTCTTTATGCACCATAGAGATTTTATGATAATGTGAAGGTTGGGGTTTGGTTTAACATTAGATATTCTCTCAGGAGATGGCTAACAGAAACATAACAGACTTAATCGAGGAAAATAGAGTAATGTCTTTGGTCGACTTCATACTTGGTAAAATTTCTGCTCATCTGATAATTCTGAGGTAAGTGAGATGGTGTTGAGCCCTTAGTGAGGAAGGTCTGATGTCACCAGTGTACAGGTGGAAATGAATGCTGTGTTTCTGAATAGTGAGATAGATGAGAAATAGAGGATCAAGGATAGATCCCTGAAGGAGACCAGAGGTCACAATGTGGGAGTGATCTAGTTAAACTGGCAGTTCTTGGGTACCTGGGAATTCATCAAGCTGCTCCGGATTTATTTACACTTAAACAGATGGATCAGGACCAACAGAGTCTTTGTTGAACCAGGGATGTCAGAGATAGGGAGGAATTACTTCTCTCAAAGGGTTGTGAATCTGTGGAATTTGTTTCCCCCAGAGTGCAGTGGTTTCAATGAGGAAACAGTCAGATTTTTAATGAGTAATGGGGTTGGAGGGCTATGGGGAGCAGGTAGTAAAGTGGAATCGAGGCCGAGATGAGATCAGCCATCATCGTATTGAATGGTAGAGCAGGCTGGAGGGGCTGAATGGCCTCTTCCTGCTCCTAGCTCTTACATTCTATCAGGCTCCAGAAGTGGGTCATAACATCTATGAACAGGATGATTAGAAATTTTTTTCTCTCTGGGAACTATCAGGATCAACGGGATATATAAAGATGATTGGGAATTTTAAAGATCATGATATTTACGAGGATATTCAGATTAATCAGGGGCTGGGGTAGTTGTCAGGATTGAGGGAATTTATCCGGATCCCAGGGTTTATTGTGATCCTAGGATTTACCAGGTTTGCGAGAATCTATCAGAATGAAGTGGATTCATAGCAGGAATTTGATCAGGAACTTTGAGGATGTGGGGGAATTTATCAGCATTGAGTGGGTGTCATGATCCTGGGAAGTTAATCACTTCGCTGTCATAGAATTAGGGTTATCAGATTAATCTGCTGACAGCACAAACCTTTGAAATCTCTGAGAGAGAAGGATTAAAATATATTTTTTCTATGAGCTTTGTCATGTTGAACATCAATCTCTATTCTGTATAAATCTCACACACTTCTGAGACATGAGAATAGTCAGTGAGATCCTTTCTCAATGGTGACTCTCTGCTGCGTGGTAGGAAGTATGATGGTCAATTTGTGCAGAGCAAGATCCCGCATTAACAATTAGATGAATGGCAGATAATCAAATTTTTTCAAATTGCCTTTATTGGTCAGTGCATGGAGTATAGGAGTTGGGAGGTTATGTTGTGGCTGTACAGGAAATTGGTTAGGCCACTTTGGGATACAGTATTCAATTCTGGTCTCCCTGCTATAGGAAGGATGTTGTTAAACTTGAAAGGGTTCAGAAAGATTAACAGCAGCCAGGAGAAAGTGAGGAATGCAGATGCTGGAGAGTCAAAGTTCAAAAGTGCACAGCAGGTCAGGTAACATCCGAGGAGCAGGAGAATCAACATTTCCAGCATAAGCCCTTTATCAGGAATGTGGGAGGGGGAAGGGGAATGAGAGATAAATAGGAGGGTGGGGGTGGGACTGGGGGGGTGGTTAGGTAATAGGTAGGTACAGGTTGGGGGGCCAAGCGTGGAGCAGATAAAACCCCACCGCCCTGTGACTGACCATTTCAACTTCCGCTCCACACCCCCAAGGCCTCCTCCATCGCCAAATCCAAGCCACCCTAAGCTTGGAGGAAGAACGCCTCATCTTCTGCCTTGGGATCCTGCAACTACACGGCATCAACGTCGACTTCACAAGTTTCCAAATCTCCCCTCCCCCCCCTTCATCCTGGATCCAACCCGCCAACCTGGCACCGCCCTCTTGATCTGTCCTACCTGTCCGTCTTCCTTCCCACCTATCCGTTGCACCCTCCCCTCCAAACAACCACCATCAACCCCCACCTTCATCTACCTATCAACTCCCCAGCTACCGCCCCTCTAGCCCCACCCCATGCCCCTATTTATCTCATAACCCCCTTCCCCCTCCTCATTCCTGATGAAGGTCTTATGCCTAAAATGTTGACCCTCCTGCTGCTTGGATGCTGCCTGACCTGCTGTGCTTTTCCAGCAACACACATTTCAACTTCAGCGAAGATTTGCTGGGGTTGGAGGGTCTGAGCTACAGGGAGAGGCTGAACAGGCTGGGGCTGTTCTCCCTGGAGCATCGGAGGCTGAGGGGTGACCTTATAGAGGTTTATAAAATCATGAGAGGCATAGAGAAGGTGAATAGCCAAAGTCTTTTCCCTGGGGTGGGGGAGTCCAGAACTAGAAGAGCATAGGATTTAAGGTGAGCGGGGAAAGATTTAAAAGTGACCTCAGGGGCAACATTTTCACACAGAGGGTGGTACATATATAGAATGAGCTGCCAGAGGAAGTGGTGGAGGCTGGTACAATTACAACATTTAAAAGGCATAGGAAGGGTTTAGAGGGATATGGACCAAATGCCGGAAAATGGGACTTGATTGGGTTGGGATATCTGGTCAGCATGGATGAGTTGGACCGAAGGGACTGTTTCCGAGCTGTACATCTCTATGACTCTTTAAGAAATTTCCTCAGTCTCTTTAAAATATCCTCATTAGATCTTCTGTGTCATTTGGGAGGGTCCATTGGACCTCAGTTTAATCTATTATCTGAGAGATTTCAAAGTCTGGGAATCAGTGCTGCAGCTTACAGTCAGCTGGTATTTGAGGTGAATCTGTAGAGCTGAGTTATCAGCTCCTTGTAGCTGCCTCTCCTCAGAGTGAATATTTCGGACAGATTGAGTGACCTCAGCCTCCTAAATGTACTGCTGGATTGCTGTCACTGTGGTTACAAAGCATGGTGTGACCATAACGTAACCAGGCATCGGATCATGTTGGGTGCAGGGGTCAGGAAACTGTTCCAGAAAACCGTTCCAAGGCTGGTCCAGGTTGGTTCACCTGAGACAGAGGCTGTTGGACACACTCAGTTTGTGCGATGAGTAACCCTGTGACTGAGCATTAGACTGACCTGGATCCGAGTGATGTGAGGATAGAGTGACAGGTGGATTAAGTGACCATTCAACTCCTCGGTCACCCACCAAAACCTTGAATTAACCTCTTCACTACCACGCTGGGCAGGAATGGGTTAATATCGCAGGAATAGTTATTACAGTCCCATCTGAACATGCTCTGTGCACCATAGTGTCAGTGTTGGTGAGTAAACGGTTTGCTGAATCTCATAGCATCCCTACATTGCAGAAAGAGGCCATTGAGTCAGCACCAACGTTTAAGACCCAGCCATCCATTGTGCCCCTATACCTATACTTCCCATGACCAACCTCCCTAACCTGCATGTCCATGGAGGACACTATGGGACAATTGAGCATGGCCAATCCACTCTAACTTGCACATCTTTGGACTGTGGGAGGAAACTAGAGCACAGGGGACAAGGTTAAAAATCACACAACACCAGGTTATAGTCCAACAGGTTTATTTGAAATCACAAGCTTTCAGAGCACAGCCCTTTCAACATGAGAAAGAGCGTGACTCCAAAAGCTAGTGCTTCCAAACGAACCTGTTGGGCTATAACCTGGTGTCATGTGATTTTTGACTTTGTCCACCCCAGTCCTACACCTCCACATCATGGGAAACACATGGGAGAAATCCCGTGCAGAAACAGGGAGAATGTACAAACTCCACACAGACAGTTACCTGAGGGTGGAATCCAGCCCAGGTCCCTGGTGCTGTGAGGCATCAATGCTAACCACTGAGCCACTGTGAACTTTCCATTGTAAGAAGGATGGTGTCTTAAGAATTAACTGTGAAATAACCTTGCCCTTCACTACTGCAGTAAGCTGTGGTCAGTGATTGGTCTGGATGCATTCGAGAGAATCTGATTCCACCAGTTGTTCAGCTGAGGCATAAAGAAGGAAAAGATGAATGAGTTTGAGAATCTGAAGCAAGAGACAGTTATCCAGCCCCATGAACCAGTGCTGCCACACAGGACAGTCATGGATAATCTGACTGTGGTCTTAACTATCTTGGCCCTTCATTCTCTTATGGATCAAAAAGTCCATCTAACGAGGCCTTGAATCTATTGAATAACCCAGCCTCTCTGGGAAAGGGAGGCCTCTCTAACTCCCTCTGGGAAAGGGATACCTATCTACACCTCTGTGGGAAAGGGAGGCCTATCTACCGCACTCTGGGAAAGGGAGGCCTCTCTAACTCCCTCTGGGAAAGGGAGGCCTCACTACCCCTCTTTGGGTAAGGGAATTCCAAAGGACTTTGTATGAACCAGTATCTCCTTACCTCTGTTTTAAATGGGAGACCCTATTAGTTTTAAACTGTGATCCCAAGTCCTAGAATCCCTCACAAGGAGAAACATCGTCTCAGCACTTATCAAAACCCGTGCGAACTCTGATACCTTTCAATAAGATCGCCTCTCGTAAGGAGCAGGCGTAGGCCATTCAGCCCCTCGAGCCTTCTTCATTCAATACAATGATGGCTGATCTCATCTCGGCCTCAACTCCACTTTCCTGCCCGCTCCCCATAACCCTCCAACCCGTTACTCAGTAAAAATATATCACCTCCTTCAATTTATTCAGTGTCCTGGCATCCACTGCACTCTGAGGGAGGGAGTTTATTTTAGTAAACTCCGTGGAGTGGAGGCACAATCTTTCCCCAGAAGACAAACCATCTGTGCCAAGAATCAACCAATCTGTACTGCCTCTGATGTGAGTATGACCCTAGTTAGGTGAGGAGGCCTAAACTGTACACAGTACAGGTATCCTGTCTGAAAGTAGAGCGTTTCCAGGAAATCTTTTGTAAGCTAAAAATGGTTTAAAGTGAAGATGCATAATTTACATGGAAACATTTAGCTGTTTCTCGTAAAATCGAAAATCCTCTTTGGATTCACATATAGAGGTCCTAATGTAGGTCTTTTGTAAAAGCAAAGTTGGGTAAAGCGAACATTCGAAAAGCAGGGGATACATGTACTCCAGGCGTGGTCTCACCCTTGTTATGTACAGTGGAGTAAGAATGCCCTCCATTTACATTCCACATCACTTGTCTTGAGGGTCAGTGAAGGTGAACATCAGTGAAGGGAGTGGGGTAAAGACAGGATGCACTGATAGATTCCTGTTGCTGGGATGGCCTGGCCATCAGAACATAAGGAGACTGAACACAGATTCACACAGAGAAACATCATTCACTCACACATAGAGCTCCCTCTAATGGAAAGGCAAATACACAAGTGCAATGTTTGCTGGCAGTAACTTTGAGAGGGATGAATGCACATTTTCTGATATGAGCAGATTTCGGACTGAGTTGAGGAGGAACTTCTTCACCCAAAGGATTGTGAATCGGTGGAATTCCCCCACCCAGTGAAACGGTTAAGGCTTCCTTGTCAAATGTTTTTAAAGCTAAGATAGATAGATTTCTTTTGAACAATAAGGGAATTAAGGGATATGGTGAAAACGCGAGTATGTGGAGCTGAGTCCATGAAAAGGTCAGCCATGATCTTATTGAATAGTGGAGCAGGCTCCAGGGGCCAGTCGGCCTACTCCTGCTCCTAGTTCATATGTCCTTATGACATTACACCACCTGTATTAGCCCACTCACACCAATACTTGATTCTGGTGCTATCACTGGGTGAAGTGGAAATCCATCAGAGGAAAAATTCTTCATCTGCTAAGAGGGACCTAAGGGGCAACCTTTTCACACAGAGGGTGGTGCATGTATACAATAAGCTGCGAGAGAAAATGGTGGAAGTTGGTACAGTTACAGCATTTAAAAGGCATCTGGATGGGTGTATGAAGAAGAAGGGTTAAGAGAGATATGGGCAAATGCTGGCAAGTGGGTCTACATTAATTTAGGATATCTGGTCAGCACGCACAAGTTGGACCAAAGGGTCTGTTTCCGTGCTGTACATTCCTATGTCTCTGTCCACTATTTGTTGTTTCTCTCTGCCTCTTGTTCACTCTGTGACTTTTTCAACTTTGATTCTCTGTCTCCCCTTGTGACATTCCCTTGCTCTTTCCTTCTAACTTTCAATTTCTCTTTCGGACAGTTACTTGTTGGGATGTGGGAATTGCTGGGACTCCCGATAGGAGGAAGTAGAACTGTGCTCTGTGCTTGACTGGCTGCAATTCATGTGGTTTAAGAAAATCTGGCAATCAGAGAAGATGGGGTGTGGATGGTAAATTTCTCAGAGGCTCCGCAATGTATGGATTTTAAAGAGAAGTCAAACCAGTTGCTGTGATGCGGCCAAAGTTGGTGAATAGGTTAGGTTTCAGAGAACTACTGCCAATTTCTGTCACATGGTTTCTGGGGAGGAAACCCAAGCACACAGTTCATTTACTCTTTGCTGTCAACACTATGCCCAGTAAACAGGTTTGTCTTGTAGATTTTAAGATTGCAACGCCTTGTTTTTCTCCACCCTCGTATTGTGTTTCATTTCTTGACAATATGGGACTGGGGAGTTGCCGGCCATGCAAACACTGCCAACCTATAATTGCCTGGAGAAGGTGGAGTTGCCTTCTCGAATGATTGCGAACAGTGGAGGGAGGTGGCGATCCAGTGCTCTCAGCACCAGACTTTTAATCCTGAGACCCAGATAATGTTCTGGAGGGACATAGGGTTGGATCCCCCGAGGTAAATGGTGGAATTTTAATACAACTTTTTTAAAAAATCTGGAATGAAGAGTCTAATGATGACCATAAAAACATCGTCAATTGTTGGAGGAAAACCGATCTGGTTCACTAATGTCCTTTACAGAATGAAACTGTTGTCCTTGCTTGGTCTGACTTCAGCTCCACAGCAATGTGGTTGACTTCTAACTGACCTCTGTGCAGTTAGGGGTGGGCAATAAATGTTGGTTATTAATTCAACCATTACTGACCCAGTGGCACTGAGGGAACAGCGAAATATTACCAAGTCAGGATAGTGAGTGGCTTGGAGGGGAACTTGCAGGGGCTGGTGTTCCTGTGTATCTGCTGGGAGAAAGTGAGGACTGCAGATGCTGGAGATCAGAGCTGAAAATGTGTTGCTGGAAAATCCCAGCAGGTCAGGCAGCATCCAAGGAACAGGAGAATCGACGTTTCGGGCATAAGCCCTTCTTCAGGAACCAGGGCTTATGCCCGAAACGTCGATTCTCCTGTTCCTTGGATGCTGCCTGACCTGCTGCGCTTTTCCAGCAACACATTTTCAGCTATGTATCTGCTGCCCTTGTCCTTTTAGATGGAAGTGGTTGTGGGATTGGAAAGACCAGTCTAAGGTGCAAAAACAGAAATTGCTGGTGAAACTCAGCAGGTCTGGCAGCATCAGTGGGGAGACAGTAAATATTTCAATCCAGTGACTCTTCAGGTCATCAGGTTCCATTCCAGATACAGATCATTCCGGTATAACGCACCTTTCATCAATGTGAATTGGCTATTACATGATTGTCAAATTGTGGACACTTTGGATAGCGCAAACTGAACAGCTGTAGCAATTTTCTATTAGTGATCTTCTCCAGTGCAATTTTCTGTCGTGGTTTTCCACAGCGTAATTTGTGAGGTTGCAGTAGAACAAATTGTCATACTATAGCAGAACACGCTGTAGTCATAGAGTCATACAGCACAGAAACAGACCCTATGGTCCAACCAGTCCATCCTGAGCAATTTTCCAAAACCAAACTAACCCCACTTGCCTGCATTTGACCGATATCCCTCTAAACCTTTACTATTCATGTATCTGTCCAAATGTCTTTTAAATGTAACTGTACCCATCTCTATCACTTCCTCTGGCAGTTAATTCCACACATGAACCACCCTCTGTGGGAAAATGTTGTCCCTCTGGTCCTTTTTAATCTTTCTTCTCTCACCTTAAAAATATACCCCCTAGTTTTGAACGCCCCCACCCTAAGGAAAAGAACTTTGCTATTCACCTTACCTCTGCCTCTCATGATTTTATAAACCTCAATAAAATCACCCTTCAACTCCAGTGAAAAAGATCTCAGCCCATCCTTATAACTCAAACTCTCCACTCCCAGCAACATCTTTATAAATCTTTTCTGAACTCTCTTCAGTTTAATAACAATTCCTGATGAAGGGCTTTTGCCCGAAATGTCAATTTTCCTGCTCCTCGGATGCTGCCTGACCTCCTGTACTTTTCTAGCACCTCTCTGATCTAAACTCAATTTAATAACATCCTATCTGTAGCAGGGAGACCAGAGCTGCACACAGCATTCCAGAATTTAGCCTCACCAATATCCTGTACAATCTCAACATGACGTCCTAGCTCCCATACTCAATGGTCTGCACAATGAAGGCAGGTGTGCTAAACACCTTCTTCACCACCCTGTCTACCTGTGATACAAATTTCAAAGAACTATGTACTGAACCACTAGGTTTCTCTATTCAACAACACTCCCCAGGGCCCTAGTATTAACTGTATAAGTCCTAACCTTGTCTGTTATAGCAAAATGCAACACTTCATATTTATCCAAATTAAAATCCATCTACCACTCCTCAGCCCATTGACCCAATTGATCAAGAACTCTTTGTAATCCTAGATAAGCTTCTTCACTGTCCACTATACCACCAATGGTTGTAAACTTACCAACCTTGCCTCATAAAACCTCATCCAAAACATTTGTATAAATGACAAACAAAAGTGGACCCAGCACCGATCCCTGTGGAACACCACTGGACACAGGTATCCAGTCTGAAAAACAACCCTCCACCACCACCCTCTGTCTTGTACTATCAAGCCAATTTTGTATTCATTTAGCAAACTCTCCCTGAATCCCATGTGATCTAACTTTTCTAATATTCAGCATCAGCAGTTCTTTGAATTATTTTTGTCTAAGGAACCTCGTGGAATTCCTGCAGTGCATCTTTTAGATGGTACACACTGCTGCTACTGAGTGTTGGAGGGAGTGGGTGTTTGTGGATGTGGTGCCAATCAAGTGGCTGCTTTGTCCTGGATGGTGTGAAGTTTCTTGAGTGTTGTTGGAGCTGCCCCCATCATAGGCAAGTGGAGAGTATTCCATCACACTCCTGCCTTGTACCTTGTAGATGGTGAACAGGCTTTGAGGATTCTCTTGTAGACATTGTATTTATGTGGCGAGTCCAGTTCCTGGCCAATGGTGAGTCCCCAGGATGTTAATAGTGAGGGTTTCAGTGATATTGTAATGCTATTGAATGCCAAGGTATTATGGTTATATTTCTTTTGTTGGTAATGGTCATAGCCTGGCATTTGTATGGTGCGAATGTCACTTGCTATGTGTCAGCCCAAGCCTGGATATTGTCCACATCTTGTTGCATTTGAACATGGACTGCTTCAGTATCTGAGGAGTGGTGAATGGTGCTGAACGTTGTGCAATCATCGGTGAACATTCCCACTTCTGACCTTATGATGGAGGGAAGATCATTGATGAAGCAGCTGAAGATGGTTGGGCCTAGGACAGTCCCCTGAGGAATTCCTGCAGAGATGTCCTGGAGCTGAGATGACTGACCTCCAACAACCACAACCATCTTCCTCTGTGCCAGGTATGACTCTAACCAGCGGAGAGTTTGTCCCCTGATACCCATTGATTCCAGTTTAGCCAGGGCTCCGTGATGCCACACTCAGTCAAATGCAGCCTTGATGTCAGGGACTGTCCCTCTCCCCTCCCCTCTGGAATTCAGCTCCTTTGTCCATGTTTGACCCAAGGCTGTAATGGGGTCAGGAGCTGGGTGACCCTGGGGGAACCCAAACTGGGCATCACTGAGCAGGTTATTGCTGAGCAGGTGCTGCTTGATAGCTCTGTTACTGACCCCTTCCATCACTTTACTGAGGATCGAGAGGAGACTGATGGGGCAGGAATTGGCCGGGTGGGATTTGTCCTGCTTTTTCTGTACAGGACATACCTGGGCAATTTTCCACATTGTCAGGTAGATGCCAGTGTTGGAACTGGACTGGAACAGCTTGGCTCGGAGTGCGGCAAGTTCTGGAGCACACGTCTTCAGTCCTATTGCTGGAGTGTTGTCAGGGTCTGTAACCTTTACAGTATCCAGTGCCTCTAACCGTTTCTTGATATCACATGGAGTGAATCGATCTGATCTGAATAGTGGTGGGTTAGGTAAAAGTGAGGTGCAATGAGACCTGGGTGTCATGGTGGAACAGTTGCTGAAGGTTGGCCTGCAGGTGCAGCAGGCAGTGAGGAAAGCTAATGGCACGCTGGCCTTCATAGAGGAAGGATTGGAGTATCAGAGTCAGGATGTCTTGCTGCAGTTATACAGGACCTTGGTGAGGGCACACCTTGAGTAATGTTGCTGTTTTGGTCTCCTAGGGTGTCACGGTGGCTCAGTGGTTAGCACTGCTGCCTCACAGCACCAGGGACATGGGTTTGATTCCCGTCTTGGGTGACTGTGTGGAGTTTGCACATTCTCCCCGTGTCTGCGTGGGTTTCCTCCGGGTGCTCTGGTTTCCTCCACAGTCCAAAGATGTGCAGGTTAGGGTGGATTGGCCATGGGAAATTGCCCATAGTGTTCAGGGCTGTGCAGATTAGGTGCATTAATCAGGGGTAAATATGGGATAATAGGGTAGGGAAATGGGTCTGGGTGGGTTACTCTTCAGAGGGGACTTGTTGGGCCGAAGAGCCTGTTCCCACACTTTAGGGATTCTAATCTAGTCTGAGGAAGGACATTCTAACTATTGAGAGAGTCACCAGACTGATCCCTGGGATGGCAGGACTGACGTATGAGGAAAGACTGAATTGACTGGGCTTGTACTCACTGGAACTTAGGAGAATGAGGGGGAATCACATAGAAATGTCTAAAACCCTGATGGGATGGGACAGGCTAGATGCAGGAACGATGTTCCTGATGTTGGGGAAGTCTAGAAAGAGTGGTCACAGTTGAAGAATAAGGGGTAAACTATTCTGGACTTAGAACATAGAACATAGAACATAGAACTATACAGCACAGAACAGGCCCTTCGGCCCACGATGTTGTGCCGAACTTTTAACCTAGATTAAGCACCCATCCATGTACCCATCCAAATGCCGCTTAAAGGTCGCCAATGATTCTGACTCTACCACTCCCAAGGGCAGCGCATTCCTTGCCCCCACCACTCTCTGGGTAAAGAACCCACCCCTGACATCTCCCCTATACCTTCCACCCTTCACCTTAAATTTATGTCCCCTTGTAACACTCTGTTGTACCCGGGGAAAAAGTTTCTGACTGTCTACTCTATCTATTCCTCTGATCATCTTATAAACCTCTATCAAGTCACCCCTCAACCTTCGCCGTTCCAACGAGAAAAGGCCGAGAACTCTCAACCTATCCTCGTACGACCTACTCTCCATTCCAGGCAACATCCTGGTAAATCTTCTCTGCACCCTCTCCAAAGCTTCCACATCTTTCCTAAAGTGAGGCGACCAGAACTGCACACAGTACTCCAACTGTGGCCTAACCAAAGTCCTGTACAGCTGCAACATCACTTCACGACTCTTGAATTCAATCCTTCTGCTAATGACCGATAATACTCCATAGGCCTTCTTACAAACTCTATCCACCTGAGTGGCAACCTTCAAAGATCTATGTACATAGACCCCAAGATCCCTCTGTTCCTCCACCTGACCAAGAACCCTACCATTAACCCTGTATTCCGCATTCTTATTTGTTCTTCCAAAATGGACAACCTCACACTTGACAGGGTTGAACTCCATCTGCCACTCCTCAGCCCAGCTCTGCATCATATCTAAGTCCCTCTGCAGCTGACAACAGCCCTCCTCACTGTCCACAACTCCACCTATCTTTGTATCATCTGCAAATTTACTGACCCACCCTTCGACTCCCTCATCTAAGTCATTAATAAAAATTACAAACAGCAGAGGACCCAGAACTGATCCCTGTGGAACTCCACTTGTAACTGGGCTCCATGCTGAATATTTACCATCTACCACCACTCTCTGACTTCGACCGGTTAGCCAGTTTTCTATCCAATTGGCCAAATTTCCCTCTATCCCATGCCTCCTGACTTTCCGCATAAGCCTACCATGGGGAACCTTATCAAATGCCTTACTAAAATCCATGTACACTACATCCACTGCTCTACCCTCATCCACATGCTTGGTCACCTCCTCGAAGAATTCAATAAGACTTGTAAGGCAAGACCTACCCTTCACAAATCCGTGCTGGCTGTCCCTAATCAAGCAGTGTCTTTCCAGATACTCGTAAATCCTATCCCTCAGTACCCTTTCCATTACTTTGCCTACCACAGAAGTAAGACTAACTGGCCTGTAATTCCCGGGGTTATCCCTATTCCCTTTTTTGAACAGGGGCACAACATTCGCTACTCTCCAGTCCCCTGGTACCACCCCCGTTGCCAGTGAAGACGAGAAGATCATTGCCAACGGTACTGCAATTTCCTCTCTTGCTTCCCACATAATCCTAGGATATATCCCGTCAGGCCCGGGGGACTTGTCTATCCTCAAGTTGTTCAAAATGTCCAACACATCTTCCTTCCTAACAGGTATCTCTTCTAGCTTATCAGTCCATTTCACACTCTCCTCTTCAACAATACAGTCCCTCTCGTTCGTAAATACTGAAGAGAAGTACTTGTTCAAGACTTCTCCTATCTCTTCCGACTCAATACACAGTCTCCCACTACTGTCCTTGATCGGACCTACCCTCGTTCTCGTCATTCTCAGGTTTCTCACATACGCATAGAATGCCTTGGGGTTATCCTTGATCCTATCCGCCAAGGATTTTTCATGCCCTCTCTTAGCTCTATTTTTCATGCCCTCTCTTAGCTCTATTTTTCATGCCCTCTCTTAGCTCTAAGGTGAGAAAGAATTTCTTCACTCAGAGAGTTGTGAACCTGTGGAATTCTCTTGCACAGAAGGTTGTTCAGATGAGTTTGTTAGATATATTCAAGAGGGAGCTGGGGCTAAAAGGATCAAGGGGTCTGGAGAGAAAGTGGGAGTGGGATACTGAGATTGCATGATCAGCCATGATTGTATTGAATGGTGGTTCAGGCTGGAAGGGCCGAATGGCCAACCCCTGCACCTAGTTTCTATGTTTCTGTGTTTCTATAAGGCGAGGTTTCTTCTCTCAGGCCATTGGTTTTTGGAATCCCCTTTCCCAGAGAACAGGGGGAGCCTGGATCATTGAATAGATTCAAGGCTAAGGTTTGATCAATAAGTGGATAGAAGCTTTCCTATCAGGGGATTGGGAAGAGGAGGTGATCAGCTGTGATCTTCTCAAACAGCTGGACGTGGAAGTGGTAGGGAGAGGAAAGACCATGGAAGAATGTGATGGTCAAAGAATGTGTTCATGGAATTTGGACATCACTGGCTGGTCCAGCAATTATTGGTCATGACTAATCGTTACTTGAACTATGTGGCATCGTAGGGTCAGTGAAGAGTGACCGCTGCTGTAGGTCTGGAGTCACATGTAGGCCAGGTTATGTAAGAATGGCAGTTACCTTTACTAAAAGGCATTAGTGAACTAGTTAAGTTTTTAACAACAATCAACAGTGGTCACCAGTAAACCAACTATTTCATTGGTACAAATTTCACCATCTGCCATGTTCCCAAATTAGAAGCTGAGTCCTCTGGGTTACTGACCCACTGAAATATTACCACTACTCCATCACCTCCCCTGTGAATTGAACAGGGGGAGGATAGTTTTAATATGGGAACACCAGCCTCTGCTAGTTCCCATCCAAGCCACTCACCATCCTGACTTGGAAATATATCCCATTCCTTCACTATCGCTGGATCAGAATCCTGGAATTCCCTCCCAAAGACAATATGACATCAAAATCAGAATGGTGTGTTGTTTCCCTGGTGCCAGGATCAAGGATGTCTCAGAGAGGGTGCAGAATGTTCTCACGGGGGAGAGGGGCCAGCCAGAGGTCATTGTCCACATTGGAACCAACGACATAGGAAGGGAAAAGGTTGAGAATCTGAAGGGAGATTACAGAGAGTTAGGTAGAAATTTAAAAAGGAGGTCCTCAAGGGTAGTAATATCTGGATTACTCCCAGTGCTACGAGCTAGTGAGGGCAGGAATAGGAGGATAGAGCAGTTGAATGCATGGCTGAGGAGCTGGTGTATGGGAGAAGGATTCACATTTTTGGATCATTGGAATCTCTTTTGGGGTAGAAGTGACCTGTACAAGAAGGACGGATTGCACCGAAATTGGAAGGGGACTAATATACTGGCAGGGAAATTTGCTAGAACTACTTGGGAGGATTTAAACTCGTAAGGTGGGAGGGTGGGACCCAGGGAGATAGTGAGGAAAGAGATCGATCTGAGACAGGTACAGCTGAGAACAGAAGTGAGTCAAACAGTCAGGGCAGGCAGGGACAAGGTAGGATTAATAAATTAAACTGCATTTATTTCAATGCAAAGGACCTAACAGGGAAGGCAGATGAACTCAGGGCATGGTTAGGAACATGGATGGGTATATGAATAGGAAGGGATTGGAGGGATATGGGCCGGGTGCTGGCAGGTGGGACTAGATTGGGTTGGGATATCTGGTCAGCATGGAAGGGTTGAACTGAAGAGTCTGTTTCCATGCTGTACTTCTCTATGACTCTATGTAGAACATTACATCCTGTATGATTGTCACCACATCTATAAACGTCCACTCCCTCCACCACCGATGCTCAGTAGCAGTGGCTTGTGCCATTTACAAGATGCACTGCAGAAATTCACCAAAACTCCTTAGACACCACCTTCCAATCCAGAAGGACAGCGGCAGCAGATGCAACCTCCTGCAAGTTCCCTTCCGAGCCACTCCCCATCCTGACTTGGAAATATATTGCTTCACTGTCACTGGGTCAGAATCCTGGAATTCCCTCCCTAAGGGCATTGTGGGTAAGCCCACAGCACATGGACTGCAGAGGTTCAAGAAGGCAGCTCACCCCCACCTTCTCAAGGGGCAACTAGGGACGGGCAATAAATCAGGTAACATTCAAGGGACATTTCGGGAGGCATTATTGATGACACTGTGGATTCGGGGTGATGCTATTTGCTAAGGAGTGACATGACTGCCAGCAAGATGCTTTCACTGGGAGGTGTTGGCTTCAGTTAATTAAGTGCATGTTGTAAGGCACAAAAAGTCAGTCCCAATCAAAGGGAAAATGCCTCTGAGGTTTGGAAGCAGATTAAATGATCCCAACATTAAAAACACAAAGTCACTGCAGTTGCACATGTGGGGGCCTTTTATCCAGAGGCTAAACAAATAAAGGGATTGAACGCAGAGTTCACCAACTCAGATCAGGACTTCCTGTGATTCCAAACGCATAAACATCTGTGGACAGGAACAGATTGGCACATTCATCTGCAAGCTGCTGTTTAGTCCTTGTCTGGACATCAAACATTGATGCAGTTTACATTATAATCTACAAGCCGACTCAGTAAACAAGAAAACCTCTAGCCAGCCTTTTCTTCAAGATCCCAATTACCAACTTAACTCCTTGATTGCTGTGTTCTATCCGACTTCACAAACAGAGACATTCAAGCACTCAAAAACACAGAAAACAGGCACAGAGAGAGACACAGACTCACACACAGACATAGAGCGACACACACACACACACATATATACACACACACACACACACACACACACATAGAGAAACACATAGAGTAACAAATTCCTTTTTATGTGCCATAGGAGCCAACCTCCAATGAACATGGTAACATTCAGCAAGTAGACCATTCCAAAATTCTGCTAAATCTGCTTCCAAAGTGCTCTTTCATAGAATCTCAACAGGGTGGAAACAGGCCATTCAGCCCATCGAGTCCACACCAACCCTCCAAAGAACATCCTGCCTATACCCACCACCTACCCCTGTAATCCTGCATTTTTCCTGGCCAACCCACCTTAGCCTGCCATCCATGAGCATTATGGGTAATTTCCCATGACCGTAATCTGTACATGTTTGGACTGTGCAAAGAAACCCACGCAGACACGGAGAGAATGTGCAAACTCCAAACAGACAGTCGCCTGAGGGTGGAATCGAATCCCTGGTGCTGTGAGGCAGCGGTGCTAACCACTGAGCCACTGTGCCACCCCATTCAATGCTATCTAGGAGCAAAGGCAAGACTTGTTACAAGAGTTTTACTCAAACCAATACCAGAGTTACTGATGAGCAGTCCTGTATCACAGTTAGTTTCTTCATGGAGACTGGTTTTATCACTGTCAGTCTCTAACTCTAACAGTTAGGATTTACTGCTGATAAAGCAACTTCAGAGCACTTGCAGTCAGAACTCAGGAAGAGACTCTAGGAGTCGGTAGGTGCATTGGTATTTATGTAGTTGGGGCTCAATGTTGCTACATGCAGAGCTCATGCAGCAAGAACTCAGGACAAAACCTTCAGAGCCAGTAGACATAACCAAGTGTTGAAGCTAGTGTTCAGTAAAGTCCTGGAAGGTGTCGAGTTTGGAAAAGCCATGTGTCGTTAACAGTCCAGGCAGCTGGGAATGAGGATGAGGAAACCCCCAAACAGTATTTACCTGGTGCGAGTTGAGAGCTCAGGAAACAAAGCCAAGGGGCAGTGCCTGCTTGCAGAAGCTCACTGTTTTTGAAGGGCTGCATTGGTTTCTGTGGGTTGGTGCTGGAGAATCCAGGGGATTGTAGTCCCAAGAAAGGAAGGTGAACCCCCAGAACATGAGCAGGGATTGAGTTGGTCCACGATGGAGGGGCACTTGAGGAAAATTCAAGGCCAGGTCACCAAAAGTGAACAATTGATATTCTTTGGAAAGTTTTAATTTAAAATATTTGGTGACCCACAGTGTCACTAACATCTTGCACATAGTAGGGGGTTTGTTGAAAAATCTGTAGACTCTGTCTCAATTGTGTTTGCAATTTGTACTGTTGTGTGAGGTGGTTGACCATATTTTGTCTATTACTTGCATTTGCCTCATGTTAAGTCTGGGATGTTAGAAAATGTGTCATATTTAGCCAAGCACAGCCTAATCCTTCTTTTATCAATAATCTTTACAAGTTAGTTCAAGTTTCATTTAGAGTCATACTGTTGTACAGCATGGAAACAGACCTTTCTGTCCAACTCATCCAGGCTGACCAGATATTCTATATTATCTCATCCTGTTTGTAATAAACACATTATTGTTTGTTGGTTAAAGAAGCCTGGTTGAATAGTTTCTAAACAAAAAGTAGATAGAGTCTAAATCCCTTATAATTGGCCATATCATGGATCTGGTTAAACATAAAATTTGTTTTGATATGGAAACGTAAACATAAACCATGGAAATAGGAGGAGGCCAACTGGTCCTTTGAGCCTTCTCTGCCATTCAATACGATCATCCCTGTTCCTGCTTTCACCTCAAACCTTTAACCCTAAGATCCATATCGAACTGCTCCTTGAAAACCTTCAATGTTTTGACTTCAACCACTTTCTGTGGTAAAGAATTCCCTAGGCTCCCCAGTCACTGGGAGAAGACATTCCACCTCATCTCAGTCATAAATGGCCCACCTGTATCCTTTGACTGGGACCCCCTGGTTCTGGGCCTCCATCCTGGTCATTGGGAACGTTCTTCTTGCATTGACCTTGGAAGAATGACCAGTGGAAGAGTGGGATGCTAAAGCTCTCAGTGACCCCCTCTCCCCCCACCTCCCCCCCAACCACCACCTTCAACCCTGACTGTAACAGAAGACACACAGAGGCAGAGAGAAACACAATAGACAATAGACAATAGACAATAGATGCAGGAGTAGGCCATTCTGCCCTTCGAGCCTGCACCGCCATTCAATATGATCATGGCTGATCATTCCTAATCAGTATCCTGTTCCAGCCTTATCTCCATACCCCTTGACTCCACTATCTTTAAGAGCTCTATCCAATTCTTTCTTAAATGAATCCAGAGACTGGGCCTCCACTGCCCTCTGGGGAAGAGCATTCCACACAGCCACCACTCTCTGGGTGAAGTAGTTTCTCCTCATCTCTGTCCTAAATGGTCTACCCCGTATTTTTAAGTTGTGTCCTCTGGTTCGGCATTCCCCCATCAACGGAAATATGTTCCCTCCTGCCAGAGTGTCCAGTCCTTTCATAATCCTATATGTTTCAATCAGATCCCCTCTCAGTCTTCTAAACTCAAGGGTATACAAGCCCAGTCGCTTCAGTCTTTCCGTGTAAGGCAATCCTGCCATTCCAGGAATTGACCTCGTGAACCTACGCTGCACTCCCTCAATAGCCAGAATGTCTTTCCTCAAATTTGGAGACCAGAACTGTACACAGTACTCCAGGTGTGGTCTCACCAGGGCCCTGTACAGCTGCAGAAGCACCTCTTTACTTCTATACTCAATCCCTCTTGTTATGAAGGCCAGCATGCTATTAGCCTTCTTCACGACCTGCTGTACCTGCATGCTTGCCTTCATTGACTGGTGTACAAGAACGCCCAGATCTCTCTGAACAGCCCCTTTACCTAATTTGATACCATTGAGGTAGTAATCTGCCTTCCTGTTCTTGCCACCAAAGTGGATAACCAGACATTTATCCACATTAAACTGCATCTGCCATGCATCTGCCCACTCACCTAACTTGTCCAGGTCACCCTGTAATCCCCTAACATCCTCATCACATTTCACCCTACCACCTAGCTTTGTGTCATCAGCAAATTTGCTAATGTTATTGCTGATACCATCTTCTATATCATTTACATATATTGTAAAAAGCTGCGGTCCCAGCACGGATCCCTGCGGTACCCCACTGGTCACTGCCTGCCATTCCGAAATGGAGCCGTTAATCACTACCCTTTGTTTCCGATTAGCCAACCAATTCTCTATCCAATCTAGTACTTTGCCCCCAATCCCGTGCGCCCTAAACACAAAACAAAAAGACACAGAAATGGAGAGAAACACAATTTAGACATTTTATAACACATTTCTCTAATTTATCAACATACTTAAAGTGCTCACATTCACTTTAGAATATTTGATGCATCCTACTTTTTAAAATTCTATGTTTACCCTCTCTAATCAGCTCAGATTTCTCAGAGTGACATATACAACACTGGATTGATTCTTCTATGGTTGGTAACTGATTAACTGCAAGGAAATCCGTCAGCTATGTTGTTACTTAATCTGCCAACATCTCAGTAATTTATACTCAAGTGCAACCAATCCCTTTGTGGCTGATAAGTTCAGAAAATACTCTGTCTATTCGATGATCAAATTCATTCACAAATATCAAGAAACCTCCAAACAAAATGGAGTCAGATTAGTATTTTAATTTGAATTGTATGTCTTTAAATACAGGATTCCAAATTATTCAATAAGAGAATTAAAATTTCTCATTCCACAAAAAGATACATCAGGGTGTAATAGGCTAAAGGTTCACAAAATTCCCAAAGATCCTGCATAGAAAGAGCCCATTCAGCTAATCATGCCTGCAGCTGTTCTGTTCCCTCGGACCAACTTCTGTCTTTTCCCCTGATCCCTGCTCACCATTTCTATCCAAATAATCATCCAATTCCCTCTTGAATGTCTCAGATGAAGTCTGATGTAAAGTGGAATAACACACATAGTATTATCTTTCCTTTAGATTTCTGTCGTCTGTGATGGTTGGTCCTAGGACACTACCCTGAAGTACCCCTGCAGAGATGTCCTGGAGCTGAGATGACTGACCTCCAACAACCACAACCATCTTCCAATGTGTCAGGTATGAGTCCAACCAGCAGAGAGTTTGCCCCCTGATTCCCATTGATTCCAGTTTTACAAGGGCTCCTTGAGGCCACACTCAGTTAAATATTGCCTTGATGTCAAGGGCTGTCACTGTCATTTCACTTCTTGAATTTATTGTTAATATATGTATTTTTAATGAGGATTTATAGCCCTCTAGTAGCACTTGAGGTGAACAGTTCAGTGCATTAGAAGTGTCGAAGAGAAAAACGAACTGCTGTTGCCTAGCAACAAGGTGTATGATAATGTATGGAGCCAAAAAGATAGAATTACCCAAAGATAAGGCAGAGTGTGTACAGGCTTCTTTCAGAAAAAAAGCAGGTCAAACAGGACTGTAACGAAAGCAATAACATTTGGCAATCTCAGAAACAGTCAGGACAGAAAGGCAGAAAGGCAGAAAGCAGTGCTGAGTGGCTTAACGTGAACGAGCAATTCTCCAGAAGGTTGCAGATGAGGCATTTAAGGAAACCATGTTAAAAAATAAGGGAGCTGTGCTAGCAATTTGTTTATGGGGTTAGGAAAAGATATTGTAGTTAACTCTTAACTACCCTGTGAAATGGTCTAACCACTTGCTCCAGGTGCAATTAAGATTAGAACGTAGAACATAGAATATAGAACAATACAGCGCAGTACAGGCCCTTTGGCCCTGGATGTTGCTCCGATCCAAGCCCACCTAACCTACACAAGCCCACTATCCTCCATACCCTCCATTGTTAGGTAACAATGCCATCTTTACCCAATGAAATAATTTAACTTTAAAAAGATTATGATATGCTGCTTAGGCTGACCAATCAAAACTGGGCAAAAACCAAGTATGAGTATAGACAGTGAGTTATATACATTCCCACCACAGACCCCATCTTACATCAGGAGTGACTCCCTTCCATTTTGAGAATGTACACATTATTCATACTCTCTGTCTTCCAACACGTAGCCAATTTCTGGTCAGTATTTTAAGGTGTCCATGTCATGGAGTGACTGAAACAAGGTGAGCCAGGGGTGACTTGGTGATGAGATACTGACCCTGGGAACTTATTTCAGCAGGACCTTACTAAATTTCTTTGCAAACCATAAGACTACATCTAGAGATGTTAGACTATTACTTGAAAAGGAACAATATGCAGAGTCACAGGAAGAAGTCAGGAGAATGGCTTTTGAGTGAGATAGTCATTCAGGGTGCTGGTGATGGGCCAAATGGCCTCTTTCTGCACTGGAACAATTCTGTGATTCTCCCAACCTACCACTGTAGTTCCTTCCTCCAAAACATTCAGAAGGGTTTGTGAGATATGTCTGCACTTCATGCTGGCTTTCTCTAGTCAACTCGAATTTCTCTAAGTGCTCAGTTACTGTGTTATTAATTATAGATTCTAATAACTTCCCCACAACAGATGACAGACCGGCAGTCTGTAATTTTTCTCTCTTGCCTATCTTAAATAATGCTGCAGTTTCTCAGTCTTTGATGGCAGTTTAGGTTACATAAAAGTGCCATGCGTGACTATGATAATAATCATGTTTTAATCTTAGATCAAGGTCATGTGGGGTTCATACCAGCAAAACACAAACTCAATGAATAGTACCTCGTCTGTTTATTAGGATTATACTGTATCCAGGACAAAACAGCTCATTTGATTAGCACACATCCACCAGCCACACAACTATCCACTCCCTCCACCGCCAATGCTCAGTAGCAGCAGTGTGTACCATCTACAAGATGCACTTCAGAAATTCGCCAAAGCTCCTTAGAGAGCATTCTCCAAGCTCACGACCACTTCCATCTAGAAGGACAAAGGCAGCAATTACATGGGAACTCCAATCCCTGCAGGTTCCCTTCCAAGCCACTCACCATCCTGGAAATACACTGCCATTCCTTCAGTGTCACTGGGTCAAAATCCTGGAACACCCTCCCTAAGATCCCTGAGGGTGTCCCTATACACAAAGAACTGCACAGTCAAGAAGGCAGCTCACCACCACATTCTCAAAGCAACTGTATTATTCCGTTGTTTAAATGGACATTGAAGTCTCCCACCCAGAGTATGATTAGATTAGATTACTTACAGTGTGGAAACAGGCCCTTCAGCCCAACAAGTCCACACCGCCCCGCCGAAGCGCAACCCACCCATACCCCTACATCTACCCCATACCTAACACTACGGGCAATTTAGCACGGCCAATTCACCTGACCTGCACATCTTTGGACTGTGGGAGGAAACCGGAGCACCCGGAGGAAATCCACGCAGACACGGGGAGAACGTGCAAACTCCACACAGTCAGTCGCCTGAGGCGGGAATTGAACCCGGGTCTCTGGCGCTGTGAGGCAGCAGTGCTAACCACTGTGCCACCGTGCCGCCCACAGTATGTTTAGAGACCTCGTTACCCTCAGTGTTTCCTGTAAACGTGCTCAACATCAGAACTTGACCATCCACGTGTCAGTTCTGGCTGAAGCTGGTTGTAAAGTTAATTTACTTCTCACAATATCAAGAAATGATGGAATGCGTTTCAATGTCCACCACCAAGAGTGGCTCAGCAGCAGCACTACTCATCGATCTGGTTGGGTCCTAAAGGACGTTGCTACTAGACTGGGTCTGTGGCAGCTGGTGAGGGAAAAACATACCTGACCTGATCCTCACCAATCTGTCAGCTGTAGATGTATCTGCCCATGACAGTATCGGTAAGAGTGACCATCGCACAGTCCTTGTGGAGACAAAGTCCCGCCTTCACATTGAGAATACACTACATTGTGTTGTGTGGTACTATCACCGTGCTAAATGGGTCAGACCAATGAAATTAAAACTAAAAATATTTTGGACGGAGGTTTGCTCGCTGAGCTGGAAGGTTCATTTCCAGACGTTTCGTCACCCTACTAGGTAACATCTTCAGGGGGCCTCAGGCAAAGCAATGCTGAAAATTCCTCCTTTCTATTTATATGGTTGGGTTTCATTGGGTTGGTGATATGATTTCCTGTGGTGATGTTATTTCCTGTGGTGAAATGGGTTTCATTTCAACCTGAGCTACAAATCTTCTCAAAACTCACAAAAAATATTTTGTTACCCAGTGGGTAGTTATGCACTGCCAGGAAATATGGAGGCAGGTTCAATTGAGACACTAAGAGGGGCCATGGATGGTTATTTAAATGGAAACAATGTGTAGGGTTATGTGGAAGATGTAGGAAATTAACATCTGGTAATGATCATTGAAGAGCTGTTGCAGGCACAGTGGACTGATTGGCTTCCTTCTGTACACTCACACTCTGTGATTCGGTGTAAAGGGTGTAATTTATTCCTCTGCCTCACGATCATTTGGTGATTGGGGTACTTAATCCCATCACTGCCTCATTAAAACTAGGGATCACTTTCTTGACCCAGTGACAAGTGAGACCCTTAAAAGTAGAAACGCATAATGAGCTAAAAGCCTCATTCCCCTGGCACTGATACTCACCCCCAGCAGTGTGTGAGGAAGTTGACTGTGTGGGATTTGCTTACAGGCCTCCAGGTAATCCTGTTATGTCAGTCACTCAATGTCTAATTGAGAGCTCTGGCAGTGGGATGGAGGATCCCACCAAGTCACACCCTACCCTTGCTGCCTTCCCTGTCCCCTCAGTCACTGGGGAAAGAAGGGGCACCAATTTAAGACGGAGATGGGTAGGAATTTCTTCTCTCAAAGGGTTGTGAATCTTTGAACCCCTTTACCACAGAGAGCTTGGAGGGGCCAGAGTCCTTGTATTTATTTAAGGCTGAGATAGTTAGATTCTTGATTCGCCTGGGAATCGAGTGCTACAGGGAAAAGGAAGGAAAGTGGATGTGAGGAATATTGGATAGTGAAGCAGATTTGAGGCGCTGAATGGACTACTCCTGCTCCTATTTCTTATGGTCTTACCCTGTGCCTGGGTCTCTTGGTGATTCTGGGCCTGAGCTGGCTGTAGTACCAACAGTAACCACATACTGTGGCACTGCTGAGCAATGAAAAGGTGCTGAATTCTGATTGGCCAGAATCTCTCAATAGACAAGACTTGACACCCCACTCTGGAGTCCTTAATCGCGTGGACGATCGCTACTACCCAGTGAAAAGCCCGATTGCTAACCGTTCTTCCTAACACAAGTTATCATGTCTCTCCAACCAATGGCCCTAATATTACTCACCTCCATTTAAAACCCCTTTACCACAGAGAGCTTGGAGGGGCCAGAGTCCTTGTATTTATTTAAGGCTGAGATAGTTAGATTTGCTGTAAAGGGGTGACACAGTGGTTAGCACGGCTGCCTCACAGCGCCAGAGACCCGGGTTCAATTCCTGTCTCGGGCAACTGTCTGCGTGGAGTTTGCACGTTCTCCCAATGTCTGCGTGGGTTTCCTCTGGGTGCTCCGGTTTCCTCCTACAGTCCAAAGATGTAAATTGGCCATGCTAAATTGCCCATAGTGTTAGGTGAAGGGGTAAATGTAGGGGTCTGGGTGGGTCGCTGTTCGGAGGGTCGGTGTGGAATTGTTGGGCCGAAGGGCCTGTTTCCACACTGTAAGTAATCTAATCTAATCTAATCAAAACCACCCGTAGCATAGTTCAACATCTAAAGCTTGTGCTCCAGCAGCCAGGGAAATATTCTCTGTTGGCACTCAATTTGCACTCAGCAAGCTCAGACAAGCAGTAATCTGACATTGTCCAAGTTATCTTATTTCAGTGGTGGAAGGATTTGGTTTGATTTATTATTGTCACACATACAGTGAACAGTTCTGTTTTCTGTGCTATCCATGCAAATAATACCTTACATAAGTACATCAGGGCAATAACCAGAGATTAATTAATATTTATACATATGCCACAGTATGTACATTTTGAATAGCTATTAACCAGGAGTTATCTCTGAAACTAAATCAAATAATATTAATCTTTTAAATTCAAAGGAACACATTATTAGTTTTCTTTCTGCACACATGTGACGTGGGCATAGCTGGCTGAGCCCAGCTGGTGGGCGGTATGGTGGCTCAGTGGTTAGCACTGCTGCCTCACAGCGCCAGAGACCTGGGTTCAATTCCCGCCTCAGACTGTGTGGAGTTTGCACATTCTCCCCGTGTCTGCGTGGGTTTCCTCCGGGTGCTCCGGTTTCCTCCCACAGTCCAAAAATGTGCAGGTCAGGTGAATTGGCCATGCTAAATTGCCCGTAGTGTTAGGTAAGGGGTAGATGTAGGGGTATGGGTGAGTTGCGCTTCGGCGGGGCGGTGTGGACTTGTTGGGCCAAAGGGCCTGTTTCCACACTGTAAGTAATCTAATCCTAATCTAATCTAATTTATTACCCATCCCTAGGTAGCCTGTGAGAAGGTGGGGTTGAGCTGCCTTCTTGAACCCCACTTCAGTCCATGTGCTGTGGGTTGACCCACAATGTCCCTTAGGGAGGGAATTCCAGGATTCTGACCCAATGACAGTAAAGGAACGGCGATATACTTCCAAGTCAGGATGGTGAGTGGTTGGGAGGGGAACTTGCAGGGGGTGGTGTTCCCATGGATCTGCTGCCCTTGTCCTTCTAGATAGAAGTGGTCATGGGTTTGGAAGGTGCTGCCTGAGGGTCTTTGGTGAATTTCTGCAGTGCACCACTGTAGGCAAGTCCTTTCAAGCTTCAACCAGTATCAAGAAAGAAATTCCAGACCACCTTCCTATTAATGCGACTGCTAATAGGATCAGTGCCAGGGCAATGCAAGAGCACCCATGGGTTACTCAAACTGTTTCGCATACCACCCCCTCCAGTTTCTGAGCTTCTCTTTCAGCCTCAGCCAGTCCTTTTGAACTTAATTCCATTCTCTAAAGTCACTGCTGCCTTTTCAGTGCAGACGTAGATTGAAAAACAAAAAGCAGAAACACGTCCCATGTCAGTCTCCTGTTCTCCGCCATCTCTTTTTGGCAATCGTTTATACAAACAGACAAAAGGAGCCTTGTCTCAGCCAGTAAACCGGCTTGGCATTGCCTTTGTTAAAGGAGCACTGCCCTTAATCTCAGCTGGTGAGAAAACTGACCTTGCCCCCCCAATCCCCCCCCCTGCAATCGGTTGGAAAACTCTTCCTCTTTAATGGGGTGCCAACATATTTTTCGTTAGGAGGATCTCACGGGCTCTTTTGATATTAAGGGGGTAGAAAGAGAGCAAGCAGCAAGGAATTTGTTTAAAAGGCATATTGATGATTTTGAAAAAAAACAAAAAAAAAGCAAAAAAGCTTTCCTTTCCATCTGTCAGAGTCAGAGTGACTGTACGCCAAGTAAATGAGAGATCCCACCACCAAAGCACTTGATATTTCAATGATGGAGAAAAACTGCACTCTCAGAGTACACAGCTAAGGGGTCAATGCATGGGGATTTACTGGATCTTCCCAATGCCCAATGCTCCTTACTTTGGATAAACTATGGAGTCAAGGACTGTCGGTCCTTAGAGAGGAGATTCACAGAGAGTAGAACATACAAGAAAATTTCTATGTTCTATGTTAAATAGATTGGACAGTGAGAGCCTTTTTCCTCAGATAGTGATGACTAACGCGAGGGACACAGCTTTAAATTGAGGGGTGATAGATATAGGACAGATGTGTTGGAGGCTGGTATAATTGCAACATTTAAGAGACATTTGGATGGGTATATGAATAGGAAGGGTTTGGAGGGATATGGGCCGGGTGCTGGAAGGTGGGACTAGGTTGGGTTGGGATATCTGGTCGGCATGGAAGGGTTGGACCAAAGGGTCTGTTTCCATGCTGTACATCTCTATGACTTTATGACTCTATGTCAGAGGTAGTTTCTTTACTCAGAGAATAGTAGGGGCATGGAATGCACTGCCTGCAACAGTAGTAGACTCGCCAAACCCCCACATCCCCAAACTCACACACCCCAAACCCCCACATCCCCAAACTCACACACCCCAAACTCCCACATCCCCAAACCCCCACATCCCCAAACCCTCACACACCCCAAACCCCCACATCCCCAAACCCCCCCATATCCCCAAACTCACACACCCCAAACCCCCACATCCCCAAACCCCCCATATCCCCAAACTCACACACCCCAAACCCCCACATCCCCAAACCCCCCATATCCCCAAACTCCACACATCCCCAAACCCCCACATCCCCAAACCCCCCATATCCCCAAACTCACACACCCCAAACCCCCACATCCCCAAACCCCCCCATATCCCCAAACTCACACACCCCAAACCCCCACATCCCCAAACCCCCCACATCCCTAAACCCCCCACATCCCTAAACCCTTGTATTATCAACCCCCCCACATTCCCAAACCCCCCATATCCCCAAACTCACACATCCCAAACTCCTCACATTCCCAAACCTGCCACATCCCCAAACCCCCCACATCCCCAAACGCCAACATCCCCAAACCCCCCACATCCCCAAACCCCCACCCTCCCAAACTCCCCACATTCCCAAACCCCTCACATTCCCAAAAAGCCCACATTCTCAAACCCCCCCACATCCCCAAACCCCCACATCCAAAACCCCCCACATCCCCAAACCCCCACATCCCCAAACCCTCCACATCCTCAAACTCCCCACATTCTCAAATCTGCCACATCCCCAAACCCCCCCATATTCCCAAACCCCAACATCCCCAAACCCCACATCCTCAAACCCCAACATCCCCAAACCCCAACATCCCCAAATCCCCATATCCCTGAGCCCCCACATCCCCAAATCCCCCATATCCCCAAACACCAACATCCCCAAACCCCCACATCCCCAAACCCCACATCCCCAAATCCCCCACGTCCCCAAACCCCCACGTCGCCAAACCCCCCACATCCCCAAATCCCCCACATCCCCAAATCCCCCACGTCCCCAAACCCCCCACATCCCCAAATCCCCCACGTCCCCAAACCCCCCACATCCCCAAATCCCCCACATCCCCAAATCCCCCACATCCCCAAACCCCCACATCCCCACATTCCCAAACTCCTACATCTCCAAACCCCCCACATCCCCAAACCCCCAAACTCCCCACATCCCAAACCCTCCACATTCCCAAAACCCCCACATCCCCATCCCCCCACATCCTCACCCCCAAACCCCCACACTCCAAACCCCCACATCCCCAAACCCCAACATCCCCAAATCCCCCACGTCCCCAAACCCCAACATCCCCAAACCCTCCCACATCCCTAAACCCCTGTATCCTCAAACTCCCCATATCCTCAAACCCCCACATCCCCAAACACCCCACATTCCCAAATCTCCCACATTCCCAAACCCCAACATCCCCAAACCACCATATCCCCAAACATCCCACATTACCATACCCCTATATCCATGAACCCCACATCCCCAAACACCCCACATTCCCAAATCCCCCATATTCCCAAACTCCTACATCCCCAAACCCCCCACATCCCCAAACCCCCAAACTCCCCACATCCCAAACCCTCCACATTCCCAAACCCCCCCACATCCTGATCCCCCCATATCCCCAACCCCCCACATCCCCAAACCCCCACACCCCCAAACCCCCCACTCCGCAAACCCCCACATCTCCAAAACCCCCACATCCCCAATCCCCCAGATTCCCAAATCCCCACATTCCCAAACCCCACATCCCAGAAACCTTATTCTCAACCACACCCCCAGTGTCAATCTTATTTAATGTGCTCAGTTCATTATCAAAATTGGAGCAGGCCATTCAGCCCCTCATGTCTATTACACAGGAACAGAAAGCAAGTGCTCCCTTAGGATTATTCCATCATCTAACTTGATTTTGGCTGGTGCCTGTCTTGTGACCATTTACTCACTTTTTTGTCCCTTGTCAATGTTACCCACAGAAATCAGTCCCTGCAGAAATCAATCTCCATTAAAATCTATCCCTTCTGAAATCAGTCCCTTCAGAAGTCAGAACCCATTGAAATCAGTCCCCATTGATGTCAGTCCCTGCATATGTGGTGACTGATTTCAATGGGGACTGATGTCTGATTGGACTGATTTCAATGGTGACTGATTTCGGTGGGGCTCCCACATTCCTGAAAAAGAGCCTATGCTCAAAATG
The DNA here is from genome assembly GCF_047496795.1 of Chiloscyllium punctatum. Lineage (NCBI taxonomy): Eukaryota > Metazoa > Chordata > Chondrichthyes > Orectolobiformes > Hemiscylliidae > Chiloscyllium > Chiloscyllium punctatum. The sequence goes on along the minus strand of NC_092748.1, from coordinate 117,292,745 downwards.
TTGATTCTCCTGCTCCTTGGATGCTGCCTGACCTGCTGTGCTTTTCCAGCACCACATTCTCGACCCTGACTCTCCAGCATCTGCAGTCTTCACTTTCCCCTTCCCATTGAAATCAGTTCCTTCAGAAATCAGTCCCTGTGGAAATCAGTCCCTACTGAAAGCGGCCCCCATTGAAATCAATCCCCTCAGAAATCAGTTCCTTCAGAAATCAGACCCCGTTGAATTCAGTCCCCTCAGAAATAAGTCCCATTGAAATTAGACCCATTGAAATCAGTCTCCATAGAAATCAGTCTCTATTGAAATCAGTCACCGCTGAAATCAATCCCCATTGAAATCAGTCCCCTCAGAAATCAGTCCCCACTGAAATCAATCAGTCTCCACTGAAATCAGTCGCACTGAAATCAGTCCCCACTGAAATCAATCAGCCTCCACTGAAATCAGACCACACTGAAATCAGTCCCCACTGAAATCAGTCTCCATTGAAATCAATCCCCTCAGAAATCACTCCCTGCAGAGATTGGTACTCACCTAAAATCAGTCCACTCAGAAATCAGTCCTCACTGAAATTAGTCCCTTCAGAATTCAGTCCTCACTGAAATCAGAAAAGACTGAAATTAGTCCCTCCAGAAATCAGTCCCCATTGAAATCAGTGCCCTCAGAAATCAGTCCCTTCAGAAAGCAGTCCCTACTGAAATCAGACCATACTGAAATCAGTCTCCATTGAAATCAGTCCCCTCAGAAATCAGTCCCCACAAAAATTAGCACCCACAGAAATCAGTCCCCTCAGAAATCAGTCCTTCAGAAATGAGTCCCCACTGAAATCAATCCCCGATGAAATCAGACCACACTGAAATCAGTCCTGATTGAAGTCAGTCCCTTAGATTTCAGTACTCATTGAAATCAGTCCCTGCACATGTAGGTACTGATTTCAATGTGGACTGATTTCTGAGGGGACTGATTTTAGTCTGGTCTAATTTCAGTGGGGACTGATTTCTGAGGGTACTGATTTTAAAGAGGATTGATTTCAGTGGGGGCTGATTTCAATGGGGTGGAGTGGGGCTTATGTCCGAAAGGTCAACTGTCCTGCTCCTCGGATGCTGCCTGACCAGCTCTGCTTTTCCAGCACCACACACTCAACTCTGATTTCCAGCATATGCAGTAATTACAATCTCCTCCCCATTGAAATTAGTCCCTGCTGAAATCAATCCCCCAGAAATCAGTCTCTGCAAAAATCAATCCTCGCAGAAATCAGTTCACACAGAAATCAGTCCTATTAGAAATTAGTGTAATCAGAAATCAGTCCCCTCAGAAATCAGTCCCCACAGACACCTCGAGGACACCTCTTCCTACTGCCCCCTCGACCATGACCCCACCCCCCCATCACCAAACCATCATCTCCCAGACCATACAGAACTTCATCACCTCAGGAGATCTCCCACCCACAGCTTCCAACCTCATAGTCCGGGAACCCCGCACTGCCCGGTTCTACCTCCTTCCCAAGATCCACAAGCCTGACCACCCTGGCTGACCCATTGTCTCAGCATGCTCCTGCCCCACTGAACTCATCTCTACCTACCTTGACACTGTCCTATCCCCCCAGTGCAGGAACTCCCCACATACGTTCGAGACACCACCCACACCCTCCACCTCCTCCAAGACTTCCGTTTCCCTGGCCCCCAACGCCTCATCTTCACCATGGATATCCAATCCCTCTACACCTCCATCCGCCATGACCAGGGCCTCCAAGCCCTCCGTTTTCCCCTCTCCAGACGTCCCCAACAGTACCCTTCCACTGACACTCTCATTTGTTTGGCCGAACTGGTCCTCACCCTTAACAATTTCTCCTTTGAATCCTCCCACTTCCTCCAGACCAAAGGGGTAGCCATGGGCACATGTATGGGCCCCAGCTATGCCTGTCTCTTTGTTGGCTACGTAGAGCAGTTGATCTTCCGTAATTACACCGGCACCACTCCCCACCTCTTCCTCCGCTACATTGATGACTGCATTGGCGCCACCTCATGCTCCCGCGAGGAGGTTGAGCAATTCATCAGCTTCACCAACACATTCCACCCTGACCTTAAATTTACCTGGACCATCTCTGACACCTCCCTCCCCTTCCTGGACCTCTCCATCTCCATTAATGATGACCGACTTGACACTGACAGTTTTACAAACCCACCGACTCCCACAGCTACCTGGATTACACCTCTTCCCACCCTACCTCTTGCAAAAATGCCATCCCATATTCCCAATTCCTCCGCCTCCGTTGTATCTGCTCCCAGGAGGACCAGTTCCACCACAGAACACACCAGATGGCCTCCTTCTTTAGAGACCACAATTTCCCTTCCCACATGCTTAAAGATGCCCTCCAACGCATCTCGTCCACATCCCGCACTTCCGCCCTCAGACCCCACCCCTCCAGCCGTAACAAGGACAGAACACCCCTGGTGCTCGCCTTCCACCCTACCAACCTTCACATAAACCAAATCATCTGCCGACATTTCCACCACCTCCAAAAAGACCCCACCACCAGGGATATATTTCCCTCCCCACCCCTTTCCGCCTTCCGCAAAGACCGTTCCCTCCGTGACTACCTGGTCAGGTCCACGCCCCCCTACAACCCACCGTCCCATCCTGGCACTTTCCCCTGCCACCGCAGGAACTATAAAACCTGCGCCCACACCTCCTCCCTCACCTCTATCCAAGGCCCTACAGGAGCCTTCCACATCCATCAAAGTTTCACCTGCACATCCACCAATATCATTTATTGTATCCGTTGCTCCCGATGCGGTCTCCTCTACATTGGGGAGACCGGGCGCCTCCTAGCAGAGCGCTTTAGGGAACATCTCCAGGACACCCGCACCAATCAACCACACCGCCCCATGACCCAACATTTCAACTCCCCCTCCCACTCTGCCGAGGACATGGAGGTCCTGGGCCTCCTTCACCGCCGCTCCCTCACCACCAGACGCCTGGAGGAAGAACGCCTCATCTTCCGCCTCGGAACACTTCAACCCCAGGGCATCAATGTGGACTTCAACAGTTTCCTCATTTCCCCTTCCCCCACCTCACCCTAGTTCTAAACTTCCAGCTCAGTAACTGTCCCCATGACTTGTCCGGACTTGTCCTACCTGCCTATCTCCTTTTCCACCTATCCACTCCACCCTCTCCTCACTGACCTATCACCTTCATCCCCTCCCCCACTCACCCATTGTACTCTATGCTACTCTCTCCCCACCCCACCCTCCTCGAGCTTATCTCTCCACGCTTCAGGCTCTCTGCCTGTATTCCTGATGAAGGGCTTTTGCCTGAAATGTCGATTTCGAAGCTACTTGGATGCTGCCTGAACTGCTGTGCTCTTCCAGCACCACTCATCCAGAATCTGGTTTCCAGCATCTGCAATCATTGTTTTTACCCCACAGAGACCAGACCATCTATGTCTTGAAATCTTCAATTGAGCAGAAGCATTGAGAGATTTTTTGGGGAGGGGTGGGGTGTGGATGAATTCCACATTTTGCCGTTGCTGGGTTTGATGTAGAAAAGGTAAATACTGTGATGGGGGAGCAGGCAGCAGAGAGCAGTGAATCCTCTCGAGTCGTGTGTGTGCAGAGGGAGCGGGGTATCCTGAAGACGATGCCCTGACAGCTCAGTGTAATTGTTGTTGAGTGAGTTTCCTCATAGCCCCTGGTCAAAGACTGTAGGATCCTCACAGCAGGAAATGACACGGGGTTAGAGAGGGTTCCTGCTCCTGATCTTTATTGAGTGACCCCTTTCACAGTGGAATGCGAGTGTATATCGATAGCAAGTGTGCTGGCTTTCCAGGTTGAATAGCTTGTTAGTATTCACTCTCTGAGAACGTAAGAACTAGGAACAGGTGGAGGCCATTCAGCCCCTCAGCCTGCTCCACCATTTAATATGATCATGGATGATCTCATCTTGGCCTCGACTCCACTTTCCCGCCCGCTCTCCATAACCCTCCAACCCGTTACTCAGTAAAAATCTCTTCATCTCCTTAAATTTACTCAATGTGCCAGCATCCACCAGACTCTGAGGGAACTTCAATTGAGCAGAAGCATTGAGATTTATTTTGGGAGGGGTGGGCTGTGGATGAATTCCACATTTTGCCGTTGCTGGGTTTGATGTAGAAAAGGTAAATACTGTGATGGGGGAGCAGGCAGCAGAGAGCAGTGAATCCTCTCGAGTCGAGTATCTTCAGAGGGAGCAGTATCCTGAAGACGATGCTATTTAAGGAGCAGTTGTTGTGAGTGATGCACAAATTTGTCCCTCTGAGACAGGTAAGAAGGGGTAAGATTAAGGAATCTTGGATGACGAGAACAGAGGAACTTCTCGTCAAAAGGAAGAAGGCAGCTTACGTAAGGTGGAGGAAACAAGGATTTAGCACAGCTTTAAAGGATTACTGGCTTGCTAGAAAGGAGCTCAGAAATGGACTGAGGAGAGTCAGGAGGGGGCACAAAAAAGGCTTGGCAGGAGGGATTAGGGAGAACCCAAAGGCATTTTACTCATACGTGAGGAATAAGAGAATGATCAGGGAGAAGGTAGGGCCGCCCAGGGATAGCTGAGGGAATTTGTACGTGGAGTCTGAGCAGATAGGGGAAGCCCTAAATGAGTTTTTTGCTTCGGTTTTCACCAAGGAAAGGAAACTTGTTGTGAATGAAAACTTAGAGGAGCTGGGATACAGTCATAGAGTCATAGAGTCAGAGAAATGTACAGGATGGAAACAGACCTTTCGGTCCAACCTGTCCATGCCGACCAGATATCCCAACCCAATCTAGTCCCACCTGCCAGCACCCGGCCCATATCCCTCCAAACTCTTCCTATTCATATACCCATCCAAATGCCTCTTAAATGTTGTAATTGTACCAGCCTCCACCACATCCTCTGGCAACTCATTCCATGCCTGTACCACACTCTGTGTGAAAATGTTGCCCCTTAGGTCTCTTTTATATTTTTCCCCTCTCACCCTAAACCTGTGCCCTCTAGTTCTGGACTCCCTGACCCCAGGGAAAATACTTTGTCTATTTAACCTATCCATGCCCCTCATAATTTTGTAAACCTCTATAAGGTCACCCCTCAGCCTCCGACGCTCCAGGGAAAACAGTTCCGGCCTGTTCAGCCTCTCACTATAGCTCAAATCCTCCAACCCTGGCAACATCCTTGTAAATCTTTTCTGAACCCTTTCAAGTTTCACAACATCTTTCCCATAGGAAGGAGACCAGAATTGCATGCAATATTCCAACAGTGGCCTAACCAATGTCCTGTACAGCTGCAACATGACCTCCCAACTCCTGTACTCAATATTCTGACCAATAAAGGAAAGCATACCAAATGCCTTCTTCACTATCCTATCTACCTGTGACTCCACTTTCAAGGAGCTATGAACCTGCACTCCAAGGTCTCTTTGTTCAGAAACACTCCCTAGGACCTTACCATTAAGTGTATAAGTCCTGCGAAGATTTTCTTTCCCAAAATGCAACACCTCGCATTTATCTGAATTAAACTCCATCTGCCACTTCTCAGCCCATTGGCCCATCTGGTCAAGATCCTGTTGTAATCGGAGGTAACCCTCTTCGCTGTTCACTACACCTCCAATTTTGGTGTAATCTGCAAACTTACTAACTGCACCTCTTATGTTCGCATTGGCTGTCTGACAGAAGGCAGGGAGTTGGGATAAAAGATTCTTTCTCGGAATGGCAGCTGGTGACAAGTGGTGTCCCGCAGGGTTCAGTGTTGGGGCTGCAGCTGTTCACTTTATATATTAATGATCTGGATGAAGGGACTGGGGGCATTCTGGTGAAGGTCACCGATGATATGAAGTTAGGTGGACAGGTAGGTAGAACTGAGGAGGTAGGGAGGCTACAGAAAGATTTAAACAGTTTAGGAGAGTGGTCCCGGAAATGGCTGATGGAATTCAATGTGAGCAAATGTGAGGTCTTGCACTTTGGGAAAAAGAATACAGACGTGGACTATTTTCTAAATGGTGAGAAAGTTCATAAAACCAAAGTACAGAGGGATCTGGGATCTGGGAGTGTTAGTCCAGGATTCTCTAAAGGTTAACTTGCAGGTTGAGTCCGTGATTAAGAAAGCAAATGTAATGTTGTCATTTATCTCAAGAGGGTTGGAATATAAAAGCACCGTTGTGCTACTGAGACTTTATAAAGCTCTGGTTAGGCCCCATTTGGAGTACTGTGTCCAATTTTGATACCCACACCTCAGGAAGGACATACTGGCACTGGAGCATGTCCAGCGGAGATTCACACGGATGATCCCCGGAATGGTAGGTCTAACATACGATGAACGGCTGAGGATCCTGGGCTTGTATTCATTAGAGTTTAGAAGGTTGAGGGGACTTAACAGAAACTTACAAGATAATGCATGGCTTAGAAAGGGTGGACGCTGGGACTGTGTTTCCGTTAGGCGGGGAGACTAGGATCCGTGGGCACAGCCTTAGAATTAGAGGGGGGTCAGTTTAGGAGAGGAGACATTTCTTCAGCCAGAGAGTGGTGGGCCTGTGGAATTCATTGCCCGCGGAGCATGGTGGAGGCTGGGATGTTAAATGGCTTCAAGGCAGAGATGAATAAATTCTTAATCTCTCCAGGAATTAAGGACAATGGGAGAATGTAGGTAAGTGACATTGAAATGCCCATCAGCCATGATTGAATGGCAGAGTGGACTCGATGGGCCGAATGGCTTTGCTTCCACTCCTCAGTCTTATGGGGGTACAGGAGTGCGGGGATTATAGCAGAGTGAACTGTTCAGTGAAAAGTGTTTAATGTCGTCACACACGGCGCCATCTTAGATATCAAGGTATCTCGGTTCAAACAACATAAGTACAGAGTCATCAGAGAAATGAGAGTTAAAACGTTAAGCATTACTTCATGGAATGGCAGAAAAATAAAGAAATAAGGTAATAGTTAACAATAAAATCTTTTGTAGTTTATGCTAAGAAAATAAAGGAATAAGTTAAAATGTTCATCTGTCTTTGATGAGTCCCCTGTTGATCTCACTCTCTGGGAGACCTCAGCTACCTATTCTCAAAGCAGCTGCCTCCCACAGATACCATCGCTGCTGCTGAAACTGCCCCCTCTCCGATCTCCTCCAGTGTCTTGGGAATATGCCCGGGCAGGATCCACTCGCACACTGAGCCAAGACACCACCATGAGATGCCAAGAGAACAGGCCAAGACCCATCACGAGCTGCTGAGAGACCAGGCTGAGATCCACTGAGAAACACTGGCGAGTAAGACTTGGGAGAATGACAAGATATTCTCTAAGTCCATCATAATTGCATCAAGGGGGAAAGGGCAACCCAGGAACGAGTAGGGCCCATTAGGGACTGAGGAGGCAGTCTGTGCGAGGAGCTGAGGCCATTGGTTGGGTGTTAAACAAGAACTTTGTATCTGCCTTCACTTTGGAGAAGGGGGACGTAGGTGCAGAATTTGGGAAGACGGACCGTGAGGTTCTTGAGCAGTTTCATATAAAAAGCAAGGAGGTATCGGAGGTTTTGGTGGGCTTGAAAGTGGACAGATCCCCAGGCCCAGATGGGTTGTATCACAGGCTGCTGTGGGAGATGAGGGAGGAAATTACAGGGACACTGCCCCAAATTTTCACATCACCTCTGACCACAGAGGAGGTGCCAGAGGACTGGAGGACAGCGAGTGTGGTTTCATTTTACAAGAAGGGCTATGGAAAGTGTCCAGGGAATTATATACCAGGGAGTCTAACCTCAGAGGTAGGAAAACTATTGGAGAAAGTTCTGAAGGAGAGAATTAATCTCCATCTGGAAAGGCAAGGTTTGGTCAGAGATAATCAACTTGGATTTGTCAGAGTGGGGTTATTCCTAACAAATATGATTGGATGTTTTGAGGATGTGACAAGGTGTGTATTTGGCAGTGGGAGTGTTGATGTTTTTATATTTTTATATTTTCATTTTTATATGGATTTCAGCAAAACATTAAACAAGGTCCCACACGATGAGGAAGGTAAAAGTTCATGGGATTCTACATGACTTGAAGAAGTTGGATTCTGAATTGGCTTAGTGACAGGAGACAGAGGGTGGAAGGCTGGTTTGCGTGACTGGAGCACAGTACTGTTGGCATATCACAGGCATCAATGCTGGCTCCCTTATTGTTTTCATGATGTCCTTAAACGATGCAGATGAGAATGATAAGTAAATTTCCAGATGACTGTCTGACGAACATGAAGGAGGAAGCTGTGAGGTTACAGGAGGGTGTAAACAGATTGGTCAGAGAGCCAGGTCAGTATCAGATAGAATTGAACCCTGATAAATGTGACCGGGTGCACTTTGGAAGAAGGAACAAGATGAAGGAATACTCAATGGATGGCAGGACACGAGGATGCTCAGAGGGTCTTGGGAGCCCTGTGAATGGGAGGACAGGGTGTTAGGAGACAGTGAGGACTGCAGATTAGAGTCGAGAGTGTGGTGCTGGAAAAGCGCAGCCGGTCAGGCAGGATTCGAGGAGCAGGAGAGTCGATATTTCGGGCATAAGCCCCTCATCAGGGTAATAGGGTGGTGAAAGAGCATTTGGAATACTTGCCTTGATCAGCCATGGGATAGTTTATAAGAAAAAGGAGTAATTTAAGCGTGACCGTGAAGGAACAGCGATATATTTCCAAGTCAGGATGAAGAGTGGCCTGGAGGGGAACCTGCAGGGGGACCTGATGGTGTTCAGTCCAACTTGTCCAATCTCACTTACTTTCCCAAACTAAACTAGTCCCACTTGCCGGCATTTAGCCCATATCCTTTGAAAGCTCTTGTATCCATTTCCCAGTTCAGGTACTTTTTAAATGTTGTAACTACCTGCATCTGCCACTTCCTCTGGCAGCTCATTCCAGACACGAACCACCCTCTGAGTGAAAATCTTACCCCTCTGATCCCTTTAGAATCTTTCTCCTCTTACCTTAAAAATATGCCCCCGAGTTTTGAATTTCCCCACCTTCGAGGAAAAAAGCCTTTGCTATTCACCTTATCCATGCCCCTCATGATGTTATAAACCTCTATAAGGTCACCCCTCAGCTTCCTTCTCACCCTCTGATGCTCCAGTGATTAAAAAGGTCCCGGCCTATCCTGATAACTCAAACTCTCCACTAGCAGCAAAATCCTGATAAATTTTTTCTGAATCCTCACTGAGTTAATAGCATCCTTCCTATAGCAGGGTGACCAGGACGGTACACAGTACTCCAGAAGAGACCTCATCAACATCATTGATCATAGACTCCCGCCAGCGTTGAAACAGGCCATTCGGCCCAACAGGTCTCCCTGCTATCGGAAGAATGTTGTGAAACTTGAAAGGATTCAGAAAGGATTTCCAAGGATGTTGCCAGGGTTCGAGGATTTGAGCTACAGGGAAAGGCTGAACAGGCTGGGGCTGTTTTCCCTGGAGCGTCGGAGGCTGAGGGGTGACCTTATAGAGGTTTACAAAATTATGAGGGGCATGGATAGGATAAATAGACACAGTCTTTTCCCTGGGGTGGGGGGAGTCCAGAACCAGAGGGCATAGGTTTAGGGTGAGAGGGAAAAGAATTAAAAGAGATCTAAGGGGCAACTTTTTCATGCAGAGAGTGATGTTAGCAAGTTTTGAGAAAGTTTTGAGGCTTCCTTGTCAAATGTTTTTAAAGCTAAGATAGATAGTTTTTTTTTGAACAATAAGGGAATTAAGGGATATGGTGAAAACGCGAGTATGTGGAGCTGAGTCCATGAAAAGGTCAGCCCTGATCTTATTGAATAGTGGAGCAGGCTCCAGGGGTCAGTCGGCCTACTCCTGCTCCTAGTTCTCATGCTCTTATGACATTACACCACCTGTATTAGCCCACTGACACCAATACTTGATTCTGGTGCTATCGCTGGGTGAAGTGGAAATCCATCAGAGGAAATATTCTTTATTTAGGGTGTAGGTTTACTCACTGAGCTGTAGGTTTGATATCCAGACGTTTCATTACCTAACTCAGTAACATCATCAGTGGCGAACTCCAAGTGAAGTGAAGCTGTTGTCTCCTGCTTTCTATTTATATCTTTCTCCTGGATGGGGTTCCTGGGGTTTGTGGTGATGTCATTTCCTGTTTGTTTTCTGAGGGGTTGATAGATGGTATCTAGATCTATGTGTTTGTTTATGGCGTTGGGGTTGGAGTGCCAGGCCTCTAGGAATTCTCTGGCATGTTTTTGCTTAGCCTGTCTCAGGATAGATGTGTTGTCCCAGTCAAAATGGTGGGTTTCTTTTCTTTTTTTCCATCCGTGTGTAAAAAAAGAAAAAAAACCCACCAGAAAACAAACAGGAAATGACATCACCACAAACCCCAGGAACCCCATCCAGGAGAAAGATATAAATAGAAAGCAGGAGACAACAGCTTCGCTTCACTTGGAGGTCGCCACTGATGATGTTACCGAGCCAGGTAATGAAACGTCTGGATATCAAACCTACAGCTCAGTGAGCAAACCTACACCCTAAACCTCAACCTGAGCTACAAACCTTCACAAACCTTGCAAAAATTCTTCATCTGTTAAGAGAGACCTAAGGGGCAACTTTTTCACACAGAGGGTGGTGCAAGTATACAATGAGCTGCCAGAGAAAATGGTGGAGGTTGGTACAATTACAGCATTTAACAGGCATCTGGATGGGTGTATGAAGAGGAAGGGTTTAGAGGGTGGATATCTGGTCAACATTGATGAGTTGGACCACAGGGTCTGTTTCCGTGCTGTACAGCTCGATGATTCCAAGTCCACACAGACTTTCTGAACAACCTCCCACCCAGACTCAGCCTATCCCTGTGACCCTGCATTTCCCATGGCTAACCCACCGAACCTGGACACTATGGGCAACTTAACATCGTCAATCCATTCTAACCTACACATACTTGGACTATGGGAGGAAACTGGAGCACCCCTGCAGAGACTCGGGGAGGATGTACAGACTCCACACAGATAGTCGCCTGAGGCAGGAATCGAACCCAGGTCCCTGATGCTGTGAGGCAGCAGTGCTAACCACTGAACCAACGTGCTGCCTCTGTACAGCCTGAAACATGACGACTCAACTCAGAGAAGTCATTGAAATCTACTTTCCCCATCCTAAAGCAATGACCTCTCGATCCAGATTGTCCCCTGTGAGGAAACATCCTCTCTATATCTATGGTCAACCCCCTTTAGCGTCTTCTTGACCTGGAGTAGACCTTCCCTTCCCTTGTTCTTCCAAACTCCAGGGAGTATCGGCCGAAACTGCTCGATCTCTCTTCAGAAGACAAATCTCACACCTCTGGAATCAATCGAGTGAACCACTCAATGTCCAGACACACAGAATACACCTAGTGGGTGTGCCCATTGAACTGTAGCACCATACGACCATAAGATATCACAGCAGAATGAGACCATTCAACCCCAACAAATCTGCTCCACCATTCGATCATGGCTGAGATGTTTCTCAGCCTCATTCTCCGGCCTTCTGCTTGTAACTTTAGATCCCCTGACTAACCAAGACCCTATCTAGCTCTGTCTCAAACTCACTCAATGACGTGGCCTTCACAGCCCTCTGCAGCAATGAGTTCCACAGATCCCCCACCCCTAGCTGATGAAATCCCTCCTCATCTCAGTTCTAAAGGGTCATCCCTTCACTCTGAGGCTGTGCCACTTGGGACCGAGTCCCTCCTACTAATGCAAACATCTTTTCCATGTCCACTCTATCCAGGCCTCTCAGTATTCTGTAAGTTTCAATCAGACCTCCCTCATCCTTCTAAACTTCATCGAGTACAGACCCAGAGTGCTCAACCACTCCTCATATGACAAGCGCTTTGTCCTCCAGATCATTCTTGTAAACCTCCTCTGGATCCCCCTCCAAGGCCAGCACATCCGTCCTTAAATGAAGAGCCCAGTTCTCAGTACTGACCCTCCAATAGTGCATCGCTCCCTCAGTACTGACCCTATGACAGTGTGGCACTCCCTCAGTACTGACCCTCCAATAGTGCATCGCTCCCTCAGTACTGACCCTATGACAGTGTGGCACTCCCTCAGTACTGACCCTCTGACAGTGCAGCACTCCCTCAGTACTGACCCTCCGACAGTGCAGCACTCCCTCAGTACTGACCCTCCGACAGTGCAGCATTCCCTCAGTACTGACCCTCTGACAGTGCACACTCCCTCAGCACTGACCCTCTGACAGTGTGGCACTCCCTCAGCACTGACCCTCCGACAGTGTGGCACTCCCTCGGTACTAATCCTCCGACAGCGCAGCACTCCCTCAGAACTGACCATCCAACAGTGTAGCACTCCCTCAGTACTGATCCTCTAATAGTTTGGCACTCCTTCAGTACTGACCTTCTGACAGTGTAGCACTCCCTCAGTACTGACCCTCCAACAGTGCAGCACTCCCTCAGTACTGACCCTCTGACAGTGCAGCACTCCCTCAGTACTGACCCTCTGACAGTGTGGCACTCCCTCAGTACTGACCCTCTCTCAGTGCAGCACTCCTTCAGTACTGATCCTCTGACAGTGTGGCACTCCCTCAGCACTGACCCTCTGACAGTGCAGCGCTCCCTCGGTACTGACCCTCCGACAGTGCAGCACTCCCTCAGTACTGACCCTCTGACAGTGCAGCACTCCCTCAGCACTGACCCTCTAACAGTGTGGCACTCCTTCAGCACTGACCCTCTGACAGTGCAGCACTCCCTCGGTACTGACCCTCTGACAGTGCAGCACTCCCTCAGCACTGACCCTCTGACAGTGCAGCACTCCCTCGGTACTGACCCTCTGACAATGCAGCACTCCCTCAGCACTGACCCTCTGACAGTGCAGCACTCCCTCGGTACTGACCCTCTGACAGTGCAGCACTCCCTCAGTACTGACCCTCTGACAATGCAGCACTCCCTCAGCACTGACCCTCTGACAGTGCAGCACTCCCTCGGTACTGACCCTCTGACAGTGCAGCACTCCCTCAGTACTGACCCTCTGACAGTGCAGCACTCCCTCGGTACTGACCCTCTGACAGTGCAGCACTCCCTCAGCACTGACCCTCTGACAGTGCAGCACTCCCTCGGTACTGACCCTCTGACAGTGCAGCACTCCCTCAGCACTGACCCTCTGACAGTGCAGCACTCCCTCGGTACTGACCCTCTGACAGTGCAGCACTCCCTCAGCACTGACCCTCTGACAGTGCAGCACTCCCTCGGTACTGACCCTCTGACAGTGCAGCACTCCCTCAGTACTGACCCTCTAACAGTGCAGCACTCCCTCAGTACTGACCCTCCAACAATGTGTTGCTCCCTCAGTACTGACCCTCCGACAGTGCAGCACTCACTCAGTACTGACCCTCTGACAGTGCAGCACTCCCTCAGCACTGACCCTCAGAGAGTGCAGCACTCCCTCAGTACTGACCCTCTGACAGTGCAGCACTTCCTCGGTACTGACCCTCTGACAGTGCAGCACTTCCTCGGTACTGACCCTCTGACAGTGCAGCACTTCCTCAGTACTGACCCTCAGACAGGTTAATCGGTTCAGTAGTCTTGAACCAAGAATCTTCATTCAGAGATGTGAATGTGACTCAGGTACGGGTGACATTCCCAAAAGGGGAGTGATTGGGTGAGTGATAGGAGGATGAGGATGCTATTGGGACAACGGTCAAACTAAGCGTGCTAATCTCTTACCATCGAATTCTCAATAACTGTACTCAACCTTTGAGCACTAGGACCCTGGGACAGTCTCTAGGTGGAGATCAGTATATATTGTATGACGTGACAGCCTGTCAGTATTTAATTACAGTTCTTCATAGGTTGAGAATGTTTCCTACGATGAGGTCTATGCTGCCCAGGCGAATCTATGTGCGGTGGGATTGGACAGGGGTCCCATCCTGGCGCTTTACTACCTTTGGTCGCTCTGATGTCAAACACTCCTCAAACATACCTGCATCCACAGAGAGTGCAGCCCTTGGCTACAAACCTGTACACGCTTTACCAGGGACCAGTGGATGGAGCATCGTCTACTGGCTGTTCATCAAGGGTTACTTCCACAAATTACACCAGCTCCAGGTAAACAGGGAAAGGAAGGCGAGCTCGGGCAGGGGGAGAAAGGGTGGGGACTTACCTGGGGCAGGGGGAGAAAGGGTGGGGACTTACCTGGGGCAGGGGGAGAAAGGGTGGGGACTTACCTGGGGCAGGGGGAGAAAGGGTGGGGACTTACCTGGGGCAGGGGGAGAAAGGGTGGGGACTTACCTGGGGCAGGGGGAGAGGGACAGAAACATCTGGGGCAGGGTGAGAGGGAGAGAGACACTTGGGGCAGGGGTGAGGGGGAGAGAGACACTTGGGGCAGGGGTGAGGGGGAGAGAGACACTTGGGGCAGAGGGAGAGGGACAGAAACATCTGGGGCAGGGTGAGAGGGAGAGAGACACTTGGGGAAGGGTGAGAGGGAGAGAGACACTTGGGGAAGGGTGAGAGGGACAGAGACACTTGGGGCAGGGTGAGAGGGAGAGAGACACTTGGGGCAGGGTGAGAGGGAGAGAGACACTTGGGGAAGGGTGAGAGGGACAGAGACACTTGGGGAAGGGTGAGAGGGACAGAGACACTTGGGGCAGGGTGAGAGGGAGAGAGACACTTGGGGCAGGGGTGAGGGGGAGAGAGACACTTGGGGCAGGGTGAGAGGGACAGAGACACTTGGGGCAGGGGTGAGGGGGAGAGAGACACTTGGGGCAGGGTGAGAGGGACAGAGACACTTGGGGCAGGGTAAGGGGGAGAGAGACACTTGGGGCAGGGGTGAGGGGGAGAGAGACACTTGGGGCAGGGTGAGAGGGACAGAGACACTTGGGGCAGGGTAAGGGGGAGAGAGACACTTGGGGCAGGGGTGAGGGGGACAGAGACACTTGGGGCAGGGTGAGAGGGACAGAGACACTTGGGGCAGGGTAAGGGGGAGAGAGACACTTGGGGCAGGGGTGAGGGGGAGAGAGACACTTGGGGCAGGGTGAGAGGGAGAGAGACACTTGGGGCAGGGTAAGAGGGACAGAGACACTTGGGGCAGGGGTGAGGGGGAGAGAGAGACACTTGGGGCAGGGGTGAGGGGGAGAGAGACACTTGGGGCAGGGGAAGGGGGAGAGAGACCTGGGGCAGGTGGAGAGAGAGGGAGACACCTGGGGCAGGGGGAGGGGGAGAGAGACCTGGGGCAGGGGGAGGGGGAGAGAGAAACCTGGGGCAGGGGGGAGGGAGTGAGACACTTGGAGCAGGGGGAGAGAGAGAGAGGGACACCTGGGGCTTGGGGAGAGACATCTGGGGCAGAGGGAGGGGGAGGGAGAAGCACCTGGGGTAGGGAGAGAGAGACACCTGGGGCAGGGGGAGGGATAGGGACACCTGGGGCAGGGGAAGAGGGAGAGAGAGAGACATCTGGGGCAGGGGGAGAAGGAGAGAGACACCTGGGGCAAGGGGAGAGAGAGACACCTGGGGCAGGGAGAGGAGGAGAGAGACACCTGGGGCAAGGGGAGAGAGAGAGACACCTGAGGCAGGGGGAGGGAGAGAGAGACACCTGGGGCAGGGGGAGGGGGAGGGAGAGACACCTGGGGCAGGGGGAGGGATAGGGACACCTGGGGCAGGGGAAGAGGGAGAGAGAGAGACATCTGGGGCAGGGGGAGAAGGAGAGAGACACCTGGGGCAAGGGGAGAGAGAGAGACACCTGGGGCAGGGGGAGGGAGAGAGAGACACCTGGGGCAGGGGGAGGGGGAGGGAGAGACACCTGGGGCAGGGGGAGAAGGAGAGAGACACCTGGGGCAGGGGGAGAAGGAGAGAGACACCTGGGGCAGGGGGAGGGAGAGAGAGACACCTGGGGCAGGGGGAGGGGGAGAGAGAGAGAGACCTGGGGCGGGGGGGAGAGACATCTGGGGCAGGGGGAGGGGAAGAGAGAGGCACCTGGGGCAGGGGGAGAAGGAGAGAGACACCTGGGGCGGGGGGGGGTGCAGAGAGAGACATCTGGGGTGGGGGGGGAGAGAGAGAGACACCTGGGGCAGGGGGAGGGAGAGAGGTACACCTGGGGCAGGGGAAGGGAGTGAGACACCTGGGGGTAGGGAGAGATATCTGGGGCAGGGGCAGGGGGAGAGAGAGAGAGAGACACCTGGGGCAGGGGGGAGTTTTGGGACTGTCGTGGGGTAGGGAGAGACTCACCTGGAGAATAGAGACTAAGACTGTGGACTCACATGGGAGAGGTGAAGGGGGAGGGAGGGTTCCCTTCACTCCCTCATAGACTGGCAGTATGTTGTCATGCAATGTCAATTTGTTGGAAGTCCCTATTTGTTTTACCAATGTCCTTGAGGGAAGGAAATCTGCCGACCTTACCTGGTCTGGAATATATGTGACTCCAGACCGACTGCCATCCCTTCACTGCTCTGTGAAATGTCCTGAAAAACACCATTTCAAAGGGGCAGTTGGGGATGGCAGTGAGTGTAGGTGAAGGGCCCAAAGCAAGACCCATGTCCCAAAGAAATGACAGAAACCACGTACAGGGTTACAGTTAAATGTCGGAGATTGGCATTAAGTGCAAATGCTCACAGAGCCAGCACAAGCTGTGGGCTGAATGGCCTCATTCTTTATTGTAATGACCTTGTGATCCCGAATACTACCCCCTAAAAGAATATGAACCTGTGAGTTATTGTAGTTCACCTTTGTAACTAAATACGAAATGAAGTTAAAAGTATGTGTGGAGCAAAAGTTCTGTTTGTAAAGCTAATCACTAACATTTATTCTGTTAGATAATAGAACACAATAGGTTTGGGCCGTTATGGAGAACGGGGCCCTTCGTGAATGTGGCTGACAACAGCTTGATTGAACAGGTTTTGCGTCAGGAAGGAAAGTATCCCGAGAGGATGGCGGGGAGCCTCTGGGCAGAGCAACGAAAGGTGCAGGGACTGGCAAATGGTATCATTACTGCGTAAGTCATCCTGAACCTCACTATCATGAAACGAAAGCAGAAAACGCTGGAGAAACTCAGAGGGTCTGACAGCAACCATAAGCAACGGCAGAATAAGCTCAGTTCCAGAACAGGGTGACCAGACTCAAAACTTATAGAGGTTTACAAAATTATGAGGGGCATGGATAGGATAAATAGACAGAGTCTTTTCCCTGGGGTGGGGGAGTCCAGAACTAGAAGGCATAGGTTTAGGGTGAGAGGGGAATGATATAAAAGAGACCTAAGGGGCAACTTTTTCATGCAGAGGGTGGTACGTGTATGGAATGAGCTGCCAGAGGATGTGGTGGAGGCTGGTACAATTACAGCATTTAAATGGATGGGTATATGAATAGGAAGGGTTTGGAGGGATATGGGCTGGGTGCTGGCAGGTGGGACTAGATTGCATTGGGATATCTGGTCGGCATGGACGGGTTGGACCGAAGGGTCTGTTTCCATGCTGTACATCTCCATGACTCTATGACGTTGACTCTGCTTTCTCTCCGCACAGATGCAGCCAGACCTGCTGAGTTTCTCCAGAAATGTCTATGTTTTGCTTCTGTTCTACAGATTCAGCGGTTGTTTGTTTTCTGTCAGTGGGAATGAGCTACACAGAGCTGGTAAAGTAAATATTGCTGAGTAATTAAGGCTGTTGTTACCAGGAAGCATTTGGCAAGTACAGAGTTTGTGAATATGTGGGCCATTGGGTGGGGCAACTTATCATAAAAGATTAAATTCATTATGTTAAGGTCGTGCCAAATTAATTTCACATATCTGGTTCCCTTATCTCATGAAGATCATACCGAGTTTCTCAAATGCACGCACAGATACACACACATCTGCACGCACACCTGGGGGTTGAGGGGGTGGGGGTTGCATGGGTGGGATCATGACGAAGGCTGGGGACGTGAGGGGAGAGGGTAGAAGGACTTCCCATTGCTGCATCACCCCTCCTGCCATTTCCCAGTGGCTGAGAAGAGCTAGCACTGGGTGGTGGGGGTGGGGTTGGGGGAGGGCGTGCAGCTCTTTCACCCTGAGGCTAATTGAAGGACTGGTTTGGCCACCATTGGCAGTTCAGCAGTGACAGGTGAGCCGTCTACTGCAAGGGTAAAAGAGCCCGTCCCTCCCCTGTACACACCCTCTCTGTGAGCTCTGGCTATGGGGCTGGGGGAGTGCAGTCATTGGTAGTCACCTGGCTGGCCCACCTCACTGTCCCTGGCGCAGTGCCCCAATAGACCTCCATGAAAACATACCTTAGGCCCTACAGGTGGTGGAAGGGGGAGGGGGCTCTCCACCAGCCCACGGAGATGAGGAGAAATGTCTTCCCCCAGAGAGTGGGGAGAATGTGGTTGAAGCCAAAACATTGAATGTTTTCAAGAAGGAGTCAGATACAGTTGTTGGGCCTAAAGGATACGGGGAGAAAGTGGGGACATGGGACTGAGTTGGACAATCAATCAAGGTGATATTGAATGGCAGAGCTGGCTCAAGGGGCTGGATGGGCACTCCTATGTTCTATGTTTTTAATGCAAGTTCCTTGCCTGCCTGCAAACTGTTATAACACACGAGGCAGAGTGTGGAGGGAGCTCTTTTCTGGATCTATCCCCTTGAGAACAGGATAATTAGGGCACTGAGGAATGAGTTAAGAGAAGTTTGAGAAGTAGATTGTAATTCTGACATGGACTCGGAGGAACAGGATTGCTTTGGTAGTAAAAACAACAAGGTTCCTTTAAGGCATGGAAAATGACAGATGCTGGTGATCACAGTGGGTCAGACAGCATCCATGGAGAGTTAAAAATCACACAACACCAGGGTTTGGTCCAACAGGTTTAATTGGAAGGACTAGCTTCTGGAGTGCTCTCCTTCATCAGGTGGTTATGGGGTGTACCACCAAAAGCTAGTGCTTCCAGATAAACCTGTTGGACTATAACCTGGTGTTGTGTGATTTTTAACTTTATACAACCCAGTCAAACACCAGCTCCTCTACATCATGGCTTTTAACTCTCTATGGATGTTGTCTGACCCGTTGTGATCTCCACAAGCCAGGTAGCACCAGGAGGTGGAGAAGTCGATGTTTCGGGTGTAACCCTTCCTCAGGACTGGTTTCTGCCTGGCTTGCTGTGTTGTTCCAGCCTCCTGCCCTGTCTGCCTAGCATTCCAATATCTGCAGTTTTTTCTGTCTCTAACCAAGTTTGTTCCACTGTGACGTCTCCTCAAAGGGAGGCCCACTTTGAAGAAGCTCTCTGCCTCCCTCAGGCGTGCACTCAGTGAGTCCCTTTGTCACTGCCACAGCACTGTCACCTCCTCAGCCTTGCAGGACATTGCTTGGGCCACGTTTGGAATATTGTGTGCAATTCTGGTCTCACTGCAATAGGAACGACGTTGTGTAACTTGGAGGGTTTGAGCTACGGGGACAGGTTGAACAGGCTGGGGCTGTTTTCCCTGGAGCATCGGAAGCTGAGGGTCACTTTATAGAGGTTTATAAAATTAGGAGGAGCATGGACAGGGTAAATAGACAAGATCTTTTCCCTGGGAGTCCGAAACTAGAGGTTGCAGGTTTAGGGTGAGAGGGGAAAGATATAAAAGAGACCTAAGGGGCAACTTTTTCACGCAGAGGGTGGTACTTGCATGGAATGAGCTGCCAGAGGATGTGGTGGAGGCTGGTACAATTGCAACATTTAAAAAGCATTTGGATGGGTATATAAATAGGAAGTGTTTAGAGGGATATGGGCCGGGTGCTGTCAGGTGGGACTAGATTAGGTTGGGATATCTGGTCGGCATGGATAGGTTGGACCGAACAGTCTGTTCCTATGCTGTGCCTCTCTTTGGCTCTATGTTATGATCAGAAAAACAAAGTACTGCAGATTGTTGGAATCAGAAACAAAATTAGAAGTTGCTGGAAAAACTCAGCATGTCTGGCAGCATCTGTGAGCAGAAAGCTGAGTTAATGTTTCAGGTGCAATGATCCTTCTTCAGTTCTGAACCATCACTCTCGATAAATCAGGGCAAAAACTATATACTCCAAATACCGTGATGTTTACTGCATTCTTCTGTCCAATTATTACATTTTGTAAGAATTTATTTACCTCGGTGTAAATAAACCTGTTCAGTCGAATGGTTACACAAAATATCGACAGTTAATTTAATTTCGAGTCAATTTCTCCTCAAATACCATGACCTACTGTCATGTCCTGGTAATTCCAATGGGGGTGTGAGTGAGAAAGCTCTCTTCTGCTAAGTTCTATTTAGGAAAAAGTTGCAATGTTATGTACGTGATTGATGCATTAAATAAGCTATAACAGTGATATATATATCCCCTTGTGTTGTGTTTCCATAACGTAGTGTGTGTTTTTACATTAATTGTATGGGAGCCTCTTGATTATTCAGAATATTTGATCAATCAGCACACTCCTGGTCGTTTAAGTGCTGGATAATGAAAGGTTTACTGTATTGTGAAGGAGAGTGATGACAGAGGACAGAGGCTGCTGGAATGGGCAAACACTTTGCAGATGAGATTTAATGTTGAGAATTACAAAATGATTCATTTCGGTAGGCAGGGCAATACCAGCTGGCAGATACAGTTGTAAAATGGGTGGAGGAGCAGAAATCCCCTGGGATGTTTATTGAGACAAACAAATGTGGCTAACAGGGTGAAAAGTAGACAGGCAGGAGGTTGGCGGAACACAACAAGCCAGGCAGCATCAGGAGGTGGGGAAGATGACGTTTTGGCTGGAACCCTTTGTGATGCTGCCTGGCTTGCTGTGTTCTGCCAGCCTCCTGCCTGTCTACTTTGGATTCCAGAATCTGCAGTTTTTTGTCTCTAACTAAATCAGGGTGAAAAGGAAGTTAAAAAGGCACATGGGATTCTGGACATTATAAACAGGACGACAGTGATACAGAAGCAAGGAACCTTTATAAAACATTGATTCAGCCTCGACTGGAGAATCAAACCCAATATCTCTGGGAAGATGTGAATGCCTGAGAGGACGTGATGATCATTTATGAGATTATTACCAGGGAAGAAGGATTTGCCTTCATTAGGAAAAGCCAGGGCTCTCTTCCATGGTGAGCAGAGTTGGTGGAGGTGTTGGGGAATGATAAGGGGCCTACACAATATAGCCAGGGGAATATGTTCACATGAGCAGAAGGATTGACAATCACTTGTCACTGATTTAAGGTGATTGGCAAAACAAGCATTGGGAACATTTTGCAAAGTGAAAGATTAGTGTTTGGAGCACACTGTCTGAGAGTGTGGGGAGAGGGAGGATCACTCGAGGGGTTAGGGTCTGGGGTGTACTGTCTGAGAGTCTGGGGGGAGGGAGGTTCACTTGAGCGGTTAGGGTCTGGGGTGTACTGTCTGAGAGTGTGGGGGGAGGGAGGATCACTCGAGGGGTTAGGGTCTGGGATGTACTGTCTGAGAGTGTGGGGGGAAGGAGGTTCACTTGAGCGGTTAGGGTCTGGGGTGTACTGTCTGAGAGTGTGGGGGGAAGGGAAGGTTCACTCGAGGGGTTAAGGGCTGGAGGGTACTGTCTGAAAGTGTGGGGGGAGAGGGAGGTTCACTCGGGTTAGGGTCTGGAGTGTACTGTCTGAGGGTGTGGGGGCCGAGGGGGAGGTTCACTCGAAGGTTTAGGATCTGGAGTATACTGTCTGAGAGTGTGGGGGGAGTGGGAGGTTCACTCGAAGGTTTAGGATCTGGAGTGTACTGTCTGAGAGTGTGGGGGAAGGGGGAAGTTCACTCGAGGGGTTAGGGTCTGGAGTGTACTGTCTGAGTGTGGGGGGAGGGGGAGTTTCACTTGAGGGGTTAGGGTCTTGGACGTAGATTAGATTACATTACAGTGTGGAAACAGGCCCTTCGGCCCAACAAGTCCACACCGACCCGCCAAAGCGCAACCCACCCATGCCCCTACATTTACCCTTTACCTAACACTACGGGAAATTTAGGATGGCCAATTCACCTGACCTGCACATCTTTAGACTGTGGGAGGAAACCGGAGCACCCGGAGGAAACCCACGCAGACACGGGGAGAATGTGCAAACTCCACACAGTCAGTCGCCTGAGTCGGGAATTGAACCCGGGTCTCAGGCGCTGTGAGGCAGCAGTGCTAACCGCCGTGCCGCCTGTGCCGTACAGTCTGAGAGTGTGGGGGCAAGGGGGAGGTTCACTCAAGGGGTTAGGGTCTGGAGAGTGTGGATGGAGGGGGAGGTTCACTCGAGGGGTTAGGGTCTGGAGAGTGTGGGTGGAGGGGGAGGTTCACTCGAGGGGTTAGGGTCTGGAGTGTACTGTCTGAGAGTGTGGGGGCGAGGGGGAGGTTCACTCGAGGGGTTAGGGTCTGGAGAGTGTGGGTGGAGGGAGGTTCAATGACAGATTTCAGAAAGGAATTGTAATAACCACCGCAATGGAAAGGTGATGTTTTTCAAGGCCGTGGCTGGGGAGAGGGAACTACATTTGTTCTGTTGCACAGAGCAAGCGCAGAGACGGCAGGCGTAACAATCTCTCTCTGGGTCGGAACTATTTTCTGATTCTGGAATAATGGCTTTTAGAATAATCAAACCTCCAAATGAGCACGGTATAGGTCTCCAACTGCAAATAAGTGATGGTTATAATGAAATTCTTACTCCAAAATACAATACTTATATTTTACATCTTTTTTAGCTCTAAATACATCTTTTAAAATACATTTTTTTTTAGCTCTAACTCCCTCTTAAATACATCTGTGCTATTTAATGTGATCATTTTGTAGTCATGGATTTTCTTTACTTTCTGACCAAATGTGTGGCTCCTGACTTTCACACTGGATTTTATTTGTGACTAATTTACATTTACTGCTCTCTGTTTCAGGGGTCTCCCTCAAATGGAAAAATTCTCCCCGCTTTCACTCAATTAAACACCTTGAGAAGTTTAAAGATCTCTATCAGATCAGAGTTCCAACCTCTTCAGTCTTTCTAAGAGTTCATACCTTTTAAAAACGTTTCCAGTGTCTCGGTGATCCTTTTATACCATGGAATCCACAGCTGTGCAGAATAACTCTGAGTCTGATCTAAACAAGATTCTACATCAGGTTGAAGCCCAGTCCTTAATTTGCCAATTTTTTTTTTCTCTATTTTACTAACTTGTGTCCCCACTTATAGCGATTTGTGAATCTTTTTTCTCTGAAGAGGTTATGGTCTAGTACTATCATCTTAAAAATCCAGGGAATGTTCTGGGGACCCGGGTTTGAATCCCACCCCAGCAGATGACGGAATTTGAATTCAATAACAATTTGAGATTAAAAGTCTAGTGATGGCCATGAATCCATTGTCAATTGTCGGAAAAGCCCATCTGGGTCCCTAATGCCCTTTAGGGAAGGAAGCTGCCATCCTTACCTGGTCTGGCCTCCATGTGACTCCAGACCCACAACCAATGTGGTTAACTCTTAACTGCCCTCTGGATAATTGGCAATAAATACTGGCCTGGACAGTGATATCCTCGTCCTGTCAATAAACATTTAAAAATTGATCAGGTTTATTAAAATTTTAATTTGCAAAGAGCAACATTGCACCTAAATAAGACCATAAGGGATGGAAGCCCTTTGACTCTGCTCTGCCATCCAATCAGATCAAAGAATCCCTACAGTGTGGAAGCAGGCCATTTGGACCATCAAGTCCATACTGACCCTATGAAGAGCATCCCACCCACCTTCCACCCTATCCCTGCCTTTCCCATGGTTAATCCTCCAAGCCTGCACATTACAGACCATTGTCCCATGGCCAATCCACCTAACATGCACATCTTTGGACTGTGGGAGGAAACCAGAGCACCCGGAGGAAATCCACAAAGAGAATGTGCAAACTCCCCACAGACAGTTGCCTGAGGCTGGAATCAAACCCTGGTCCCTGATGCTGTGAGGCAGCAGTGCTAACCACTGAGCTATCAGCTCAGGTCACGGTACAACTGATAATCCTCAACTCCACTTTCCTGCCTTTTCCCCCTAACCCTTTGATTCCCCTTCCTGATTAAACATTTGGCTGTCACAGCCTTGAATATACTTAATGACCATAATGTGTTGTAATGCTTTGTTGATTCCATCATGTTAAGAAGCAGCTGTGAACCAATCAATGATCTCCTTAAGTCTCCCTGGTCTTTCGCCCCCTCAGGGAGGGTGAGGAATGGTACAGACTGCGGACCTTGCTCAATGAAAGGATGCTGAAGCCACAAGATGCTCTGCTATATCAGGGCATTATCAATGAGGTGTTAACTGATTTCATTGACCGAATCCAGAGACTGCGCTTGGCGAGTGAATCTGGGGTCACGGTGCACAACATTACAACAGAACTGCAGAAGTACACCTTTGAAGGTGAGGCCACTGCCGGGCTATCAGACCGTGATGTTGTTCGGGGCAGGTTGGGGGAGGGTGGAATGAGGCTAGGGGCTGTTTTCCCATGAATCCAACTGAGTTATTTTCAGGGCTGGGAGAAACTATCTTTCATTTGGTTCCACTCTTGCAGTTTACATCCTGAGCGATTGTGATGATAGTGGATATAAGAATGTTCGCTGAGCTGGAAGGTTCATTTCCAGATGTTTCATTACCCAACTAGGTCACATCTTCAGTGGGCCTCAGGCGAAGCAATGCTGAAAATTCCTGCTTTCTATTTATATGTTTCGGTTTCTTTGGGTTGGTGATGTCATTTCCTGCGGTGATGTTATTTCCTGTGGAGATGTCACTTCCTCTTCCTTTTCTGAGGAGGTGGTAGATGGGTGTCTAGGTCGATGTATTTGTTGATAGAGTTCCGGTTGGAATGCCATGCTTCTAGGAATTCTCGTGCGTGTCTTTGTTTAGCCTGTCCTAGGATGGATGTGTTGTCCCAGTCGAAGTGGTGTCCTTCCTCCTCCATATGTGAGGATACTAGTGAGAGAGGGTCATGTCTTTTTGTGGCTAGTTGATGTTCATATATCCTGGTGGCTATTTTTCTGCCTATTTTTTGTCCAAAGTAGTGTTTGTTACAGTGTAAGAAAAGGAACAGGAAGTGACTTCACCACTGGAAATGACGTCACCACAGGAAATGACATCACCAACCCAAAGAAACCCAAACACATAAATAGAAAGCAGGAATTTTCAGCATTGCTTCGCCTGAGGCCCACTGAAGATGTTACCTAGTAGGGTAATGAAATGTCTGGAAATGAACCTTCCAGCTCAGCAAACAAACCTACATCCACGGTGGGTGGCACGGTGGCACAGTGGTTAGCACTGCTGCCTCACAGCGCCACAGACCTGGGTTCAATTCCCGACTCAGGCGACTGACTGTGTAGAGTTTGCACATTCTCCCCGTATCTGCGTGGGTTTCCTCCGGGTGCTCCGGTTTCCTCCCACAGTCTAAAGATGTGCAGGTCAGGTGAATTGGCCATGCTAAATTGCCCGTAGTGTTCGGTTAAAAAGGGGTACATGTAGGGGTATGGGTGGGTTGCACTTCGGCGGGTCGGTGTGGACTTGTTGGGCCGAAGGGCCTGTTTCCACACTAAGTAATCTAATCAAAACCTCAATCTGAGCTACAAATCTTCTCAAAACTGGCTGTGATGTATAGTGGCGTATGGGTAATGGACACAAAGGTCCCAAGCTAATATTCTGAGTTCAAAGGGAATCAAGAGTTCTGGGGGACGGCAGGAAAATGGAGTTGAGGATTATCAGATCAGACATCAAAGCGCTGAATGAAGGAGCAGACTAAATAGGCTGAATGGCCTACTTCTGCTCCTATGTCTTAATGGGTTGTTTGTTGGGTGTTCCCCCTCTCTTTAATGGAAGGTAATGTGTCAATTTAATCATCTATCTAGTGAGGCAGTGGCTGGTTCTTGGTGAGAGCTAACGGTGATGCTTCTCTTGTTGAACAGCGATTGTTGCCATCTTGCTTGAGATCCGCATGGGCTGTCTGCAGGAGAAGATTCCAGAAGAAACGCAGAAATTCATCGCTGCTGTCACAACAATGTTCCGTTCGCTGGTCTACTGCGAACATTTACCAAGGTGGACAAGGAACTGGCTGCCATTTTGGAAGCAGTACCTTCAGGCCTGGGATGACATGTTTGACTTTGGTACGAGGAATCTCTTTGCATCTCAGAATCCATTGTTGGTGACATCAGAATCTCCCACAGTCAGAAATACCTCATTTTAAAACTCATACCCTCATTTTCAAAACCCTCATGGTCTAGTCATAGAATTTTAAAGGGCCAAAGGAGGCCGTTCAAACCATCGAGTCTGTACCAGCGCCTGAAAGAGCTAACCTCCCAGCTAGTCCCATTCTCTGTAACCCCCTCAAAAGCTTTCTCTATTGAAGCCTCCCCCACTCTCCCAGGCAGCGCATTCCAAATCCTAACAACACTCTCCGAGGAAAGGAGTTTCTCCTCAGAGGGTGGTAGGTGTATGGAATGAGCTGCCAGAGGAAGTGGTGGAGACTGGTACAATTACAGCATTTAAGAGGCATTTGGATGGGTATATGAATAGGAAGGTTTGGAGGGATATGGGCCGGGTGCTGGCAGGTGGGACTAGATTGGGTTGGGATATCTGGTCGGCATGGACGGGTTGGGCTGAAGGGTCTGTTAGGTAAAAACAATGACTGCAGATGCTGAAAACCAAATACTGGATTAGTGGTGCTGGAAGAGCACAGCAGTTCAGGCAGCATCCAACGAGTAGCGAAATCGACGTTTCGGGTGGTTCCTGATGAAGGGCTTTTGCCCGAAACGTCGATTTCGCTGCTCGTTGGATGCTGCCTGAACTGCTGTGCTCTTTCAGCACCACTAATCCAGTATGAAGGGTCTGTTTCCATGACTCTATGACTCTATGACTCTATCTCACTCCAAGTTCTTGCTGACAATCTTGAAAGTGTGACCCCTAGTTACTGACATACCGACTAATGGAAATAGAATACCCTTCTTTACTCCGTCAAAACTGTTCATCATTTTGAACACCTTTCTAAGGTCACCATGATCTTATCTGCTCCAAGGAGAATAAGCCCAATCTCTCTGATCTTTCCCTGTATCTCAAGTCCTTCTTTCCTGGGATCATTCCAGGAAATCCCCTTTGAACTCTCTCCAGGGCTTTAACATCCTTCCTTAAATAAAGTGCCCAGATCTGAACACGATGCTCCAAACGTGACCTGGCCAAAAATGTGGCATCACTTCCTTGCTTTTACATTCAATGCCTCTATTTATAAACACAAGCGTCCCTGCCATTTCCTATTGCCTCAGGCTCAGTTAACACTCCCTGTGTTCCTCTCCTCTGCCCTCTAGACTGTTAAAAATCACACAACACCAGGTTATAGTCCAACAGGTTTAATTGGAAGCACTAGCTTTCGGAATGTCGCTCCTTCATCAGGTGATAGTGGAGGGCTCAATCCTAACACACAGAATTTATAGCAAACATTTACAGTGTGATGTAACTGAAATTAATCACAATGTAACTGTCCCTCTGGCTGCCTGGGCTGTAAGATCTTACATTCCCTCTGTTAACCCTGCCACCTCACTCTGCTTTTTAATATGCTCCTTAAAACCAATCTCTTTGACCCAGCTGGGGACTCCTTGTTCTAATATCTCAAGTGCATTCTCTTGGGGATGATGTTGCTCCAGGTCTGTTTGCAGACACCAACAATCTAATGACAGCACATGTTTAGATCAGGGTGGTGCTGGAAAAGCACAGCAGGTCAGGCAGCATCCGAGGAACAGGAAAATCGATGTTTTGGGCAAAAGCCCTTCATCAGGAATAGAGGCAGAGAGCCTGAAGGGTGGAGAGATAAATGAGAGGAGGGTGGGGGTGGGGGGTGCTGGGGAGAAGGTAGCAAAGAGTACAATAGGTAAATGGGGGTGGGGATGGAGGTGATAGGTCACAGGGGAGGGTGGGGGAAGGTAGCAAAGAGTTCAAAGTTTGTGAGAAGATTTGTAGCTCGGGTGCTCGTTGTGGTTCTGTTCGCCGAGCTGGGAATTTGTCTTGCAAATGTTTCGTCCCCTGTCTAGGTGACATCCTCAGTGCTTGGGAGCCTCCTGTGAAGCGCTTCTGTGCTGTTTCCTCCGGCATTTACAGTGGCCTGTCTCTGCC
The DNA here is from genome assembly GCF_047496795.1 of Chiloscyllium punctatum. Lineage (NCBI taxonomy): Eukaryota > Metazoa > Chordata > Chondrichthyes > Orectolobiformes > Hemiscylliidae > Chiloscyllium > Chiloscyllium punctatum. The sequence goes on along the minus strand of NC_092748.1, from coordinate 117,264,756 downwards.
GCTTCCGGTTGTCAGTTCCAGCTGTCCGCTGTAGTGGCCGGTATATTGGGTCCAGGTCGATGTGTTTGTTGATAGAGTCTGTGGAAGAGTGCCATAGCAAAGAGTACAATGGGTGAATGGGGGTGGGGATGGAGGTGATAGGTCAGAGGGGAGGGTGGGGCAGATAGATGGGAAGGGAGGTTGGCAGGTAGGACAGGTCATGAGGACAGTGCTGAGCTGATGACAGCACATGCTCATTCTCAATTATCCAACTGCACAGAATTGACCCCCAACATCCATAACCATAACCAACCTCTATGCTTGCTCTGACTGCAACCTCATCATCTGTTTAAATTAATCTCACCAGTTACTCTCATATTCTGTAAATGTCCCTTTTTATCAACCTTTGGTAGCCCTTCACTGGTTTCTAAAATATTCCCGATCCTCAGGCTTACCACTATTCTTTGCAACTTTAAAATCTCTGCATTCATTTAATGCAAACCTGAATATGTAACAACTATATCTTTCTTGCTGAACTTTTGCCTTTTAATGGAATGCATTTGTGTGGAATATTTTAAATTGTTTCTTTAAATGCTTCCCACTCTTTATTTATTTCCATACCTAAAGTTTATTTTCCAATCTCCCCTCATACTGACAATATGGTTCATTTACCATTTTTGTTTGTGATTGAAATATGAAAATTTCAATCTTAATGTGGTATTAAGTTGTGTTGTGAAGACTATTTCCTAGTGGAGGTTTACTATGAGTTTGCTAATTATTACACCACACTCTATCTAAAATAGCTTTATTCTTGCCTTGTTGACAATATATTGTTGCAGGAAACTTAACAGTACAGCCATGATGGGACAAAGGGTTTTCTCTCTGCTACTTTGAATTCTACAAAATTATCTTCCACCGCCCTCGCCAATTTTACCTGTGCAGAGTTTTTGAACATTAGCAGTTCCCTTTACTAATACATTACCTTTGGTACAAGCTCTGATAATGTCTTGTTCAATGGAGAAATTTAGCAAGTCTGGCAGCACCTGTGGAGAGAAAGCAAAGCTAATGTTTAAGGTCCAGAGACCCTTGTTCTGAAGAAGGATCATTCGACTCGAAACATTAACTCTGCTTTCTCTCCATAGAGTCTAGATTAGAATGGTGCTGGAAAAGCACAGCAGGTCAGGCAGCATCCGAGGAGCAGGAAAATCGATGTTTTGGGCAAAAACCCTTCATCAGGAATAGAGGCAGAGAGCCTGAAGGGTGGAGAGATAAATGAGAGGGGGGTGGAGGGCTGGAGAGAAGGTAGCATAGAGTACAATAAGTGAATGGGGGTGGGGATGGAGGTGATAGGTCAAAGGGGAGGGTGGAGTGGATAGGTGGGAAGGGAGATTGGCCGGTAGGACCGGTCATGGGGACAGTGCTGAGCTGGATGTTCTCTCCATAGACACTGCAGACCTGCTGTTTCTCCAGCAATTTCTTTTTTTGTTTCAGATTTCCAACATCTGCAAATGTTTTATTTTACTGCCTTGTTCAATGTTGTGTCCAGGAGTATAACTAAAGTTAGAGGCCAGTTGCTATTCCTAATCTCCATCCATATTGTTAATAGTTCCTTGCATCCTAAACCAAGATCATTTCTCACTTATGTAACTTCACATCATACTTAATTATCAGGGCTACCACCCTTTGTTTTACATTCAGCTTGTCTTTTCAATGTTTATTTAGCAACCTCGGACACATTATAGCCAGGTCTCGTGATGGCAATTGGATCTGAAGCATTCATCTCATTTTGTGTCACTAGTTCATTTAGGGTATTGTGGATGTTATTTATTTTCTAACAATATGATGCTGGAGATCTGAAATGTAGCTCTTTAAAAGAATATTGAATTCTGTTTTTCTCTCTCCACACGTGCTGACAGACCTGCTGAGTTGTTCCAGCACTTCTGTTTTTATTTCAGTCTCACTCTGTGCTGCACTGATCGTGTTAAACTCTCTTCCTGTACCATTCAGCTTGACTTTATTTGCAATTGAATTGAATTTATTGTCATGTGTTCCGAGGCACAGTGAAAAGCTTTGTCTTGTGAGCAATACAGGCAGATCACAGAGTTAAGCAGCATAGATAAGTAAATAATAGGTAAACAGCGGCAAAAACAGAAACGCCGGTAGAGGCGAATGTGAAGAGTTTGTGAGTCCATTCAGTATTCTAACAACAGTAGGGTAGAAACTATTACGAAGCCGGCTGGTGCATGTGTTCAGGCTTCTGTACCTTCTCCCCGATGGTAGGGGTTATAGAAAAACATTGCCAGGGTGGGATGGATCTTTGAGAATGCTGGCGGCCTTTCCTTGATAGAGAGGCTGCGAGATGGATTCTATAGATGGGAGGTTGGTCTTTGTGATTGTCTGGGCCAAGTTCACCCCATCTCCGAACTTGAATGGTACAGTTACCATACCAGGTAGTGATACATCCAGACAAGACTACCTTACCTAAACTTTTACATTTGTAAATCTTCTTTCACCCCTAAACCTCCTTCCCCTTAGTTAGTGTAAAGCTATTTTCCCTGACTTACTGGTTCACACTTTATGTTTGTATGTTCTGTCCCTTTCTGTCTCCCTCAGGGTATTGTTACCCATGTCACTGCCTTGTACCTATTGCCTTACCCTTCCTCTTTGACTTTCCAGATTTTCTCTCATGCACACCCTTCCATTCATTAATTAATTTAAATTCGTTTCCACGGCTAGTTGTGAGATTTACCAGAATACTGGATGGCACGGTGACTCAGTGGTTAGCAATGCTGCCTCACAGCACCAGGGACCTGGGTTCAATTCCAGCCTCAGGTGGCTATCTATGTGGCGTTTGCACATTCTCCCCGTGTCTGTGTGGATTTCCTCCCACAGTCTAAAGATGTGCAGGTTAGGTAGGTTGGCCAAGCTAAATTGCCCAATAGTGTCCAGGGATGATTAACCTCGGTGGATTAGCCTTGGGAAATGCAGGGAAAGGGTGGGTTCAATTCCACCCTCGGGTGAACTGCCTGTGTGGATTTTGCACATTCTCCCTGTGTCTGCGTGGAAATCCTCCCACAATCCAAAGATGTGCAGGTTAGGTGAATCAGCCATGCAAAATTACTCATAGTGTCCAGAGATGTGTAGGTTAGGTGCATTAGTCAGGGGTAAATGTAGAGTTATAGGGTAGGGGAGTAGGTTTGGGTGGGATACACCTCAGAGGGTCGGTGTGGACTTGTTGGGCCGAAGGGCCTGTTTCCACACTTGTAGGGATTCTATTACTCTACTGGTCCTAATTCCATCTGTATTGGTATCTGTGATGTTTTCCAACAAACAATTTCATCACTGTCAATAGATGTGGAGGTGGAAGAGCACAGCAGGTCAGGCAGCATCTGAGGAGCAGGAAAATCAATGTTTCAGATCAAAACCTTATCACTCATATTCATCTGTCCACTCACACAAACATGAACACAGCTAGTGGTTGAAGTGAATACCAATATCCTGGGGTGGGGAGGGGGGTGGGGATGTTTGCGAATGCTCTTCAGGAGGTTTTAAACTAATTCAGCAGGGGGATGGGAGCCTAAATTGTACTTCCAGTGTCCAGGAGGTTGAGAGTAGTGAGGTCAGAAATAAGGTTTCAAGGAGGCAAGAAGGCACCGGTAAGCAGGAAGTTGGTTTTAAGTGTCTCTACTTCAACACCAGGAGCATCCGAAATAAGGTGGGTGAACTTGCAGCATGGGTTGGTACCTGGGATTTTGATGTTGTGGCCATTTCGGAGACATGGATAGAGCAGAGACAGGAATGGTTGTTGCAGATTCCAGGATTTAGATGTTTCAGTAAGAACAGAGAAGATGGTAAAAGAGGGGGAGGTGTGGCATTGTTATTCAAGGGCGGTATTACAGTGGCAGAAAGGATGTTTGAGGACTCGTCAACTGAGGTAGTGTGGACTGAGTTTAGAAACAGGAAAGGAGAGGTCACCCTGTTGGGAGTTTTCTGTAGGCCTCTGAATTGTTCCAGGGATGTAGAGGAAAGGATGGTAAAGATGATTCTCGACAGGAGCGAGAGTGAAAGGGCAAATGTTATGGGAGACTTTAACTTTTCAAATATTGACTGGAAATACAATAGTTCGAGTACTTTAGTTTTTGTCCAATGTGTGCAGGAGGGTTTCCTGACACAGTATGTAGACAGGCTAACGAGGGGCGAGGCCACTTTGGATTTAGTATTGGGTAATGAACCCAGTTAGGTGTTAGATTTGGAGGTAGGTGAGCATTTTGATGATAGTGACCACAATTCAGTTATGTTTACTTTAGCGATGCAAAGGGATAGGCATATACACCAGAGGGCAAGAGCTGCAGCTTGGGGAAAGGTAATTACGATGTGATTAGGCAAGATTTAGGAAGCGTAGGTTGGGGAAGGAAACTGCAGGAGATGGGCGCCATTGAAATGTGGAGCTTATTCAAGGAATAGCTACTGCATGTCCTTGATAAGTATGTACCTGTCAGGCAGGGAAGAAGTGGTCGAGCGAGAGAAGTTGAATCTCTTGTCATGAGGAAGAAGATGGCTTATGTTAGGTTGAGACATGAAGGCTCAGTTAGGGTGCTTGAGAGTTACAAGTTAGCCAGGAAAGACCTAAAGAGAGAGCTAAGAAGAGCCAGGAGGGGACATGAGAAGTCATTGGCGGATAGGATCAGGGTAAACCCTGATGCTTTCTATGGGTATATTAGGGATAAAAGCATGATTATTGTAAGATTAGGGCTAGTCAAGGACAGTATAGAAAGTTGTGCTTGGAGTTCAAGGAGATAAGAGAAGCGCTAAATGAATATTTTTTGTCTGTATTCACATTGGAAAAAGATAATGTTGTCGAGGAGAATACTGAGGTACAGGCGACTAGACTAGACAAGATTGAGGTTCACAAGGGGGAGGTGTTAACAGTTCTGAAAAATGTGAAAATAGATAAGTCCCCTGGGCCGGATGGGATTTATCCTGGGATTCTCTGGGAAGCCAGGGAGGAGATTGCAGAGCCTTTGGCTTTGATCTTCATGTCATCATTGTCAACAGGCATAGTACTAGAACACTGGAAGATAGCAAATGTTGCCCCTTGATCAAGGAGAGTAGAGACAACCCTGGTAATTGTAGACCAGTGAGCCTTACCTCAGTTGTGGGTAAAGTGTTGAAGAAGTTTACAAGAGATAGGATTTATAATCATCTAGAAAGGAATAAGTTGATTAGAGATAGTCAACACGGTTTTGTAAAGGGTATGTCGTGCCTCACAAACCTTATTGAGTTCTTTGAGAAGGTGACCAAACAGGAGGATGAGGGTAAAGTGGTTGATGTGGTGTATATGGATTTCAGTAAGGCATTTGATAAGGTTCCCCACAGTAGGTTATTGCATAAAATACGAAGGCATGGGATTGAGTGGTTTGGATCAGAAATTGGCGAAAAGACAGAGGGTGATGGTTGATGGGAAGTGTACATCCTGGGGTTCAGTTACTAGTGTGTTACCGCAAGGATCTGTTTTGGGGCCATTGCTGTTTGTCAGTTTTATAAATGACCTGGATGAGGGTGTAGAAGGGTGGGTTAGTAAATTTGTAGATGACACTAAGGTCGGTGGAGTTGTGGATAGTGCTAAAGGATGTTGTAGGTTACAGAGGGCCATAGATAAGCTGTAGAGCTGGGCTGAGAGGTGGCAAATGGAATTTAATGTGGAAAAGTGTGAGGTGATTCACTTTGGAAGGAGCAACAGGAATGCAGAGTATTGGGCTAATGGTAAGATTCTTGATAGGGTAGATGAGCAGAGAGATCTCAGTGTCCATGTACGTAGATCCCTGAAAGTTGCCACCCAGGATGATAGGATTGTTAAGAAGGCATATGGTGTGTTAGCTTTTATTGGGAGAGGGATTGGGTTTCGGAGCCATGAGGTTGTGTTGCAGCTGTACAAAACTCTGGTGCGGCCGCACTTGGAGTATTACGTACAGTTCTGGTCACCACATTGTAGGAAGGGTGGGGAAGCTTTGGAAAGGGTTCAGAGGAGATTTACCAGCATGTTGCTGGTATGGAGGGAAGGTCTTATGAAGAAAGGCTGAGGGACCTGAGGCTGTTTTTGTTAGAGAGAAGAAGGTTGAGAGGTGATTTAGTTGAGACATATAAAATAATCAGAGGGCCCAAGATAACCATATGGTGGACAGTGAGGACCATGTTTCCTCACATAGTGATGGCTAGCACGAGGGGACGTGGATTTAAATTGAGGGGTGATAGATATAGAACAGATGTCAGAGATAAGTTCTTTACTCAGAGAGTAGTAGAGGAATGGAATGCCCTGCCTGCAACTTTAGTAAACTTGCCAACTTTCAGGGCATTTCAATGGTTATTGGATAAACATATGGATGAGAATGGAATAGTGTAGGTTAGATGGGCTTCAGATTGGTTTCACAGGTCGGCACAACATCGAGGGCCGAAGGGCCTGTACTGCGCTGCGCTGTAATGTTCTATATTCTATGAACTGAGGAGTGTGTGCTAGCTCTTGGAGATGGTTCGAGACAAAAAAATCTCCAGATGCTGGAATCCAAAGTAGACAAACAGGATGTTTGGAGAACAGGAGATGGTGGCTCAGTGGGTATGGAACTGGTCTGGCTTAGTCTAACACTGTACGGGGAATGGATTCAAACACTGCCATAGCAACGGTTGGAATTTCAATTCCCCTAATATGTCTTGAGAGCTAATGATAATGACTGTATCAGCTATCATTGATTCATGTTTAAAAAGATATAGAAAGGTGTAATTTCAGAGATTTAAAACAGAACATTTCCTACACTTATGAACTGTGCCTTTATATCCTGCATTGTAACTTGCAAACAGAACTCCTTCACAACGTGGGGACTCCTGTAGCTTATCTCTTCAGGCTCACTGCCTTTATTCCTGATGAAGGGCTTTTGCCCAAAACGTTGATTTCGCTGGTCCTTGGATGCTGCCTGAACTGCTGTGCTCTTCCAGCACCACTAATCCACAACGTGGGGACTGCCTATGTAATTTACTAATGTCCTTCAGTAACAGCAATCTGCCATCTCTTCCCTGGCCTGGCCTATAGGTGACTCCAGACTGCAACAATGTGCTTGAATCCTGCCACAGCTAGTGCTTCCAATTAAACCTGTTGGACTATAACCTGGTGCTGTGTGATTTTTAACTGAATCCGACTGGATAAACCAAAAACAAAGCATTGTGGATGCTGGAAATCTGATACAAAAACAGATCTGTAGCAACTGGTAGTGGGAGAGGCTGTGGCCTAGTGGTATTACTGTGGGACTGTTAATCCAGAGACCCCCAGGTAATGTTCTGGGGCCCCAGGTCCTGCCATGGCAGATGGTGTAATTTGAACTCAGTAAAATCTGGAAGTAAGAGTCTAATGATGACAGTGATTCCATTGTCGATTGTTAGAAAAACCCATCTGGGTCACTAGTGTCCTTTAGGGAAGGGAATCTGCCATCCTTACCCAGTCTGGTCTACATGTGACTCCAGACACACAGCAATGTGTGGTTGACTCTTAACTGTCCCCTGGGCAATTTGGGATGGCTTAGCCAGTTACACCCTCATCCTGTGAGTGAATTAACAAAACATATCTGTGCAGAGAACAGTTCTGTTCTGAAGCAGGGATCAATGGACCCGAACTTGAACTCTGTCTCTCTCTCTCTCTCTCTCCACAGATGCTTCCAGAGTTTTTCCAGCAATTTCTGTTTCTGTTGTGGTTGATGCTTAACAGCCCTTGTCGACTAGTCATGAGGAAACTCAGCTCAAGGGCAATTAGGGATGGGCAATAAATGCTGGCCTGGCGCAGTGATGCCCACATTTCATGAAAGCAGAAGGAATATTTCTGATTGTGTCTCCTGCCTTTTTTCTCGCCAGCTAGAAAAGCTGTGGACAAGAAGATAGTGCAGATTCGAGAACTGATGGACGCTGGGCATTCAGTGGAGGGGCAGTATCTGACCCACCTGCTGACCAGTGAGATGAACCAGTCTAAGATGTACAGCAGCCTTACTGAACTCCTTTTGGGTGGAGTGGACACGGTCAGTGATCATCAGAACATTTCGGTTGTTCTCTGGGAGTGGGCTGTGATGTGGAATCTCAGTGAATGGTTGGAAATAGGATAGCATGTGGAGTTAGTGAATGGGCCCCTGTGCTCTCCCTTACTGGCCTCTTGCTCATCAATCCACCCCTGGTTGCTGTGCATTCACCTGCTTCAGAATTGAGAAATCTCTCGTTCCTCTCCTCCTTCCGCATGGGGCACTAATAGTCGAATTAAATTATCGGGAGACCAGTAAACTGGAAATCCAGGTAATGTACAGGGGACCCGGGTTCAAATTCCACAATGGCAGATTGGTGGATCTAGAATCGAATAAAAAGTCTAATGATGGCCATGAATCCATTGTCAATTGTAAACACCCATCTGGGTCACTAATGTCCTTTCGGGAAGGAAACTGCCATCCTTACCTGGTCTGGCCTCCATGTGACTCTAGACACACAGCAATGGGGTTGATTCCAAACTGCTCTCTGGGCAATAAATGCTGACCTAGTCAGTGATGCCAATGTCCTGTGAACACATTTTTAAAAAAAGCACTACTGTTGCTTATCCCAGATGAGCTGGGCAGAGGTATAGAGACATAGAGTCCTAGAGATGTACAGCATGGAAACAGACCCTTCGGTCCAACCCGTCCACGCCGACCAGATATCCCAACCCAATCTAGTCCCACCTGCCAGCACCCGGCCCATATCCCTCCAAACCCTTCCTATTCATATACCCATCCAAGTGCCTCTTAAATATTGCAATTGTACCAGCCTCCACCACTTCCTCAGGCAGTTCATTCCATACACGTACCACCCTCTGTGTGAAAAAATTACCTCTTAGGTCTCTTTTATATCTTTCCCCTCTCATCCTAAACCTATGCCCTTCTTAAACAGTGGCACCACGTTTGCCAACCTCCAGTCTTTCGGCACCTCACCTGTGACCATCAATGATACAAATATCTCAGCAAGAGGCCCAGCAATCACTTCTCTAGCTTCCCACAGAGTTCTTGGGTACACCTGATCAGGTCCTGGGGATTTATCCACCTTTAACCGTTTCAAGATATCCAGCACTTCCTCCTCTGTAATCTGGACATTTTGCAAGATGTCACCATCTATTTCCCTACAGTCCATATCTTCCATATCCTTTTCTACAGTAAATACTGATGCAAAATACTCATTTAGTATCTCCCCCATTTTCTGCGGCTCCACTCAAAGGCCGCCTTACTGATCTTTGAGGGGCCCTATTCTCTCCCTAGTTAGCCTTTTGTCCTTAAAGTATTTATAAAAACTCTTCGGATTCTCCTTAATTCTATTTGCCAAAGCTATCTCATGTCCCCTTTTTCCCCTCCTGATTTCCCTCTTAAGTATACTCCTGCTTCCTTTATACTCTTCTGATTTGGTTAGAATCATATCATAGAATCCCTACAGTGTGGAAACAGGCACACAAACACAGATGCAAACTCTACACAAGTTACCCAACAAATTGAACCCAGGTCCCTGGTGCTGTGAGGCAGCACTGCTAACCACTGAGCCACCGTTCTGAGGGATCAGGTAACTTTATTTTTAAATCAAAAAAGAAGGTGAGATGCAGGGACTTGCTAAGAGAATAAAGCCATGGATTTGAACAAACAACAATAAACGTTATGTTGGAACAGGAATGCAGTGGTAGTGTCCCTAACTCTTGAACTGAGGGTACACTGAATGTTACATTCAGATTGCAAACTTCCCTTCTACAACTTGATGTGGAGGAAGTGGTTTTTGTCAGGCTGGTGAATAAAGGGTTACAGGAAGGTGTACATGAGGAATGTACAAAGTTAAACATCACACAACACCAGGTTATAGTCCAATAGGTTTAAACCTGTTGGACTATAACCTGACGTGGTGTGATTTTTAACTTTGTACACCTCAGTCCAACACCGGCATCTCCAAATCATGACATGAGGAATGTCAGGTCAGTCATGATCCCATTGAAAGGTGGGGCAGGGTCAAGGGGCTGAATGGCCTGCTCTTTTATCTGATGATCTTATAAAATCTACCTCCTCATCACCCGCTCCAATCTCTCCTTATTTGGTTCATTGTGAAATTCTGGCTTTGGAACTTTATAGAGTAAAGTCAATGTAACCTCAACAGTTTAGAAGCTTCTAGAAATAATAACTTGGGTCAACTTTAACAGCCACCTGACCAAAAATTGCTTAATTAAGTATTGAATCAACCTCCGCCCTCAGACCCCACCCCTCCAACTATAACAAGGACAGAACCCCCCTGGTGCTCACTTTCCAACCGACTAACTTCCGCATAAACCACACCATCAGCCGACATTTCCGACACCTCCAAAAAGACCCCACCACCAGGGATATATTTCCCTTCCCACCCCTTTCCGCCTTCCGCAAAGACTGTTCCCTCCGTGATTACCTAGTCAGGTCCATGCCCCCCTACAATCCATCCTCCCATTCTGGCACCTTCCCCTGCCACTGCAGGAATTGCAAAGCCTGCGCCCATACCTCCTCCCTCACCTCCATCCAAGGCCCTAAAGGAGCCTTCCACATTCATCAAAGTTTTACCTGCACATCCACCAATATCATTTATTGTATCCGTTGCTCCCGATGCGGTCTCCTCTACATTGGGGAGACTGGGCGCCTCCTAGCAGAGCGCTTTAGGGAACATCTCCAGGACGCCCGCACCAATCAACCCCCCGCCCCGTGACCCAACATTTCAACTCCCCCTCCCACTCTGCCGAGGACATGGAGGTCCTGGGCCTCCTTCACTGCCGCTCCCTCACCACCCGACGCCTGGAGGAAGAACGCCTCATCTTCCGCCTCAGAACACTTCAACCCCAGGACATCAATGTGGACTTCAACAGTTTCCTCATTTCCCCTCCCCCCACCTCACCCCAGTTCCAACCTTCCAGCTCAGCACTGCCCTCATCACCGGTCGTACCTGTCAATCTTCCTTCCCACCCTCCTCTCTGACCTATCACCTTCACCCCGTTCTGCATCCACCTATTGCACTCTCAGCTGCCTTCTCCCCAGCTCCACCCCCCTCCCATTTATCTCTCCACCCTCGAGGCTCCCAGCCTCATTCCTGATGAAGGGCTCCTGTCCGAAATGTTGATTTTCCTGCTCCTCGGATGCTGCCTGACCTGCTGTGCTTTTCCAGCACCACTCTGCTCTTGACTCTAATCTCCAGCATCTGCCGTCCTCACTTTCACCTAGAGGGTTATGGACACCAAGTAAGATGTGAAGGTATTAGAGAGGGTCCAGAAAGGATTCATGGGAATGTTTCCAGGGATGAGGAGCTTGCGTCTTGGATTGATTGGAGAGGAGGGGCATAGTCTGCTTGGGAGAAGAGTAAAATGAGAAATTTGATTGAGGTTTTCAAAACCTTGAGAGATCTGGTCAGAGTAACTCTGGGAAAACAGGTGGAAGCATTGATAGCCAGAAGATTGATTTTAAGATAATTGGAGGAAGAAACAATGGTAAACACGGGGAGAAGCTATACCAGGCAGAGAGTTTTCAGGATTTGGAATGCGTTGCTTATGAGCTGGAGGCAGATTCAATTCTGGCTTTCCGAACAGAATTGGATTGCTATCTGAAGAAGAAAAATTGCAGGGCTACAATGAAAAAGCAGCTGAGTGGGACTCTTTTACAGAGAACTAGCACCATCATGATGGGTGAAACAGCCTTATCCAAATGCTCATTCCTGATGAACGGCTTATGCCTGGAAATTTGATTCTTTTGTTCCTTGGATGTTGCCTGACCGGCTGTGCTTTTCCAGCACCACACTCTCGACAAATGGTCTTATCTGTCTCGTGTAACCATTCAATGATTTCATAAAGGTTTTTAAATTCGTTCACAGGATGAGGGTGTCAGCAGCTGGGCCAGCATTTATTGCTCATCCCTAAATTGAGAGTCAACCACATTGTTGTGGGTCTGGAGTCACATGTAGGCCAGACCAGGTAAGGATGGCAGACTTCCTTCCCTAAAGGGCATTAGGGACCCAGATAGGTGGTTTTTCCAACAATTCATAATGAATTTATGGTCATCATTAGATTCTTTATCCCAGATATTTATTGAATTCAAATTCCACCATCTGCTGTTGCAGGATTTGAACCTACATTCCCTGGGGCTCTGGATTAACAATCCAGCAATGATACCACTAGGCCATTGCGTCCCCTCCCTGTGTGAGTAAAGGTTGTTGGAATGCCAATCAGTTGCTCCTTGGTTCCCAACCTCTTCCAGGATCCCTGCAAATGGGGAAGCGATGGCCGAGTCCGTGTTATTGCTAAACAATGAATCCAGAGATCCAGGTGGTGTTCTGCGGGACCAGGGCTCAAATCCTGCCACAGCAGACAGTAGAGTTTGAATTCAATGAAAACTTGGAATTAAGAATCTAATGACAAGCAAGAAACTGTTGTTGATGTTTAGTGGGCAGGGTGAGCCCGTCTGGTTCATCAATGCCCTTCAGGGAAGGAACTGCCATCCTTGCCTGGTCTGGCCTACATGTGACTCCAGACTCACAGCAACGTGGTTGACTCTTAACCGCCCTCTGGGCAATTAGAGATGGGCAATAAATACTGGTTCCATCCAGTCATTCCCAGATCCTATGAATGAATGATTAAAAATGTACCTGACCTGGAATTGACTGAATGAAAGCCTTTTATATTGCAGACAGCAAACACACTGACCTGGGCCCTGTACTGCCTTGCCAAAAATCCAGAAGTTCAAGAGGTTGTCTTCAGGGAAATACGGAACAGCTGTCCGGGAGACCAGGTTCCAACAGCTCAGGACTTCAGCAAAATGCCCCTGCTGAGAGCTGTCATCAAAGAGACATTGAGGTGAAAGAGGAATTTCTGAAGGTGTCATAATACAGGGCGGGTCTGTGTATCACAGGGCGGGTCTGTGTATCACAGGGCGGGTCTGTGTATCACAGGGCGAACACAGGAGATAAGAGCAGGCTTGAGCATGATCTTAAAGGATAAAGATGAAGAGGTGTAAAGGATTTGGGAGGAAATTTCAGAATGCACTGGGTGGAACTAGCTCAGTTGGGAGAGTGTTAGACTGAAAATGTAAGGGTCCTGGTCCAAAATCAGGTTCAGAGGTGGCATTCCCAACAATTGTGCTAGCCAGGGTAAATGCAGAGTTATGGGGATAGGGTCAGGGGCCAAGTCTGGGTGTGATGCTCTTTGACAGGTCAGTATGTACTCAATGGGCTGAATGGCCTCTTTCTGCACTGTGGAGATTCTATGAGCGTAGATACTATCCAGGTGAAAGGTCATCTGCTAATGAGGGATTGGGAGATTCACAAGAGGCCAGAATTGAAATGGTTTGAGATAGAGAAACGCAAAATCACAAGAGGATGTAAAACCAAGGCATGAACCTTAATATCACAGCAATATTGGCTGAGGAACCAATGTAGGTCACTGGGAAGGGGAGGATGGTGCTGAGGTTCTAGGTAGGCTATGGACAGCAATGCACTGATTGAACTTAAGTTTACAGAGGGCGGCAGGGTGACTGGCCTACTTCCACACTGTAGGGATTTTCGGGTCTTACAGAGGATTGATGGCCAGGAAACAGTGAATTCTGGAGCTAACAATCCAGATGAGGGCTTCAGCAGCATATTTAAGTGAGGCGATGGCCGAGTGGTATTATTGCTGGGGGCTGTTAATTTAGAGACAAGGAAATGTTCTGGGGGACCAGGGTTCAAATCCTACCACAGCAGATGGGGGAATTTGAATTTAATAAAAATCTGGAATTAAGAGTCTAATGTTGAATCCAATCCATCTGGTTAGGGAAGTAAACTGTTGTCCTTACCTGCTCTGGGCCTTTATATGAGCCCAGACCCATGTCAATGCGGTTGACACTTAACTAGGGATGGTCAATAAATACTGGCTTAGCCCACATCCAATGAATAAAACAAAATGAAATCAGGAAGGGACATGCAAGAATGATATAGTCATAGAGCTGTCCAGCACCGAAACAGATCCTGCAGTCCAACACATCCATGCTGACCAGTTATCCGAAATTAATCTAATCCCATTTGCCAGCACTTGGCCCATATCCTTCTAAACCCTTCCTATTCAGGTACCCATCCAGATGCCTTCTAAATGCTGTAATTGTACCAGCCTCCACCACTTCCTCTGGCAGCTTATTCCATCTACGTACCACCCTCTGCGAGAAAAAGTTGGCCCTATGGACTTCAGTAAGGCATTTGACAAGGTTCCCCGTGGGAGACTGATTAGCAAGGTTAGATCAATGGAATACTGGGAGAACTAGCCAATTGGATACAGAACTGGCTCAAAGGTAGAAGACAGAGGGTGGTGGTGGAGGGTTGCTTTTCAGACTGGAGGCCTATGGCCAGTGGAGTGCCACAAGGATCAGTGCTGGGTCCACTGCTTTTCGTCATTAATATAAATTATTTGGATGTGTACATAGGAGGTAGAGTTAGTAAGTTTGTAGAAGATGCCAAAATTGGAAGTGTAGTGGATAGCAAAGAAGGTTACATCAGATTACAACAGGATCTTGACCAGATGGGCCAATGGGATAAGAAGTGGCAGATGGAGCTTAATTTAGATAAATGCGATGTGCTGCACTTTGGGAAAAGCAAATCTTAGCAGGACCTATACATTCATGGTAAGGTCCTAGGGAGTGTTGCTGAACAAAGAGACCTTGGAGTGCAGGTTCATAGCTCCTTGAAAGTGGAGTCACAGGTAGATAGGATAGTGAAGAAGGCGTTTGGTATGCTTTCCTTTATTGGTCAGAATATTGAGTACAGGAGTTGGGAGGTCATGTTGCGGCTGTACAGGACATTGGTTAGACCACTGTTGGAATATTGTGTGCAATTCTGGTCTCCTTCCTATCGGAAAGATGTTGTGAAACTTGAAAGGGTTCAGAAAAGGTTTACAAGGATGTTGCCAGGGTTGGAGGATCTGAGCTACAGGGAGAGGCTGAACAGGCTGGGGCTGTTTTCCCTGGGGTGGGGGGTTCCAGAACTAGAGGGCATAGGTTTAGAGTGAGAGGGGAGAGATATAAGAGGGGCCTAAGGGGCAACTTTTTCACACAGAGGGAGGTACGTGTATGGAATGAGCTGCCAGAGGAAGTGGTGGAGGCTGGTACAATTGCGCCATTTAAGAGGCATTTGGATGGGTATATGAATAGGAAGGGTTTGGAGGGATATGGGCCAAGTGCTGGCAAATGGGACTAGATTGGGTTGGGATATCTGGAAGAGTTGGATTGAAGGATCTGTTTCCGTGCTGTATGTCTCTGTGACTCTTCAGCCCCTTTTAAATCTTTTCCCTCTCACCTGAAACCTATGCCCTGTAGTTTTGGATTCCCGCACCCTGGGCAAAAAAGACTTTGACTCTTCAGAGTTTAGATTAGAGTGGTGCTGGAAAAGCACAGCAGGTCAGGCAGCATCCGAGGAGCAGGAAAATCGACGTTTCAGGCATAAGCCCTTCTTCAGGAATAGGGACAGGAAGTTTCCAGGGTGGAGAGATAAATGGGAGGGGGGTGGGGGGGTGGGGCTGGGGAGAAGGTAGCAAAGAGTACAATAGGTGGATGGAGGTGATAGGTCAGAGGGGAGGGTGGAGCGGATAGATGGTAAGGGAGATTGGCAGGTAGGACAGGTCATGGGGACGGTGCTGAGCTGGAAGGTTGGAACTAGGGTAAGGTGGGGGGGGAGGGGAAATGAGGAAACTGGTGAAGTCCACATTGATGCCCTGGGGTTGAAGTGTTTTGCTGATTTTGACTATTGACCCTATCAATGCTCCTCATGATTTAATAAACCTCTGTACAGTGTGACATTGCTTTTGGTGACTGAGAGAAAATGGTGCCAGAAACTCACTGCAGAACTAAGTCGGCTGAGCTTGTGGTGGGAACTCTGGTGCAATGTTTGGGACAAGGATGGTACTGGATGGTGAGCAAGTGAAGTCTGTGCAAGGCCCAGTGACTACAATGAGAAGTGATCTCACTGTAAAATTCCTCATTGGGGTCAGCAGGCAGGTGCTGGGAAGCTGTTCCCTCTCGAGACGGTGAACAGTCTCTCTCTCTCGGCAGCTCGATGTCTCAGGATAAGGTTTTTGTCCTTTCAGACTGAGATGGAGAGAGTCTTCTTCACTCAAAGCGTTGTGAATCTTCAACATTGCCTATCCCTGAGGGCTGTGGATGCTGATATCATCTTCAGTTCTTTGTCCATAGGTAGTTATGAACTACAGTAGCACCATCTTCACGAGAGGCAAGCCAGAACAGAGACCAAGTTGCACACTGTTGGCACAAATCTAACCCACACGATTTATCCGTCCAAAGGGGGAATGGATTCAGAGTTACTGTAGCAATGTGTACTTTTCCATCTGTTGGAGCCTGGATCTATGAAGACTGATGGCTCAGGCTTTAACTGTCTTTCCATCAGGGAATCTCTCCCACTCTCAGCCGCTATCTCTGGTGTGTGTTGGGGGGATTCACACATTGATATTCAGCCTGTTTCAGCCTCGGTACATAGACACTGTCCTTTTGACCATCACATCCTTGAACTTCTGGCCCAGAGGCAGGGACACTACCCACTGCACCACATTCAGCATGCTTAAAACAAAATGGATAAGAACGTTTTACAACAACAGATATGGGACGAGGTAGGAAAGTGGGGGTCAATCATTCATGAAGTCACTGAATGGCAAATCAGAAACCTGTGCTCATTGTCCTGTTCCTGATGTGGACTGGGGTGGACAAAGTTAAAAACCACACAACACCAGGTTATAGTCCAACCAGTTTAACTGGAAGCAGGTGACCAGTGGTGTTCCACAGGGGTCAGTGTTGGCGCCACTGTTGTTTGTAATATACATAAATGATCTGGAAGAGGGCACTGTTGGTATGATCAGCAAGTTTGCAGATGACACGAAGATTGGTGGAGTAGCAGAAAGCATAAGGGACTGTCAGAGAATACAGGAGGATATAGATAAACTGGAGAGTTGGGCGGAAAAGTGGTAGATGGTTTCAATTCAGAAAAATGTGAGGTGATCCATTTAGGCAAGTCTAATTCTAGGGCGAATTATACAATGAATGGAAGAGCCTTGGGAAAAATTGATGGGCAGAGAGATCTGGGAGTGCAGGTCCATTGTATCCTGAAGGTTGCTGCACAGGTGGATCGAGTGGTCAAGAAGGCATATTGGACGGGGTATTGAGTATAAGATCTGGCAAGTCATGTTAACATTGTACAAGACATTGGTTCAGCCGCATTTAGAATACTGTGTACAGTTCTGGTTGCCACATTACCAAAAGGATGTGGACGCTTTGGAGAGGGTGCAGAGAAGGTTTACGAGGATGTTGCCTGGTATGGAAGGTGCTAGCTATGAAGAAAGCTTGAGTAGGTTAGGTTTATTTTCATTAAAAAAAAGGAAATTGAGGGGGGGACCTGATTGAGGTTTACAAAATCATGAAGGGTATAGACAGGGTGGATAGCGACAAGCTTTTTCCCAGGGTGAAGGATTCAATAACAGGAGGTCACGCTTTCAAGATGAGAGGTGGAAAGTTTAAGGGGGATACATGTGGTAAGTACTTCCCACAGAGGGTGGTAGGTGCCTGGAACGCGATGCCCGCAGAGGTGGTAGAGGCAGGCACGGTAGATTCATTTAAGATGTGTCTGGACTGATACATGAGTAGGTGGGGAGCAGAGGGATACAGATACTTAGGAATTGGGCGATAGGTTTAGACAGTGGATTTGGATCGGCTCTGGCTTGGAGGGCCGAAGGGCCTGTTCCTGGGCTGTAAACGTTCTTTGTTCTAAGCACTAGCTTTCAGAGCACCACTCCTTCATCAGGTGGTTGTGGAGTATAAGATCATACGACACATAATTTATAGCAAAAGATTACAGTGTGAGGCCACTGAAATGATAAATTGATTGTTTGTTGAGTCTTTCATCTTTGAGAATGACCATGTTGGTTTCTGTTCTTTCATATGTAAGTCCCAGAACTTTTTTAAAGTTACATTCTCAGGATGTTTTTAGAATGAGGTGCCATCTCAGCTCAGATACTGCACTGAAGGTGGGAAGTTAGTCTATTTGTGTCCCAATGTTCAGACTGATTCTATTTCTAAAGAGGGAATTACAGAATCTTACCTGGACTTACGCCGTTTTTGAGCAAAAGAAAATGTAATTCTGCAAAAACAAATTCACTCCACAAACTACACATGTGTGCACACAGGGGAGACCGAGCGAGTGTTTGGGGGGGTGGGGGGGTCTGAGTGTATATGAGATAGTGTATGTGTGTGAGTGTAATGGGGTACAGTTCTGAGAGGATCCATGTGTGGGTTTGAGTGTGGGAATGTATGTGTGAGTACATGAGAACTTGTGTATGGGAGCAGGTCTGTGTGTGTGTCTGTGAGTGTCTGTGTCAGTGTGAGAGTGTCTGTGTGTGTGAGTGAGTGTGTCTGTGTCTATGTATGTGTGAATGAATGTGTCTGTGTGTTTGTGAGTGAATGTGTGTGTGTATGACTGTGTGTCTGTGAGTGTCTCTGTGTGAGTGAATGTCTGTGTGAGTGTGTGTGTCTGTGAGTGTCTCTGTGTGTCTCTGTGAGTGTGTCCATCTGTGAGTGAATGAGTGAGGAGTGAGTCTGGCTGTGTCTGTCTGTGTGAGTGAATCTGTGTCTGTCTGGCTGTGTGTCTATGTGTCACTGTGTGAGTGTATGTGTCTGTGTGTTGCTGTGTGTACGTATGTGAGTCTGTGTCTGTGTGACTGAGTGTCTGTGAGTCGCTGTGTCTGTGTGTGTGGCTGTGTATGTGTATGTGTGCGCGTGTGTCTGTGTGAGTGTCTCTGAGCGTCTGTGTCTCTGTGTGTGTCTGTCTGTGTGAGAGTGTGTGAGTGAGTGGCTGGCTATGTGTGTGGTTGTGTCGCTGTGTGTGTGTCCGTGTGTGTGTCCGTGAGTGTGTCCGTGAGTGTGTGTCCGTGAGTGTGTGTCCGTGTGAGTGTCCGTGTGTGAGTGTCCGTGTGTGAGTGTCCGTGTGTGAGTGTCTGTGATTGTGTGTATGTGGCTGTGTGTCTGTATGTGTGAGTGTGGCTGTGTCTGTGTGTATATGTGTGTATGTGTCTCTGTGTGAGTGTGCCTGTGTGTGTGGCAGTGTCTGTGAGTGTGTGTGAGTGTCTGTGAGTGAGTCTGTGTCTGTGTGTGTGAGTGTCTCGCTGCGTCTGTGTGTGTGTCTGTGTGTGTGTGAGTATGTGTGTGTGGCAGTGTCTGTGTGTGTGTGTGTGTCTGTGTCTGTGTGTGAGTGAGTGTCTCGCTGCGTCTGTGTGTGAGTGTCTGTGTGAGTCTGTGTGTGTGTGAGTGTCTGTGTGTCTGTCTGAGTGTGGCTGTGTCTGTGGGTGAGTGTCTGTGGGTGAGTATGTGGCTGTGTATGTCTTGGAGTTGCAGTGGGAGAGGGACTCCCTGAGATTCTTGTAGAGAGAGGAGGAAAACTTCTTCAAGGCAGGCATCCTTGTAAGAGGATTTGCAGTAGGGTTAAAATCAACGAGGTAAAAACAATGACTGCAGATGCTGGAAACCAGATTCTGGATTAGTGGTGCTGGAAGAGCACAGCAGTTCAGGCAGCATCCAAGGAAGCTCCTTGGATGCTGCCTGAACTGCTGTGCTCTTCCAGCATCACTAATCCAGAATGTGTATTTCTGTGTGTGTGGCTGTATATGAGTGTGTTTGTGTGTGTGTCTGTGTTAGCGTCTGTGTGTGTCTGAGTGAGTGTGTCTGAGTGAGTGTGTCTGAGTGAGTGTGTCTGTGTGTGTGTGTGTGTCTGTCTGTGAGTGTGTCTGTATCTGTGTGTAGTGCAATGGTGGTCACCTGTAGTGTGACATGAACCCAAGGTCCCAGTTGAGGCCATTCCCCATGGGTACCAAACTTGGCTAACAGTCTCTGCTTGGCCACTTTGCGTTGTTGCCTGTTCTGGAGTCCGTCTTGGAGGACAGTCACCTGAAGATCCGAGGTCAAATGTCCCAGACCGCTGAAGTGTCCTCCAACTGGGAGAGAACACCCCTGTCTGGTGATTGTTGTGTGGTGCCCGTTCATCTGTTGCTGTAGCCTCTGCTCGGTCTCACCAATGTACCACACCTCAGGGTATCCTTACCTGCAGCTATGAGATAGACAACGTTGGCTGAGTCACATGAGTACCTGCCACGTACACAGTGGGAGGTGCCCACACTCGTAATGGTGGTGTCCATGTCCACACTCTGACACGTCTTGCAGCGTCTGCCGTGACAGGGTTGTATGGAGTTGTCCTGAAAGCCAGACAGTTTGCTACGAACAATGATCTGTTTGAGGTTTGGTGATAGTTTAAAGGCGAGAGATGGAGGTGTAGGGAAGGTTTGGTGAGGTGCCTGGTATTGAGGTAAAGGAAACTGTGGTCTGGTCTGGACCGTGGACAAACAGCTGGAAAGATCTGGCTCAGCCCAGAGGCACAACGTATTTTTTGGAAGATCTCACTGAGGGATATTATGTACATTGATAGAGTGAAGGGATGGTTCCTTCTTTTTGCTACAGGGAGGATACCTCCCACAAAGAATTGTAGTTATTTCTAAAAAATAAAATCATAGAGATTTTACAGCACAGCAAGGGGAGACAATGGCCTAATGGTAATATCACTGGATTGTTAATCCAGAGACCCAGATAATGTTCTGGGGACCTGGGTACAAATCCTACCACAGCAGATGATGGAATATGAATTCAATTAAAAGGAAATCTGGAATTAAGAGTCTAATGATGACCATGAAACCATTGTCGATTGTTCGAAAACCCCATCTGGTTCACTAATATCCTTTAGGGAAGGAAACTGCCATCCTTACCTGGTCTGGCCTCCATGTGACTCCAAACCCACAATTATGTGGTTGACTCTTAACTACCCTCTGGGTAATTAGGGATGGACAATAAATACTGCCTAGCCAGTGATGCCCTCATCCCATGAATGAATTAAAAAGGCCTTTCAGCCCATTGTGTCTGTACTGAGCATCAAACATCCATCTAATCCCATTTGCCAGCAATCGCTCTGTAGTTGTGATCATTTAAATAGTTCTGAAATATTTTGAGGGTTTCCTGCCCCTATCACCCTTTTAGACAATGAATCCCTGACACTTTCAACCCTCTGAATGAAAAAGATCTTCCTTAAATCCCTTCTAAACCTCCTGCTCCTTACTGTAAAACTGTACCCTGGTTATTGATGTCTCCAAGGTGTAACTGCCCCTGTGGTCTGACTCAATTCCCCTTTTGTGATTGTTCTTGTGAACTTTTCTAACAACACCACGTTTTCTAACATTGGAGTTTGAGAAATTGCGTAAGGCTCTGAGATCTGCTAATCAGGAAGCAGCTAACAAGTGCAGTTTCAGACTGAGAAATTTACAAGGGTTCTGGAGATTGTGTTTCACTCAAATACTCAACAACACAGCTGACTGGGGGTGGGGGTGGGGTGGGGGTGGTCTTGGTACTGCAGGGGTTTCATTGATTTAGAAAAAAATCACCACCTGAAACTATCGAAGATGACAGCCCTTGGTTTTTGAGCCCGATCAGCTACATGTTTGAGTTTTAAGACTCAATGAACTTTGAAACCTTTATCTTTTATTTTTGTTAATCTTTAATAGTGAGGTGAGATTTTATTTCTAAGTTTATACTGTGATCTGTCTCTTGATTGACTTTTAATATTAAGGATTGGGATTACGTTGTCCCAGAGCAATGTTTATGAACAGTAAGACTGTTTTTTCAGCAAAGTGTGTTGTGTTTCCTTTTCGGTAATTTCTGGATCTGTAGATTGTTAAAAGGGTAGAAAGGGCTTTTAGTAGGGTGATGTGCTCTTCCTGTTAAATGTGGGAGATTGGGAGAATTTGAATGTTCCTGGAGAGTGAGTTTTGAGAAGGTTGAGGTTCTGGATGTAGGTTTGCTCACTGAGCTGGAAAGTTCATTCTCAGACGTTTCGTCACCGTACTAGAAAGAGAAAATGCTGAGGCTGCTTCAGTAGTAAAGGGGAATAGCCAGGGCAGACAAGAGTTCAGCAGAGAACAAGGTCAGACTGATAAATTCAACTGCATTTATTTCAATGTGAGAGGCCTAACAGGGAAGGAAGATAAACTCAGGGCATGGTTAGGAACATGGGACTGGAATATTATAGCAATTACAGAAACATGGCTCAGGGCTGAGCAGGACTGGCAGCTTAATGTTCCAGGGTATAGATGCTACAGGAAGATTAGAAAGGGGGGGCAAGAGAGAAGGGGAGCAGCATTTTTGGTCTGGGATAACATGACAGCTGTACTTAAGGAGGATATTCCTGGGAACACGTCCAAGGAAATTATTTGGGTGGAACTTAAAAATAAGAAAGGGATGATCACTTTATTGGGATTGTATTATAGACCCCCAAATGTCAGCAGGAAGTTGAGAAGCAGATTTGGAAGGAGGTCTCAGTTATCTGTAAGTATAGGAGGATGGTAATGGTAGGGGATTTTAACTTTGCAAACATTGACTGGGACTGTCGTTAGGTTAAGGGCTTGGATGGAAAGGAATTTGATAAGCGTGTACAAAAACATTTTCTGGTTCAGTATGTGGATGTAATACTAGAGAAGGTGCAAAACTTGACGTTCTGTTGGGAAAGAAGGCAGGACAAGTGACTGTGTCATAGAACATAGAACATTCCAGTACAGTACAGGCCCTTCGGCCCTCGATGTTGCACTGACCTGCAGAACCAATCTGAAGCCCATCTATCCTATATTATTCAATTTTCATCCATATGTTTATCCAATGACCATTTAAATATCCTTAAAGTTGGCGAGTCTACTACCGTTGCAGGCAGGGCATTCCATACCCTTACTACTCTCTGAGTAAAGAAACTACCCCTGACATCTGTCCGATATCTATCACCCCTCAATTTAAAGCTATGCCCCCTCGTGCTCGCTGTCACCATCTGATGAAAAAGGCTCTCCCTGTCCACCCTATCTAACCCTCTCATTATCTTATACATCTTAATTAAGTCACCTCTCAACCTTCTTCTCTCTAACAAAAACAGCCTCAAGTCCCTCAGCTTTTCCTCATAAACCTTCCCTCCATACCAGGCAACATCCGAGTAAATCTCCTCTGAACCCTTTGCAAAGCTTCCATATGTGGTTTAGGTAGTAGATTTAGATTCGGATAGGCTCAGGTGTGGAGGGCTGAAGGACCTGTTTCTGGGTTGTCAATTTTCTTTTTATCCTTCCTATAACGTGGTGACCAGAACTGTACGCAATACTCCAAGTATGACCACACCAGAGTTTTGTACAGCTGCAGCATGACCTCGTGGCTCCGAAACTCAATCCCTCTTCCGATAAAAGCTAACATACCGTATGCCTTCTTAACAAATCTATCAACCTGGGTGGCAACTTTCAGGGATCTATGTACATGGACACCAAGATCCTTCTGCTCATCTACACTACCAAGAATCTTACCATTACCCCAGTACTCTGCATTCCTGTTGCTCCTTCCAAAGTGAAT
Source organism: Chiloscyllium punctatum (assembly GCF_047496795.1). Lineage (NCBI taxonomy): Eukaryota > Metazoa > Chordata > Chondrichthyes > Orectolobiformes > Hemiscylliidae > Chiloscyllium > Chiloscyllium punctatum. The sequence continues at coordinate 117,241,252 of NC_092748.1, read as the reverse complement.
CACCTCACACTTTTCTGCATTAAACTCCATTTGCCACATCTCAGCCCAGCTCTGCAGCTTACCTATGTCCCTCTGTAACCCACAACATCCTTCAGCTCTATCCACAACCCTACTGACCTTAGTGTTATCCACAAATTTACTAACCCATCCTTCTACACCCTCATCCAGGTCATTTATAAAAATGGCAAATAGCAATGGCCCCAAAACAGATCCTTGTGGTTCCCCACTAGTAACTGAACTCCAGGATGAACATTTCCCAACAATCACCACCTTCTGTCTTTTTTCAGCTCCCCAATTTCTGATCCAAACTGCCACATCACCCTCAATCCCATGTCTCCGTATTTTGTGCAACAGCCTACCGTGGGGAACCATATCAAACGCCTTACTGAAATCCATATTTACCACATCTACCGCTTTACCCTCATCCACCTGTTTGGTCACCTTCTCAAAGAACTCAATAAGGTTTGTGAGGCATGACCTACCCTTTACAAAACCGTGTTGACTATCCCTAATCAAATTATTCCTTCCTAGATGATTATAAATCCTATCCCTTGTAACCCTTTCCAACAGTTTACCCACAACCGAAGTAAGGCTCACTGGTCTATAATTACCAGGGTTGTCTCTACTTGAATAAGAAAACAATATTTGCTATCCTCCAGTCTTCTGGCACTATTCCTGTAGTCAATGACGACATAAAGATCAAAGCCAAAGGCTCTGCAATGTCTTCCCTAGCTTCCCAGAGAATCCACGGTTAAATCCCATCCGGCCCAGGGGACTTATCTACTTTCACATTTTCCAGAATTGTTAACACCTCCTCCTTGTGAACCTCAATCCCGTCTAGTCTGGTCACCTGGATCTCAGTATCTCCTTGACCACATTGTCGCTTTCTAGTGTGAATACTGATGAAAGGTTTACTGTATTTTTATCAAGGGGCAGCACGGTTGCTCAGTGGTTAGCACTGCTGCCTCACAGCACCAGGGGCTCGGGTTCGATCCCAGCCTCGGGTGACTGTCTGTGTGGAGTTTGCACATTCTCCCCGTGTCTGCATGGGTTTCCTCCCACCGTCCAAAGATATGCAGGTCAGGTGAATTGGCCATGCTAAATTGCCTGTAGCGTTAGGTGTATTAATCAGACGGGAAATGGATTTGGATGGGTTACTCTTCGGAAGGTCAGTGGGGACTGGTTGGGCCAAAGGGCCTGTTTCCACATTGTAGGGAATCTAATCATTTAACACTTCCCCATCTCCTTGAACTCGACACACAACTTCCTACTACTATCCTTGATTGGCCTGAGTCTTACTCTAGTCATTCTTTTATTCCTGATATTGCTAGAGAAAGCCTTAGGGTTTTCCTTGATCCTATCCGCCAAAGACCTATCATGTCCCCTCCTGGCTCTTCTTAGCTCTCTCTTTAGATCTTTCCTGGCCAACATGTAACACTAAAGCGTCCTAATTGAGCCTTCGCATCTCATCCTAACATAAGCCATCTTCTTCCTCTTGACAAGAGATTCAACTTCTTTAGTAAACCACAGCTCTCTCGCTCGACAATGCCCTCCCTGCCTGACAGGTACATACTTATCAAGGACACGCATTTGGATGGGTATATGAATAGGAAGGGTTTGGAGGGATATGGGTCGGGTGCTGGCAGGTGGGCCTAGATTGGGTTGGGATATCTGATCAGCATGGACAGGTTGGACCGAAGGGTCTGTTTCCATGCTGTACATCTCTAGGACTCTATGACACGCAGTAGCTATTCCTTGAGTAAGCTCCACATTTCAATTGTATCCATCCCCTGCAGTTTCCTTCTATTGGTCAACATAACCGAATTGTGGTCACTATCACCAAAGTGCTCACCTACCTCCAAATCTAACACCTGGCCGGGCTCATTACTCAGTACCTAATCTAATGTGGCCTCGCCCCTTATTGGCCTGTCTACATACTGTGTCAGGAAACCTTCCTGCACACATTGGACAAAAACTGACCCATCTAAAGTACTCGAATTATAGTATTTCCAGTCAATATTTGTAAAGTTAAAGTCTCCTATAACAACTTCCCTGCCTCTCTCACTCCTATCGAGAATCATCTTTGCTATCCTGTCCTGTATATCTCTGGAACTGTTTGGAGGCCTATAGAAAACTCCCAACAGGGTGACCTCTCCTTTCCTGTTTCTAACCTCAGCCCATACTACCTCAGTAGATGAGTCCTCAAACGTCCTTTCTGCCACCGTAATACTGTCCTTGACTAACAATGCCACACCTCCCCCTCTTTTACCATCTTCTCTGTTCTTATTGAAACATCTAAATCCCGAAACCTGCAACAACCATTCCTGTCCCTGCTCTATCCATGTCTCCGAAATGGCCACAACATCAAAATCCCAGATACTACTCCATGCTGCAAGTTCTCCCACCTTATTCAGGATGCTCCTGGTGTTGAAGTAGACACACTTCAAACCACCTTGCCAGTGAACTCTTGTGACCTTGAAACCTCATTTCTGACCTCAGTGCTCTCAACCTCCTGTACATTGGAACTACAATTTCAGTTCCTATCTCCTTGCTGAATAAGTTTAAACCCACCCAAAGAGCATAAGCAAAATCCCCCCCCCCCCCCCCCCCAGGATATTGGTACCCCTCTGGTTCAGGTGAAGACCATCCTGTTTTTAGATGTCCCACCTATCCCAGAAAGGGCCCCAATTATCCAGGTATCTGAAACCCTCCCTCCTGCACTATCCCTGTAGCCATGTGTTCAACTCCTCTCTCTCTCTCGCTAGCGCGTGGCACGGGTAACAAATCAGACAACAACTCTGTTTGTTCTAGCTCTAAGCTTCCACCCTAACTCCCTGAATTTCTGCCTTAAATCCCCAGGACAATTACAACATTTAAAAGGCATCTGGATAGGTATATGAATAGGAAAGGTTTGGAGGGATATGGACCGGGTGCTGGTAGATGGGACTAGATTGGGTTGGGATATGTGGTCAGCATGGTCTAGTTGGACCGAAGGGTCTGTTTCTGTGCTATATGACTCGATGACTCTATGACCTTACGACCTGATCAGGTGTATCCTAAAACTCTGTGGGAAGCTAGAGAAGTGATTGCTGGGCTTCTTGCCGAGATATTTGAATTATTGATGGTCACAGGTGAGGTGCCGGAAGACTGGAGGATGGCTAATGTGGTGCCATTATTTAAGAAAGGTGGTAAGGACAAGCCAGGAAACTTTGGATCGGTGAGCCTGACATCGGTGGTGGGCAAGTTGTTGGAGGGAATCCTGAGGGATAGGATTTACGTGTATTTGGAAAGGCAAGGACTGATTAGGGATAGTCAGTATGGCTTTGAGCGTGGGAAATCATGTCTCACAAACTTGATTGAGTTTTTTGAAGAGGTGATAAAGACTGAGGAAGGCAGAGGAATTGACGTTGTCTACATGGGACTTCAGCAAGACATCAATAAGGTTTCCCATGGGAGACTAGTTAGCAAAGTTCGATCACATGGAAAACAGGGAGAACTAGCCATTTGGATACAGAACTGGCTCAAAGGTAGAAGACAGAGGGTGGCGGTGGAGGGTTGTTTTTCAGACTGGAGGCCTGTGACCAGAGGTGTGCCACAAGGATTGGTGCTGGGTCCACTGCTTTTCGTCATTTATATAAAGGATTTGGATCTAAACATAGCAGGTATGGTTAGTAAGTTTGCAGATGACACCAAAATTGGAGGTGGAATGGACAGAGAAGATTATCTCAGAGTACTGCAAGATGGGCCGAGAAGTGGCAGATGGAGTTTAGTTTAGATAAATACAAGGTGTTGCATTTTGGAAAGCAAACCAGACTGGGACATCCAGTTAATGGTAAGGTCCTAGGGAGTGTTGCTGAACAAAGAGACCTTGGAGTGCAGGTTCATAGCTCCTTGAAAGTGGAGTTGCAGGTAGATAGGATAGTGATGAAGGCATTTGGTAAGCTTTCCTTTATTGGTCAGAGTATTGAGTACAGGAGTTGGGAAGTCATGATGCAGCTGTACAGGACATTGGTTAGGCCACTGTTGGAGTATTGTGTGCAATTCTGGTCTCCTTCCTATCGGAAAGATGTTGTGAAACTTGAAAGGGTTCAGAAAAGATTTACAAGGATATTGCCAGGGTTGGAGGATTTGAGCTACAGGGAGAGGCTGAACAGGCTGGGGCTGTTTTCCCTGGAGCGTTGGAGGCTGAGGGGTGACCTTATAGAGGTTTATAAAATCATGAGGGGCATGAATAGGATAAATAGACAAAGTCTTTTTCCTGGGGTGGGGGAGTCCAGAACTAGGGGGCATAGGTTTAGGGTGAGAGGGGAAAGATATAAGAGACCTAAAGGGCAACTTTTTCACACAGAGGGTGGTACGTGTATGGAATGAGCTGCCAGAGGATGTGGTGGAGGCTGGTACAAATGCAACATTTAAGAGTCATTTGGATGGGTATATGAATAGGAAGGGTTTGGAAGGATACGGGACAAGTGCCGGCAGGTGGGACTAGATTGGGTTGGGATATCTGGTCAGCATGGACCGAAGGGTCAGTTTCCGTGCTGTACATCTCTGACTGTATGAAGCGTCTGTTTCGATGCTGTATAACTCTAAAATAACTTTATCAAATAGCAAATAACCATCATTAATGTGTAGACAGGCCTCAGCGATAACTGTGCTACCATTACATTGTATATCAAATTCTCGTGTTCACACACCATGATACAGACATCACTGAATGGAATTTATTCTACCCTTGACCTTTCTCACCAATTTTAACTTATTGTACTCCTTGATTATCGTCAATCCTTGTATATAGTTGTTAGGATATTCTACTATTGTCGAGGCCATCACTGGCTGGGCCAATATTTACTGTCTAACCCTCGTCTTCCCTTGAGAAGGTGGGGCTGAGCTGCCTTCTTGAACCACTGCAGACCATGTGCTGTAGGTTGACCCACAATGCCCTTAGGGAGGGAATTCCAGGATTCTGACCCAGTGACACTGAAGGAACGGTGATATATTTCCAAGTCAGGATGGTGAGGGGCTTGGAGGGGGACTTGCAGGGGGCGATTTTCTCATGTATCTGCTGCCCTTGTCCTTCTCGGTTGAAGTGGGCGTGGGTTTGAGTGGATTAAGGTACTATATAAATGCAACTAATAGTCATTAAATGTACAACCAAGTTCAGGATGACTCCCTCAGTAAGACCACATTCATGTTCTTTCCAATATCAGACCATATCTTGATGCTGATATGGACTATGACAAGAAGGATCAATCTCCTCCCTGTCAGCTCTAATTCCAACGGCTCAACATTACCCTGTCACCCCGCACTCTCTCGCTGGGGACTGGAGAGGGCACACTTTACCCACCCTGGTTAATGAAACCCCTTAACCTAACATCCAGTTAGGGCACTGGGCAGTGTGGGAGAGGGCAAGATGAGGAAGGGAGAAGTGTGAGAGGGAGAGCGTGTGTGAGACAGTGAAAGAGAATGAGAGAGTGAGCCAGTTTGAGTGAGTGAGTATGTGTGAGTGAGCGTGTGTGAGAGTGAGAGTGAGAGTCAGTGAAAGTGAGTGGGAGAGTGAGAGTGAGTGTGAGAGAGTAAGACTACGAGTGAGTGAGTGTATGAGAGTGAGTGAGCGAGAGTGAGACAGCGTGAGAGTGAGACAGCGAGAGTGAGAGTCCGTGAAAGTGAGTGGGAGAGTGAGAGTGAGAGAGTAAGACTACGAGTGAGTGAGTGTATGAGAGTGAGTGTATGAGTGTCAGCGTGAGACAGTGAGAGTGAGTGTGTGAAAGTGGAGAGAATGGGAGAGAGTAAGAGAGTGAGAGTATGAGAGATTGAATGTATGACAGTGACAGAGAAAGTGAGAGAGTCCTTCTTGCAGATCCTCAAGTGTGGTACAGACATCCCTGAAATGGACCAGTCCCTTCTCAAATGTCCACCTCCCGTGATAACCAACGTTCTCACCTCCATCTGCCAGCACCTCAGGATTCTTCTCAGTTGTGACTACTGTGGAGAAAAGATGCAGAGATGTACCCTCCCTAGAGTATGATACAGTATTTAACGAGTGTCTCAGACTAGGGGAGAGTGACATTGTGTAACATCGCTGAACTGTAAACTCCAGGCCAAACCTCGAGGGACAAGGGTTCAAAACTCACCACAGCAGCCAGTACAATTAAAACTCGGTGAATTAAATCTACGATCGAAAGCTACTCTCAGTGAGAGCAATCATGAAATATATCACAGATTGCTGTCAACCTCCCAGCCTGTTCACTGTTATCCTTGAGTGAAGGAAATCTACCATCAGGAGCCCAGAGGCAGCAACACACGACCACCCTGAGCCAGCCTCGGAAATAGTCAAGCAAGTCACCAGTTCAAGGGGCAATTAGAGGTGGCAATAAATGCTGGTCATAGGCATTGTGCACAGGGCTCACGAGAGTAGAATAAATATGGAGTTCATTACCACTGGAGGCTGTGGAAACCAGGTCATTTTTAATACAGAGTCTATTTAAGACTGAGATAGGTTCTGGAGTACCAAAGGGATTGAGGGTTACGGGGAGGAAGCAGGAGAATGGAGTTGAGCCATTATTGAGTGGCAGAGTAGATGCAAAGGGCTGAATGGCCTAATTTCTGCTCCTATGTCTTACAGGGGACACGGAGGGGGGATAAGCAGAGAGAGGGGGAGCATGTGTAGAGGGGACACAGGGGGATCTGGCAGAGGGTGGCTGGCACGGAACAAGCAGTTGAAATACAAGAACAAAATGGTCAGTTTTCCTTCTGTTTTCACCCCCAGGTTGTACCCAGTTGTTCCAAACGTGGTTCGCACACTGGACAGGGACATCGTGTTGGGTGGTTACCATATTCCACAGAAAGTAAGCAAATCTGTCAATAACCAACTGAGGTAACAGTTACACTAAATATCTTCATAAACTGGGAAAAGTAGGGATGCACACCCACACCGAGAGAGACAGAGACACACCCACACCGAGAGAGACAGAGACAGACCCACACCGAAAGAGACAGAGACACACCCACACACTCACACCAAGAGATAGAGACAGACCAACAGTCACACCGAGAGAGACAGACCCACACACACCGAGACAGAGACACACTCACACAGAGAGACAGGGACACACTCACACAGAGAGACAGGGACCCTCTGCTCATCGACACTACCAAGTAGCCTACCATTAGCCCAGTAATCCATCTTCTTGTTACTCCTACCAAAGTGAATGACTTCACACTTAGCTACATTGAACTCCATTTGCCACCTTTCTGCCCAGCTCTGCAATTTATCTATATCCCGCTGTAACCTGCCACATCCTTCTTCGCTGTCCACAACTCCACTGACTTTCGTATCTTCGCAAACTTGCTCACCCAACCTTCAAGCCCCTCCTCCAGGTCATTTATAAAAATGACAAACAGCAATGGTCCCAAAACAGATCCTTGTGGAACACCGCTGGTAACTGCACTCCAAGATGAACCTTTACCATCAACTACTACCCTCTGTCTTCTTCCAGCCAGCCAATTCCTAATCCAAACCTCCAACTCACCCTCAATGTCAGAGACAGAGACACACTCACACCGACAGAGACAAACTCATACCAAGAGACAGAAACTGACCCACACTGAGCGACAGAGACACACTCACACCGAGAGATACAGACAGACCCACCCTGAGAGACAGAGACACACTCACACCGAGAGACAGAGACACACTCACACCCAGAGAGACAGAGACAGAGACACACTCACACCGAGAGACAGAGACACACTCACACCCAGAGAGACAGAGACAGAGACACACTCACACCGAGAGACAGAGACACACACACACCCAGAGAGACAGAGACAGACCCACACACTCACACCGAGAGACAGAGACACACTCACACCGAGAGAGAAGGACACACTCACACCCAGAGAGACAGGGACACACTCACACCGAGAGACAGAGGAGGAAACAGACCCACACCGAGAGACAGAGACACACTCACACCGAGAGACAGAGACACACTCACACCGAGAGACAGAGACACACTCACACCCAGAGAGACAGAGACACACTCACACCGAGAGACAGAGACACACTCACACCCACAGAGACAGAGACACACTCACACCGAGAGAGAGGGACACACTCACACCCAGAGAGACAGGGACACACTCACACCGAGAGACAAACCCACACTCACACCAAGAGACAGACCCACACTCACACCGAAAGACAGAGACAAACTCACACACACTCACACGTAGAGACAGAGACACATTCACTCCAAGAGACAGAGACACACTCACACCGAGAGAGACAGAGACACACACACACACCGAGAGACAGAGATAGACCTACACACACACCGAGAGACAGACCCACACTCACAAGAGAGACAGAGACGCACTCACCGAAAGACAGAGACAGACCCACACTCACACCGAGAGACAGAGACACACTCACACCAAGATACAGAGACAGACCTACATACACCGAGAGACAGAGACACACTCACACTGGGAGACAGAGACAGACCAACACTCACACAGAGAGACAGAGACACACTCACACCAAGAGAGACAGAGACAGACCCACAGTGACACTGTACAGAGCCAGATACCACAGAGATTGAGAGGTGGGGACCACTCTCACCGAGGGAGAGAAAGAGACAGATGTGGACCCCCGCTCACACTGTTATCTGGTGCTTCCCTCCATCGTTCAGGCAATGGCAGTGACAGGCCCTGCAGGTTTATGGAAGTACACTGGGCCTGCCTTGGAAATATTCTCAGATTAAAACAAAACCGAGAGCTGTAAATGCTGGAGATCTGAAACAAACAAAACCAAACAATACTGGTGAAACTCAGCAGGTCTGCCAGTATCAGTGCAGAGGAAAACAGATTGAATGCTTCGAGTCCAGATATTGGGAAGTGGTTCTGTAGAAGGGTTACCAGATTGACAATCTCTCGTAAGGACTGTTATTGTTTCTGTCATTGTACCATTCCTTACTTCCTTACAGACAACATTTATCCTATGTCACTACGCAATGTCCTACAGTGAACAGAACTTTCCGGACCCTCACCTCTTCAAACCAGGACGCTGGCTCAGAGAAGCAGATAAACACAAGCATCATCCTTTCAGCTCGGTGCCGTTTGGATTCGGTGTCCGCAGCTGCATAGGGCGAAGGATCGCTGAGCTGGAGATGCAACTGACACTGGCCAGGGTAAGGACTGGTGGCAGCTCGACTCTGTCACCCAGAGCAGGCACAGTGTGGCTCTGTATCCATAGATCCCTGAAGGGAACAGGTTATGGAGAAGGGAGGCAGAGCTCAAACTACTTAGACCACAGCTGGCCCCTTGGGCTATGGAGGCTGTGCACAGAAGGTTCATTAGGTCAATGTCAGATATGAGTGTTCTGTCTTATAAGGAAATATTGAGTAGATTAGACATGTACTCATTGCAATACAGAAGAACGAGAGGTGACGTTATTGAAAAGTAGAAGATTCTTAGGGGATTTGATAGGGTAGGTGTGGAGAAACTGTTTCCCCTTGTGGGACCAGAGGGGCATCATCTCAGAATAAGGGGTCCACCATTGAAGGCAGAGATGAGGAGGAATCGCCTCTCTCCGAGGGGAGTGAATCTGTGGAATTTATTCCCACAGAGGGCTGTGGAGGCTAGGTCATTGAGTATGGTCAGGGTTGAGATCGATAGAGTTTGAATCAGGGAGGGAACCAAGGGTCTGGGGGAGAAGGCAGGAAAGTGGAGTCAAGGATTATCAGATCAGCCATGATCTCATTGAATGGCACAGCAGAGTTGATGGGCTGAATGGCCTACTTCTGCTGCTATGTTTTCTGAGCGCATATGAGATCCTTAGCTTTCTTAGCCGAGGCAATGGAATACAAGTGCACGGAGCTTCATGCTGGAACTGGACAAAAACAGTTTGGGCCCACATTGTGTACCGTTCAGGAAGGATGGGACTGCAGTGGAGAAGGTGCAGAGATTTACCCGGGCTGGAGAGGCTGAGCTATGAGGAAAGACTGGATAGGCTGGAGGTGGTATGGTTGGAGTAGCGAAAATCAAGGGGAGATCTGATAGAGGTCTATATGATTATGAGGGAAACATTTAGAAAAGGCACTTTATTCCATCAGTAGTGGGGTTAATGACCAGTGGGGCATAGATTTATGCTAAAAGGTTGAAGGCAAAGAAGAGAGAGTTGAGAATTTGTTTCACCCAGAGGGTGGTGGGAGTCTGGAACCTACTGCCTGAAAGGGTGCAAAACCAGACATTGCTGGAAAAGCTCAGCAGGTCTGGTAGCATTTGTGGAGAGAAATCAGAGTTAACGTTTCAAGTCGAGTGACCCTTCCTGAAAGGGTGGTTGAGTCACACACTCTTGTAACTTGGGAGCAGGGTATTTAGGAATACTTCCAGGAGTACGGGCCAAAAGCTAGAAAGTGGGATGAATGTTGTCAGATCTTTGTGGATTGGTACAGACACAATGGGCAGAATGGCCACTTTCCGTGGCTATAAATGGCTAAAAATGTAAATGACTCTTTCTGATTTCAGCTGCTGAAACAGTTCCAGCTAAAACTGGAGCCTGGAACAAAGGAAGTTCCTGCAAAGTCCAGAATTGTTCTTATTCCTAAGAATCCCATAAACCTGCAGTTCCTGGACCGGCAATGAAGAATCAGGAGCAGGAAGAATTGACCGGGCTCAAGTCCATCAATCACAATCTGTCAGGTCATGTCAAATATGCTGACCTTTTCATTGTATACTCTGTTCCATTTCACACAGTAATTCCTCTCCCTGACCGTTTAATTCAGTTCCACCCTTTAACAGTGTTCCAGCAGTAACACATCACAACTAGGCTTCACACCTCCTTCCCGACTCATCAGTTTCCAATCTCTTCCTGTGGGCTTGTGCCCGGAATTGGAATAATTTTCCAGCACGGGCCTGACAGGCTGAATGGCCTGTTCCTGGGTTGACTGGCCATTAGAGCTGGCCCACACTGCAGAGAGCCTGCAGCCTGAGAAGGAAGCAAGGAGCTGCTGACTGAACAGGAGGCTAGTCATCTCTCGCTGTCCTTGCAGGACCTAAACAATCAGTAAGGATACATACTTCTTCATAACCAAACTGCTTCATACATAGCTCTTGCTCAATCATCCCCGCATCCCAGCCTCCAATAATTAAGGAAATGAAGTGTTCAAAAAAACACTTGTTTTTTGCAATGGCCCAATATTTTCTCCCAAGATTTTCTTAACTTTCAGATGCCGTAGACTCAGAAATCCTACGGCAACCCTGTAAGTCTCTCATGAGACAGACAGGGGGAAGATCACAGCAGAGTCTCATAGCCACGACATCACATGGAATTGTGACAAGGACGCTTACCTTATACACGATGGGAACTTCATCGGAGATAAGTGGTTAGCACTGCTGCCTCACAGCGCCGGAGACCCGGATTCAATTCCCGCCTCAGGCGACTGACTGTGTGGAGTTTGCACGTTCTCCCCGTGTCTGCGTGGGTTTCCTCCGGGTGCTCCGGTTTCCTCCCACAGTCCAAAGATGTGCAGGTCAGGTGAATTGGCCATGCTAAATTGCCCGTAGTGTTAGGTAAGGGGTGTAGGGGTATGGGTGGGTTACGCTTCGGCGGGGCGGTGTGGACTTGTTGGGCCGAAGGGCCTGTTTCCACACTGTAAGTAATCTAATCTAATCTAATCTAATCTTAAGAACCAGGAGCAGGAGTAGGCCGCTTGGCCCATCGAACCTACTCCCCAATCCAATAGGATCATGGCTGATGTTTCTATGGACTCAGCTCCACTGTATTCCTTAATTCCTTTACTGTTCAAAAATCTAACCTTGCTTTAAAAATATTCAACAAGGTAGCCTCAACTGCTTCAGGGAATTCCACTGATTCACAATTGGCGTGGTTCCCTTTCAGAAGGAGAGAGGTTCAGTAGCCACTGTATGAGGATGGCAGCACATTCCCGAAGCTCAGTGCTCCCCAGGGGGATGGAATCCTGCCCAACACAGTCTATTCCAACTCTCCCAGAGTTTATGCTCAAATCTCCTGGTTTGTTTTAATTTACAAACTGGGATCAGAGATCAGTGTGTTAACTACTCTCCTTATTCTTTCATGGGATGTGGGTGTTCTAGACAAGGCTGTCCACTCCAAATACTTAATGAACACAGTGGCCACTTCGGAAGGTAGTTAGGAGTCAACCACATTGCTGTTGCTTAGAAATCTCTTGAAGCCAGATCAGGTCAGGACAGCAGATTTCCTTCCCAGAAGGACATTCCTGAACCAGATGGGTTTTTAGCAACAATCGCTGGTCGTCACCATCACTGAGACTAGCTTCATATTTCAGATTTTTAAATTGAATTTAAATTCAGCACGAGTTCCCCATGAGGTAAAAACAATGACTGCAGATGCTGAAAACCAAATACTGGATTAGTGGTGCTGGAAGAGCACAGCAGTTCAGGCAGCATCCAACGAGCAGCGAAATCGATGTTTCGGGCAAAAGCCTTTCATCAGGAATAAAGCCTTTATTCCTAATGAAGGGCTTTTGCCCAAAACGTCGATTTCGCTGCTCGTTAGATGCTGCCTGAACTGCTGTGCTCTTCCAGCACCACTAATCCAGTACGAGTTCCCCATGAGATCAGCCTGGGCCCCTGGGTTCTGCACCATTCTCGAGTTCATTATCTCTATCAGGTTGCCCTCGACCTAACTATGTTTGAAGGATAGGGGTCAATACGAGTAGTGAGATTCTTTAACTGCTCGCTCATTGTGACCCCCATGGTACAGCCCAGTAAGGAATTCCAAGGATGAACGACAGTGATTACAAATCTAAACCTGGGATAGTATGTCATTCGGGGAAAACACTTGCAGATTGACAGTTCCAACATCATCTGGTTCGCCTTTTAACCTACAGCCTGTGTAAACCTGAACTCATAAAACAGTTCTGTCCGAGTCACATTGAATCACATTTCCCCATCACCCATGTGCTCGCTGACCTGCGATAACAATGAATTTTGGACAACGCTCCAAGATCCCTACAGCTCTCCTGCTGTAGGCTCTTGTGAATCACTCATTCCCTTCACTTCACTGTCAGAGGCTGTGCCTTCAGTTACCTGGAACTTTGGAATTTCTTCCTGAAACTTTTGTACAGCTTCATCTTATCCAAAGGAATAAACGTTGTTTGCGAGCTTATTGCCTAACTACTGATTGACCTCACATTAACGTAGCCAGTTAGCATCATATCTCAAGGGTATACCTCAGGCCAGGCAGTGATGGGTTGGCTCAGGAATTGTTGTAGGTGAAAGTGAGGACTGTAGATGCTGGAGATCAGAGTCAAGATTACAGTGGTGCTGGAAAAGCACGGCAGGTCAGGCAGCATCCGAGGAGCAGGAAAATCGACGCTTTGGGCAAAAGCCCTTCATCAGGAATGGCTGATGAAGGGCCTTTGCCTGAAACATCGATTTTTCTGCTCCTCGGATGCTGCCTGACCTACTGTGCTTTTCCAGCACCACTGTAATCTTGACTACAGGAATTATTGTTACAGCTATACAGAGGCCCTCCACCTTGCGCAGGTAATCGATCCCTTCACCAAGGGGAAAGATTTCTTCCTGTCTACCCCTCAGTGTCCTCTGCTCCAAGGAAAACAATCCCAGGCTGTCCAATCTTTTCATAGCTGAAACCTTCCAGGTAAATCTCCACTGTCCCCTCTCCAGTGCAATCACATCCCTCTCATCATGTGGAGACCAGAAGTGCACACCATACCCTAACTGTGGCCAAAGCCTTTTTCACTTGAGAAAGTGGTGAAACAAATGAAATGGCCAGTGACCATGTGGGGATTGTTGGTTCAAACAAAGTTGACAGGTAAAGCAAGTGAGGTATTTGCATCACTAACAGAGGAGGTATCTGGGAGTATGACAAGGTGAAAAAAAAACAGGACAAAATACACCTCTGAAAACCATTGTTATGAAGATGTTGGTGTACTGTACATTTAACAGAGTAAAATCTAGCAGTGACAGCACCAAGTGTTCTCAATAACACACAATGTAACATGTGCTCCAGCTACTGGGGCAGCTGGTTGCCTGGAAACGACAAAACAGATTTGAATCAGGCCAATCAATTTAAATTATATCCCGAAAATACCAAACTCCAATCAAGTTTGAATTGAGTATATCGACAATCTTAAAAGTCAATGACACAATTCGATGCTTTGGAGTGTAAGACCGGGGAAAATTGAACAGCTGGGAGGAGAACAGCCACAAGACCAACAGCTGTAGACTGCTAGTCAGAACTCTCTGAGAGGTACCTGTCTAGAGAAGGATTGTGCACAGAGAAAACCCTCAACACAGACCTGGAGAGCCAACCTACCGACGGTGATAAAGAGAAGATTTGACCACTGGCTGGTTTTAAAATTTGAATTTTTTTGTAAATTTTGATTGGGAGTTTTATCTGATTAGTATTATAGAAGTGAAGGTAGGTTAGAGGAAGGAATTGTAAATAGTGGTTAGTTAATTATTCTCTGTTATACTTTAAGGTATAAAGTTGTCAATTTTTACTTTAAATTGTTCTTGGCTGCTTGAAGTTTTTTTACAGATTACTGCATGGGATAAATCTTTTCTGTGTCGCTGGTTTTAAGTTAATCAGGAGGGTTTACTCTGTGTCAAAACCCCATAGTATTATCACAAACTACTATCTTCCTATTCCTAGTCTTACTGACACATGGCACAGGACGTAATTTTGTGATTATAATTGTAGACGTCAAGCTTTTCAACTTCCTGCCTAACTCCCTGAACTCCCTTTGCAGGAATCTCTGCAAATATTGTTGGTACCAATAGGGACCACGACCTCTGATTGCTCACCCTCCACCCTTCAGAATAGCTTGTGCCCGCTCAGAGACATCCTTGATCCTGACACCAAGGAGGCAACACACCATCCTGAAGTCTCACATGCAGCCACAGAACTACCTATCTGTGCCCTGACTATACAGTCCCCTGACATTACTGCTCATCCCCACTCTGACGCTCCCTGCTGTACAACAGAGCTAATCATGGTGTCATTGACCCAGCCACCGCTGCTGCTTTCCCTATCAGAAAGATATTGTGAAACTTGGAAGGGTTCAGAAAAGAGTCACAAGGATGTTATGTTTGAGCTATAGGGAGAGGCTGAACAGGCTGAGGCTGAGGGGTGACCTTATAGAGGTTTATAAGATCATGAGGGACATAGCCAAGGTATTTTTCCCAGGATAGGGGTGTTGAAAACTAGAGGGCATAGGTTTAAGGTGAGAGAGGAAAGATTTAAAAGGGACGTGAGGGGCAACTTTTTCACACAGAGGATGGTGTATGTTTGGAAAGAGCTGCTAAAGGAAGTGGTGGAGGCTGGTACAATTACAGCATTTATAAGTCATCTGGATGGGTATGTGAATAGGAAGGGTTTAGAGCGATATGGGCCAAGTGCTGGCAAATGGGAATAGATTAGGTCAGGCTATTTGGCTGGCATGGACGAGTTCGATTAAAGAGTCTATTTCTTTGCTGCACATCTCTATGACTCTCTTAATGGCATCCAAAACAGCATGTCTGTGTATGAGGGGAATAGCCACAGGGAACTCCTGCGCACACTTTCTGGCAATCACTCAACTCTTTCTCTGTGTAGCCCTTCGTGGTGGTGTGACCAGCTCCCTGACCGAGCTATCCATGATATTCTCAGCCTCGTGGACAACCCCATATTGAGTGCGGGTGCTCCATGCTGCAAATGAGGAGCTGCAGCTGAACACACTTGCTGCAGATGTAGTCACCATGGAGACTGGCAGTGTCCCTAATCTCCACATATTGCAGAAAGAGGATTCCACAAGGCTGACTTCTCCTGCTACAGTGAACTTTATCAACCCCATCAACAACAGCCAATAATCGAGGAACTGATCACCCAATTTAACACAGTCATCTCTCACTCCCACTCTCTACCCCGAGCAGACTACAACGATAAAACTTACGATTTTTTTATTTCAAAAATGTACTTTATTCATAACAATCTTTATATACACATGGTCACTGGAGCAATTCGATTCTGTACAATCTTTGCTTATGAAGAACAAACACACCCAAGGCATTTCTAACTGATACAGGATACACACACTCAAGGCACTGAGAAGATCTGAGAACAGAAGAACCAGGAGCAGGAGTAGGCCGTCCAACCCTTCAGGCCTGCTCCATCACTCAATAAGATCATGGCTGATCTTATCATGGACTCAGCTCCACTTACCCACCCTCTCACTGTATCCCTTAATTCCTTTATTATTCAAAAAATATGTCTTAGCTTTAAAAGCTTTTACTGAAATAGCATCAACTACTTCACTGGGCAGGGAATTCCATAGATTTTATACCCTCTGGGTGAAAAAGTTCCTTCTCAATTCAGTCCTAAATCTGCTCCCTGTAATTTTGACGCTATGCCCTTGTCCTGGTCTCACCTGCCAGTGGAAACATCCTCTCTGCTTCTATCTTATCTATTCCCTTCATAATGTTATATGTTTCTGTAAGATCCCCCTGCCCTTATTCTTCCAAAGTGCAATGAATATAATCCTAGTCTACTCAGTCTCTCATCCATAAACCAACCCCCTCAATTCTGGAATTCTAGTGAACCTCCTCTGTACCCCCTCCAGTGCCAGTCCATCCTTTCCTCAAGTAAGGAGACCAAAACTGCACACAGTCCTCCAGGTGTGGCCTCACCAGCACCTTGTACAGTTGCAACATAACCCCCCTGCGCTTAACCTCAATCCCTTTAGCAATGGAGGACAACATTCCATTTGCCTTCTTAATTACCTGTTGTACCTGCAGACCAACCCTCTGTGATTCATACACAAGGACACCCAGGTCCCTCTGCACAGCAGCGTGCTGCATTTTTTTTTACCATTCAACTGATAATCCTTTTACTGTTACTCCGACCAAAATGGATGACTTCACATTTATTAATATTGTACTCCATCTGCCAGACCTTTGCCCACTCACTCAATGTATCTCTGTTCCTCTGCAAGGTTTCTCACTCCTCTGCACACTATGCTCTGCCACTCATCTTAGTGTCATCGGCAAACTTGGACACGCCTACACGTGGTCCCCAACTCCAAATCATCTATATAAATTGTGAATAATTGTGGTTCCAACACTGATCCCTGAGGCACACCACTAGTTACTGATTGACAGCCAGAATAGCACTCATTTATCCCCACTTTTTACTTCCTGTCAGTCAACCAATCCTCGATCCATGCTAATACTCTACCCCTATTGCCTTGCATCCTTATCTTATGCAGCAGCCTCTTGTGTGGCACCTTGTTGAAGGTCTTTTGGAAATCGAGGTACATGACATCCACCAGGTCCCCATGGTCCATTTTGCTCGTAACGTCTTCATAGAATTCCAAAAGATTAGTTAAGCATGACCTGCCCTTCATGAACCCAATCTGCATCTGCTCAACAGGACAACTTCTATCAAGATGCTGTGCTATTTCTTCTTTGACAAAAGACTCAAGTATCTTCCCCACTACAGAGGTTAAGCTAACCGGTCTATAATTCCCCATCTTTTGTCTACTGCCCTTTTTAAACTGTGGCGTCACATTTGCTGTTTTCCAATCTGCTGGGACTGCCTCAGACTCCAGTGAATTTTGGAAAATTACCCCCAGTCTACCTGCTATTTCTCCCGCCATTTCTTTTAGTATCCTGGGATGCACTCCCATCAGGACCAGGAGACTTGTTTATCCTTAGCTCCATTAGCTTGCCCAACACTACCTCTACCGTAATAATGATTGTTTCCAGGTCCTCACCTACCTTCATCCCTTTCTCAATTACTGGCATGTTGTTAGTGCCCTCCACTGTGAAGAGCCATACTAAGTACCTGTTCAATGCCTTGACCATTTCATCATTTCCCGTAACTAAATTCCCCTCCCCATCCTCTCAAGTAGTTTAGCCACTCCTTCGTTTTATATATTTATAGAAACTGAATGGACTCCCATTGTACTTTGGCAGAAAGACTTTAGACGTCCCTCTCCTTTTCCCTCAAAACGTAAGTGTTTTATCTCTGTCCAGGCACAAACTCATTCATTTTCCAAAGCTGCTTCCTGAGCAGTTCTGTCTCTGTCCACAATCCTCTTCTCAGTCTTGGTGACCAAACTGACTTCTGCCTGAATCATTAGTCATTTCTCAACAGCGCTGTCTGTCCATGCCCCATTTGCCACATCTTTGTCCGCTATCACAAGCGATCAATAACTTGTTGTACCCAATCTGTGATCTCTTTACAACTTACTTTCCTTCCTACCTTTCATTCACACACTGCTGTCTGAGAGATCTTGCTGTGCACAAATTAGCTGAAGGACAGCTTCTTCCCCATTGTTATCAGAGGTTTGAACAGATCTCTCATACATTAGAGTTCATCTTTCTCTGCACCTTCTCTGTAGCTGTAACACAACATTTTGTGTTTCTGTTCCAATTACCCTGATGTACTTATACAAGGAATGATTTGTCTGGATAGCATACAAAACTTTTCACTGTATTGTGGTACGTGACAATAATAAATCAAACCAAATCATGATACTGACTGCACCTCACTTCACTGGCAGTAAAACACTTTGGGATCTCGTGCAGTTGAGAAAGGTGCTAGAAAAATGTAAGTCATTCTGTTTGAAAGACTCACCTTGTGAATCAGTGGCCTCCATTACAGCAGTGGGAGTGGTGAGAGCACAGACCAGGGGGCTGCTGGGGAGGTAAATTTCCTTCCTATAGACTTACCTCGTGAATAGGAGGTGCAAAGGGTCAACAGGAGTGGACACAGACACAGGGATTGCTGGGCGCGTGAACTGATATATTTGGGCTGTGACTAAACCCGAAACACTCCGCGTGCAGTGTCACCCATCTGGTTTCCTCCCCTAAGCAAAAAAGGGTTGGTAAGGTGATACATTTTTATTTCATTTATTCAATCTCTCCTGGCAATTTAGAGCAGTGGGGGTGGAGGCTAGGGCAATAGCAATTGCATGTTCTTCTTGCAGGATGTGGGAGGTAAGGGTCACCACTAGTGTCCCTGCTGACTTTGCCTGCGAGAAGTGCTCCCAACTCCAGCCCCTCACAGACCGCGTTAGGGAACTGCAGCTGGATGAAGTTCAGATCATTCGGAAGGCTGAGGGGGTGATAGAGAGGAGTTATAGGGAGGTAGTCACACAGAGGGTACAGGAAGGTGGGACCTCTACAATAGGATGGGTTGTACTTGAACTGTAGGGGCACCAATACCTTGGGCGGGAGGCTTGCGAGATCGCTTTGGGAGGGTTTAAACTAGTTTGGCAAGGGGGGTGGGAACCAGAGGTACAGATCTGAGGATAGAGTAGCCAGATACACCTTGCAGAGTCTGTGAGGAGGGATAGACAGTTGATAGGACAAAGGTGCAGTCAGTGTGATGGGTTGAAATGTGTCTACTTTAACGCAAGAAATGTCAGGAATAAAGGTGATGAACTTGGAGCATGGATCAGTATTTGGAACTATGATGTTGTGGCCATTATGGAGACTTGGATATCACAGGGGCAGGAAATTCCAGGGTTTAGATGTTTCAAAAGGAATGGGGGGGGGTTGGCATTGCTAATCAGGGATAGTGTCACAGCTGCAGAAAGGGAGGGAATCGAGGAGGGTTTGTCTACAGAGTCAGTCTGGGTGGAAGTCAGAAACAGGAAAGGAGCAGTCACTTTATTTGGAGTTTTCTACAGGCCCCACAACAGCAACAGAGACAGAAGAGCAGATCAGGAGGCAGATGTTGGAAAGGTGCATAAGAACCAGGGTTGTTGTCACGGGTGATTTTAACTTCCCTGATATTGATTGGAACCTCCTTAGTTCAAATAGTTTGGATGGAACAGTTTTTATCAGGACTGTCCAGGAAGGGTCCCTGACTCAGTGTGTACATTGGCCGACTGGAGGAGAGGCCAGAGAGGATCGGATGCTTGACAATGAACCATGTCAGGTATTAGATCTCTCGGTGGGAGAGCAGTTCGGTGAGAGTGATCACAACTCCCTGACCTTTACTATAGTCACGGAGAGGGATTGGAGCAGATGGTATGGGAAAGTATTTAATTGAGGGAGAGGGAACTACAATGCTATTACACAGGAACGGGGGCGCCTAGATTGGGAACAGATATTCTCAGGGAAACGCACAACAGAAATATGGAGGTTGTTTAGGGAGCACTTGCTGATAGTGCTGGACAGGTTTGTCTCATTGAGGCAAGGAAGGGATGGTAGATTGAAGGAAACTTGGGTAACAAGGGATGTGGAACATCTCGTCAAGAGGAAGAATGAAGCTTACTGAAGGTTGAGGGTGCAAGGATCAGACAGGGCTCTAGAGGGTTACAAGGTAGCCAGGAAGGAACTGAAGAATGGACTCAGGAGAGCTAGAAGGGGGCATGAAAAACCCTAAGGTGTTCTACACTTATGTGAGGAATGAGAGGATGGCCAGAGTGAGGGTAGGGCCGATAGTGGAGGGAACTTGTGCCTGGAGTTGGAGGAGGTGGGGGAGATCCTTCATGAATACTTTACTTCAGTATTCACTACTGAGAGGGACCTTGACATTTTTGACGACAGCGTGAAACAGGCGGATACACCTGAACAGGTTGATGTTAAGGAGGATCTACTCTAAATTTTGAAAAACACGAGGATAGCTAAATCCCCTGGGATATTCACTAGGATACTACAGGAAGTGAGGGGAGAGATTGCTGCGCCTTTGGCGGTGATCTTTGCTTCCTCACTGTCCACTGGAGTACTGCCAGATGATTGGAGGATGGAAAATGCTATTCCTTTGTTCACAAAAGGGAATAGGAATAATCTTGGCAAATACAGACCAGTCTTATGTCTGTGCTGGGCAAAGTATTGCAGTGGATTTTGAGAGACAGGAATACTGATTACTTGGAAAACAATAGTTTGATTAGAGATAGTCAGCATGACTTTGTGAGGGGAAGGTCATGCCTCACTAACCTTATTGAATTCTTTGAGGATGTGACAAAACACGTTGATGAAGGTACAGCAGTGGATGTGGTGTACATGGATTTCAGTAAGGCATTTGTTAAGATTCCCCATGGTAGGCTCATTCAGAAAGTAAGGAGGCATGGGATACAGGGAAATTTGGCTGTCTGGATACAGAATTGGCTGGCCCATAGAAGGCAGAGGATGGTAGTAGATAGAAAGTATTCAGCCTGGAACTCAGTGAGCAGTGGTGTTCTACAGGGATCAGTTCTGGGACCTCTGCTCTTTGTGAATTTCATAAATGACTTGGATGAAGAAGTGGAAGGGTGGGTCAGTAAGTTTGCCGATGACACAAAGGTTGGTCGAGTTGTGGATAGTGTGGAGGGCTGTTGTAGGTTGCAACGGGACATTGACAGGATGCAGAACTGGGCTGAGAAGTAGCAGATGGTGTTCAACCTGGAAAAGTGTGAAGTGATTCATTTTGGAAGGTCGAATTTGAATGCAAATTACAGGGTTAAAGGCAGGCTTCTGGGTGGTGTGAAGGAACAGAGGGATCTTGGGGTCCATGTCCATAGATCCCCCAAAGTTGCCACCCAAGTTGATAGGTTTGTTAAGAAGGCTTATGGTGTGTTGGCTTTCATTAGTAGGGGGATTAAGTTTAAGAACCGCAAAGTTATGTTGAAGCTCTATACAGCCCTGGTTAGAGCACAATTGGAATATTGTGCTCACTTCTGGTCACCTTATTATAAGAAGGATGTGGAAGGTTTAGAGGGTGCAGAGGAGATTTACCAGGGCACTGCCTGGACTGACAGCTTATGAATCTGGATTCGTGGTGCTGGAAGAGCACAGCAGTTCAGGCAGCATCCAAGTAGCTTCGAAATCGCCGTTTCGGGCAAAAGCCCTTCATCAGGAATAAAAATATGAAGAAAGGTTGAGGGGCCTTCCTCATTGGAACAAGGAAGGATGAGAGGTGACTTGATAGAGGGTGCACAAGGTGTTAAGTATAGATAGAGCGGATAACCAGAGAGATTTTCCTAGAGCGAAAATGGCTATCACGAGGGGCATAATTTTAAGGTAATTAGAGAACATAGAACAATACAGCGCAGAACAGGCCCTTTGACCCTTGATTTTGCGCTGACCTGTGAACTATTGTCAGTTCGTCCCCCTACACTATCCCATCATCATCTCATGCTTATCCAAGGATTGTTTCAATCTCCCTAATGTGGCTGAGTTGACTACATTAGCAGGCAGGGCATTCCACACCCGTACCACTCTCTGTGTAAAGAACCTGCCTCTGATGTCTGTCTTAAATCTATCAGCCCTCAATTTGTAGTTATACCCCCTCGTACAAGCTGACATCATCATCCTAGGAAAAAGACTTTCACTGTCTACCCTCTGATCATCTTGTATGTCTCTATCTGTTTTTCTTTTTTTAAAATTTAATCTTTAATTGGAGGAAGGTTTAGGGGAGATGTCAAGAGGATGGTTCTTTACACAGAGAATGGTGGGTGTGTGGAATATGCTGCCAGCGGTGGGAGTAGAGTCAGATACATTAGGGACATTTAAGCGACTCTTGGATAGGCACATGGAATAAAGTACAACAAAGGCTATACAGGCTATACTGATCTTAGAGTAGGATAAAAGGCCAGTACAACATTGAGGGCCGAAGGGCCTGTACTGTTCGATGTTCTAAAGCGATATAAAATGTCAGGGCCACACCACGGGTGGATGCAAGGTCGAATTACAGATATAAGCTTCCTTTTCAGAAAGGAAACAGCTGAAGAGGAATTGTTTCTGTCATTCACTGTTATCCATCTCACGAGAGTTGTGAGAACAGGAAGTCTCAAGAACATATACAAAAAGAGGACTCGAAACACCCTTTGGCTCACAATTATTCCTATTGATACAATCCCTTAATTGGTGTCAGCCTGGGTAAAATGAATCCTTTTCATAGAACTCCAGGAATGTTAACACATTACACCATGTCACGCCCAGGTCTGTCATTTCATCAAGACAAGGTTATCGACAACAAACATTAACTTCGGTTCGGTCTCCACAGAAACTGCCAAACCTGCTGGGTTTCTCCAGCAATGTCTATTTTTCTTTCAGATTTCCAGCATTCACAGTGTTTTGCTTTTATGTGACAGTAAAAGGTGAGATTTGCTCATCCAGTTTTTGTGTCAGTACGGGCTCACAGATGCCAAATGACTCAAATATTTGGCTCAAATGACTCACTCACCTCTGCATCACCTTCAGTGTTGATTCCACTGTCGGGAGATCACAGGGAATGGAGGATGTCCTCATGTGGCGTTTACATGTAGGGAACACAGACAGCACAGGAACCTTCCACACCTGATCCCTAACATAGGGAGGTGAATGGAAGAACTTGAACTGTTTGCTTTTCAGGCTTCCAGCACTTTGCGTTTAATGAGGCACTTTTCAAAACGCAGGCAGTGACTGTGATGGGAAAGGTTTCCAGCAGCTAGCCCACACCATGACGCTACGGGACAGCAACAAGAGACTGTAGGCCAGTTAACCTGCGCCACTGGTGAGCTTACCATGCACAACTGCATCAGACTCACCTCCCCCTCTGTGTCTGCATCAAGGAAGGTTCCAGTGGATAACATACCTCTCTGTGTCAGGATTGGCTAATCATTTCAGGACTCAATCCCAGCTGGCTGTAAAGTGCCAGGATCTGATGGGGATGCTGCTTGGACACCTCTCTCTCTGGTCTCTTGGGTGGACATTAGAGATTCCACAGGCGAAGAGCTGGGGTGTTGTGCTCAGAGTCCCGATCACTATTAACACTGCTGCAGGGTAAGCACTCTGTGAATGCTGAATTACTTTCCACAATTCATGAAGGGTATAGACAGGGTGGATAGAGACAAACTTTTTCCCAGGGTGAAGGATTCAATAACAGGAGGTCACGCTTTCAGGGTGAGAGGTGGAAAGTTTAAGGGAGATATACGCAGTAAGTACTTCACACAGAGGGTGATAGGTGTCTGGAATGCGTTGCCAGCAGAGGTGGTAGAGGCAGGCACGGTAGATTCGTTTAAGATGCGTTTGGGTAAATGCACGAGTAGGTGGGGAGCAGAGGGACACAGATGATTAGGAATTGGGTGACAGGTTTAGACAGTAGATTTGGATCGGCTCTGGCTTGGAGGGCCGAAGGGCCTGTTCCTGGGCTGTAAATTTTCTTTGTTCTTTAATTCCTCTGTTACGCAAATGCATCTCACTAGTTTTCACACAGCAAGATCCCAGAAAGAGAAACAAATGATTAAGGGCTATTCAGCTAGCTAACATTAGCCCCCCCGTACTGGACTATAAACGAAAGGAACTTTTCACACACATTGAGCGCTGAGGGACAGGCATCACATTTAGATTTTATTCTTTTAAATAGAGTCTAGCTGTTCAGTGCTGGGCCACCTGGGCCCCTTTCCTCCCCTAGGGTTGAGCTGGATCCCCCACCTCCTTCCCGGCATTTACATGATGATACGCTGGACATTCTCAATGGCTTGGAGAGGTTCCAGTTTGTACAGTAAGAAGTGCCCCTGTACCTGGGCAGCACTGATGGTATCAGAGACGGCCAGTGCTCTGTCTGCAAACTCCTCTGCCCTCGCTGCTGGCTGCTCTGGGTAGAACCGCTGGAACATCTGGGAGAGCTGCCAGTGGGAGCAGTAACCAACAAATTGCTTGTGGTCCACTCGTCCTGGACGGATCAGAGCAGGATCCAGCCTGAGGGGAGACACAAAAACACGGAGATAACACAGAAATCCGGGAGTTACAGCCAATGGTCTGATGCCGCAGTACAGCGTGAACTGTTTCAGTGTCCCCATCGCTGGGGAATCTCGAACACGGGGGGTAGGGTTTCAGGGGAAGAGGCCAACCATTGAGGACTGAGATGAGGAGAAATTCCTTCGCTGAAAGGATTATTATTGTTTGGAATTCTCTAGATTGAGGATTGTGGATGTTCCATCATCGAACACTTGTAAGACTGAGGCTGACAGACATTTCAGTCTCTCAGAACTTCAGGGAGACATGGAGCAGTTGGGAAAGGTGAAGCGGAATCCTAAGATCAGCTACAACCAAACGGAACGGTGGAACTACCACGGTGAGCTGAGTGGCCTACACTCGGAGGAAACCCACGCAGACACGGGGAGAACGTGCAAACTCCACACAGAGAGTCACCTGAGGGTGGAATTGAACCTGGGACCCTGGTGCTGCGAGGCACAGCGCTAACCACTGAGCCACCGTGCCGCCTTTGTTGTTGCGCAAGCAACTCGCTCAACTCTGCAGCACCTTTACTGGTCTCAGAGATCCCATGACATTTCAGAGGATAGTGATCAAACAGAATACGACAGCCAACTACACAGAGATAACAGGAAACATATATATAGGTGGAGTAGACCATTCGGTCCTTCCAGCCTGCCCCACCATTCAATACAATCATGGCTGATCATGCAATCTCAGTATCCCATTCCCACTCTCTCCCCGTACCCCTTGATCTCTTTAAATGCCAGGGCCATGTCCAGCTCCTTCTTGAATATATCTAACAAACTGCTTCCTGTGGGAGAGAATTCCACAGGTTCACAACTCTCTGAATGAAGAAATTCTTTCTCATCTCAGTCCGGAATGGCTTACCGCTGGGAAGGTGCTGTTTTGGAAGGGAATGCAGATGGATGCATGGCCTGGGCTGGGGGCAGCTGGGTGGGTGGGTGGGTGTGTGTGAGAGAGAGAAAATGGGGGTGGAGGCAGCATTTGTGAAGCTGGGAGATTAGATTAGATTAGATTACTTACAGTGTGGAAACAGGCCCTTCGGCCCAACAAGTCCACACCGCCCCGCCGAAGCGTAACCCACCCATACCCCTACATCTACATCTACCCCTTACCTAACACTACGGGCAATTTAGCATGGCCAATTCACCTGACCTGCACATCTTTGGACTGTGGGAGGAAACCCACACAGACACGGGGAGAACGTGCAAACTCCACACAGTCAGTTGCCTGAGGCGGGAATTGAACCCGGGTCTCTGGCGCTGTGAGGCAGCAGTGCTAACCACTGTGCCACCGTGCCGCCCAGCTGGGAGATGTGAAGTGGGAAATGAGCCTTGTCTTTGCAAGTAAGGGCCTAATTAGACCAGGATCAAAATCAGGAATTGCTGGGAAAGCTCAGCAGGTCAGGCAGCATCTGTGAAGAGAAAGCCTATGCCAGACCAGACCAGCTTAGGCAGCATGGTGGCTCAGTGGTTAGCACTGCTAACTCAGGTTCGATTCCAGCCTCGGACAACTGTCTGTGTGGAGTTTGCACATTCTCCCCGTGTCTGCGTGGGTTTCCTCCCACAGTCCAAAGATGTGCAGGTCAGGTGAATTGGCCATGCTAAACTGCCCGTAGTGTTCAGGGATGTGTAAGTTAGTGGCATTAGTCAGGGGTAAATGTAAAGGAATGGGTCTGGGTGGGTTACTCTTTGCAGGGTCGAAGGGCCTGTTTCCATCCTGTAGGGATTCTATGAGCTCTTCTCCCATCCATTGAAACTCCTCCTCTCCAGACCAGCTCAGCAGGTTTCCTTGTTTCTGATTTCAAGCATCTGCAGTCTTTGACTTTCCCAGTCTGATTAGATTAGGAAGTTAAAATGGAGTTGCATAACCCTGGATTTTAGTCTCTTGAATTTAAAAAGTCTAGCTGAAGCATCTAAAACATTACAAAGGTTTGATAAAGACGATATAGCGGAACTATCTTCTCTGTTGGAGGAGTCAAGGACAAAGTAACTTTGACTTAGAGCTGAGCCATTCCCTGGAACAGGAGCATGTCGAAGTATTCCCCAGATTGCCATGGGTGTTAGGGGGACAACTGCAGCTGGAAAGACTGAGATTGTAGTTGAGTAGAGGTATTGAAGGATAAGGAACAAAGGTGTCAAGGGATAAGGAGCAAAGACAGGTCAATCTGATAGAGGTTTTCAAAACCATGAGTGGGCTAGCTACAGAGAATAAGGAGACACTATCCCTGTTTGCAAAAGGAACAAGAATGAGGGCACAGATTTAATGTTGGAGCAAATTACTGCAGTTGCTGGAATCTGTACTGAAAACAACAAAATTCCAGGACTCACAGCAGATCAGGCAGTATCCACAGACAGAGGCTAATGTTTCGAGTCTCAGTAACTCTTCATCAGCATCATCCGGACTCAAAACATCAGCCTCCTCTGTCCCCGTCCTCTGTCCCCGTCCTCTGTCCCCGTCCTCTGTCCCCGTCCCCTGTCCCCGTCCCCTGTCCCCCTCCCCTGTCCCCCTCCCCTGTCCCCCTCCCCTGTCCCCCTCCCCTGTCCCCCTCCCCTGTCCCCCTCCTCTGTCCCCCTCCTCTGTCCCCCTCCTCTGTCCCCCTCCTCTGTCCCCCTCCCCTGTCCCCCTCCCCTGTCCCCCTCCCCTGTCCCCCTCCCCTGTCCCCCTCCCCTGTCCCCCTCCCCTGTCCCCCTCCCCTGTCCCCGTCCTCTGTCCCCGTCCTCTGTCCCCGTCCTCTGTCCCCGTCCTCTGTCCCCGTCCTCTGTCCCCGTCCTCTGTCCCCGTCCTCTGTCCCCGTCCTCTGTCCCCGTCCTCTGTCCCCGTCCTCTGTCCCCGTCCTCTGTCCTCTGCCTGACCCGCGGTGATCTCCAGCATTTGTTGTTTTCAGCACAGATTTAATGTGATGTGCAAAAAAGTGAGGGTGAAGTGAGAAAAAATCTTTTTCGCCCAGCGAATAGTCAGTGTGTGGGATGCACTGCCTGGAAACGTGGTGCAGGGACAAGAACACTGCAGAGGCTGGAACCCAAACCAGACAGGCAGGGAAATGTGGGGCAGGCAGCTTCAACATGGGCACTCAGAGGGGGATTGGATGGTTATGTGGATCAAAATGGTGTGCAGGAGCATGGGGAAACGGCAGGAGATTGGGCACTAAGCAATGATGTTCATTTGAAGAGCGAGTGCAGAAACACCCTCCTCCTATACTGTTCCACTTCCTGATTCTGTGAATGGAGCTTAAGGACAGATCAGCCATGGGGGTTGAGGAGCTGAGTGGTCCTTTCCTGTCTAGCAGGAAGCTGAACGGCCTGAGGGCTGATTGGCTTCCTC
This sequence comes from Chiloscyllium punctatum, assembly GCF_047496795.1. Lineage (NCBI taxonomy): Eukaryota > Metazoa > Chordata > Chondrichthyes > Orectolobiformes > Hemiscylliidae > Chiloscyllium > Chiloscyllium punctatum. Next base: position 117,213,208 of record NC_092748.1, on the reverse strand, counting down.
CAGCTCTTTGCTAAGAAGTGAGGAGCTGAATCAGAATGGTTACACAGAACAGGAGGACATTCTGCTTGTCACAACTGTGCTAGTACACTTCACTATCTACAATTCCTGCCTCTCTCACCACAGCACTGCAAACCTTTCCTCTCCAGATAACAAACCAATTCCCATTGTGAAAGTCTCAATTAAACCTGCCTCTATCACACTCGGTGCATTCCAGATCCTCCCCACTTACCACGAGAAACTGTTTCACCTCCTGCTGCTTTTACCCGTCACTGTGAATCTGTACCCCCTGGTTCCTGATACCAACAGGAAACAGTCCTCTCTATTGCCTTTTTTTTTCCAGGTCTCCTCCTGATCTTGACCAATCTCCCATCAGCCTTCTCTCCTCCCAGAAGACCAGCCCCAATTTCTCCCATCTACTTAGGAGACTGAAACTCATCTCCAGAACCAACCCGATGAATCTTTCCTGCATCCTCTATTATGTCTTCACAATGTTTTGTGAATTGTGGCACCGAGAATCGATCACAAGATTCCAGTCGAGGTTAATTGAGTGCTTTATAAAGGTGTACCATCACTTTCCTGCTGATATATCCGTACCCCTATTGATAAAGACTCAGAACCTGTTTGCTTGTCTTTTTCCCCAGTGTCTGAACTCGTCCTGCCCCCTTCAGGGTTGTACCAAACAGGCCTCAGTGCCTCTAGCCCATGCTTTACTTCGTAAATCCTTTGCTGCTTGATTCTTTTTCATGGAATCGGGAGATCGTTGGCAAGGCCAGCACCTGTAGACACCCCTAATGACCTCGGAACACAGTGTCAGGCCGGGCCACTCTGGAGTCAACCACACTGCTGTGGGTCTGCAGTCACGTGAGGGCCAGAGCAGGAAGGGACCGCAAACTTCCTTCCCTGAAGGATATTCCAGGCCCCATGAACTGAACAGCTTCTTCAGAGTAAGGTGGCCTTATTTTTGGATGTTCCAAGGTGGAAAATCTCCACTTCATCCTCCTCAAGACCTGCCTGAGGTCACGAGATAGAAAATGGCCCCAGCCTGGTTAACCTTTCCTGGGCCACTTGAAGCGACCCAATTTGGAATCCTCCCAGTTAGTCATTGCTGTACCTTCCCCATTCCCGCCACATTCTCATAGAGTACCGACACACTACACAGTTCCCCAACGGTAGGCTAAAATACAATTCTGTATGGATTTAACATAACATTTCAGCTTTTAAGTTCAATGCCTCTCGAAATAAACCCCAGCATTAATGTTAAAGTAGCTAGCTTTGTTCCTCTGGTGTAATACTCACATTAAACTGAGGGTTTGGGCAGGATGGGTGAGAGGACCTGTCCCTGTGGTCACTAACAGCAGGGAGTCTCTGGGAGTGAGGGACTGTCTCAGTGATCACTAACAGTGGGGAGTCTCTGGGAGTGAGGGACTGTCCCTGTAGTCACTAACAGCAGGGAGTCTCTGGGAGTGAGGGACTGTCCCTGTGATCAATGTCACCAGGGAGTCTCTGGGAGTGAGGGACTGTCCCTGTGATCACTAACAGCAGGGAGTCTCTGGGAGTGAGGGACTGTCCCTGTGATCAATGTCACCAGGGAGTCTCTGGGAGTGAGGGACTGTCCCTGTGATCACTAACAGCAGGAAGTCTCTGGGAGTGAGGGACTGTCCCTGTGATCACTGACACCAGGAAGTCTCTGGGAGTGAGGGACTGTCCCTGTGATCACTAACAGCAGGAAGTCTCTGGGAGTGAGGGACTGTCCCTGTGATCACTAACAGCAGGGAGTCTCTGGGAGTGAGGGACTGTCCCTGTGATCACTAACAGCAGGAAGTCTCTGGGAGTGAGGGACTGTCCCTGTGATCACTAACAGCAGGGAGTCTCTGGGAGTGAGGGACTGTCCCTGTGATCACTGAGACCAGGGAGTCTCTGGGAGTGAGGGACTGTCCCTGTGATCACTGACACCAGGGAGTCTCTGGGAGTGAGGGACTGTCCCTGTGATCACTAACACCAGGGAGTCTCTGGGAGTGAGGGACTGTCCCTGTGATCACTGAGACCAGGGAGTCTCTGGGAGTGAGGGACTGTCCCTGTGATCACTGACACCAGGGAGTCTCTGGGAGTGAGGGACTGTCCCTGTGATCACTGACAGTGGGGAGTCTCTGGGAGTGAGGGACTGTCCCTGTGATCACTGACTCTGCACACGAGAAAAAGCTGGACAGAGCTCTCACAGAGAATCAGTTGTATCACAGTGAGGCTAAACATCTTTTATCAAGTTTACCCAAGTAGTCTGAGCACCTGAAGGCGCTGGAGAAGGATTTTAAAGAACATTTCTTCCATCATTTAGCCCTGAGCCACCCACACCCCATGCAAGGTGATCCTGTGACTGTGTGGAGGGGAGAAAGGGAGTGTCGGTGATGATTCAATCCGGGCTGATGTTGGAGTTTTACTCTGTATTTCTCCAATGAAGGGGAATGAAGATCAATCGAGATCTACCTGTCCAGGTGGTTTGTGGTCATGAACACGAGCCTTGCCTCAGCCGAGGCCACACCATCGAGTGCGTTGAGCAAACCGCTGAATGTCAGACGGCCCATTCCTTCGTACCTCGTAGGGTCTGTAATCACAAACAAACCAAAGTTTAGTTTCTCTCAGCCCGCACAAAATCACAGGGTGAGGGACTCAAGCTCCACTCCAGAAACACCACAACACATTCAAAACTGAGGGAGCACCGCACTGTCAGAGAGTCAGTGGCGAGGGAATGCAGCACTGTCGGATGGTCAGTGCTGAGGGAGTGCCACACTGTTGGAGGGTCAGTACTGAGGGAGTGCCGCACTGTTGGAAGGTCAGTGCTGAGGGAGTGCTGCACTGTCCGAGGGTCAGTCCTGAGGTAGTGCTGCACTGTTGGAAGGTCAGTGCTGAGGGAGTGCTGCACTGTCCGAGGGTCAGTCCTGAGGTAGTGCTGCACTGTCGGAGGGTCAGTGCTGAGAGAGTGCCTCACTATCGGAGGGTCAGTGCTGAGAGAGTGCTGCACTGTTGGGAGGGTCATATCAAGCGATTGCCGCACTGTGAGAGGGTCATAACAAGGGAATGCCACACTGTCAGAGGGTCAGTGCTGAGGGAGTGCCACACTGTTGGAGGGTCAGTACAGAGGGAGTGCTGCACTGTTGTAGGGTCAGTACCGAGGGAGTGCCGCACTGTCAGAGGGTCAGCACTGAGGGGGTGCCGCACTGTCAGATGGTCTGCACTGAGGGGGTGCCGCACTGTCAGAGGGTCAGTGCTGAGGGAGTGCCACACTGTCAGAGGGTCAGTGCTGAGGGAGTGCCACACTGTCAGAGGGTCAGTGCTGAGGGAGTGCCACACTGTTGGAGGGTCAGTACAGAGGGAGTGCTGCACTGTTGTAGGGTCAGTACCGAGGGAGTGCCGCACTGTCAGAGGGTCAGCACTGAGGGGGTGCCGCACTGTCAGAGGGTCAGCACTGAGGGGGTGCCGCACTGTCAGAGGGTCAGTGCTGAGGGAGTGCCACACTGTCAGAGGGTCAGTGCTGAGGGAGTGCTGCACTGTCAGAGGGTCAGTCCTGAGGGAGTGCTGCACTGTCACGGGGTCAGTGCTGAGAGAGTGCCGCACTGTCGGAGGGTCAGTCCTGAGGTAGTGCTGCACTGTCGGAGGGTCAGTGCTGAGAGAGTGCCGCACTGTCGGAGGGTCAGTCCTGAGGTAGTGCTGCACTGTCGGAGGGTTAGTGCTGAGGGAGTGCCGCACTGTCAGAGGGTCAGTGCTGAGAGACTGCCGCACTGTTGGAGGGTCAGTGCTGAGGGAGTGCTGCACTGTTGGAGGGGCAGTCCTGAGGTAGTGCTGCACTGTTGGAGGGTCAGTACTGTGAGAGTGCCGCACTGTCGGAGGGTCAGTGCTGAGAGAGTGCTGCACTGTCGGAGGGTCAGTCCTGAGGGAGTGCTGCACTGTCAGAGGGTCAGTGCTGAGAGAGTGCCGCACTGTCGGAGGGTCAGTGCTGAGGGAGTGCTGCACTGTCAGTGGGTCAGTACTGAGAGAGTGCCGCACTGTTGGAGGGTCAGTCCTGAGGTAGTGCTGCACTGTTGGAGGGTCAGTGCTGAAGGACTGCCGCACTGTCGGAGGGTCTGTACTGAGGGAGTGCTGCAATGTTGGAAGGTCAGTACTGAGGGAAAATCGCACTGTCGGAGGATCGGTACTGAGGGAGTGCCACACTGTCGCAGGATCAGTGCTGAGGGAGCACCGCACTGTCAGAGGGTCAATGCTGAGGGAGTGTCACACTGTCAGACTGTCAGTGCTGAGGGGGTGCCGCACTGTCAGAGGGTCATATCAAGGGATTGCCGCACTGTCAGAGGGCCAGTACTGAGGGAGTGCCTCACTGTCGGAGGGTCAGTACTGAGGGAGTGCCGTACTGTTGGAAGGTCAGTACTGAGGGAGTGCTGCAATGTTGGAAGGTCAGTGCTGAGGGAATGCCGCACTGTCGGAGGGTCAGTACTGAGGGAGTGCCGCACTGTCAGAGGATCAGTACTGAGGGACTGCCACACTATCGGAGGGTCAGTTCTGAGTGAGTGCTGTACTGTCGGAGGGTCAGTACTGAGACATTGCAGTCAAGACAGAATGAGGGAGAGAAACTGAGGGTGTATGCGCGTGTGTGAGTGAGTGAGAGAGAGAGAGAAAAAGACACTAAAAGAGAGAAGGACACAGAGGGGAGAACCAGTGAAACCTACAGAAACAGAGGGAAGGAGAACGCACGATTAGATGATTTTATTGAAAAGTCATTAACATAATAGAATGTCCCCAGAGGAGGGTTTTAAAGCTGAGTACAGTCACCTAAAGAGATGCAAGAACAATTGACATTCACAAAGAGAGGTAGACACAGAATGAGGTTACTCTGAGGATCCAGGAGCAGGACAGACTGTTTGGAGAGATGACAGTGGGGAACACTAACTCACTTTCTTTGGCCAAGTCCCGGTTGACGAAGGCCGCATCTACATCCTCCAATAGGACGATGCTCTGCTGGGGCGCCACGCTGAGCAGGTGATTGAGTCGGTCATCAGTCAGGCTCCTGTCACTCAGGCTCATCAGACAGATGCTGTATTCCAGCTCTCCAGCCAGCGCTGTGCTGAGGGGACAGGGCAGAGGGAAAGTCGCACATCAGTAACTAATGGCAATGTCATTCCAAACACACCCTCGTGTGACACGGACCCAGCACAGCTCACAGATACCTGCAAACCCAAGATCCTCTTCCACCTTGGATTACAAGGTATTTCTTGAGGAACCCAGGAGCACACCTGACAGTTGATGGCTGTGTCTGCAACACCAGTGAATCTAAACACACTTCCACATCCCGACACCCAGGGAAAGGGCTAAAGTTTCACTCACTCAGGGAGCCATTCCATTCCAAGCAGACACAGAGACTCCTGCATTCAGATTACTAATCCTTATAGAAGGCATCCCTTATTGATACAGAGATTTACATCATTAAAACACACCCAAAACCTCCAACAAGCAAAGCACTTGTCTTTGAAGTATGCAGGCAGTATTCACATTTCTGAGGGCAGCAGACTCACGCGGAATTACATGCTCGTGGATTCAAGTTATACCCAATGTACTGAGACAGGGCTACATTGTCAGAGCTGCAGTACTGAAGGAATGCTGCATTGTGGGAGCTGCAGTACTGAGGGACTGCTGCATTGTTGGAGTTGCAGTACTGAGAGACTGCTGCATTGTCGGAGCTGCAGTACTGAGGGAATGCTGCATTGTCAGAGCTGCAGTACTGAGGAACTGCTGCATTGTTGGAGCTGCAGTACTGAGGGAATGCTGCATTGTCAGAGCTGCAGTACTGAGGGAATGCTGCATTGTGGGAGCTGCAGTACTGAGGGAATGCTGCATTGTCAGAGCTGCAGTACTGAGGGACTGCTGCATTGTGGGAGCTGCAGTACTGAGGGACTGCTGCATTGTTGGAGCTGCAGTACTGAGGAACAGCTGCATTACTGAAGCTGCAGTACTGAGGGACTGCTGCATTGCTGAAGCTGCAGTACTGAGGGACTGCTGATTGTGGGAGCTGCAGTACGGAGGGAATGCTGCATTGTCAGAGCTGTAGTACTGAGGGACTGCTGCAACGTTGGAGATGCAGTACTTAGGGACTGCTGCATTGCCAAAGTTGCCGTACTGAGGGAATGCTGCATTGCTGAAGCTGCAGTACTGAGGGACTGCTGCATTGTTGGAGCTGCAGTACTGAGGGACTGCTGCATTGTTGGAGCTGCAGTACTGAGGGACTGCTGCATTGTTGGAGCTGCAGTACTGAGGGACTGCTGCATTGTCGGAGCTGCAGTACTGAGGAACTGCTGCATTGTTGGAGCTGCAGTACTGAAGGACTGCTGCATTGTTGGAGCTGCTGTACTGAGGGACTGCTGCATTGTCAGAGCTGCAGTACTAAGGGACTGCTGCATTGCCGAAGCTGCCATACTGAAGGACTGCTGCATTGCCGAAGCTGCCGTACTGAAGGACTGCTGCACTGTTGGAGCTGCAGTACTGAGGGAATGCTGCTTTGCTGAAGCAGCAGTACTGAGGGACTGCTGCATTGTTGGAGCTGCAGTACTGAGGGACTGCTGCATTGTTGGAGCTGCAGTACTGTGAGACTGCTGCATTGTTGGAGCTGCTGTACTAAGGGACTGCTGCATTGTTGGATCTGCAGTACTGAGGGACTGCTGCATTGTTGGAGCTGCAGGACTGAGGAACTGCTGCATTGTTTGAGCTGCAGGACTGAGGAACTGCTGCATTGTTGGAGCTGCAGTACTGAGGGACTGCTGCATTGTCAGAGCTGCAGTACTGAGGGAAAGCTGCATTGTCAGAGCTGCAGTACTGAGGGAATGCTGCATTGTTGGAGCTGCAGTACTGAGGGACTGCTGCATTGTTGGAGCTGCAGTACTGAGGGACTGCTGCATTAGTGGAACTGCAGTATTGAGGGAATTCTGCATTGTTGGAGCTGCAGTACTGAGAGAATGCTGCGTTGTTGGAGCTTCTGTACTGAGGGACTGCTGCATTGCTGAAGCTGCAGTACTGAGGGACTGCTGCATTGTCGGAGCTGCAGTACTGAGGGACTGCTGCATTAGTGGAACTGCAGTATTGAGGGAATTCTGCATTGTTGGAGCTGCAGTACTGAGAGAATGCTGCGTTGTTGGAGCTTCTGTACTGAGGGACTGCTGCATTGCTGAAGCTGCAGTACTGAGGGACTGCTGCATTGTCGGAGCTGCAGTATTGAGGGAATTCTGCATTGTTGGAGCTGCAGTACTGAGAGAATGCTGCGTTGTTGGAGCTTCTGTACTGAGGGACTGCTGCATTGCTGAAGCTGCAGTACTGTGGGACTGCTGCATTGTCGGAGCTGCAGTACTGAGGGAATGCTGCATTGTCGGAGCTGCAGTACGGAGGGAATGCTGCATTGTCGGAGCTGCAGTACTGAGGGAAAGCTGCATTGTCAGAGCTGCAGTACTAAGGGAATGCTGCATTGCCGAAGCTGCCGTACTGAAGGACTGCTGCACTGTTGGAGCTGCAGTACTGAGGGAATGCTGCTTTGCTGAAGCTGCAGTACTGAGGGACTGCTACATTGTTGGAGCTGCAGTACTGAGGGACTGCTGCATTGTTGGAGCTGCAGAACTGTGGGACTGCTGCATTGTTGGAGCTGCAGTACTGAGGGACTGCTGCATTGTTGGAGCTGCAGTACTGAGGGACTGCTGCATTGTCGGAGCTGCAGTACTGAGGGAAAGCTGCATTGTCGGAGCTGCAGTACTGAGGGAATGCTGCAATGTCGGAGCTGCAGTACTGAGGGAAAGCTGCATTGTCAGAGCTGCAGTACTAAGGGACTGCTGCATTGCCGAAGCTGCCGTACTGAAGGACTGCTGCACTGTTGGAGCTGCAGTACTGAGGGAATGCTGCTTTGCTGAAGCTGCAGTACTGAGGGACTGCTGCATTGTTGGAGCTGCAGAACTGTGGGACTGCTGCATTGTTGGAGCTGCAGTACTGAGGGACTGCTGCATTGTTGGAGCTGCAGTACTGAGGGACTGCTGCATCGTTGGAGCTGCTGTACTAAGGGACTGCTGCATTGTTGCATCTGCAGTACTGAGGGACTGCTGCATTGTTGGAGCTGCAGGACTGAGGAACTGCTGCATTGTTTGAGCTGCAGGACTGAGGGACTGCTGCATTGTTGGAGCTGCAGAACTGTGGGACTGCTGCATTAGTGGAACTGCAGTATTGAGGGAATGCTGCATTGTTGGAGCTGCAGTACTGAGGGACTGCTGCATTGTTTGAGCTGCAGGACTGAGGAACTGCTGCATCATCGGAGCTGCAGTACTGAGGGACTGCTGCATTAGTGGAACTGCAGTACTGAGGGAATGCTGCATTGTTGGAGCTGCAGTACTGAGGGACTGCTGCATTGTTTGAGCTGCAGGACTGAGGAACTGCTGCATCGTCGGAGCTGCAGTACTGAGGGACTGCTGCATTAGTGGAACTGCAGTATTGAGGGAATGCTGCGTTGTTGGAGCTGCAGTACTGAGAGAATGCTGCATTGTTGGAGCTTCTGTACTGAGGGACTGCTGCATTGCTGAAGCTGCAGTACTGAGGGACTGCTGCATTGTCGGAGCTGCAGTACTGAGGGAATGCTGCATTGTTGGAGCTGCAGTACTGAGGGACTGCTGCATTGTCAGAGCTGCAGTACTGAGGGACTGCTGCATTGTCAGAGCTGCTGTACTGAGGAACTGGTGCATTGTCGGACCTGCTGTACTGAGGGAAAGCTGCATTGTCAGAGCTGCAGTACTGAGGGAATGCTGCATTGTTGGAGCTGCAGTACTGAGGGACTGCTGCATTGTTGGAGTTGCAGTACTGAGGGAATGCTGCATTGTTGGAGCTGCAGTACTGAGGGAATGCTGCATTGTTGGAGCTGCAGTACTGAGGGAATGCTGCATTGTTGGAGCTGCAGTACTGAGGGAATGCTGCATTGTCGAAGCTGCAGTACTGAGGGAATGCTGCATTGTCGGAGCTGCAGTACTGAGGGACTGCTGCATTGTCAGAGCTGCAGTACTGAGGGACTGCTGCATTGTCAGAGCTGCAGTACTGAGGGACTGCTGCATTGTCAGAGCTGCAGTACTGAGGGACTGCTGCATTGTTGGAGCTGCAGTACTGAGGGAATGCTGCTTTGCTGAAGCTGCAGTACTGAGGGAATGCTGCATTGTTGGAGCTGCTGTACTGAGGGACTGCTGCATTGTCGGAGCTGCAGTACTGAGGGAATGCTGCATTGTTGGAGCTGCTGTACTGAGGGACTGCTGCATTGTTAGAGCTGCAGTACTGAGGGACTGCTGCATTGTCGGAGCTGCAGTACTGAGGGAATGCTGCATTGTTGGAGCTGCTGTACTGAGGGACTGCTGCATTGTTGGAGCTGAAGTTAGAGATAATGCTTTATTAAAGCAATGTCCCATCTGCCCTCTCATGTGGAGTGTAAAGATCCCCATGGTCACTATTTCAATGAAAAGTAGTGTCTGGTGTCCTGGCCAATATTTATATTTTGCTGAAACTTTTCATCCCACTCCCCCCAGGACAACTGCAACAAACTCTAAATACAAACGATCACAACAATTTATCCGACAGGGGAAAAGCGTGCAGATTGGTTGGTGAGTCAACTGCGATGATCCATGGTCATGGAGAAAGCAGTGTGAAAGCTTCCTCAGCTCCCAATTAATTTAATAACACCATGCGATCAGAACATGTTCCTTTTTATTTGCAAAGAGAAGGGCTCAGTACATAAATATCTCAGAAAACAACTGATTATCGTAAATTTGTCGTCAGTAAAGGTCTTTGCACTCAGTTATATGTCAGTTATTTATAACGTCTATAATTGCCCTCCTGACCCAGGTCAATACTCACATGAAACTACTTTTCCCACATCCAGGCGGGCCATACAACAAATACCCACGTCGGTAAGGAATCCCTGTAAAAAGATAGTTCAATCACAGACTGAACAACAGGCAGAGACTGCACTGAATGGTCAGACTGGAGCCTGACTACAGGATAGCAGGAGACAGTCACACAATGGTCCACAGACGACAGACTAAGCCAGCTACAGTGTTAGACTCCCCAGCATAAAGAGTGCCCTCACCCCGACACCCTACCCTCCCCCAACATGCAGCACCTGTCTGCAGAATTATACAAGGTTGGCATATTAATAACACCAGGCTCCATGCTGAGAACAACCTCCCCCTCCCAGCCCCCACTCCAAAATCCCTGTATGAGCCTGGAGACTCCCAAACTATAGCTCACATGCTCTATGGAACACTGACCAATGAAATCAAAAGCTATGGGAGCAGAGTGAGTCCATTCAGCCCATCAGGTCAGCTCCATCATTCAATCATGGCTGATATGTTTCTCAACCCCATTCTCCTGCTTCCTCTCCCTAACCTTTGATCCCTTACTAACCAAGACCCTATCTAGCTCTGTCTCAATGACTTGGATTCCACAGCCCTCTGCAGCAATGAGTTCCACAGATCCTCCACCCCTAGCTGAAGAAATCCCTCCTCATCTCAGTTCTAAAGGGTCGTCCCTTCACTCTGAGGCTGTGCCCCTTGGGTCCTAGTCCCTTCTACTAATGCAAACATTTTCCCACAGCCACTCTATCCAGGCCTCTCAGTATTCTGTAAGTTTCAATCAGACCTCCCTCATCCTTCTAAACTCCATCGAGTACAGACCCAGCAACTTCAACCACTCCTCATATGACAAGCCCTTTGTCTGTGGGTTCATTCTTGTAAACCTCCTCTGGGTCCCCCTCCAAGGCCAGCATAGTCTTCCTTAGATACAGGGAACAAAACTACTAACAATATTCCAAAAGCAATCTGACCAGAGCCTTATACAGCCTCAGCAGTACATCTCAGCTCTTGTATTCTAACCCTCTTTAAATCAATGCTAACATTGAATTTACCTTCCTAACTGCCAAGTGATGCTGCATGTGAACTTTAAGAGGATCCTGAACTAGGATTCCTAAATTCAGATTTCTGAAGCTTTTCCTCAACTAGAAAATAATCTACGCTTCTATTCTTCCGACCAAAGTGCATAACCTCGCACCTCCTCCCCACATTGTATTCCACCTGCCACTTCTTGTCCACACTCTGAGTCTGTCCAACCTCCACAATTCCTCAACACTACCTGTCCCTCCAGCTATCTGTGTGTCATCTGCAAACTTAGCAACAATGTTCCTTCATCCAGATCGTTAATGTAGAACATGAACAGTTGTGGTCCCAACAGTGGCTCCAGCAGAACTCCACTAGTCACCGGCTGTCATCTTGGAAATTACCCCTTTATTCCCCCCTCACTGCCTTCTGCCACTCAGCCAATCCTCTATCCATGGCAGCACATTGCCTCTAACACCATGGGCTTGAAGGTAGAAGACAAAGGGTGGTGGGTGAAGGATTATTTTTCAGACTGGAGGCATGTGACCAACGGTGTGCCACAAGGATCGGTGCTGGGTGCATTGCTTTTCATCATTTATATAAATGATTTGGATGTGAGCACAAGGGGTATAGTTAGTAAGTTTGCAGATGACACCAAAATTGGAGGTATTGTGAACAGAGAAGAAGGTTAACTCAGATTACAACAGGATCTTGATCAGATGGGCCAATGGGCTGACAAGTGGCAGATGGAGTTTAATTCAGATAAATGTGAGGTGCTGCATTTTGGGAAAGCAAATCTTAGCAGGACTTAGACACTTAATGGTAAGGTCCTAGGGATTGTTGCTGAACAAAAAGACCTTGGAGTGTAGGTTCATAGCTCCTTGAAAGTGGAGTCGCAGGTAAATAGAATAGTGAAGAAGGCGTTTGGTATGCTTTCCTTTATTGGTCAGAGTATTGAGTACAGGAGTTGGGAGGTCATGTGGCGGCTGTACAGGACATTGGTTAGGCCACTGTTGGAATATTGCGTGCAATTCTGGTCTCCTTCCTATCAGAAAAATGTTGTGAAACTTGAAAGGGTTCAGAAAGGATTTACAAGGATATTGCTGGGTTGGAGAGTTTGAGCTATAGGGAGAGGCTGAACAGGCTGGGGCTGTTTTCCCTGGAGTGTTGGAGGCTGAGGGGTGACCTTATAGAGGTTTATAAAATTATGAGGGGCATGGATAGGGTAAATAGGCAAAGTCTTTTCCCTGGGGTAGGGGAGTCCAGAACTAGAGGGCATGGGTTTAGGGTGAGAGGGGAAAGATATAAAAGGGACCTAAGGGGCAACTTTTACATGCAGAGGATGTTGAGTGTATGGGATGAGCTGCCAGAGGAATTGGTGGAGGCTGGTACAATCACAGCATTTAAAAGGCATCTGGATGGGTATATGAATAGGAAGGGTTTAAGAGGGATATGGGCCAAGTGCTGGAAAAAAGGACTTGATTTACTTAGGATACCTGGTTGGCATGGATGGGTTGGACCAAAGGGTCTGTTCCATTCTGTATAACTCCATGACTCTTATTGAGCAGCCTCCCGTGCAGCACCTTGTCAAAGGCCTTCTGGAAATACAAGTAGATCATGCCCAACAGCTCTTCTTTGTCCAACTGAGAAGCTGCCATTTCATTTTAAGATGACGGTGTATTATCAGTGCCCATACTGGAGGTGGGAAAAGCGTTTGAAGGTGAGGGAATGGGAGAAACAGTCTCAACAGAACAACTCACAAGGGCTTATTTCCAAATCACCTGCCTTCAGGACAGCGTCAGACAACATCCCGACTCGGAAATACATCACCGTTCCTTCACTGTCACTGGGTCAAAGTCCTGGAATTCCCTCCCTAAGGGCACTGTGGGACTACCCACTGAACATGGACCGCAGCGGTGCAAGAAGGCAGCTCACCCCCACCTTCTCAAGGGGCAATTAGGGACGGGCAATAAATGCTGGGCCCAGCCTGTGACACCCAAACACAAATAAAAACAAAATACAAGAGCTGCTGGAATTATGAAATCAAAAAAGAAAGTGCTGGAAAATTCAGCAGGTCTGACAGTATCTGTACAGACAGAAACAGAGTTGATGTCTCAAGTCATGTTGGATGTGAAATGTTAAACCTGTTTATCACTCCACAGATGCTGCCTGAGCTGCTGAGTTTGTCACGTCTTACCCCGGTCTGTGTACCACTTGGGATTCCCGATGAAATCCTTGACATCACGGACAATGTTTTCGGAGATTCCTTTATCCAGCACAACAGAATCTAGGGGCCGCCTGCGCCTCGGGAATCCAAAAGGTCGCCATTCTGCTCCCATCGCCGTATACATCACCGTTTTGCCTTCCTGCTGCTTCAGAGCCAGGTCCTTTGCTGAGAGACGGAGTGGAGGGAGAACAGAGACGTGCCACAAAGCTCCTTATCAAGTGTCACTGAACAAACCACAGTTCCCGCTGTTCACTGCCTCTTTACAGTACCGTATAACACAGGTGGTGGCCATTCAGCCCATCATTTCCCTGCCAGATGTTTGAACGATCTCTCCAGTTTGCCCTATTCCCCTGCTCTTTCCCCATAACCCAGTAAATGTGTTCCCTTCACCGACTTACCCAGTTTCTGAAAGTTCTTGTTGAATCTACTTTCATTGCTCTTTCAGGCAGCACATTTCATATTAAAGCTCACTTGCAAAAAGTATTCCCTCATCTCCCCCTCCTTTGTCAACTATCTTTGATTTGTGTACATCAGGTGGCTGCACAGAAACAGACCCTTTAAATCCTTCCCCTCTCAGCTTAAACCTATGCCCTCTAGTTTTAAACTCCCCCACCCTAGGTAAAAGACTTTTACTATTCAATTTATCTATATCCCTCATAAGACCATAAGACACAGGAGCAGAAATTAGGCCACTTGGTCCATCGAGTCTGCTCCACCATTCAATCCTGGCTGGTAAGTTTCTCAACCCCATTCTTCCACTTTCTCCCTGTAACCTGTTTGTCAAGGGGATCACAAGAAGCCATCTATAATGATTTTATAAACCTCAACCTCCTACACTCCAGTGAAAATAGTCCCAGCCTATCCTGATAACTCAGTCCTCCAGATCCAGTAACATCATTGCAACCTTTCCAATTTAATAATGTCCTTTCTGTATCAGTGAATAACCAACTTACAGCACAATGCTGTATCAGTGAATAACCAACTTACAGCATAATCCTGTATCAGTGAATAAACAACTTACAGCACAATCCTGTATCAGTGAATAAACAACTTACAGCACAATGCTGTATCAGTGAACTGCGCGTCACTGAGGCACCTTCAGAACATGAAGGAAGGAAACTTACTGGAAACTAGTTGAATGTGCAAAGTCATAAAGGAAACACGCACCTTCCCTTAAAATATCAAAGAAGACCTGACGGTTACTGCCCAATGAGGTGAGGGTGACGGTCTCCCACGGGGTACCTGTGTGCAGGTCGATCATCTGCTTCTCCCGGTTTCTCTCCACCCGAAGCCATTTGCTCTTGTACCTGCAACAACACAGCACAAAGTGAACCCCACAACCTTCAGGAACAGTGGGATGGAGTACAGTCCCAGCACTGACACTGACACCAGCAGTCCATCCCTGGGTAAGTGTCCACGGTCTGGGGGAGAGAATAGCAGCTGCACACTGGCTTGAAGCAGAATTAATCACTGTCCCCCATCGTCCTTCACTTCACAGGAAAGGATATCAAACTTCAACATTCACTCCTAGTTCTCACCATGGATACAGTCTACCTGCTGAATATTTCCAGCATTAACTGTTGTTATTTCATTAAAACAGAGTAAAGCTCCCTCTACAATGTCCCCATCAAACACTCCCAGGACAGGGACAGCATGAGGTTAGATACAGAGTTAAGCTCCCTCCACACTGACCCCATCAAACACTCCCAGAACTGGGACAGCATGAGGTTAGATACAGAGTAAAGCTCCCTCTACACTGTCCTGATCAAACACTCCCAGGACAGGGACAGCACGGGGTTAGATACAGAGTAAAGCTCCCTCTACATTGTCCTCATCAAACACTCCCAGGACAGGGACAGCACGGGGTTAGATATAGAGCAAAGCTCCCTCTACACTGTCTCCATCAAACACTCCCAGGACAAGGACAGCACGGGGTTAGATACAGAGTAAAGCTCCCTCTACACTGTCCCCCCATTAAACACTCCCAGGACAGGGACAGTACGGGGTTAGATACAAAGTAAAGCTCCTTCTACACTGTCCCCCCATCAAACACTCCCAGGACAGGGACAGCACAGCAACTATACTGAATGTTATGAATCTGTGGAATTTTCTACAATAGACAGCGGTGCTGAGTATTGTTCTGATGACGTTCAATGCTTTTTGGGCACTAGTAAAGAGCATGGGGATAGAGCAGCTCAATGGAGCACACATTCCTTTACTCACCAGATGAAGTGGTTTCCTGGGCTGGGAACAAAGTCGAAGGTTGTGCTGATTCTGCCGCTCTCGTGTTGGAGGTAGGATGTCTCAACACTAAGGTGTTGTGTCCGTTTGGCATGGTGCGTGATCCAGTTGAGTAACCAGTGGTAGCTCTTGTCTCGACTGGTCACCTCCAGCGTGATCATACAGTGCCTCCTGAAGGCCACCATCCCAAACTGCGCCCCTTTGCGAGCCAGCGCTAGGGCTGTTCCTACCCCGACCAGGCCAAAACCAGCCCCAAAGTATGGGTTATCTTTCAGGGCCAGAACAAAGTCTGAGAAAGGCATTGTTTACCAGTTCACTGGTGCTTAGGGCGCATTGTGTTAGCAGCAAGATCTACAGGAGACAGAACGCACATCAAAAACTCATCTGTAATGCAAACCAGTTCCAAGCATGACTCACTAATAGGCCCGGGAGCTTGTGTCTGTAAGGTCCTGAAAATAGCAACTGGTCACTCACATCATTCCCAGAATTATGATGGCGTAGGAGGCCATTCAGCCCTTGCATCTGCACTAGCTCTCTGAGCCATTCTGAAGGCCTTTCCCTGCAACCCTGGGCAGTGTTTCTTCCGTCCAGTGCCTCATGAATGCCTCAACTGAACCTACCCCCACCACACTGCGTGGGAATCCATTCCAGACCCTGACCACTTGTGTGAAAAATCTTGTCTCACGTCACATTTATTTCTTTAAACCTGCCCTGCCGTTTTTAACCCTCTGACGATTGGGGACACCTTCTCCCGATCTACTCTGCCCACACACTCCTCATCGTTTTGAAAACTTGTGTCAAATCTTCTCTTAGCCATCCCCTCTCCAAGGAAAACAGTCCCAATCTTTTCAATCCATCCTCATAACGGAAAGTCCTCGTCTGTGGAACCATTCTTGGAATCCTTTCCCACAGTCTCTCCAATGTGTTCACATCCTTCCCGAAGTGTGGACAATAACTCTAGACAATTATCAAGCTGATGTCTAACAAGTCTCTTAGTAACTTCAGTGGCCCCTCTTTGCCCATTAATGCTGTATTAACTGCTCTCTATATTTGCCCTGCCGCCTTCAATGATTTATTCACATCCAGGTCCCTCTGCTGCTGCTCACCCTTTACAACAATACCCTTCATTGTATACTCCACCTCCATCCTCTTTCTCTCAATGTTCTGGAGTAAAGCTTTAGACTTAAGTACCATATGGTTTCCTCAGCAGAAAACAACGGACACTGCACTCTGCAGAATACATCAACACACCTCGTCGTGAGGAAGAGTATTTAAGGCATTGGAAGAACTTACATAGAAGCCAGAAGAGAGTTCAGGTGCACCATAGCTCAGGAGAGAGGGACACACAGTCTGAGGATCAGAAGAGAGAGGGACAGATAGACTGAGGGTTAGGAGAGAGAGAGGGAGACAGATAGGCTGAGGGTTAGGAGAGAGAGAGGGACAGATAGACTGAGGGTCAGGAGAGAGAGGGACACACAGTCTGAGGATCAGAAGAGAGAGGGACAGATAGACTGAGGGTTAGGAGAGAGAGAGAGGGAGACAGATAGGCTGAGGGTTAGGAGAGAGAGGGACAGATAGACTGAGGGTTAGGAGAGAGAGGGACAGATAGACTGAGGGTCAGGAGAGAGAGGGACAGATAGACTGAGGGTTAGGAGAGAGAGGGACAGATAGACTGAGGGTTAGGAGAGAGAGGGACAGATAGACTGAGGGTCAGGAGAGAGAGGGACACACAGTCTGAGGATCAGAAGAGAGAGGGACAGATAGACTGAGGGTTAGGAGAGAGAGAGGGAGACAGATAGGCTGAGGGTTAGGAGAGAGAGAGGGACAGATAGACTGAGAGTTGGGAGAGAGAGGGACACAGTCTGAGGGTCAGGAGAGAGGGACAGATAGACTGAGGGTTAGGAGAGAGAGGGACAGATAGACTGAGGGTCAGGAGAGAGAGAGGGACATATAGACTGAGGGTCAGGAGAGAGAGGGACAGATAGACTGAGGGTCTAGTGATACAAGTGACAGGAATACTGAGGGTGAGGAGTTGAACAAGAAAGATGAACTCAAGGTGTAGATATATTGGGACAAGAACATTGAAAGTCCCTGACCAAGTCCTCACATAGAAATCTCCTGTAAAGATCTGAATCTGTGAAACTTGACTCCAAAATTCCTGGACTTCCCAACATCATGGTGCTTATACAGTCATTGATGTACAGCACAAAAGCAGATCTTATCCATGCCAACCAGATATCCTGAACTATTTGCCGACATTTGGCCCATATCCCTCCAAACCCTTCTTATTCATATACCCATCCAAATGCCTTTTAAATGTTGTAATTGTACCAGCCTCCATCACTTCCTCTGGCAGCTCATTCCATACACGCACCACACTCTCCATGAAAACGTTGCCCCTTAGGTCTGTTTTAAATCTTTCCCCTCTCACTTTAAATCTATGCCTTTTGGTTTTGGAATCTCCCACCCTGGGAAAAACATGACCTTGGCAATTCACCCTGTCCATGCCCCACATGATTTTATAAACCTCCATAAGATCACCCCTCAGCCTTCGATGCCTCTCCAGCCCCTCCCTATAGCCCTATAGGTCATTTCTGTTTCCAGCAGCAGGAAAAGCAGAAGCTTGAACCAGGAGCCTGCCAGAAAGGTGAGTCACTGATTTAAATGGTTCAAACCTTACCTCAAGTGTCAGAGCCCTCCATTTCTGTTTCCAGCAGCAGGATGAGTGGGAGCTTGGACCAGGGGCCTGCTGGGAAAGGTGAGTCACAAAATTAAATCTTTACATCTGACATCGGAGAGCAGAGGCTTCTGGGAAAGCTATATAAGTGAGTGTTTTCTAAATCTGAGACCGTACCCTGTAGGGTCTCCCACCCATCCACCTCCTCGAACCTTAAACACCAGGGACGCATCAGATAAGCCTCTCTTCTTTTTTACTTTCTGATAAAGGGGACTAGCAGGGATGGTAGTGCAGGGACAGGAATGTTCCTCCTGCATGATGTTGGAGGCGAGGGACACCATTAGACTCCCCTCTATCTGACCCTCTCACTATTGAGTCCCTGATGACTAACACTCTCCCCCTCCTTTCCTTTCTGTGGACTGTGGTTGTGTGAGATGGCTGGGCCCACAAGGTAAGTTTCACCTTGATCTCTCTCTAAACTTAACACTCAATCTACCCCTCGTCTCCTGGGACTCAGTGGGGATGGAATCGGAGGTAACTCGCACACCAACAAGTCAAAGAGTCATAGAGATGTATAGCACAGAAACAGACCCTTCTGTCCAACCCGTCCATGCCGACCAGATATCCCAACCCAATCTAGTCCCACCTGCCAGCACCCGGCCCATATCCCAACAAACCCTTCCTATTCATATACCCATCCAAATGCCTCTTAAATGTTGTTATTGTACCAGCCTCCACCACTTCCTCTGGCAGCTCATTCCATACACGTACCACCCTCTATGTGAAAACGTTGCCCCTTAGGTCTCTTTTATACCCTTCCCCTCTCACCCTAAAACCAATGCCCTCTAGTTCTGGACTCCCCCATCCCAGAGAAAAGACTTTAAAATGTGTTGCTGGAAAAGCACAGCAGGTCAGGCAGTATCATAGGAGCAGGAGAGTCGACGTTTCGGGCATAAGCCCTTCTTCAGGAATGAGGAGGGTGTGCCAAGCAGGCTAAGGTAAAAGATAGGGAGGAGGGACTTGGGGGAGGGGCGTTGGGAATGCGATAGGTGGAAGGAGGTTAAGGTGAGGGTGATAGGCCGGAGAGGGGGTGGGGGCGGAGAGGTCGGGAAGATGATTGAAGGTCAAGAAGGCGGTGCTGAGTCCGAGGGTTGGGACTGAGATAAGGTGGGGGAAAGGGGAAATGAGGAAGCTGGAGAAATCTGCATTCATCCCTTGTGGTTGGAGGGTTCCTAGGCGGAAGATGAGGCGCTCTTCCTCCAGGCGTCGTGTTGCCATGGTCTGGCGATGGAGGAGTCCAAGGACCTGCATGTCCTTGGTGGAGTGGGAGGGGGAGTTAAAGTGTTCAGCCACGGGGCGGTTGGGTTGGTTGGTGCGGGTGTCCCAGAGGTGTTCTCTGAAACATTCCGCAAGTAGGCGGCCTGTCTCCCCAATATAGAGGAGGCCCCATCGGGTGCAGCGGATGCAGTAAATGATGTGTGTGGAGGTGCAGGTGAATTTGTGGCGGATATGGAAGGATCCCTTGGGGCTTTGGAGGGAAGTGAGGGGGGAGGTGTGGGCGCAAGTTTTGCATTTCTTGCAGTTGCAGGGGAAGGTGCCGGGAGTGGAGGTTGGGTTGGTGGGGGGTGTGGACCTGACGAGGGAGTCACGGAGGGAGTGGTCTTTTCAGAACACTGATAGGGGAGGGGAGGGAAATATATCCCTGGTGGTGGGGTCTGTTTGGAGGTGGCGGAAATGACGATGGATGATACGATGTATCTGGAGGTTGGTGGGGTGGTAGGTGAGGACCAGTGGGGTTCTGTCCTGGTGGCGATTGGAGGGGCGGGGCTCAAGGGCGGAGGAGCGGGATGTGGGGGAGATGCGATGGAGAGCATCGTCAACCATGTCTGGGGGGGGGGGGGGAAATTGCGGTCTTTGAAGAAGGCGACTCCCTCGTCAGATCCACCCCCCCCACCAACCCAATTTCCACTCCTGGCACCTTCCCCTGCAACCGCAAGAAATGCAAAACTTACGCCCACACCTCCCCCCTCACTTCCCTCCAAGGCCCCAAGGGATCCTTCCATATCCGCCACAAATTCACCTGCACCTCCACACACATCATTTACTGCATCCGCTGCACCCGATGTGACCTCCTCTACATTGGGGAGACAGGCCGCCTACTTGCGGAACGTTTCAGAGAACACCTCTGGGACACCCGGACCAACCAACCCAACCGCCCCATGGTTCAACACTTCAACTCCCCCTCCCACTCCACCAAGGACATGCAGGTCCTCGGACTCCTCCATCGCCAGACCATAGCATCATGATGGCTGGAGGAAGAGCGCCTCATCTTCCACCTAGGAACCCTCCAACCACAAGGGATGAACTCAGATTTCTCCAGTTTCCTCATTTCCCCTCCCCCCACCTTATCTCAGTCCCAACCCTCGGACTCAGCACCGCCTTCTTGACCTTCAATCATCTTCCCGACCTCTCCGCCCACAACCCCTCTCCGGCCTATCACCCTCACCTTAACCTCCTTCCACCTATCGCATTCCCAATGCCCCTCCCCCCAAGTCCCTCCTCTCTACCTTTTATCTTAGCCTGCTTGGCACACCCTCCTCATTCCTGAAGAAGGGCTTATGCCCGAAATGTCGATTCTCCTGCTCCTTGGATGCTGCCCGACCTGCTGCGCTTTTCCAGCAACACATTTTTCAGCTCTGATCTCCAGCATCTGCAGTCCTCACTTTCTTCCAGGGAAAAGACTTTGCCTATTTACCCTATCCATGCCCCTCATGATGTTATAAACCTCTACAACGTTTATAACCTCTACACCCCTCAGCCTCTGACGCTCCAGGGAAAACAGCCCCAGCCTGTTCGGCCTCTCCCTATAGCTCAAATCTGCCAACCCTGATAATATCCTTTTAAATCTTTTCTGAACCCTTTCAGGTTTCACAACATCTTTCCCATAGGAAGGAGACCAGAATTGCACACAATATTCCAACAGTGGTCTAACCAATGCCCTATACAGCTGCAACATGACCTCCCAACTCCTGTACTCAATACTCTGATCAATAAAGGAAAGCATACCAAATGCCTTCTTCACTATCCTATCTACCTGCGACTCCACTTTCAAGGAGCTATGAACCTGCACTCCAAGGTCTCTTTGTTCAGCAACACTCCCTAGGATCTTACCATTATGTGTATAAGTCCTGCTAAGATTCGCTTTCCCAAAATGCAGCACCTCGCATTTATCTGAATTAAACTCCATCTGCCAATTCTCAGCCCATTGGCCCATCTGGTCAAGATCCTGTTGTAATCTCAGGTAACCCACTTCGCTGTCCACTACACCTCCAATTTTGGTGTCATCTGCAAACTTACTAACTGTACTTCTTATGTTCACATCCAAATCATTTATGTAAATAACGAAAAGTAGAGGACCCAGCACCGATCCTTGTGGCACTCCACTGGTCACAGGCCTCCAGTCTGAAAAACAATCCTCCACTACCACTCTCTGTCTTCTCCCTTTGAGCCAGTCCTGTATCCAAATTGTTAGTTCTCCCTGTATTCCATGAGATCTAACCTTGCTAATCAGTCTCTCATGGGGAATCTTGTCGAACGCCTTACTGAAGTCTATATAGATCATATCTACCGCTCTGCCCTCATCAATCTTCTTTGTTACTTCTTCAAAAATCTCAATCAAGTTTGTGAGACATGATTTCCCACACATAAAGCCATGCTGACTATCCCTAATCGGTCCTTGCCTTTCCAAATACATGTACATCTTGTCTCTCAGGATTCCCTCCAACAACTTGCCCACCATTGAGGTCAGGCTCACTGGTCTATAGTTCTCTGGCTTGTCTTTACTGCCCTTCTTCAACAGTGGCACCACGTTTGCCAACCTCCAGTCTTCCAGCACCTCACCTGTGACTATTGATGATACAAATATCTCAGCAAGAGGCCCAGCAATCACTTCCCTTGCTTCCCACAAGAACCTGGGTTTTAATTGGTGTGAGAGTCCCCAGACATATAGAGTAAGAAAAGGGATTCGAGTCCCCATGAGAAGTAAAGTGAGAAAGGGGTTAGAGTCCCTAAGTAAAAAGGGGCTAAAGTCCCCTGGAAAAAGGAGTTTTGAAGTCCTCCAGACATCAGGTTTGAGGGTCCAGGGCAAAAAAAGTTAGAAATCATCAACTTCAAAGAAAAAATCTAATCAAAATTTGGTACTTCTGAAAGTTATTGCCTTTGACCCCACACCTCTCCTTAGACATACTTTTAGGACAACATGGTGTCACCGGGAAAAGGGGGATAAAGTTGTGCCGGTCTGCTCAGATCCCGACAGTGAAGTGCATTGACTGCTGGGGAAGCTCTGTCTGGGTTTTTGTTGTGGGAGTCTCAGTTTCTGGCTGTGGACTTGACTTGGCAAGTCTTTCTTCTGGGGGAAGGGAAGTGGCTTGGACTGCGGTGCTGTGCAGTCTGCTGCAAGGGCTTTCTCTTTTAATAAGTGTAATTTCAGTGAGAGGATGTGAACAAAAGGAGAAAAACCACACAACACCAGGTTATAGTCCAACAGGTTTCATTGGAAGCACGAGCTTTCGGGGCACCGAATCAGACAACCACCTGATGAAGGAGCAGTGCTCCGAAAGCTAGTGCTTCCAATTAAACCTATTGGATATAACCTGGTGTTGCGTGATTTTTAAGTTTGTACACCCAGTCCAACACCAGCATCTCCAAATCATAACTAAAAGAGACAGCTGAAATTAAGGCTGTACTGATACTTGGGTCAAGGGGGGATGTTTCAATGTAAATTAGGCCATACTGAAAGTGTTTGATATTTAACTATTTTGGTTTGTTAAAATACTGGTTCCGAAAAGATCAAGGTAACTATTTTGCCTTGTTCGGATCAGGATCTCAATTCAGTGCCATTAGGGCAGATTTTGGTTTTACATTGAAATTGTATAATCTAATGTCCTTTTTAAAAATTATCAAGCATGTAACCTTAAAACAAATTGATTGAGGATCTCGAGCCCCTGATTTGTTTGAAATTCTACAATGCCTGTTTCAAAAAATAAATTGTGTCAGTGGTCATGCTTCAGCCAGATGAGAGTATTGAATTAAAATATCTTTGCTGTTTTTTAAATGCAGAGTTTTCACAAAATGAAAAGTCCATTTAATTTTGATACTTTGTTAAGATTTTAGAGAATATTAGAACTTGAAGCTGAGCTGTTTCAGTTTTGTTGATTATTGTTAAGACTTCATCGGCCCCCTTCGTATTGCAAATTCAAAGAATGTTGATCTCTACCAAAGTTGTCACTAATAACTCCAACAGCTTTAATTGGGAAGTTTCATTTGGAGAACGTATTTTAATATATTCTGTATTTGTTTCCTATGAATATTTGAGATTTAAATCTGAACTGAAACTGCCTCTTCAATGGCAAGAGCACAAGAAATTTTTTTTTGTTTTCTTGCTTTCCACTCTTTTGAAATACTCTTCTTGACAGCTTCCCTGATGAAGCCGTTTTGCCTGAAACGTTGATTTTCCTGCTGCCTGACCTGCTGTGCTTTTCCAGCACCACACTCTTTAATCTCTAGCATCTGCAGTCCTCACTTTCACATTAGCCGAGTATCAATTTGATAAAGGAAAATCATTTTTGAATAACCTGAAAGAGGTCCCTGAGGGTTTGATTTTAGGACCATTGATTGTTGTTTATAATTGACTGAATTGTTTAGGCAGTACAATTTAGAAGTTTATGGATTATATAAAGCTCAATAATATCACAAATAGCGACGAGAGTTATAGTCTTCCGGATGACTGAGAATGTTGAAATAGGCAGACACAATTTAGTGTAGTGAAATATGTGAAATGAAAAGCTTTGTCTGCTTCTAGCAATGTTTGAGTACTGTACTCCCTGGTTATCGACCTCTGCTCGTGATCATTTTACCACCATGAAGCCCGCCTATTCCCACTGCCCAGCTTCACACATTTTAGCTCATGTGTGGCTGTAATCATTAGCCATACCTTTCTAATCTCTAAACATTCTACCCTCCTAACCCACAGTCATCTAAAACTCTTGTCGTGCCTTAACTTGCAACAAGAAAAAAAGGGAGGACCGCAGATGCTGCAAAGTCAGAAGCGATAAAACACAGAGCTGGTAAAAACATGCCAGGTCAAGCAGCAGAGGAGCAACAAAGTTGACGTTTCGATGAAGGGTCCTGTCCAAAACATCAACTTTCCTGCTTTTCTGATGTAGCTTGACCTGCTGTGCTTTTTCCAGCTCCACATTTTAACTTGCAACAAGACTTACTACCCTACTGTTGGAGTTATCGAGCCTATATTGGCTCCCAGGATTTTGAAATTCTAATTTGTGGCTTCCAGTCTCTCTACTGCCTCACTCCTCCTTGTGGAGATGGCTCAAAGGGCTGAATGCTGTACTTTTACTTTCTGTCGTTGTACTCTCATGCAACCCAAGGTAGAATTTGACAAGTCATTTTTGAAAAATTAATTCATGCAATGTGAGTGTCACTGGCTGGGCCCAGCATTTATTCCCCATCCCTAGTTGCCCCTTGAGAAGGTGGGGGTGAGCTGCCTCTTGAACCACTGCAGTCCATGTGCTGTAGGTGGACCCACAATGCCCTTAGGGAGGGAATTCCAGGATTCTGACCCACCTACAGTGAAGGAACGGTGATATATTTCCAAGTCAGGATGGTGAGGGGCTTGGAGGGGGAACTTGCACGGGGTAGTGTTCCTACATATCTGCTGTCCTTGTCCTTCTAGATGGAAGCAGTCATGGGTTTAGAATATCCTGTTGAATGGTAGATGTTTCACCTTAAGGAAGAGACAAAAACTAGGGATCACTATTTGAGAATAAGGGGTTGCCCATTTAAAGAATGAGGAGAAAGTTTTTCCCTCTCAGAGGGTCAATGATCTGTGGAACTCTCTTTCCCAGAAGGTTATGGAGACTGGAACAAGGAATATATTTTCAGGCAGAAATAGATAGATTCTTGATTGACAATAGAGTCAAATGATATCCAGATAGGTGAGATGATACAGATCACACTATGATCAGATGAGCCACAATCTTATCGACTGGCAGAGCTGGCTCGAATCCATGTATGTTCTTAACTCTCTGAGACTCTCTAAATGTGGCTATTAGTATAACCCCAATTTGAATAATCTGATTGGTAGCTGAGCTTTGAGCTACCTGGGATCCTAAGATCTGGAATCCTCTCTGTAACCTTTTCCTCCACATATTCCTAACAGCTTTGTCTTTGAAAAGACTTTGGGGTCACCTGCCCCTAACATCAAGCAGAATGTCTAATGTTACTGTGACAAGCCTGAAGCTGCATTGCTATCTGAAAGGTGCTCTACAAATATAAGTTGTTGTTGATGGCGACACAGAGGAACTCACTGTTTACACACTCGCCCTAATGTACACAGTGCTCACCCTCACTGTTTACACACTCGCTCTAATATACACGGTGCTCACACTCACCCTAATGCACATGGTACTCACACTCACTGTTTACACACTTGCCCTAATGTACACAGTGCTCACACTCACCCTAATGTACACGGTGCTCACACTCACTGCTTACACACACACCCTAATGTACATGGTGTACACACTCACTGTTTATACACTCGCCCTAATGTACACAGTGCTCACCCTCACTGTTTACACACTCGTCCTAATGTACAGGTGCTCACACTCACCCTAATGTACACGGTGCTCACACTCACGCTAATATACACGGTGCTCACACTCACTGTTTACACACTTGCCCAAACGTACACGGTGCTCAACCTCACTCTTTACACACTCGCCCTAATGAACATAATGCTCACACTCACTGTTTACACACTCGTCCTAATGTACACGGTGCTCACACTCACTGTTTACACACGGGTTTTCACACTGTTTTGTGTCGGCTTTACACATTTTTATTTCCTAATCTACACCCTTTCTCACTATTTTTCACTGATTTACACACTCCCTATTCTCACACTTACTCCGATTTGAACTTTAACTCCTCCCGCGCTGCCGATTCCGCTCGCTTCCGGTCCGCCGGTTGTTTATTTCCGGCCGGTGCCAGGACCCCGCGGAAGGGGTTCCGGGCCCGGCGCAGGGAGGAGCCCTGAGGTGGGTGCACACGGGGAGGCGGGGCCTGAGAGCCCCATGGAGCCTTCAACAAACCAATCAGAACCTTCACAACCGGGCAGCCCGGGGCGGGAGGGAAATGGGTTAACGCTATTGGCTGGTTAGGGGCTGGTTATCATTATTGGCTGGTTAGGGGCTGGTTAACACTATGGAATAAAGGCAGTGAGCCTGGTTAGGGGCTAGTTATCACTATTGGTTGGTTATGGGCTGGTTAACACTATGGAATAAAGGCAGTGAGCCTGGTTAGGGGCTGGTTAATACTATTGTCTGGTTAACACTATTGTCTGGTGTGTTGTTGTTCAACACTTGCTCCACTTTATTGGCTAGTTGGGTATTTTTCAGTTAAAACTAGTTGTTCTCCCCTGTTTTCTTGTACTTTTCCATTGTATTTCAATTGCTCATTGTCCTCTCCAATTCACCCTTAACACTGCGAATTGAAGACATAATTTTAAAGGCATCTATACATCATCCAGTGTGTCCTTCTCCTAGTGAATACCGAGAAAAAGTATTTGTTAAGGAACCTACCCACTTCATCAACTCTGCAGATAAATGCCTCCCATTGACCTGGAGTGGACTTACCTTTTCCCTAGCTACTCTCTTGCTCCTTGTATATGCATAAAATATCTTGGGATTTTCCTTAATCCTGCTTGCCAAAGACACAGCCTCTTTTAGTCCCCCCTACCCCAATTCCTTGACTGAGTCTGCTTTCTTTGAGGACTCTGTCTGTCTTCAGTTTCCTAAGTCTTACAGACGCCTCTTTCTCCATAATTGTTTACAAGTCTGAGCTTTCCCATTTAAGACAGAGAAGAATGAAAACTATTTTCTTTCGAGGCTGAGTGTCTTTGGAATTCGCTTCCAGAGAAGGTGAAGGAAGCAGATTTATATTTATAAAGCAGAGACAGATTATTGTTAAGCAAATGGTATCAGGGTTTAACATGTCGATTTGAGGTTACAATCAGATCAGCCATGATCTTATTGAATGGAGGAATAGCTCAATGGAGCAACAGACTGGATAGTCTCCTCCTACTCCCTTTTCCTATGTTCATCTACCCTCCATGTGACTTCAGATCCACAGCAATATGATTGACATTCAACTGCCTTCTGAAATAGCCCAAACAATTTACTCAGCTTTAAAAACAATTAGTGACTGACAAAACACCTTGCCAGCAACTCTGATCCCAGTATTTTAAAATTGGCTGTACCGCGCTTGGGGATATTCCTAATGTGCCACATAAACGTGTTGAAATTCTGTGTGGGATGGGGCATGGTTGGCTTTTATTACAGATCCCTAATAACCCTCAAAGATTCAGAGGAGAGCAAGTATACATGCTAGAGTTTAGAAGAATTAGAGGAGATATCATTGGGATGCTAAAGTCGATTAACAAAGTAAACATAGAGCAGACATTTCCCCTTGAGGGACAAATTAGAATGAGGGGTAATTGTTTTAAATCTGCTATCTCTTGGCCTATAACAGAGCTATAAAGGAGGAATTTCTTTTCTCAGGAGTTGTGAATCTGTGTAATTCATTATCTCGAGTGAGGGGATGCTGGTATTTTGAGTAAATTGGAGATAGATTTTTAATTAACTAATTTTAATTAGTAATTAAGGTTACTAAAGGGTTATGGCGAGCAGGCAGGAAAATGGAATTGAGGCAGATAAAAGATCCATAACAGGCTGAATTGCAAAGTGTCAATGCTCGTTGTAAATTACAGGCAGTTCCAGGTTGTGAACAGGTTTCATTCTGGAATCTGTTTACAAGTTGATTTGTACATCAGAACACAATGCAGGGCAATATAAAGGAGTTGTTTATAATTACAGAATCTGTATGTCAGATCCTCAAAATTTACACCCCTGATTGAGGTTACAGTTTATGTCACAGGTGCTTAAGAAAGCATTTAGCATGCATGCCTTCATTGCTTAGACCATTGAGTATAGAAGTTGGGATGCCATGTGGAGGTGGTAAGGACATTGGTAAGACCTCATCTGGGGTACTGAGTCCAGTTCTGGTCACCCTGCTATAGCAAGGATATTATTAAATTGGAGAGGGTTCAGAAAAGAATTACCAGGATGTTGCTAGAACTGGAGGGTTTGAATTATAAAAATGGGCTGGGACTTTTTCACTGGAGCCTAGGAGATTTGAGTGGTGACCTTTACAGAGGTTTACAAAATCATGAGGGACATTGATAAGGTGAATAGCAAAGGTTTTTTTCCCCTAGCGTGGTCGAGTTCAAAATTAGGGGTCATATTTTTAAGGGGAGAAGAAGGAAGTTTTAAAAAGGACAGAAAGAGCAACTGTGTTTTTTTTTTAAAAGAGTGGTTTATGTGTAGAAAGAACTGCCAGTTGAAGTGGTGGACGTGGGTACAGTTACAGCCTTTAAAAAAAGTTGGATAAGTTCATGAATAGGAAAATATTTGAAGGGACATGGGCCAAACACAGGCAGGTGGCACCAGTTTAGTTTGGGGAACATTATCAACATGGATTCCTAGCCTCTGACCTGCTCTTGTATTTACGAGGCAAATCCAATTGTGTTTCTGGGGGATTCAGTGGTGCTAACACAATTGGACCAAAGGGTCCATTTCTGTGATCTAAGTCAGATATTCATAAATAAGAAACTCCTGTATTTTCTGTCAAACCACCAATTTCACCTTTCAATCCCCTTCTAATACACAAGTTTTTAAAACTATATCTAGCAAACATATTTTTAAAATTCACTCATGGGGATGTGGGCATCGGTGGTTAGGCCAGCATTTATTAGATAAAAACAAGGACTGCAGATGCTGGAAACCAGATTCTAGATTAGAGTGGTGCTGGAAAAGAACAGCAGTTCAGGCAGTGTCCGAGGAGCAGGAAAAAAAAAATCGACATTTCTGGCAAAAGCCAGAAATTTGGAATAAAGGCAGAGAGCCTGCAGGGTGGAGAGATAAATGAGAGGAGGGTGGGGGTGGGGAGAAAGTAGCATAGAGTACAATGGGTGAGTGGGGGTGGGGATGGAGGTGATAGGTCAGGGACATATCACCTTCATCCCACCCCCATTGTACTCTTTCCAACTTCCCCCACACTCCTCCCTGACCTATCACTTTCATCCCCACCCCCACTCACCTATTGTACTCTATGCTACTTTCTCCCTACCCCCATCTCATTTATCTCTCCACCCTGCAGGCACACTGCCTCTATTCCAGATGATGGGTTTTTGCCCGAAACGTCAGTTTTCCTGCTCCTCGGATGCAGCCTGAACTGCTGTGCTTTTCCAGCACCACTCTAATTTAGAATCAGTATTTATTGTCCATCCCTACTTGTCCTTGAGAAAGTGATGTGAGGGAATTCAAGGATTTGAACCCAGCGACAGTGAAGGAACAGCGATATATTTTCAGGTCAGGATGGTGATTGGCTTGGAGGGAAACTTGCAGGGGTTGTATACCCATGTATCTGCTGCCCCTTGTCCTTCTGGATGGAAATGGTCAGGTGCTGTCTGAGGATCTTTGGTTAATTCCTGCAGTGCATCTTGTGGATGGTACACACTGCTGCTACTGAGCGTTGGTGGGGGAACAGAGTGGATGATGTGCCAAATCAAGTGGCTGCTTTGTCCTGGCTGGTGTCGAGCTTCTTCAGGTTTGTTGAAACTGCACCCATCCATGAAGTGGGGAGTCCACCATCAGTCTACAGACTTGTGCCTTGTAGATGGTAGAGACTGTGGGGAGTCAGAAGGTGAGTTACTCTCAGTATTCCTAACCTCTGACCTGCTCTTATAATTACTGAGTTTCTGGTGGAATTCAGAGATGGTAACGCAATTGAATCTCAAAGGCTGGTGATTAGATGGCCTTTTATTGGAGATGGTCAGCACCTAACATTTGAGTAATGTTATTTGCCACATGTCAGCCCAAGCCTGGATATTGTCCAGATCTTGTTACATTTGAACACGGACTGCTTCAGTATTTGAGGAGTTGTGAATGGTGCTGAATATTGTGCAATCATCAGCGAACATCCCCATTTCTGACCTTATGAAGAAGGGAAGGTCATTGATGAAGCAGATGAAGATTGCTGGGATCAGACACTACCCTGAGGACCTCCTGCAGAGACAATAAACAATGGGTGCAGGAGTAGGCCATTCTGCCCTTCGAGCCTGCACCGCCATTCAATAGATTGTGGCTGATCATCCTTAATCAGTATCCTATTTCTGCGTTATCTCCATAACCCTAGATAGCTCTATCCAACTCTTTCTTAAATGAATCCAGAGACTGGGCCTCCATTGCTCTCTGGGGCAGAGCATTCCACACAGCCACCACTCTCTGGGTGAAGAAGTTTCTCCTCATCTTTGTCCTAAATGGTGTACCCTATATTTTTAAGCTGTGTCCTCTGGTTCGGCACTCACCCATCAGCGGAAACATGTTTCCAGCCTCCAGAGTGTCCAATCCTTTAATAATCTTATATGTCTCAATCAAATCCCCCCTCAGTCTTCTAAACTCAAGGGTATACAAGCCCAGTCGCTCCAGTCTTTCAGTGGAAGGTAGTCCCGCCATTCTGGGAATTGATGTCCTGGAGCTGGGATAACTGACCTTCAATAATCACATTCATCTTCCAAAGTGTCAGACATGACTCCAAACGTGTTTACCCACTGATACCCATTACCCAGTTTTGCCAGGGCTCCTCGATGCCACACTCCTGTCTAATGCAGCCTTGATGTCAGGGGCTTTCAGTCTCCCTTCCCCTTTGGAATTCAACTCTTTTGAGCATGTTTGAACCAAGGCTGTAATGAGTTCAGGAGCTGAGTGGTCCTGGGGGAACCCAAACTGGGCATCGCTGAGCAGGTGCTGGTTGATAGCACTGTTGCTGACACCCTCCATCACTTTACTGACGATAGAGAGTAGACTAATGAACAGGTTGGATTTGTCCTGCTTTTTGTACACAGGACATAACAGGGGAACAGCAAGTTCTGGAGCACAAGTCTTCAGTGCTATTGCTGGAATGTTGTCAGAGCCCACAACCTTTGCACTATCCTGTGTCTCCAACCATTTCGTAATATCATGTGGAATGAATTAAGTTGGCTGAAAACTGATATCTCTGATGCTGGAGACCACTGGAGGAGACCCAGATGCAGCAGTCACTTGGCACCTCTAGCTGACAATTGCTTCGGAAACTTTAGCCTTAGGGAGAGAATAGTTATCCAGCAACTCCCCAGAAGAGCAGGAATGTGGTGCATTGCTAATGACATTCAATGTCTGTGCAAGATGGGTGTCCTATAGAGTAAAGCATGAGTTCCAGGGTGAGGCAGAGTACAATGGTCCATCCCTCCCACAAATACCTACTATTCATTTCAAGCCAACTTGAAATTCTTAAAGCAGAGCAAACTTCTTTTTTGAATGGAATCATCTTTTATTGTCACAAATCTCTGCGTGAGCTGTGTTTTTAAAAAAAAAATCACAGGGGCAGCAGCAATCATCACAGGAAAAAAATTGATCTGCTAAAACACAGAAAAAAACACTTCAAAACACAGGGATGCTGCTCTCAGTCACACTTGAAGAAAGAAATGCCATAAATTCTGAGCAAAGGAAATCAAATGCATCTAATAAAGGTTGGGGCAGCTTATGTGGACGGAGCCCTTCTGTCAAAAAGAAATGTCCATCCCTTGCAAGAATTATATTTTTCTCAGACATGAAATTAATTTCATTTACGTACATAAATATCTGGATATATTCTATAAATACAACCAGTCATACTGGATTGATCTAGCCACGGAGCATCCCAGAATCAAACAAAATATACCGTCAGCTAACAAGTTCATGACAAACTTCAAAAAGCCAAACAGCTGGCAGCTCACGTTGCAGGACCCTGCCCCGGCCATTTCCAAGGAGGGGCATTATCTCACTTAGCTCCCAGTCTGTGCTTGGCTTGGGATCAGCATTGTTGGCCTG
Organism: Chiloscyllium punctatum; assembly: GCF_047496795.1. Classification (NCBI taxonomy): domain Eukaryota; kingdom Metazoa; phylum Chordata; class Chondrichthyes; order Orectolobiformes; family Hemiscylliidae; genus Chiloscyllium; species Chiloscyllium punctatum. The sequence goes on along the minus strand of NC_092748.1, from coordinate 117,181,102 downwards.
ACATTGCCGCAGTTATGAATCTGGAGAACAGGCGATTTGGCGTCACACCCACAGGAGGCAGGAAACTTCGCAACCTTTCTCTTTGCCTCAGAAAGCCCAGCCCTGCTACAATCTAGTCAATGTTGGAAAGGGGAGAGGGGGTGTCTATTTCAACTCTCCCCTACACCCAACTCACCATAACCCACACGGGTTAAAAGAAAAATCAATGGTTACTTTTCAGAGAATCGTGTTGTCGTTTAAATCAAGGGATCCCAGGGTAGATATGCCCACAGAGGAATTCTGATAATAGGAGACACATTCACTGAATGCACCTTCCCAAGAAACAACGGGGAGCAGATAGTCCCTGAGGAAAGGGGACAGAGAAACCTGCACACATGGAGGAATGGAATAATCTATACTGACTGACAGGATTTTACAGATAAACCCTCAGGTCCCTTGTTTTGGTGTAAGTTCTGAAAGGAGGAGAAGGCTGACACACCAACCAAGGGAAATCTCTCTGATTTATGTTCCTACCCAATGCAAAGCTCGCTGACAAGTGTGGAGACTAAAAGAAATCAGCAGTTTGCAGTTCTCACTATTAAAGTAATTAATACCACAGCGTTTGGGACTTGGAATCAAAACTCAATGGTTTTCAGAGTGGGGAAGGCTATCCAGCCAGCTGTGGTTTAGATTAGATTAGATTAGATTACTTACAGTGTGGAAGTAAGACCCTCTCCCAAATCCAAAGCATTGGATTTTAGGAAAGCCTTAGGTAAACCTCATGAATCTAGGTCCTCAGTAACAAATGGTGCATGGTAATACCCGGACTGACTTGCTTTCTGATCACCAAGTCCCTTCATTTGCTCGGGAGCATGCAGTCTGTAAAACTCCGAATGGGTGTTACTTATGCTCAAGTCAAGTGTGATGGAAGAGGGAAGTTGGAGAGAAATGAGGACTAACGCGTGGTGGTCCTGCTGTCTATCACATTCATTGTTAAGATATTTTGAAGCCAGAGACATAGTAATTCTACAAAGTCTGATATCCACAAACTGTGTTTTGAGTGTGGAGAGCTGTATCACACCAAGGGGGAAGAGAACTGAACATTTGACTGACTGGAGCTGGAGAAGATCAAAAAACAAGCAACTGGAATTCCAGAGGGACAAAACTTGTATTACAATCCCAACAACCCCTCCCCCTCAAGCAAAGCCCTTCCTTGACTGTCAGAATCCCTTCCTGCTGAGACAATGTGACACTGACACCACCCCCCCCAACCAAAATTAGCTGGTAGTCACCATTCCTGGTGCTTGTGGAATAGACTGAGTGAAGATGTTGAGACAGAGAACTTAAGACACCTACCAGCACTTCCAAACAACAGGCAGATTTTGCTAATCCCCAATTAACAAAATCTCTTGGTGTAAGGTACACCCCAGGGAGTCGGAGTTGGTGGGTCTTCACCTCTTCTTCATTTTCTAGATTAATTATTAAGAAATTGGGAAACAGTTCCCAATTGTGTTGGTGTTAAGCTGGTGTTCTGTTAAACGGAGAGCAATTTGAGAGGTTGTCACTTTCTGGTTACCGTTCAAACAGAGCGCCCTGAAGCAGGGTGACTTGGGTACGTAATAACTGTAGTTAAGACTGCCCTGGGACACTGGAGTACAAGCCAGATTGTGGAGACCGAACTGTAGCTGCAATACCTGACCAATGCAAGAGAATGGGCAGCAAGCATGCAGACAGATTTGCTGTAATGATGATATCTGTCAGTGATAATGTCCTGTCAGTTCCTCTTTCAGGAACTCCAGTGACAATGGCAGGGTCTGTGTCGGGGCTATCCAGCATCTCTAGGTGTTCTTCGCTGCCCATTAGGTCAGGTCCAGCAGTAATTGCACTCACAACACCACCTCTCCCACACTCCTTAATACAAAAAGAAAGCCAGTAGCTTCTTAGCAGTGGTGAACTCAAAGCACAAGGTGATTTAAAAATCAAAGGCAGAGGTTCTCGCTGAGTGCTGCGGTGATGGTAGCTAATTCCACCATAAAAACGTCAACATTGCAACATCTCAAAAGGTGCTGTAGATACGGCATTATTTTCAAAAAATTAATAATTTATTCGATGCTTTAATTGTACAAACACTGCGCCCAGCGCCCAGGTAGGAGGAAAGGACAGAATCTCAGGGAGCTTAGACCTGCAGTGAGAAAAGCCCTTAACTGATGGCAAGTTTTTTTTTTGACTATCCCCCCACACTCTGAGCAGATTCAGGGGCCCAGTTTCTGGTTTTAGATGGATAGAGGGGAGCTTTGGAAAGAGAGGCACGGTGTAGGAGGGAGTTGTTTCCAGTGTATTAGCCTCAAGAAGCACAGTGGGGTGGGGAAAATAAAGTGCAGTGTGAAATAGTGAGGCTGAACCACAGGCTTATCCCTCAGCCTGACAAAGTGAGGCAGCAAGTTATCAGCAACCAAAACAACTTTCCAACAGCCCGACAACACAAACTTATTTTTAGAAAAGCTTATTCTTCACACAGGAATAGTCTCAGATCAGACAAGGACTTTGAGCTGGTGTGTGTTTGGACAAATAATTCAGTTCCAGTGTAACTGACACTGCTACAGCTTAAGACAGCTTTGAAAGTAGGAGTTCTCCGCTGTCTCAAGGGAACCTCACTCAGGGCTACAGGCTTTCCGAAAACTTTATAAGGAAGGCAGAGGAGAGGGGGTTGGATTGTAATAGTAGGAATAGTGCTTACTGTGCGGGGGTGGGGATGGGGATTCTGACAGAGTGAAGCCACAGAAACTGTTTACGTGAGAGAATCTCAAACTTTGCCTGCCCTCCCATCTGAAAGAAAAATCTCACACCCCCAAGCACATGTAAATACAGTGTTAATGCTGACCAAAAAAACTTACATCTTATAACTAGACTAGACAAAAACCAAACCTAAACCCTCTAAGTCTCAGGTGAGTGAGTGTGTCACAGGGAGACTTGGGTCAGGATCCACTCTCCCTTTTCAGTTGGCACACACAAACCTCTTCGGGGTAGGAACAGCAACTTTAGAACCATATATTATATTTTTTTCTCCTGTTTTTAAAAAAATCATAAACCCTTAAATCGAAACAGTCTCGTGATACAATTCCAACTTGAATTCCTTGAAAATCTTTGGAAATAGTGACAGATTGACACCAGTAATTGTCTAGGACTTCTGTAATCCTCTCAGGCTTCTGGCTGTAAGAGGAATGAGTTCATCGCACAATCAACTTGGAAGGTTGACCTTCAGCACCATTTCCTGACTTCAATAACCAAACAAGTGAAGGTCCTAGATCACTGCAGCCCGGTGAAGATCTTCCACTACTTTAGGAGGTATTTATCCCAGGACTAGCTGTAAATGACATTTAGTCCCTGGTAGTATAGTGCTAGCAGAACTAGCTCCTGTATTAAAGTTCACACATCGTCACAGAGGTTGCAACACAGGCCTGCTGGAGTCCAAACCAGTTGGTTGTGAGCACTTCTCCTCTTCCTCCGCCAACTCTTCCAGTATCTCTCTGTGGCAAAGTCAAACAGAGAAGATTAGTAACAGAACTGTCCCCAAGCCAGCATTGTATGCAAGGAGAAAAAGGAGTGTCTTGCAGACACTGCCCCCAACTTGCACCACAAACACACAAGACACCTCAGGTATTGCAAAACAGGAGCCGCTACCTAACACGGCTCTCTCTTGGGCTCAAGTTGGCAGGAAATATGCAAATATTTATCATTCAATCACTACAAGTATACGATCTGCTACATGGGCTAGGTATGGGATTGGGGCAGGAAGTTACTGCAATAACAAGAGCAGGATTTGGATAGGGAGTTACAGCAACGACAGGTTCAGGGTAGTGAGTGTTTAATGTAATGAAAGGCACTGACTTGGGGTGAAGTGGAAGGAGTGAGTTACTACAGGAACAGGCATGGAATCGGCTGGTGGGATTGGAGAAGGAAGCCAACTACAACAACAGGATGGAGGTCCAGGCAAATTAGTACACAATGCATCCCTCAGTAATTGTCAGTGGAATACATGTTTGATTTCTTTCACCTAACCCAGAAGAGACAATTATGGTCCCTCCTCAGATCAGTTAATTCTGTGGATTGAAGTCAGCATTGACTTTCAAACTAAGTTAACCACTGAACAAAGTGGCCACGTTGCCAAGGAGTAAAGACAAACATTACTCTGTAAGCAAAAAAGCACAAAGGGAAAAACTGCCCATCAGCCAGATTTGCAGGTGTACAGTTGATCTCATGAGGATGTGCGAAGGAGGTTTGACTCATCAAGTACTTACTTGTGCATGTAGAAAAAGATGTAGCCGCTCTTGTCTCGGTCTGACTGCACTGTGCCTTCCATTGTCTTGGATACCTCCAGATCATTGTACGTCAGCCAGGTCTGCTTCTTTATATCATATACATCACTAATGTAGTGCCCTTCACAAAATAAAAAGTCATGAGTGGTCAACCAGCTATACAATAAATGAGGTGCTAATTATTCAGCCCCTTACATCTATTCCACCCATTCAATAACATCATATCCTATTCTTTAACCTAATGCCTATTCTCCACATCCCTTGATTGAGTGCCCAAGAATCTAGCACTTTAGTCTCAATATACTCACTTACTGGTATCCACAGCAGTCGAAAGGTACCCATCCCACGTGAAGCAATTATAGAGGGCAGTCAAGAGTCACCTAGATTGCTGTGGGCCTGCAGTCACACATAGGCCAGACCAGGATGGTCCAACTGTCACTATTACGGAGATTAATTTTCAACCCACATTCTCAGAACTTTAGCTTGGGTTAGCGGGTTTTGAGAAGATTGAGAAACAAATTAGAGGAAACGTTTGAGACCATCAATAATACTGGCATAAAATTCACTAAAAAGAGGAGGAAAGCAATAACAAACTGCCATTCCTAGATGTCACAGTAGAGCGAACAGTCAATGGGGAACTTCAAACCAGCATCTACAGGAAAACAACACATACGGACCAAATACTGAACTGCAGAAGCAATCATCCCAACGCCCACAAATGAAGCTGCATCAGAACATTATTTCAACAAGCTACCACACACTGCAGCGCAGAGGAACTACGAAGAGCAGAGGAAAATCACCTATACAGTGTATTCAAAAAAAATGAGTACCCAAGGTATACAGTCCACCAATTTCTCAGCAACAAACCCAAACAAGCAGACAAAATACGTACAGAAACCCTAGCCACTCTCCCCTATATCAAAGACATCTGGGAAATGACTGCCAGACTACTCAGACCCCTTGGCATCATGGTAGCCCACAAACCCACCAACACACTAAAACAGCAGCTAATGACCTTGAAAGACCCTATACAGATAACAAGCAAAACTAATGTCATTTACAAAATACCGTGCAAGGACTGTAACAAACGCTACATTGGACAACAGGCAGAAAACTAGCCACCAGGATACATGAACATCAACTAGCCACAAAACGACATGACCCTCTCTCACTAGTATCCTTACATACAGATAAGGAGGGACACCACTTTGACTGGGACAACACATCCATCCTAGGGCAAGGCAAACAGAGACATGCAGTATTTGGTCCGTATGTGTTGTTTTCCTAGAATCATGGCATTCCAACTGGAACTCTATCAACAAACAGAGTTAGACCCCATTTACCACCCGCAGAAAAAGAACAGGAAATGACACCACCATAGAAAATAACAAAACCAACCCAAGGAAACCTATACACAAACAGAAACCGGGTCACTAACACCAGCGCTTCACTGGAGGCTCACTGATGAGGTTACCTAGTATGATGACGAAATGTCTAAAAACAAACCTTCCAACTCAGCGAGCACACTTACATTTAGCTTGGGTCTCTGGAATATTAGTGTTGTCTTAACTTTATCCAAAGACTCTTCGACAGAGATTTGTAGCCTTCTCTGCTTTTACAACTAACACAAAATACTTCATCACAGATACAAATCCACATCATCCCCGAATCCCAGGTTATACTGGCCAGGCATATAATTTAATCTACCCCATCTACCACCCAGAAAGAGAGAACAGGAAATGACAACACTAACTCAAAGAAACCCAAACATATAAATAGAAAGCAGGGATCATATACAGTGCTTCGCCTGAGGCCCACTGAAGGTGTTACCTAGTCAGGTGACGAAACATCTGAAAATGAAACTTCCAGCTCAGCGAGCAAACCTACATCCAGAACCTCAACCTGAGCTACAAATCTTCTCACAACTCACTACAATTTAATCTGGTTGCAAATCATATTTTTCAGATAAGGATAAGGGCAGCAGGTCCACAAGAACTCCACCATCCACATGCTTCCATCCAAGACACTCACCAGCCTCTCTTGGAAATATACCGCTGTTACTTCAATGTCACTAGGTCAAAATCCTGGAACTCCCTCCCTTTTAGCACTGTGCGCATATAACATACCAGATGGATTGTGGTGATTAAAGCACTGGGGTGATTAGGGACAGGCACTAACTCTTGACCTAGCCAGTGATGCCCATATCTTTTTCTGAAAAAGAATGAACCACCATCTGGTACCTACCAGAAGAGGAGGAGCTGCCGATGTGACTGACCACACTGATTAGCCGGTAAGAATGTGCAAGTTCACCTGTCTGCAGGAACAGAAACCCAGTTAGTAAAAGGTCTCAACAGATAACAGTATTGACCATAATAAGTCAATACAAAGAACCAAAGCCAACATGAGGAAAACATTTGGATGCAGCAACGGTTAGATTGGGAATATGCTGCCTGATCATGTGTTGGAGGTAGATTTAATTACAGCTTTCAAACGAGATTGGGATCATTATCTGTGAGATGGGAAAGATTTAAAAGGGACCCAAGGGGCAACATTTTCATGCAGAGCGGTGCACATATGGACTGAGCTGCCAGAGGAAGTGGTGCCATCCTAGGACAAGGCAAACAGAGACATGCACGGGAACTCCTAGAATCATGGCATTCCAACTGGAACTCGATCAACAAACACCGAGTTAGACCCCATTTACCACCCGCATGAATAATAAGGGCTTAGAGGGACTTGGGCCAAATGCTGGCAAATGGGACTAGATTAACTTAGGATATCTGGTCGGCATGAGGACCGAAGGATCAGTTTCTATGCTGTACATCTCTATGACTCTAAGAAGAGGGAAGATTGTAGGGCAGGAGTGTGGGAGTAGCCTCAATGATCCTGCAGAAAGCAGTCATGGACAATGACCTCTTCTCTGCTGTGAACATTCTATTCTCAGACAGAACACCTGAGAGTATTAGCCACAATCTGCAGCAGCTCTGCCCTGACTGACTATGCAATCCAAGTCTAAACTGGAGGTTAGGGAGCTTGACAGGACAGCATACTTCCCAATCCCACAGGGTCAGGGTGAATGGAGGGGTCAAGTGAAGAGCAAGGGGAGGATCTTGACCTACCCTCCAACTTGGCACTGCACCTCCAATATCACGAATTTCCTAATGGACAGATTTGCATGGCTGCTAGCCACAGCCATGCACACTGTTCACATGTGCTCTCACTCTCTCACACCTCACCTCTGCATTTCTTTTTAATTCCTCAGCCTCAACCTCACTGTAATCCATGTCCAGGATTTCTTCATTGCCAGAATCTTCATCCGAGCCCATAAGATCACCAATGCAGTTATTGAACTCTGCAAGGATTTATGATGATTTCATTGCAAGAGAATTAAAACAAAGATCACTTTACCACTAATTAAAAAATGAGAATACAGCAAGCCTCACAAAGTGCTGTTTCAGGAAGAACTATCTGTCCATACTTTGTTTTCTGTGGGTCATCCATTATTGAATTCACCTCCTTCGAATGGAGAGGCACAGTACAGAGATTATGTTGCACATTTATTTGTTGCTTTTGCAGAACTGGTTTGGAAAGGACGGGTAAAGAGCTTCTAATGAAAGCAAAATACTGCAGATGCTGGACACAAACACAGGATATGCTGGAGAACCTCAGCAGGTCTGTGGTATCTGTAGAGAGTAACAAAGTTAATGTTTCAAATCTAATATGATTCTTTTTTAGAACAATACTAACTCTGTTTCTCACTCGACAGACACTGCCAGACCTAGTGACTGATACAATGGAGTGGCTTGCTCGGACATTTCAGAGGACAGTTGAGAGTAAACCAGCTGTGGGTCTGGAGTCACATGTAGGCTCGACCAGGTAAGGACTGGCAGATATCCTTCCCTAAAGCTCATTAGTGAACCAGATAGGGGTTTTCCAACAACTGACAATAGTTTCATGGTCTTCAGTTGACTCTTAATTCCAGATAGTTTTTATTGAATTCAAATTCCACAACCTGATGTGGGGGATTGAACCCAGGTCCCCAGAATATTATAATAGGTTTCTGGATTAATAGTAGAGAGGTAATGCCACTAGGCCATTGCCTCCCCTAGAAATTCAAAGATCCTTAGACAGCACCTTCCAAACCCACAACCACTTCCATCTGGAAGGACAAGGGCAGCAGATACATGGGAACACCACCCCCTGCAAGTTCCCCTCCAAGCCACTCACCATCCTGACTTGGAAATATACCTCCGTTCCTTCACAGTCATTGGGTCAAAATCCTGGAATTCCCTCCCTAAGGGCATTGTGGGTCAACGCACAGCAAGTAGACTGCAGCAATTTAAAGCAGTAGCTCACCCCCACCTTCTCAAGGGCAAATAGGGATGGGCTATCAATGCTGGCCAGCTAGCAACACCCAAGATCCACAAATGAAATTTAAAAAAAAGACCTGCTTAGTTTCTCCAGCAGTTTCTACTTTTGGTTCTAACACTGAGCCCGGAGGGAGAGTTTTGCCCACTTGTGAGATAAATAACTGATCACTACTCTCTCCCCTTTAGCTAATTCAATACCTACTTTGAAATACCTTTTAAATTATTGACAAATAACAGGCCACCAGTATCATACCCCAGACTTATGCAATAAGAGGCTTGCCCATGTGTACTTCACCTCAATGTAAAATGGTCTTTAAGACATAGTTCATGCTCGGGAGAAGCAAATCTTTAATTCTGCTAATATAGTTCATAACATATACATATAGAATCATAGAAGCATACCATACAGGAGTAGGCCATTTGGCCCATCAAGCCTGCTCTGCCTTTCAATATGATCATGGCTGATCGTCCAACCCAGTGCTCTGTTCCCACTTTCTCATGATAATTTCTAATTAACCTAATCTAATTTCTAATTGGTCCAAAGATGTGTAGATTAGGTGGACAGGCCATGCTCAATTGCCCCGCAATGTCCAGGAATGCACAGACTGGGTGGATTGGCCAAGGGTACTGCAGGGTTAAGGGGAATAGGGTGGAGACAAAGTGAGAGAGAGAGAGGAGGAGTCTATATCTGGGTGGGATGCTCTTTGGATGGTCTGCACAGAGGTGATGGGCCAAATAGCTTCTTTCAGCACTGTAGGGATTCTATGATTCTAACCTGGTCGAGGATGTTATTACACACCTCTGGAGCAGGTAGGACTTGAATGCAGGTAGGGGCACTACCACTGCACAAGAGCCCTGATATAGTACACCTTGATTCTGTTTGTGACACTCTCACCCAAGCCACAAGTGATGACAACTGATGCCCAAGCATAGCACAGATCTCATGAGTAACTCTGTCAAGGGCAAAGGGAGTGCTGCATTTTTTAAACTCTTGTCTTTTCGGTGAGACTTTAAACCGAGAGTCTACATGTCATGAGAAAGGATCCCATGAATTTATCTAAAGGTAACATTTCTTGCAGTGTTTCCAACCATTGTTTACTGTTGCAAACCTGACAGAAAAACTAGCAAAAACTACTGCAGGTCAGTGGTACCTTACCCTGGATACTCAGCTCTGTTGCCCTCTTTAAGTCATCATCTTCTTTCATTTCTCGCGCTTCCTGACAAATCACAGAAAATTTGTTTAGCAAATTGGGTTAAGTACAAATAGCATTCACCATGGTTTCCACATGCACTGTTATCAAATGACACAAGTCAGGCAAATAGAGAGCACCAGGGCATACTAGGTTTAAATGTCACAAGCTTAGGGTCTATTCCAGAATTTGAGCCAATGATACTGCCAGGTGCCGGTAATGGTCTCTCGGGATGTTGATAACCCAAGCCTGTCAAGTAATGGAAGCCTCATAAGGTCGGCTTTCTGGCAAACAAAAATCCAAACTTCCTTCTGATCAAAAGCACATATTAACCATATAGCCAGATCTTCCAAGTGCTAACCTGTTCCTGGAGACTTTGGGCCAGTGCCTGCTGTAACTCTTGTTCCTCTCGCTCCCTGTCCAGGTCATACTGCTGCATCCAGTCCATCTCACACTGGGAGTCTTCTGGAGTTTTATTCTCCTTGTTCTCATCAAAGTCTTTCATGACTTCGGCAGGCTCTATTTAAATAAGTAAGTTTATGATGTTAAAGGACTCAAGTAAATTAAAAATAAAACTATGCTGGTTAGGGAGCGAACAGCTCGGGCATGAAATCTCAAATCCAAGTCTTTCAACAGAGTCATTAGTAAATATAATGTTAGAAACATTACCCCAAATGGCAACTGATGCAGAGTCAGTTTTTCATTTCAAAGTGGAGACTAATAAATGTCTGTTAAAAAAGTTTATATTGTGAATACCATGGCATTCAAGGCGAAGGGCCAAGCGCTGGAAAATGAGATTAAAATAGGTGGCCGTTTCTGACTGGCGTGGATACAATGGTCTGTCCTGCAAATCCCCCTGACTGTAAGATAGGAGTGAAGCTCAAAAATTTATTCAACATCTCACCCGCCCATGTGGCAAAGCAGCATCTTCCCAGCGAGCATGGAAACAAACCCTTCGGTCCAACCTGTCCATGCCGACCAGATATCCCACACAATCTAGATTAGATTACTTACAGTGTGGAAACAGGCCCTTCAGCCCAACAAGTCCACACTGACCCGCCGAAGAGCTACCCACCCAGACCCACTCCCCTACATTTACCCCTTCACCTAACACTACGGGCAATTTAGCATGGCCAATTCACTTAACCTGCACATTTTTGGACTGTGGGAGGAAACCGGAGCACCCGGAGGAAACCCACGCAGACATGGGGAGAATGTGCAAACTCCACACAGTCAGATGCCTGAGGCGGGAATTGAACCCAGGTCTCTGGCGCTGTGAGGCAGCAGTGCTAACCACTGTACCACCCCCACCTGCCAGCACCCGGCCCATATCCCTCCAAAACCTTCCTATTCATATACCCATCCAAATGCCTTTTAAATGTTGCAATTGTACCAGCCTCCACCACTTCCTCTAGCAGCTCATTCCACACACGTACCACCCTCTGCATGAAAACATTGCCCTTTAAGTCTCTCTTATGTCTTTCCCCTCTCACCCTAAACCAATGCCCTCTAGTTCTGGACTCCCCCACCCCAGGGAAAAGACTTTGCCTATTTATCCTATCCATGCCCCTCATAATTTTGTAAACCTCCAAGGTCACGCCTCAGCCTCCTCTATGACCTTGTGCCCTGCTCCACCTTCCTACTTACCCATCTCCACAGGGGCCCTGGGCCCATCTGGTTCTGGCGATTCATGTTGTTCCAGTAATTCCTGAGCCTCGTCATCGCCAAAACCAGTGTCAGGGCTGCTGCTCGGTTTCTCTTGCTCCTCCGCCTTGCCAAACGAGAAGCGGGTTTCCCGCTTACTGATCTCCAGCACGGCTGCCAGCAGCTCGTCTTCACTCATGCTGTCAAACGAGGAGTCCAGTGCAGAGGCTGAGGCAGGGCGACTCGACTCCCGCTTGCTCGCTTTCAGTGCCTGGGAGGAGAGGGGGAGAAGTGGGGGAGAAGTGGGGGGGGGGGATACAGGAGAGTGAGAGCACAGAGGGAAGTGGGGGGTGCAGAATGAGATAGAGGAAAAAGAGGGAACGATGAATCAATGTGGTGGAGGATATAACGGCATCCTGGTCCAGTAATTACCTCAATCACAGAACTTGTATTTCTACAGTAGCTCAAATAGAACATAGAACATTACAACGCAGTACAGGCCCTTCAGCCCTTGATATGGTACCTGTGAAACCAACCTGAAGTCCATCTAACCTACACTATTCCATTTTCATCCATATGTTTATGGAATGACCAGTTAAATGCCCTTAAAGATGGCGAGTCTCCTACTGTGGCAGGCAGGGTGTTCCATGCCCCTAATCGTTAAGATAAAGATTATTCCACAATGCTTCACTGGAGTATCAGTACAGATGATCAGGACACACTGACAAAAATTCTTTTATTGTTTCACAGGACGTAGACACTACTAACCTGACCAGGAACGATCACCTGTCCCTAACAGTCCTGGAGACTGAGGTGGTATGCTGCCACCTTAGACCACCACTGTCCATACTGTGTAGGTACACTTGTTATTGGGGAGCAAATAGCAGGATTTTGAAACTGGCAGCATGATATTTACTGACAGCACCTCACTATCACCACCTTATAGGTAGGTCAGCACTGACCAGGAACTGAACTGAACTGAACCAGTGGCTTAACAAAAAAAGGTCAGAGGCTGGGAATTCTGTGACAACTAACTCACTTCTTGACTGCCCAAATCCTGATCATTATCTACAAGGAACAAGTCAGGAGTTTTAAACAATACTCTCCGTTTCTCTGGAAGACAGCAACTCCCACAACACTCGAGCAGCTTCCAGGACAAAACAGTCTGTCGGATTAGCATCCCACCCGTCACGTTCAGCATTTAATGTATAATGGTTACAGAGTGTATCAAGACGCGCTCCAGAAAATCACCGAGGTTCCTTAGTCAGCACCTTCCAAACTTGCGGCCTTATACTGAACCTGTCCTTCCAGGAGGTAATGTCCTTTAGAGAAAGAAACGGCCATCCTTACCTGGTGTGGCTTACATGTGACTCCAGACAGTGATGTTGTTAATTCTTAACTACTCTCTGGACAATAAATGCTGGCCAGGCCAGGGGATGCCCATATCTTGGGAATGAACAAGGGCTCTGTGAGCTCTATAGTGAGATGAATTAGTGATTCCACATGGGCCTTGTAGGGATTATCATATAAATTAAAACCAGTATTACATTTTCCAATTAGAAGTACAAAAATAGTTAGGAAAAACTCCTTCCTTGCTTGTTCAGTAATTTTCCAAAGCAGAAAATGCTGGTAACAAACACCATCAGCAGACAGGAAGTACAGACTGGCATTTCAGGAGCGGACCCTTGGTGCGGCTTGATGGGAATACTGAACTAATGCACTGGTAGAGGAGTTGGTGGCACTGCTCAGCTGTTGGTACTCACACCGAAGTCACGAGTCTTAAGGTCCACTTCATGACTGCAGTGAAAACTCCCATCGCTGTGGTGAGGGAGCTGGGGGAAACTCTTCTGTTGACAGTGCCATCTTTAGGAGGAGACATTGAGCCGAGGCTTTAACAGCAGTTACAACCCATTGTAAGTGCAGGGCTGTTCTCCTGGTTCGAGTAACATGCCTTCCAAACAATTCATTTTGAGGTAACTAATGTTTCATAGATTACAACAGTGACCACAATTCAAAAGTACTGCTTTGTTCATACAGCACTTTGAGATGACTTGAGGTTTTGAAAAGAGCAGTTATGAATGGGATTTCGTTTTTGCCCAGGGAGAGAGTAGGTTATGTGATATCCTCAGCTTTCAGCCAGACTTACCAGCTGCATTTCCTCCTCCTCTTGCTGTACCTCACGCTGGACCTGCTCATTCAGCTGCCTGCTGACCACCATTGCCCGCTTCACCTGCTCCTCCTCACTGTCAGAGTCCAGGATTACGACTGCAGACCTGAAGCAGTACTTCCTGTGGGTGAACACTTGGAAATGAGGCAGCCAAAAGCAGTCAGTTGCAACATAAGGAGGCAGGAACCCATCTTGTGCCTGTTCATCAACAACTCAAACACTCACTGCTCAAAGTGGATTCCTTTTCCTACCATCCTATAAGGCTAAACTCTGACTGGGTCATGGCTGTCCCAATTAATAATCTCCAGCCAGAAAATGTTCCAGTGCCTGTAAGCAGCTTACCAGTATGGAGGCTGGGTCAAAATCAAGCTTGCTGCAGGAGGGGGTGAGAACACAAATCCAAGTTGGAGTTTCCTCTCTGACCTAAGGAAGCATCAAGCACTACTTATAAACATCAGGGGTAAGTTTCAATCTCTGCTGAAACTCATTGCCCTCACAATATCCAAATAATTTTGGTTTTTTGCCTACACCTGCATCCTCTCAAAACCTGTGCTGACTACCTGTGTCAGAACTCAACTGTTTCACTCAGCATCCATCTGAATCAGGGTGTCCCCTGCATCTTATCCCCATCCTTTTCACCTATTTCCTCCAGGTTCTACACTCCACATCTCATTTGCTCTACTTGTTCCTACTGGGTTTCTCAATTTCCTGCACTCCACAAACTGTAGGATACAAAACACTTGAGACCAGACGGTGATTACTCACCTCCCCAGCGTGGACGCGGAAGTCGTTGAGTTCACGGACTGCGAAGTTTTGAGTGGTCGTGATCTGCAACATTCAAAACAGAGAGACGAGGTTACATCGGATCTAGGAGCAGGAGTAGGCCATCTGGTGTGTCAAGCCTGCTCTGCCGTTTAAGATGATCATGACTGATCTTCACATGGACTCAGTTCCACTTACCCGCCTGCTCACCATAACCCTGAATTCCTTTATTGTCCAAAAGTCTATCTTTGTCTTAAAAACATTCAACGAGGTATGCTGCCATGTCAGAGACTGCACATCAGCCCAGGAAGCAAACTGCTACTTCCTTCCCAATAATCTGTAAGTGTTACTAAAACCTTGAAGCTGAATTATAGAGGACTCCCTACTTTTTCTGATAACAGTATCATGACATACCTTGGGAAATGTTACATGATTAAAGGCAACATGCACTGCAGCTATTTAACTGGTGGAAAAATACAGTTGAAACCAATCCTGGCCACTGTCTGTAGAGACTTTGTTAAAGACTTGCTAATCCCAAACCTGAACCCACCACCTGAAATCAGGCAACAAACTAAACTACACCACCTCCGCACAGGTTGTCAAACAGAAGCAGAATGAAGAGCAAAATGGTCAGGAAGGATACATTACTTTGTGCTGAGATGAACAGTGGTGACACATTGCAACATATCACATAATTCATAGCTGCTTTTAAGGAAGAAGAGCTTGCATTTCTACAAAGCCTTTCACTTGCTCAGATGGCCTAATGCACTTTGAAGTGTAATCACTGTTGTGATATGGGGGACAAAGCAGCCAATCTGGACACAGCAAACACCCATGCTATGAAAGAAGAGCAGGGATATTCTCTCTATTGCCCTCTTCAGCATTTTATCCCTCAGCCAGAGTAACCAAGATTCGTTAGTTATGCCTGTGACTACTTAACCTTTCTAACTCTGGGTGAGAAATAGATGCTGGGCAGCACAATAGAGACGGACCTCTGGTCTCCTTACATAGAGTCCACAGGGTCTCTCAGGTTCATCACAACACAGGCAAGCAAAGAGATAATGACTCAGCCAAGAACACAAGAACTTGAAGACTACACAGAACTGCTTTTCTGTACGATTGTGTGCCCACCTCACCAAAGAAAGACTTAAATCAAAACCGTTCTGCATCAAACCCACTGAGCCCAGATGAAGCAAGAAATTTAACTTTCTTTTGAGGATACAGATTATTAGCAAACTATTGGGTGCACTGGGGTCCTCCAAACTATTCCCAAACAACACTGCAGGATGTACAAGACATACCTGCACTATCAGGCTGGCTACTGAAACCATATCCCTACAGCAATGCACTTCTTTCTTCACTGTAACAGTCCTCATGTTTCCCTCACTTACATTGCAGATTGAGTGTTCCAACCGAGAGAAAAGGGCTGCCTTGTGGTCTCTGTGCAGTGAGCCGCCAGGGTCAGGTACTTTGGAATGATCACCTGCTGACCAAGCTTGTTATTCACGGACAGCTGCACGTTAAAACTGTATCGTTTCAAGTGGAGTATGAGTACCCTGTAGGAAGAAGTCAGGCAGCCATTACAGCAAAGCACTTTCAGTAATACAGGAGTTTAACAACCTGACATCAAACTCACGCTCAGGGCAGTTCCAGCACACTATTAGATACAGAATAAAGCTCTACTCTTTAAATTAAAACTAATGCTCCCTCTATACTGTCCCCAAACACTCCCAGGAGCCGCTACAGCATCAGAGTGGATACAAAGCTCTCTATTCTTCTAAATAGAGAGTTTGTTTGTAATCCAGATAAATGAATTGGTTGATAATGTAGAGGCCTGACTATACATTTGCCGACAATATGAAAATTAATGGGAATTGTGGGTAGTAAGGGAGGCTGTGAAAGGATACAGCATTATACAAGCCAGTTGGAAAGTTGGGAGAAGTGGCAGGCGGCGTTTAATGCAGACAAGTGTGAGGTGATACATTTTGACTCTTAACTGTCTGCTGGGCAACTAGGGATGAGCAATAACTGCTGGTCTAGCCTGCAATACCCAAACCCTGCCAGTGAATTTACAATTTTGACTCATTCACCTAATCTATTTTTAGGTGTTGGCTTTCCAAGTGTCTTGTAATTACTTCTTTATTGATTCCTACAAATTCCTATGACAGATATTAAACTAATTGGCCAATAGTTTCCTCCCCTCTTGAGCATTAGCATTTTCCAATCCACTGGAACCTGGCTCTTCAATCCAATAGTGCGTTCCCCTAATGATGGATTGTTCTAGGTTCCTCCTTCTCTATAACTTCTGCATCACATTACTATTGGTACACTGAAAACATTGATTATAAAATAATATACTGATTTAGAGATTCCACAATGAAGTTCCCAGCCTCATCCTCCAATGGATCATTCCTCACTTCAGCTACTGCTTACTGCTGCACTTCAGGTCTTTGCCTGGTAGATCTACCTCACTCCGAACAGAGTAGAGATTGCTCCCAGATTTATCTGGTTTACCTGCAGAGATGGGAGCATTCATCTTTCAT
Organism: Chiloscyllium punctatum; assembly: GCF_047496795.1. Classification (NCBI taxonomy): domain Eukaryota; kingdom Metazoa; phylum Chordata; class Chondrichthyes; order Orectolobiformes; family Hemiscylliidae; genus Chiloscyllium; species Chiloscyllium punctatum. The sequence continues at coordinate 117,164,131 of NC_092748.1, read as the reverse complement.
TTCTGTCCTTATTTCTGGAGACATGGTGCCCAAACAGAGATCAGAGCTCTGCCCCACACTCAGATACTGACCTGGGCAGCCTGCTGAACTTGTGGGTCACAATTGCACTTTTGCCATTACACTTTTCACAGGAATATTCAATTTCTTCGGCCTGAAGCAAAGGAGACAAAGCCATTAGCAACATCAAATTGACCAGCTCATAAATAAACATTATACACACAAACCGAGAGACAGGTATAAATGGATAGACTCCTCACATCAGCTGATTATTTCTTGAAGCGGTGTAACTATGGGAATGTCGAACATAGCAGCTCATTTTGAGCACAACAAGCTCCCACACAGTGAAATGATAATAACTATATAATTGTTTTTGGTGATGTTGGTTTAGGTATAAATATTGGCTGGCTCTCTTTATTATCATCATCCCGGACCAGACTGAGCTGACTGAGGACCAAAAGCCTTTATTTTAAAGCAGAAAGAGTGAGAGATCTACGGGACTGGCTGCGAGGAAGTGAGGACTGCAGATGCTGGAGGTCAGAGTCAAAGAGCCTGGTGCTGGAAAAGCACAGCAGGTCAGGCAGCATCTAGGGAGCAGAGGAGTCGACGATTTGAGCATAAGCTCTTCATCAGGATTCCAGATGAAGAAACATTGATTCTCCTGCTCCTCGGATGCTGCCTGACCAGCTGTGATTATCCAGCACCACACACTTCAACTGGCTGAGAGAATAAGGTTACAAGATTTCATGGTCTTAAAGAAACAGATTTTACTCAACAATGTTAGAACAGTAACATAATCAACAATACACATACAACTTATTTCTAACACCCAACATTAACATGTGATGAATGAGCCACAGACTACAGTCAAGCAGCACACATCAATAATCAAATATGATCAAAGAAAATCCCACTGATTTCTCAGCCACTTCCCCCAGACGTTAATGACACAGCAAACCATCAACTCTCTTCAAACTTCACAAAGGATTATAGTCATTGCTTTTGTCAATTTCTCTCTATCATGAAGTGCCTCAATCCTCACTGTTCTTGCTCTGACCCTGGACTCAAACTTCACTCCAGTTACTCAGTTGTAAGTGTAACACCAGCTTTTCACCCAAATAAATGCTGGAAATACAAAATAAAAACAAATTTCTGGAGAACCTCAGCAGATCTGGCAGCAATTATGAAAGAAAGCAGAATTAACATTTTGACTCTGGGAAGACCCTTCTTTGTAACAGAAAGGGCTAGAAAATGGTGGTTTTAATGTTATTTGTGCAAGTGGCACAAATGGTGAGTTTGCCCAGAGCAGAGGAGTGTGGTGGTAAAGGAGGATCACAGATGTAAAACAGTTGTAAATGATAGGTGTGGAAATGAGAAAATGGGTGCAGTTTGCTAACAGCAAAACCACTAAGATATAAACAAAACATGCCCAGGAACAGTGGGGTTTGAAATCAAAATCAAGGACAGAGGACATGTTCTGATGTTGTTGAATTCAATGTTGAGTGCTAGAAGCTGTCAAATGCTGAAGTATAAAATGGAACCAATGAAGTTCAATGTAAGCTAGAGGGACAACATTTCATTTTCCACTTAAGTTCTGTATAGCCTCTAGGACCCAGCACTAAGATCAACAACATCAGAGCTTGCCCTCCATCTACCATTTTGGATTCCTTACTTAATCCGACCATAGCTTGTTGCCTTCACTCTTAGCAGTGTAGCTCCTTTGCTTCCTCTTCAGATTTATCGTTTACATTTATGATTTTATCTCTATCATTCCTTTACCCATTTTAATCTGGGCACCCTCTACATCTGTTCCACTCACTACTCTTTTTCTACCTCTGTAAACAGCATAAAAACACAATTTCCTAGCCCCTTTTGGTTCTGAAGAGTCACGTCATTAACTGTGTTTCTCCCTCCATACAGATGCTACCAGTTCTGCTGTTTCTGCAGTATTTTCTGTTTTGATTCCAGTTCTTCAGTGACAACCAGCTCCACTAAACCATTCTTGCCTCGAGGGACTGGGGGTGACCAAGTTCTAAATGTGGTTGGGTACATTCAGCAACAACTACTTGAGAGCTTTACAACCCCCATTCTCTCAGCTGCACTGAAAGCTTTGTGCTTGTAGGTTTCTACCAAGCCTCTTATGGCTTCCCCTAACAAGACAGTGACCTTCTTACTTTCTCAGCTTCCCAGGACTCCTCAGGCACCAACACTTAGCTGCTTAGAACCTCCTCCTGAATTCTTTCTGAGCCACCCCAACTTCTCTTGACTTCACAGAGGCTCCTACATCAAATCTGTGCATTTCAGGTGCATTCCAGTAGCACAGCTAAAAACACGCCCTACACAGCGTCTGCTCTGTCTCCTTCTCAAACTCTGTCTGTAACATTTGAACTCTTCAGTGATCTTTCGAAAATCTCACAACAAAACCTCTTCCATTTTGCTGAATGGAACTGAATGCTGCCAGCTAGCAACATTCTAACATCTTAGAACGCTATTCCATAAATGTTACTGGTTATAGATTGCTGGCTTACTCAATACAAAATACTGGCTCATGTAGAAGATTCCATCACACTAATCAGCAGCAAGAGATCTTTACAACTAGCGAAGATTTGTAGCTCAGGTTGAGGATCTGGATGTAGGTTTGCTCATTGAGCTGGAACGTTCATTTTTCAGACGTTTCATCACCATACTAAGTAACATCTTCAGTGGGCTTCCAGACGAAGCACTGCTGGTGTTTCCTGCTTTCTATTTATATGTTTGGGAGTCCCTGGGGTTGGTGATGTCATTTCCTGTGGTGACATTATTTCATATGGTGATGTCATTCCTCGTTATTTTTCTCAGGGGGTTGTAGATGGGGTCTAACTTGATGTGTTTGTTGATGGAGTTCTGATTGGAATGCCACGCTTCTAGGAAGTCACGTGCGTGTCTGTTTGGCTGGTCATAGGATGGATGTGTTGTCCCAGTCGAAGTGGTGTCCTTCCTCATCTGTATGTAAGGATACTAGTGAGAGAGAGTCATGTTGTATTGTGGCTAGTGATGTTCATGTATCCTGGTGGCTAGTTTTCTGCCTGTTTGTCCAATGTAGTGTTTGTTACTGTCCTTGCACGGTATTTTGTAAATGATGTTAGTTTTGCTTGTCATCTGTATAGGATCTTTCAAGCTCATTAGCTGCTGTTTTACTATGTTGGTGGGTTTGAGGGCTACCGTGATGCCAAGGGGTCTCAGTAGTCCGACAGTCATTTTTGAGATGTCTTTGATGTAGGAGAGAGTGACAAGGGTTTCTGGACGGGTTTTGTCTGCTTGTTTGGGTTTGTTGCTGAGAAATCAGCGGACTGTGTACATCTTTACAACTACTTGACAGACCAGACAGGTCTTGGTTTAACTCCTCAATGGAATTTTGACCTTTGACAATGCAGCACTCCCCCAGTACTCCACTGGGAGTGTCATCCTAGTTTATGCATTAAGGTGTCCGAAGTAGGATTGGAACCCACGATCTTCTGAGATGTGAAAGAAATCCACCAAGGCACTGCCAACACCACCAGCCCTCCCCCAGCCCCTTCCTTCATTTTTTGTTGTACGTGTGTCATGGCTCCCACACACAAAACTGCAGAAAGTAAAAGGAAGAAATACATACCCTGAAGAAGAGATCGAGGGAGTCCTGGATAGACCTCGGTGGTAGAAGCTTCTTACGCCGAGGAAGATCGATGGAAAGGTCATTGAATTGTTCTCGTTTCGTAACACTTTCACAACACCTACAAGATAACCAGAATTCTACGTTACCCAAGTGAAACAAAACTGTGCTTTGCCGGCCCCTTTCAGAGGCTACAATACAAACACACTGGTCAAACACAGAGTAAATTACACCATAATTGCAGGTACAGAACAGCCCTGCACAGACATACAGTCCTCAGAAACAAACCAACTTGCACACATCAGTCGAGCTGGACAGGAATCAGTACAGATGTGGAGAAACACACTAAGATCCCTCTTGCTGCTCCCTCAGGAAACATGTGACCCAGTGGACATGTTTAAGGTCCTTTTGTTTCATACTATTTTGGCTGCATTGATATTAGAGGGAGACCTTGTTGAGCATTGTACTGAATGTCACTGCCCTTTCTGCTGCCCTGAGGTGAGTGTGCTATAACAAGATTGAAGGGAGTGTGGGCACTCTTCCTTCCTGTACAAATAGATGGCAAGACTATCACCAGAGTGAGACACACTTCCGTCGTTCTGCAGGTACAGAATGGCACAACACAGGGAGAGGCAGGCCTGGCTGATATTTCCTATCCCTGTCTATGGGGCACTGAGGAAATCAGCTGACTCCACGTGGACTGATAATCTTTACCATTGTCGCTTGATTGAAAGAATTGTCAAATGCTGCAGAAAAGGCAGGTTTGCCACTTGGCACGAAGCAACCGCACACGGTTTACAGACCTGCCTGCCAGTCTCACCGCTGACGTACGTTTTACAACCAATGGTGTGCAGAACTTCGAACTCCACGTTGGAGACAATAGGGCAGGTGAAGACCCTAGCAGCAACGGCCTCATGACAACCCCGCGCAGCCGGAGAATCCTCGCCTGTCACCAGCTCGTTCTTCCACGTCTTGTTTAACTTCTCCATGTCTTCCTTCAGTTGGTCCAGGCACTGGCTCAGGAACTCATGGGCATCCTTGTTTGGGGTGAAAAAGAGAGAAAAGGAGACATTGAGAGAGAGATGTATTGTTTTGATTGCTTTCCATTTCAGTTCAGTACTAAAGACTCAATAACCCATCTCCATATAGAACACAGCTCCCTCTTGTGGCAAATAAGCAAGATTGTAAGATCCCTCTGATCCAACACATTCAATGGCAGAGTTTTACTTACTCAACTTATAAGGAAGAGAAAACACCAGCAGATCGTGAACGTGCAGTTCAGGAATCTCTGATCTGAGGCTCTTCCTCCCCCCATGTGCCTCACAACCACCTACTCTATTTCATCATTCTTACTCCACCGTTTCAACTTCTCATCTCACTTTAGCTTTTTGGTACATTTGTGAACAAAAGAAAGAAAAATGAAAATTACAGCACAGGAACAGACCGTTCGGTCCTCCAAGCCTGTGCCGATCTAGATCCTCTATCTAATCCTGTCGCCTATTTTCTAAGGATCTGTATCCCTCTGTTCCCTGCCCATTCATGTATCTGTCTAGATACATCTTAAATTACGCTATCATGCCCACCTGTACCTGGCAACGCATCCAGACACCCACCACCCTCAGTGTAAAGAACTTTCCACGCATTTCTCCCATAAACTTTTCCCCTCTCACCTTGAACTCGTGACCCCTAATTGAGACCCCCACTTTGGGGAAGAGATTTCTTGCTATCCACCCTGTCTATATCTCATGATTTTGTAGACCTCAATCAAGGGGTAACTTATCAGACGTCTTGTGGGAAAGGATTAAGGTCCATTTTCAAAGTCTAGGCTGCTACTTGAATGCAGTGGCAACAGCACTAAAGTCTTTCAGACGAGTGTTAAACTGAGGCATTGTTTACCCCCTCAGGAGGGTGTATAAGATCCCAGGTCGCTGTTTTGAAGGGAATTTCACCCTGGCCCATTAGCTAACATTTATTCTTCAACTAACATCACCTGTAAACAAAGTTATCTCATTGCTGTTTGGGAGAGCTTGCCATGCATAAATTGGCCTCTCAGATTCCTAGATTATGATTCAGTACCAGTAGTCACTGTTGTAAAGAGCTTTAGAATATTCTGGAGTTGTGAAAGGTATGGTATAAATGAAGATTTGGTCTTTTATTACCATCCTGCCAGTGTTAATACGTTGATGAGTAATCACCACAATCTATCTTTTATTAATGATCTTACAACAGCCATGAAGCAATGAAGACCTCCAGTATAGAAGAGTTTTAGTAACAAGGTCCAAACTCACCACCTCCTTCCAAGCACAGTACATCATGCATTCGGTCTGAATGCATACTGTCATCACAAAATGATTTTCCAACCTCTTACCCTGTTCTTAGTAAATTATTTTTCCCTGATGAATTACTTTCCTTTATCTGACAATCCAAATTTACTGTCACACAAGTTCTACCTTACTTCAATCTTTGCCAGAGTTGCAGCTTTAAAAGTCACTGCCTACCCATCAGCCCCAACAGTTAAGACCCTTACATTCTGTACATATCCAGAGAATCTTTCAGCAGTGGTAGAGATGGCATTCTTCACCCTCTTCAGCAGCTCTTTCTTCACCTCTGGGCTGCAGTTATCCTTTTTGATCAGAAGATGGGCAAATCGCCTGCAAGTAGTCAACACAAGAGGATGAGAAGGAATCCTTCCCCATCTCTACATGGTTCCCCAAAGAACAAGACAAAACAAGAAAGTCCCTCTCAGAGGTTTAATGAACTATCATCACAGTACATATTACCCTTAGCATGGAGGAGAGAAAATTAAGAACAATTATCATTTGAATACAAATCTCTAGAGGCAACAATCCACTTCAGTGAGGAGCCATATGCTCAGCCTCAAAGTGATAGGGCCCTCCAATCACTGCCACAAATCCCCTCCCTCAGAAACGGACTTCACTAGCATCCTCACCCTCACCAGTTACTCACTTGCTGCTCTCCTTCACCCAGCCACAGAGTGGTATCACTCACCTTAACTCCCAATCTTCCATCATTACGTCTTCCCTCACTTCAAGTACATATGTCCCCATTAAACATACACGCACATTAGTTAGAGTGAGTATTATTCATTGCCCCACTGTGAGGTGCTTCTGCAGCTGTACAGGGCCCTGGTGAGACCACACCTGGAGTACTGTGTGCAGTTCTGGTCTCCAAATTTGAGGAAAGACATTCTGGCTATTGAGGGAGTGCAGCGTAGGTTCACGAGGTCAATTCCTGGAATGGCAGGATTGCCTTACACGGAAAGACTGAAGCGACTGGGCTTGTATACCCTTGAGTTTAGAAGACTGAGAGGGGATCTGATTGAAACGTATAGGCTTATGAAAGGACTGGACACTCTGGCAGGAGGGAACATATTTCCGTTGATGGGGGAGTGCCGAACCAGAGGACACAACTTAAAAATACGGGGTAGACCATTTAGGACAGAGATGAGGAGAAACTACTTCACCCAGAGAGTGGTGGCTGTGTGGAATGCTCTGCCCCAGAGGGCAGTGGAGGCCCAGTCTCTGGATTCTTTTAAGAAAGAATTGGATAGAGCTCTTAAAGATAGTGGAGTCAAGGGGTATGGAGATAAGGCTGGAACAGGATACTAATTAGGAATGATCAGCCATGATCATATTGAATGGCGGTGCAGGCTCGAAGGGCAGAATGGCCTACTCCTGCATCTATTGTCTATTGTCTATTGACCGGTGTTCATTGACACTTGCACATGCAGAAAAAAAAACTTGGTGAAGTTACATAATAGGGCAACACAGTGGCTCAGTGGTTAGCATTGCTGCTTCACAGAGTCAGGGACCAGGTTTAATTCCACCTTTGGGTGACTTTTGCCCAGTGTATGGGTGGTCCAGTTTCCTCCCCCAGTCCAAGCATATGCAGGTTAGGTGGATTAGTTATATTAAATTTCCCAAACTGTACAGAGATGTGCAGGCTAGGTGCATTAGCACCTGGGAAATGCAGGGTGACAGAGATAGGGTAGATCTGGGAAGGATGCTCTTTGGCGGGTCGGTGTACACTCGACAGGCCAAATGCAGCGATTCTATGATTCAATACTAACACAGGTTCTCAAGTTCATGCAAAGCTATAATTCCAGATCACAAAATACTTACTTGAGCAAAGCATTTGCTGGAATTTTCTTCCATGGGATGCCTTGCTTCAGCAGGTCAGTTGCCAAAGATTGAAGTGAAAACAGGGACTGCAGAATGGCATTCATATAACAGGTATTGCCAAGGTTAGAAAACCTACAGTCCAAAGCAAAGATAAGCCATTAAAAGGATCACAAGAGAAGGCTGAACAATAGCAGGATACGGAAGGGAGTGACGCAATCCAGTCCAGCAGTGAGTGTGAATAACAAGAGGGCACAAATATAAAACAAAACAGAGTATTGAATCCTAACTGGCACTATATGAAAAATATAGAAGCGTTAGAGGTTGCAGTAAAGATTTTTATGAATAGTTCTAAGGACAAGGGACTTCAGGAACATGGATTGATTGGGAAAATCGTGCAGTGGTATGAGATAATGAATGGGGAAATGATGCCAGATGGATTACTTCTACAGAAAGCCAGCACAGGTACAATGGGCCAAATGGGCTCCTCCGACACTGCAACTATTCGGATGTACTCTGTACATAGTAATGTCAATTTGCTGGGTGAGTCGAAATGAGGGGAGAAATCACACAAAGCCCAGTGATGACCTATTTCTGAGAAAGGTCACAGGTTTTCACTGGTTTCTGTTTTGCTGAAGGAATACATACGTTTATATTAAGAGTTATAACTCAGCAGTAACTGTATTGAACTGTCACAGCAACTCCGAATAGCTGAAGTTCAGTTTAAAACAGGCAATGAACCTGATATGATTCCATACATGGTTATATTTTACATAGAACATAAATCAGACTTGTGTTAATTTGTGATTCTCACAGAATTGTTGACAGAAAACCTCTAAGGAAATAGCCTATATGAGCAAGCTGGCCAAAAGTTTAAGTTGTTCAAAGAGTCCAAGAGACAAGTCTCTTTTCAGGGAGAGGAAAACAAACTTAGTAAGCAATTAATCAAACCAGACGTGATGGATGACACATTTGTGGCATTTGCCAGTGGTCAAACTAATCTTATGTTGGAGACTGGACAGTGTAAAAGTTTGAATGCAAAACTTACCTTTATGAAGTAAAGGAAGCTTAGCTCAAACTATAGTTAGATCAGGAGAAGGCTGATCAATAACTGGAAGTTGGAGCAGAGTGTGGGCTGATCGCCTCTTTCAGTCTGATCCTCAGACAAATCCACAGAAATGGGTTCACTTGTGATTGTAAGCAATGTATGGGTGAGAATTTTGTAGTATTTTTTCTAGGGCACTTTACTTTAAATAAAGAACACTGGATAAATTTCCTTGTTCAAACTGCCCTGGGTTATTATTATCCAAAGTAAACCCTACAGACTAGAGAATGCAGAATAAAAGCCTACAATTCGACTAATTAAACTTTGTCAGCTGCTTGTTTCCAGCAGCTGAGAGAGATCATCATGTCAATAGCCCACCATTACCAAAGTGACAGCTCCCAAGGACTGTCTCCAAACAAAATTCAAAAGACAGGTGGCATGTGTGTAAGCCTTGACCCAGTCAAGATGCCTGTAAGCTTCTTACCCCTGTAGTGGCTGTGGGAGCTGTGTGGCATGAGGCACCCGGGGTCTGTTCCAGCCAGTGTAATCCTGATTTGCACGCAGTTTCTTCACTGACTGAGGGATGGGCTGAGGTAAAAACCCCAAATTCCTTTTAGCTGATGGAACCTGGCCCAGAAGGCTGGACCTGTCAAAAGCAAGGAGAATAATTAAGTACATCAAATTCACAGAACACAGACAATGGCGCCCAACAGGTGTGTACTGACATATGCTTTACACAAGCCTCCACCTGATCAAATTGCTTCAGTTCACCCCCTCAGCATTTATATTGCATCGTCATCTTAGGGAAACATTTGCAAATACTTTGATGTGTTAACCTAATTTCCAGGGCCTTTCCCTCCTCTAGCTCTACAAGACCCTTGGATATTTTGACACTACCATCCTGGCATCTTGTTTGTCCCTCATTTTAACTGGTCTACCATCACTGATGACGCTTCCAGTCCTGGAGTTTTCTCTTTCCAAAATTCCCCCAACACACAGACACCACACATCTCTCTCCCTCCCCCCACACAACCTCATTTAAGAGCCTCATTGACAACTGGGCAAAGAGAAGAGGCCTCCCTTGCTCCCAAGGGTGTGTTAAGTTACCACAAACCTACAGCCCACACATACCTGTCCAAAAACGAATTCCCCGCAGAGTAATCCTTAGACGAGGCTCTGCTTCCATAAAAGCTCTGCAGTGGCATTGTACCTGCAAAGAGTTGGTGGTCAGATGATGAAGCACTACAACACTGGAGCCCAACATCCCAATACAGAAGGAGATAACCATTCAGCCACTCAAGCCTACACTGCTATTCAACTCATTCACGGTCTATCATCTACCTCAACACCATTTCCCCCCATATTACGTTCATATCCTTGATATCTTTAATATGACAGAATGTATTGACTGTTATCTTGAACATACACAATAACTCCACAGCTCACTAGGGTAGAATCCAAAGATTTACTACTGAGAGAAGCTATTCCAGCTCTGATCAGTTTTAAATTGATTACTCCTTATTCTGAACCCATGTCCCCCTTCCTAATCCAATGGAAGGAAACCAGAAACCGCTGGACAAACTCAACAGGTTTGGCAGCATCTGTTGGAGTGACAGCACAGTTAACATTTTTAATCCGGTGACCCGTCTTCAGAATTGTAGATGCGAGATCAGTTGTTAGTTTTAAATTTGCGATGGATACATTTTTGTGAAGCCAAGATATTAATTCGTATGGAGTTAGGCCACCAACCAGCCACGATCCTATTGAATAAAGGAACAAGCTCAAGGGACCTAATAGCCTACTCCTGTTCCAACGCTCCCATCTTCCAAATATACCATTTGTCCGTCTCCTAATACAGTAGGTTTCACAATTAAAATGCATCTGACAACCATAAGGTGACAAATGGGAGGTCTTTGACAACAGGTCTCATTTACATCTTCATGTGTGCCAGGCTCTTTTGCATTTGGAAATTTTGAAATTTCAAGATTGAAATTTTAGAAAAGATATCAATATTCTATTCATCACAAGTGTAGGAATATTATTAGAAAGGAAGCAGAGACAGCAGCAGACACTTCTGGGGAAGGTAGAAGTTAGATATAGAGTAATTCTCCTTCTAGGAGAAAGTGAGGACTGCAGATGCTGGAGATCAGAGCTGAAAAATGTGTTGCTGGAAAAGCGCAGCAGGACAGGCAGCATCCAAGGAGCAGGGGAATCGACGTTTCAGGCATAAGCCCTTCTTCAGGACACCCTCCCAATTCTCCTTCTGTCCTTAACATTCTTATGTACACAACCTAGAACCCAAGGAGTGACTAAGATCCAGAGACACTGCTCTCCATGCGAAGAGTATTTAACACTGTATCTCATCTGACAATCTTATGCGATTAGAACGAGAGTATCTGTAAACAGAATTAACTGTGTTGCAAAACATTTATATTACAATTTTAACATCCACAGATCTCTGCAGTACTTTCTACAGGGATCAAATTTGCAAGCAGTAGTCAAGACAGTAAGAGGAGAAATGACACTAGGAAGCACTATGAATTGAGGAGTCAACCATCACATAAAACTAGAAAGTCTTTGTATCTCAATATAATATTTAAAACAAAACAGATGAACGAGAATTGTGATGTAACTACAGGATTTAATATAGATTTTTAATACTATTCAGCTTAGGTTTGGGTATCTGGATTTTGAGTTAGTAACTGGCAAGTTCTCTGTGTATCTGAAGTTAAGAATTAGTTTGGAAATATCTCTGTAGCAACAGTGATTTCTTGTAAAATAGTTTGAGTGTTCTGGCTGATGCTTTGCACCACCAATGGACTTTTACGATCTAGTAAGGTAAATAATGAAGTCTCAAGGAGCTAACGACTTTTGGAGCTTTTTTTTAAAAACAATAAAGGAAATCCAGGCAGAAACATCAATGTTGCCTTAGATATCTTACAGCACAGTGGTGAATATCAATTTCAATCAGATGAAAGAATATATAGCAAACCTTACAGTAAATAGCTAGCAATAGTCCCAAGCCAGAAGTGTTGGGATAAAACCTTAAATAGGTTAATTAAAGCAGATTACGTTTAAGCAGTTGTGAGACTGCACCAGGAAGTAGCTAGCTGCAGTTTCAGTCTAAAAGTTGAAGTCACAAGTGACATAAACCTCCTGAGGTTTAGAGACAGGGACTATGGTATTAGTATTGTACAAGTGGTGTTGTTGTTAGGTACTGCACCAGGCATGTGTTTTCATTACTGCACAAAAACTGTTTTCTTTTCAACTTATAAAGGAGTATTTTGGGACTAATGAGATTATACTATTACTGTGTATTTGAAAATCTTTGAATTTTTGCGATAAGAAAGTGGTTTGCTTTATTCCATTTTGACATTTTGTTCACAAACTTCAATGTACTATCTGGGCCAACATTGCACCTATTGTGAAAGTTCACTTGAGAATGTAACTTCTAAAAAAAAGTTCTGGGAGTTATATATGAAAGAACTGAAATCAACATGGTCATTCTAAAAAGATGGAGAAACTTAACAAACAATCCAGGTCTTTTTCAATGTATAATTTCAGTTGCATCACACTGTAAACTTTTGCTATATATGATCTCATACTTTACAACCACCTGATGAAGGGACAGTGCTCCGAAAGCTAGTGCTTCCAATTAAACCTGTTGGACCATAACCTGGTGTTGTGTGATTTTTACCCTTGTACACCTCAGTCTCCAAATCAGAACTCAAATAAGTCTTTCAACAGTGGTGAGGACAGGAGAAACCCATGTGGTTCAAAGATTTCTTTCAAAAGACAAAACACTTACCAGAACTCCTGCTCTCCTCTGCCTGCTTCATACTCAGTTGCTTTTCTCGATAACTACTCAAGAATTTGCGAGAAGTGTCACCGGTTACCTTGTTATTGCTGAAAATAAAGGTAAAATCTTATTCACAAGTCTACTCAGGAGTGACATTAGGTCCATTTCCTCCCTCAATTAAGACCATCACCTTTGCCAGTGCAAACTCCATCACACCCTTTTACATCATGTATCGCTCGCAGTTCTTAAAGCTGGCTTGGACATGAAACTCTTCCAATTACCTTCAAATAGCATTATGATTCTGATCCTACACCTCCAGCTTTCCTGCAGCTACTAACCTGGAGGAATCATTCTCTTTAGGATAATCTTCAGTTAATTCCAGGTCTGGAGTCAGCATCCTTTTTCTCTTTTCAGTCCTTCAACAGAAAGATAATAGCAGTTTGGTTTAGCTCAATTGGCTGGACAGCTAGTTTGTGATGCAGACTGATGCCCAACAGTATGGCGGAGGTGACCATAAAGGACTCTCCTTCTCAATTTTTCCCCTTGGCTGAGGTGTGGTGACCATCAGGTTAAACTATCACCAGTTGTCTCTCTCTCTAACAAGAGCACAGTCCTATGGTCTGGAAAGACCATGGCAATATTTTAGTCTCAGAAGTAATGAATAAGAAGTTCAACCAAAGAAGGGGTCAAGACCATTGCTCGCTTGGTCTAGTTCTGTTATCGATCTATCATGATTGACCTCTATCCACACATCTTCGCTACATATCATTTAACTTGCTCAGCAACCAAACTCAATTATAATAAGCTCAGTTGATTTGAGCTTGTGTTTACTGATTTTTAGAGAAGGTTCTGCACTTCTACCACCCTTTCATAAGGAAACATTTCCTATTTTTTCTCCTGAAAGATTTTAAGGTTACATGCCCCATCCAAGATTTGGCATCAGCAGAAAAAGGTTTTATCCAAATCAACAATTCCTTTCAAATCCACACAAAACTCAACTAAAACATTCCTTGACCTTCTCTATCCCATGAGCTACATTCCTAGATGGGGTAACCTCTCTTCATAATCCAAATAACAGAGCCCAGGTTAACATTACGGTGAACTTGCATTGTCTTTGGAAGCATACAATCACTAAGATACCGTGCTATAAGTGATGCAGTGGCACAGCAATAATGTCACTGGACTAGTAACAAGATGGGGACATCTGAATTCAATTACTAAGTGTAGAACAAACAGACAGGATTGATGAGGGCTGAGCAGTAGATGTGGTCTATGTGGACTTCAGCAAGGCGTTCGACAAGGTTCCCCATGGGAGACTGATTAGCAAGGTCAGATCTCAAGAATACAGGGAGAACGAGCCATTGGATACAGAACTGGCTTAAAGGTAGAAGACAGAGGGTGGTGGTAGAGGGTTGTTTTTCAGACTGGAGGCCTGTGACTAGTGGAGTGCCACAAGGATCGGTGCTGGGTCCTCTACTTTTTGTCATTTACACAAATGGCTTGGATGCGGGCATAAGAGGTACAGTTAATATGTTTGCAAATGACACCAAAATTGGAGGTGTAGTGGAGAGCAAAGAAAGTTACCTCAGATTACAACAGGATCTGGACCAGATGGGCCAATGGGCTGAGAAGTGGCAGATGGAGTTTAATTCAGATAAATGTGAGGTGCTACATTTTGGGAAAGCAAATCTTAGCAGGACTTATACACTAAATGGTAAGGTCCGAGGGAGTGTTGCTGAACAAAGAGACCTTGGAGTGCAGGTTCATAGCTTCTTGAAAGAGGAGCCACAGGAAGATAGGATAGTGAAGGCAGCGTTTGGTATGCTTTCTTTTCTTGGTCAGAGTACGGAGTACAGGAGTTGGGAGGTCATGTTGCTGCTGTACAGGGCATTGGTTAGGCCACTGTTGGAATACTGTGTGCAATTCTGGTCTCCTTCCTATCGGAAAGATGTTGTGAAACTTGAAAGGGTTCAGAAAAGATTTACAAGGATGTTGCCAGGGTTGGAGGATTTGAGCTATAGGGAGAGGCTGAATTTGCTGGGGCTGTTTTCCCTGGAGTGTCGGAGGTTGAGGGATGACCTTATAGAGGTTTACAAAATCATGAGGGGCTTGGATAAGGTAAATAGACAAAGTCTTTTCCCTGGAGTCGGGGAGTTCAGAAGTAGAGGGCATAGGTTTAGGGTGAGGGGGGAAAGATATAAAAGAAACCTAAAGGGCAACTTTTTCATACAGAGGGTGGTACGTGTATGGAATGAGCTGCCAAAGGAAGTGATGGAGGCTGGTACAATTACAACATTTAAAAGGCATTTGAATGGATATATGAATAGGAAGGGTTTGGAGGATATGGGCCGGGTGCTGGCAGGTGGGACTAGATTGGGTTGAGATATCTGGTTGGCATGGACGAGTTGGACGGAAGGGTCTACTTCCATGCTGTACATCTCCATGATTCTAATTCAAAGCCAGTCTAATGGTGACATTGAAATCATCGATGATAATATTAAAAATCACCAAGTTTACAAATATCCTTTGGGGAAGAGAATGGTCCATTAACAGGTCTCACCTATATGTGACTCTAACGTCCTCTGAAAGAACCTAGTAAGCTAATCCATAGTAATAAAAGGATCAGTAAGCTGAGGTGTGTTATATCAAACTGTTCTAATGCAAAGAGTCCCCACCCCTCTCCAGTTTATCCTACATACCAATTACTGTGACTATGGAGTACAACATAGTTAGAGAGCTAAATTAAACCATAATGAATTTAAACTCATCAAACGTATCTTTCCGTGGATGAGATGAGGAAATATGTTACCAAAACATATAAAAGAACAAAGCCCAAAACCCAATCACTTATTCACTTAGCACTTGAATTGCTAACATTGTCTCCTCCCTAACCTCACTTGGAGTCTCTAGTTATAGATCTCTAAGGGTCTTGGGACAGGAGGGATCAAGAATTCTGCCACAACTCTGAAATTGTCTAAATTATCCTCGAAAGGAGGGTGGGAGTGGTGGTAATGTCACTGGAAAAATCTAGAATCCAGGCTAATGTTTTGTGGAGTGCCAGATGGTAAAGCTTGAATCTAATAAAAATCCGGAATTAAAAAGCCAGTCTGATGGTGATCTGTCAATTATTGAAAAATGACCCAAATGTGGCCCATTAACATCCTTAGAAGGAAAACTGCCATTCTTATGGCAGTCTGGACTACAAGTGACTCCAGACACACAGCAATGTGGAGGCTCTGAACTGCCCTCTGGGCAACTAGGCACGTGCAACTGTGCAAATGCCCACATCCTATAAACAAAACCAATCAACCAATTCAGTTCAGAAGGTGCAAACTTACCCAGAATCTGCTTTGAAAGACTATTTGAGTTGCCAATGATCTTCCACCAAATAGTCGTCTGTACATAATTTTTAATGTAAAGAATCAAAGGATTGCTTAATTCAGCATTTAAGTTGCCTGTGGCAGTGACACTGACAAAAGGCCTCTCTCCTATATACAGTCTCCTACAGAGTCTCAGGCAGGACTGACCTGGGTAAAGTGTGAGGGGTCAGGGTCAGTGCTGTTCCCATCCGGTTTCCTGGGGAGCTGCTTGATTGTGGAGTTTTGGCTCCATGTTGCAGGGTGGCTCTGCCTGGGCTGCCCAGTGTTTTACGGGTTGGAGTCTCATCACGTCTGGTTGGTGTCTGAAAAGAATGTTTAAAAGCCACAAGATTCATTTTAAACGTGAAAGGAAAAAGGGTGTGGCTATAACTGTTGGTACATTCAGAAAATATCAAGGTATTATAGTGTAATAAGGGACCCCAGCCTGAGTATTAGTTTCTTGGATGCTGAAAACAAATTATTTGACAAGTATTATCTAAGTCATAAATGTCATCTTGTGACAAAGGTAAACTTTCTCTCCTCACCCTGGCTGCAGCCTTTGACACTGTGACCGCACCATCCTCCTCCAATACCTCTCCAGTCTTTTTCTCACCAAGCTTCAATTTTAGATGGTTTCTAATCAATGTAGTAAAGATGGTATGACAGAGTTCTGTAACAGCGGAGAGTTGAAGGGACTCTTTTGTGTTGTAGTGTAGTGTCTTAGCACTAGAGATACTATCATTGCAGCACCAAAGGATCCCTTCAGCTCACCACTGTTACCCAGCCGGTAGGGCAGCTTTCACCTGGATCCATTGATTACCCAGCTAACCATTGCCACAGCATCACTTGTAATTATTTCTCTTTCTGCTCCTCCCCTATGATTAGCAGTGAATATTCCAGAGGTAAAAACAATGACTGCAGATGCTGGAAACCAGATTCTGGATTAGTGGTGCTGGAAGAGCACAGCAGTTCAGGCAGCATCCAAATAGCTTCGAAATCGACGTTTCGAGCAAAAACCCTTCATCAGGAATAAAGGCAGTGAGCCTGAAGCGTGGAGAGATAAGCTAGAGGAGGGTGGGGTTGGGGAGAAAGCAGCATAGAGTACAATGGGTGAGTGGGGGAGGGGATGAAGGTGATAGGTCAAGGAGGAGGGGGTGGAGTGGATAGGCGGAAAAGAAGATAGGCAGGTAGGACAAGTCCGGACAAGTCAAGGGGACAGTTACTGAGCTGGAAGTTTAGAACTAGGGTGAGGTGGGGGAAGGGGAAATGAGGAAACTGATGAAGTCCACATTGATGCCCTGGGGTTGAAGTGTTCTGAGGCGGAAGATGAGGCGTTCTTCCTCCAGGCGTCTGGTGGTGAGGGAACGGCGGTGAAGGAGGCCCACGACCTCCATGTCCTCGGCAGAGTGGGAGGGGGAGTTGAAATGTTGGGCCACGGGGCGATTTGGTTGATTGGTGCGGGTGTCCCGGAGATGTTCCCTAAAGCGCTCTGCTAGGAGGTGCCCAGTCTCCCCAATGTAGAGGAGACCGCATCGGGAGCAACGGATACAATAAATGATATTAGTGGATGTGCAGGTAAAACTTTGATGGATGTGGAAGGCTCCTTTAGGGTGAATATTCCAGTATATGCATAGAATGTAGAAGAGTACTCCTACAGAGCTTGCAACATTGTACCCCCTGAAAGCACGGTCATCCAAAATTCTGCTGCCAATATCTTAACTCACACCAAATCATGCTCCCTTCCACCCCTGTCCATGCTCCTTGGATGCTGCCTGACCTGCTGTGTTTTTCCAGCACCACTCTAATCTAGACCATGCTAAACTACAGTCAAGCAGAATCTTCTCTGGGTAAATACTCAATTAAAGGTGCTATACAAATTTAGATTGTTGTTGAATACCCTTCTTGTTTCAGGTATTTTCAAGCTGGAATTTGACAAATTGTAAACATCAGACTTTTTGTTTTATCTCCGAAGAGTCAGAGACCAGAATTTCAACAATAATAGAGATAAAAGCAACAGTCAAGAGTCACTTTAACCATTTCATAACACAAAACTGTACCAGGAGGGCATACCTGGTTCTCTATGTTAAATCGCTGCCGGTGAGAGTCCTTTGACGGAATCCGGTTTCCCAAATTTCCACCAAAGTTGCCAGATCCTTGATGCGATTTTACCCCTGAAACAGAATGGCAATTGAAAGACCAAACAAAACATCACACAGCAGCAGGCTGAAATTATTCAAAGAGCCTCACACCAGGCTAGGTGCCAGAGTAGGAATTGAATGAGCCTCATTTGTAATGAGAACAACTCTATCCAAAAGTAACAGGAGCAGATTCAGTGTGAATGCTTAAAGGGGAAACTGAATAAATACTTGAAGAGAAAAGAAATTTTAGAGTTGAGTCAATATCCAGGAAATAACTAACTGAACAGTTCTTTGAAAGCGCCAGTACTGACACTATTTCCAGCTTTGAAATCAGAATAACCCTGGAGGAATTCCAGGGCATGTGGAAATGACATCCATGGGATCTGCATTCCTTTGCAGAACCTCATTAGACTGGATTAGATTAGGATTATTCTTTCTAAAGCAGAGCTTGTTTGATTCCGTACCTAGAGACCACTGATTAAAAAAAACTTTCCCCAACACAACAAATTGTTGTCAACTGGAATGTGTTATCAGAAAGTAATGGGAGCAGATTCAATAACAATGTTCAAAAGGGAAATTGAACAAATACTTGAAAAGGAAATAAATTTTCAGGTTTAAGGAAATATCCAGGAAGTAATTAACTGAATAGCTCTTTCAAAGATTAAGTACTGACATGATATACTGAATAGTCTCCTATTATAAAGTCTGACACTTGATGAAGCAACACATTGAGAAAAGACTGAGTGAAGGGCCTCAGCAATCCACTGGGACCTCTTGTGGCATTCCCAACCTCAGTCTCAGCTCAGTGGAAACTCAGGCGAAATACAGAACTTTACCTGGGCTGTTCTCACTTACTCAAGGCAGGTAGAAGAGGGTCCAGATTAGAGTGGTGCTGGAAAAGCACAGCAGGTCAAGCAGCATCAGAGGAGCAGCAAAATCGATGTTTCGGGCATCAGGAATAGAGCTCTGGTTTCCAGCATTTGCAGTCCTTGTTTGTACCCAGATAGAAGAGGGTCTCCCACACCTTTTCTCTTTTGGGGGATACTGTGTGCCATCACAGCATGAGTTGGGAGTGAGAAATGATGATGTCAAATCAGTTGAAGACTCTCAGGATCAAATATTGAATGATTGAGGCAGAATGACAGGGAAGGCTCGTTAATCAGAGGAAATGACAAACTTGAAGATTTAAATGCTGCCCTGGAAGCAACTACCAGCCTTCAGTAGCCCCTGTAACACACATCAATACATCTGTTCTGACAGATCATTGACCTGAAACATTAACTATTTCTCTCCCCATATCCAGCACACTTTTTAAAAAAATGTTCCTTCAGCCTGCATTTGCTCATCGACAGTGTCTTCAGATGGGCACCCACTGGCACATGTTCAATTGTGAATACAGTACTCACCTGCACGGTTCAAGTTCTCCAAGTATTCCTTCAGGTTCAGAGCATCAGTGCTTGGAGCCTTGTCAATGATCAGGCTGCTTTTGTCTTGCAGCGTCAGTAGGAGCCGACTCTGTTGCTTCATTGAGGGACTAATTTTCACCACCTTCACATTGTGGCTCAGCTAGATAGAGACAGAAGGAAAAAGGGGGAAAAAAGAAAGTAATGTCAAAAAGACAAGTATCCCGTCTTAGCTGCAGACCAAACACGACCACACTGAAGCTTGCTTGGGTATGGATCAGTGAAAACTCCATAACACACTCTTGAACCTCCAGCACTCAATCAACTGATTTCAAACAAAAACCAATTGATGGAAAATCTCAGCAGGTCTGGCAGCACCCATGGAGAGAAATCAGAATTAATGTTTCGACTCCAGTGACTCTTTTTCTGGTCTTCCACATAAGGGAAACTGGACCCGAAACATTAACGCTCATTTCTCTGCACAGATGTTGCTGAACTGTTGAGGTTTTTCAGCAATTTCTGTTTTTGTTTCAGATTTCCACCATTTGCAGTTCTTTCAATTGATTTCAGTTTTATTTTAACTCCATTAATTTATTGGATAATTAAAATTAAGTGGATGGCATAAAGAAAACAAAAGTGGGAATTTAGTGTTTTATTTTAATTAACCAACTTCCATGTAAGAGTAAACTTTTCGATGCTTCAGATCGTTATCAAGCAATGTCCCGCTGAAGGAAAATACATAGCTAGAAGAGAGCTGTACAGAAGGTACAACACAGAAAGGGTCCCTGTTGGTCTTTATCTTCCATGTGTAGGTACAATTCCCCCTTAACTGTCACATTCCCAGGTCCCAGTTTTTTTAACTGCCTGCTGAACATATGAAAATTGCTGCATTGCTTCATTTCATTCATTAACTCGGGTAGAGTTCACTGTCTCAATGCTCAAAAGATACCAAAGATGCACATCTATATTGCTTCATTCTACAGCCAATCTGCTCATTTATGACCTCTTGTCTCCAATTTTCCCCTCTCCCATTGGATCATGAGGTTTACATCACTTTCTTGCCCTGCTTCACGGAACATTCTTTCACAAGCCAAGGCAGTCACAGCTGTCAATTAAAACTGATCAAGTTCTGGCCCATCAGCTACAAAAGGGTGAAAGTTCTGAAGGATAAGTGCCAATCATAAGGAACCAGAGACCAGGATGGTAGCGCTGCCACTTTTCGAAGGCATCTAGACCCATCTTAAAACACCTGTGAGACTGCCGACCGTCTGTCTCCTAGTCTGTAAAAGGTACAAAAGTTTCTCAGCCATTTGTAGTTTTTGTTGCCCTCCTGAACCCCAACTAAACCATGGCCTTACCTCCCTCAATCTCTAAACACTTGCAAGCAACCGATGTTTGAGCTTTGTCAATTTTGGACTTTTGTACACCCTAATCTCTTTCAACCTAACTGAATTACCCTTACACCAGGTTAATGTAGACTCGATGGGCCTAATGGTTTTATAATGCTCAAAGACTGGCTCTGAAATTTCCCTTCCTAAACCCCTCTCTTATTTTTCCCCACAAATGTGGGAAAACTTTTAGTCACTTGTCACAATATTGTCTCACATGTGAAACTGATGATGCTCCTGTGAGACACGTGACAACGTGTTACAATGTTAGGAAGTTACTTTTCCGATGTAAGTTGTTGTTATTCCATGAGTTCAGAGGTCCATGGGAAGTGAAATGATGAGATACTGGGCAACTACCAATTTTTAAGAAAATCCTCACCAGTTACAGTGGGAAAGAGGACTTGTACACACTACCAGGACAGGCCGGTCTGTCAGCTCCATTCAACGATTCTATTAAAACACAGCCAATTTGTATTTCAACTTCAAACACCTGATTTGGCTTCATAGTTCTGAATAAATTCGGCGACAGGTACACAATCCTTTATCCAAATCCAAACATTTTTTTGTGGAGCGTGGAGTGTCATTTTGGCGTACAAACAGGTGACCCAAATCCATACCCACTCGAACCACATCACTCAGATGTGAAGTGGCGGTGTGGCCCAGCACTGGCAGGCATCAATTGTGTCTCAGCACTTGTACTATTCACGCGTGCGTCTGCTGTTAGGTAATTTTAATTTTCACTGTGAAAATGTTATTTATTACGAAATCCAAAAAATTCCAAAAAACAACAGGCCCCAAAGATTTTGGATAAAGGATTGTGTACCTGTATCAGAATTTCCATTACTTATTGTGGGAAAATGTGCTTTCCTGACAGTGGCATTGCGATTACAGGGTTAGTGATCCAGACAGCAGACAAAACGTCTGAGCGACATTAGTTTAAACCTCAACAAGGCAGCTGGTGGAATATGAATTGAACAGACAGTAGCTATGAAATGATAATTGATTGTTGTAAAACGGATGTGGTTTGCTAATGTTTCCAAGGAAGGAAATCTGCTGCCTTACCTGGGCTGGCCTCCTTCTGACTCCTGATTCAATGTGATTGAATCTTAACTGCCCTCTGAAATGAATTAGCAAGTTACTCACTTCAAGGACAATTAGCGATGAGAAACAAATTCTGGCCTTGGCAGCAACAGGCACACCCCAAGAAAGAAAAGATGAGCTCTAATTTCAAAGCCATTTTCCATTCCACCAAGAACTGGGCTTTGTTCAGTTCACAATACAGGCCTACCAGAGTTTTATCACCCTATTACCTGGAATGTTTTTGCAGGACCTCCAGAATTGAAGAGCACAACCAGAGAAGCTTTGTTGTCTTTCTCAACAATTTCAAAACTGCCTTCCCTCCACTTGGTGGTGCCAGTCTGAATGCTGTTGATCCGAATTTGACCATAAATCTTCATTGGTGCCATCGTGGAAAAGAGTTATCAGGTTCTCAAACAGCTATCAAATCTGAAATTAAAAAATGTAGACAATTTTTAAACGAGACGATATTTTCTACCGAATTCAGCCTCACCATGAGAAAAACAAAGTGCACGTTCTGTTCTTAGGGGTGTAAAACAGAGCTAGTCGGATAGTAACTGCCAATCCTAGCTGCCCCAAGGTGTTGTAAATGAAAATTCTCCTCCTCGAACTGCTGCAGTCTAAATGGCGATTGTCTCCCACAACTGTTATAAATAAGAGATTTCAAAACCATTGAAGTAATGATTGATGTTCAAGGCAGGATTGGACTGTAATTGCACCTGATGCTGCTGCATTGCTGCTCTTGTCCTTCTTGGTAGGAGAGGAAGGTGCTGTCAGGGCAACAAAAATGAGGTTCTGCTTACACTCTGTACAGCCAGTGTGCTGGTGATCTAAGGAAACTTTAGACAATACATTTCATCAGCTATTGTGTGCACTTGAATAAAGGAGCCCTGATCTACTGCATTAATCAAGCGACCAGAACATTATAACAGCTTAGATGACAGCCAAGCAGAGCTGAAACCTTGAACTAGTTCAAATATAAACCACCCAGTTTGCACGGTGAAAGCATACACCTGTAGTATTTTGTCATTAGTGCAGAATTACTGCACAAGAACCAACAAAACACCAACTACCTCACCTCCCACAAAACCCACAGCAAGTATCTCATCCTTCATAACACCATCCAACTGACCTGACAGATATCATCCCAGACAGAGGCTGAATTTTCCAGCACATTCTTCACACAATCAGCGTAGATTATGATGTTGGGCGGCGCTTCAGTCCTACTCTCTTTTGGTTATGGCTGGTCTACAATGACTGCTCATCAATATTGCCTCTTCCCAGTTAATGGCACAGGACACAACTGACAGTCGGGGGAAGTAATAAACCACCTCCACCAACAGAAAAAGATTTTACTTGGCATAAATGTTTCTTGCCATTTAGAGATCCATATATCCAACTCAATTTTCAGAGAATTTAATTTTATTTCTAAGATTTTCTTCAAGATTGATGACAAAGTCTCAGGTTTCATATCAAATCACAATTACTCTATGAACCAGCTTCATATCTTTGACATGGTTACAGTAATGATTTTCTAACTTGTCGGAAAAACTAAAATTAAAATATTCTACATTAATAAATAACTGTTGAGGGCCAACTTACCAACACCTTATGATGGCTTACACTCAATTACACCTCAAAACCTAGAGAGACTTGGGAAGTTCAATGGCCAGTCACTGATAGTGAACTATAGACACTGATTTCTCCCAGTGACTGGACAGCATAAGATGTCTCAACTCTGCACTTCCTTACTCAAGATACACAAGGCACAATGCACGTGACAGCAAAATACACTGATTGTTCATATACCCAACAGAACATTAAAACTGAGCCAACTGTGGAATCACGACCCCACAGTATCTCCATTCTCCCATTACTCTTCACAATCTTCAGCAATGGTTTGTTTCTTCAGGATACACATACACACAATTCTTGATGCCACTCCCCATGCAATATTTTGCATAAAAAAAACATAAAGTGATACCCTTCCAATTATCTACCAGACATCGTACCTGTAATTCTCCATTCTCTCTCAAAGATCCTCAATAATGTCACCAACAGAAGTTACTCTAGTCAAATTTGATCTTCATAGCAGACCACTGTACTCTATTCTACCAAGCTGAGCTTTAAATTCTATATTCTTACCTCAATCACCAACTTATCACAGTGCTCTTCTCACAACCTGTTAAGCTCTACCTACTTTAACTCACAGCTCATTCAAACTCTTACCATAGACATCCTGTCCTACATTTAACCTTGCTATCATATCGCTTCACAGTCTCCCAAGTTACACGCGACAAGATGATTTTTCATTGGGATCAGGGATCATAGTATCAAGTTTCAAAGTTTTGAATAAAACAAAATAATCAAAGCCAACAACTGTTACCTCTAAAGGGGTTGAGGTGGATTGAAACCTAAGACTGTTAGGCAAAAACACTAACTGAACACTGACGAGCTTTTGTACAGGTTACAGTTTGAGTACAGAATACATGGCTAAGACAGAGGTAAGAAGATCATTGTGTATGTTTAAGGCTTAGACAGATAGATGCTTGATCAATAGGGGAAGGGTAGGAAAGTGGACATAAGGAATGCCTTTTCAGTCATCTTTTTGGATATAGAGATGGTTTGAGGGGCTGAATGGCCTACTGGGATCACATAACCCCTAGAGTGCAAAAAGAGGCAATTCAGTCTGCACCAATCCTCCAAAGAAGACTCTCAAGCTATACCCATAATCACACATTTATGATGGCTACCCTACCCAGCCTGCATATCTTTGGACTGGGGGAGGAAACCAGAGTACTTAGTGGAAACTCATGAAAATGCAGGGAAAACTAACAGATGCCATACAGGTGGTCACCCGAGACCGGAATCAAATCTGGATGTCTGGCACTGTGGCTGCAGTGCTAACCACTGTGCCACCTGGTCCTGTTCTCCTACTTATGGTTTTATATGTCGCTTGATTAGGAGCTAATGAAGGTCAGCAAGCATAGGATTGATAGCAGAACAGGATTTGCTTCAAGTTCAGACTCAGGTGGCAGAGTTTTGGATGACCTCAGGTTTATGGAGGGGTGAATGTGGAACACCAGCCAGGAGTCCATCAGAATAGGTTCTATCAGATGAGCAAAGGAATATTTGAAGTCAAGCAAAGTTATGAGATGGAAATAGGTGGGCTTTAAGAGATTGCAGAGATGAGACCGGATGATCATCACAAAACAAAGTGAAACACCAAGGTTGTAGAGACTGAATTAACTGCCATCAGAGAGAGGGATAAAGTTGAAAAGAACGCAGCCTGAGTGAAGGGTTCCTTTCTTGACATTTAAGGAATGGATACCTCTGTTCGTCCAGTACTGGACATCGGATAAACAGTCTGATAATTTACCAACAGTGGAGGTATTAACAGTGATGGCGGCAAGGTAGAGATGGCTGTCGTCAGTATACAAGTGAAAGCAAATGTTGTGTTTTCAGATTATCTTGTCAAAGGGCAGCATGTAGATAAGAAATAAAAGCAACAAGGGTTGACTTTTGTGGGTCACCAGAGGTAAGTGCTACAACAGGAGAGGCATTGTAAGTGATTCCCTGTCTATGATTAGATTGATAAGAATGAAACCAGGCGAGACCACTTCCAATCAGCTGGACAACAACAGAGGGGTGTTGGAGGTGACGTTAGGGGTAACAGAGGCAAAGGATACAGACAGGTCATAAATAACAAAGAGGGGAAGTTTACTTTTATGACAGCTACCAAAGATGTAATATGACTTTAGTACTGACAGGGCAAAAACCTGATCGGAGGGATTCAAACTTGGCATGCCACAAAAATTAGGAAGAGATTTGGCAATAACACATTCAGGGACTCTGGAGAAAAATTGGACGTTGAAAGGTGATGGGGAAAAAGGGTTGTTTTATCAAGGGTGGGACAAGATTTAAAGTGGAGAGGGACAACACATCAAGAAATTCAAAGATTGATAAATTCTTGATCTCACAAGGAATTAAGGGTTATGGGGAGAGTGCAGGTAAGTGGAGTTGAAATACCCATCACCCATGATTGAATGGTGGAATGGACTCGATTGGCTGAAAGGCCTTACTTCCACTCCTCTGTCTTATGGCCTAAACTGGAGTCACTTCCATGGAGAAAAGGATGCTGCCATTGTAAAAGTGAAAGATGCAGAAATGTTGGATAGGATAGAATAGAGAGAGATACATAGGCTGGTTTTTCACAAAATAGAAAAGTGACATTCTGGATGTGATTCATCCCAGCTTCATGAGGGAAACAAGGGTAAAAACTACCCATGAAATTCCAACCCTTCCTTAGATATTGGCTTGTTAACCCAGAAGTTAAAGATCACAAAGATCTCTTTTTAAAGGAGAGAAGGCTAAAGGTCAGTCAGCCTATTTTTGTTTGTGGGAAAACATTCAACATCCTAATCCAACACGAAATAAAACGACATTTGTAAAAGCATAACTTATTACATATGACCACTCCAGTCTAAAAATCTATAATTCAGAAGCATCAGTTTTCAAGCAATGTTTTGAGCAGACTTGAGTATTTGAGTGCAACATTTAGGAAGCAGAAACAGAAGATACAGTACTTGTATCATTTAACTTTTGTTTATTACTGCTTAATACTTTAGTACTATTCAAAGTTTGTGAGAAGATTTGTAGCTCGGGTGCTCGTTATTGTGGTTCTGTTCGCCGAGCTGGGAATTTGTGTTGCAGACATTTCGCCCCCTGTCTAGGTGACATCCTCAGTGCTTGGGAGCCTCCTGCGGATCCAGACAAGTCAACACAGGAATTCTCTTCACATCATCAGACATATACACACAGACAAGGAAGAAATATGGCCTCATTCGATGTAACGGCACTGTTCACCTCTATCGACAAAACCCTCGCCAGAGAAACAATAGCCAACCTGCTGGACATACAGAACAGACAACAGGACATTGAACCTATCAACAAAGACTGCATACTCAAACTAATGGACTTCACATTCAACAACCGAATATATGAACAAATCAATGGCACACACATGGGCTCACCCATCTCTGGGCTCATAGCAGAAGCGGTAATGCAAAGATTAGAACAGTCTTACCGCAAATTCAACCCAAACTCTGGGTCAGATATGTGGATGACACCTTTGTAATCATTAAAAACACAGAAATAGAGAACACACACTGGATCATCAACGCCACACTCACAGGAATCCGATTCAGAGAGGAAGAAAAGGACAACCAACTCCCATTCCTGGATGTGATGGTACAGAGAACATCTATCGGAGAATTCACCACACAGGTATACAGGAAAGCCACACACACAGATCAAGTCCTGAACTATAAAAGCAACCACCCCAACACACACAAAAGAAGTTGCATCAAGACACTGTTCAAAAGGGCCACAACACACCAGAACTGCAAAAAGAGGAAGAACACCTCTACAATGTATTCGCCAAAAACGGATACCTGTGCAATTTCATCAACAGATACCTAAGGGAAAGACAACGGAACGAGAATATGCCGCAACCCAAAGGACTAGCCACACTACCAGATATCAAGAGCATTTCCGAACTGACAGCCAGACTACTGCGACCACTAGGACTTATAACAGCAGACAAACCAACAGCCACTCTCAGACAACAACTCACCAGAACGAAGGACCCGATGCCCAGCATGAGCAAAACCAATGTAGTGTATAAAATCCCATGCAAGGACTGCACAAAACACTACATAGGACAAACAGGAAGACAGCTAACGAGCCACATCCACGAACACCAACTAGCCACGAAACAACACGACCAGCTATCCTTAGTAGCCACACACGCAGATGACAAGCAACATGAATTCGACTGGGACAACACTACTATTCTAGGACAAGCCAAACAGAGAACAGCCAGGGAATTCCTAGAGGCATGGCACTCATCCACAGACTCTATCAACAAACACATTGACCTGGACCCAATATACCGACCACTGCAACGGACAGCTGGAACTGACAACTGGAAGCGGCAGAGACAAACCACCACAAATACCGGAGGAAACATTACAGAAGCGCTTCACAGGAGGCTCCCAAGCACCGAGGATATCACCTAGACAGGGGATGAAACACAAATTCCCAGCTCGGCGAACACAACCACAACAGCTTTAGTACTATTTTATGTTTCAGATAAATATTTATATTTGAATACACAGGAACCTCGAGTATCCGAAGGACACGGACAGGGAGTATTTCATTGTTAATCGAATGCCGGATAAAATAGTTAGCCAAGCACCGGGACCTTGCAATCGTGTTCAGACAATCAGAAATTCGGTTAAGCAAATGCCGGATAATCGAGGCTGCTCTGTATTTCCTGTTCACACAAATCTGTTTAGATATTGACATCATTTTATGATTCGGGAAATTCCAAACTCCAGAAATTACTTTGGGGTACGGTGGCTCAGTGGTTAGCACTGCTGCCTGACAGTGCCAGGGACCAGGATTCAATTCCAGCCTTGGGTGATTGTCTGCATGGAATTTGTACATTCTACCAGTGTCTGAGAGAGTTTCCTCCGGGTGCTCCGGTTACTTTCCACAGTCCACAGATGGGCAGGTTAGGTGAATTGGCCATGCTAAATTGCCCATGGTGTTCAGGGATGTGTAGGCTAGGTGCATTAGTTAGGGGAAGTGTAGGAGAATGAGTTTGGGTGAGTTAGTCTTCGAAGTGTTGGTATGGACTTTTTAGGGCAAGGGCCTGTTTCCACACTGCAAAGATGCCATGATTTGCTTTCAGCATTCTGAGCTGGACAGGTTTTAGTGCAAGCGAAACCAAAGGGGCGAGGTGCCCACCCGATTCCCATCCTCCCAAGGAGTGAAGTAGCCCCCCACTATCCCTCTCTCCTGGGATACAGTAACCCCACACCCCCACACAGAAGCTCCACTCCCCCGACTCTCCTGGGTTACAGTACCACAACCCCTACCTGTGGTACAGTACCCCACAGCCCCTCTCTCCCAGGATCCAGTACCCTACACCCACACTCTCCCAGGGTACAGTACCCCATCTCTACCCCAGGGTACAGTACTCTCCCCCCCCCACTCTCCCAGGGTACAGTACAGCTCCCCCAGGATACAGTACCCCCCCCCCCCCACTCACCCACGGTACAGTACCCACTCCCCCAGGGTACAGTACACCCCACCCCCACCTCCCCCAGGGTACAGTACACCCCCCATTCTCCCAGGGTGCAGTACACCCCCCTACTCTCCCAGAGGACAGCACAGACCCCCCCTCCACTCTCCCAGGGGACAGCACACCACCCCCCACCACTCTCTCAGGGGACAGTACCCCCCCCCTCACCCCGAGGATACAGTACACCCACCCACTCCCCCAGGGTACAGTACCCCCGCCCCCAACTCTTCCCCAGGTTACAGTACCCCAACTCTTTCCCCCCCCCGCGTACAGCAAACCCCCCCCCCACCCAACTCTCCCAGGATACAGTACACCCCATCTCTCCCACCGACTCTCCCAGGGTACAGTACACACCCCCTACTCTCCCAGGGGTACAGTACACCCCCCCCCCAGGGTACAGTACACCCCCCCCCCCTCTCCCCCAGGGTACAGTACACCCACCCCCTCTCGCCCAGGGTACAGTACACCCCCCCCCCCTCTCCCCCAGGGTACAGTACACCCCCCCCCCTCTCCCCCAGGGTACAGTACACCCCCCCCCCTCTCCCCCAGGGTACAGTACACCCCCCCCCCCCCTCTCCCCCGGGGTACAGTACACCCCCCCCCCCCCTCTCCCCCGGGGTACAGTACACCCCCCCCCCCCCTCTCCCCCGGGGTACAGTACACCCCCCCCCCCCCCTCTCCCCCGGGGTACAGTACACCCCCCCCCCCCCCTCTCCCCCGGGGTACAGTACACCCCCCCCCCCCCCTCTCCCCCAGGGTACAGTACACCCCCCCCCCCTCTCCCCCAGGGTACAGTACACCCCCCCCCCCCCTCTCCCCCAGGGTACAGTACACCCCCCCCCCTCTCCTCCAGGGTACAGTACACCCCCCCCTCTCCCCCAGGGCACAGTACACCCCCCCCTCTCCCCCAGGGTACAGTACACCCCATCGCTCCCCGTGGGTACAGCACACCCCCCCACTCTCCCAGGATACAGCACCCCCCCCCCCCCCCCCCCCCGACTCTCCCAGGATACAGCACCCCCCCCCCCCACTCTCCCAGGATACAGCACCCCCCCCCACTCTCCCAGGATACAGTACACCCCATCCCTCCCCGTGGGTACAGGACACCTCCCACACGCCCCCAGGGGACAGTACCCCGCCTCCCCAGTCTCCCAGAATACAGCACCTCCCCCCCCCATTCTCCCAGGATACAGCACCCCCCCCACTCCCCCAGGGTACAGTACACCCCATCTCTCCCCGTGGGTACAGTACATCCCCCCCCACTCTCCCAGGATACAGTACGCCCGCCCCAACTCTCCCGGGATACAGTGCACCCCCCCTCCACTCTCCCCGGATAAAGTGCGCACTCCCCCCCCGCCCCGGATAAAGTGCACCCCCCCCAACTCTCCCAGGATACAGTGCACCCCCCCTCCCACTCTCCCAGAATACAGTGCACCCCCCCCCCCCCACTCTCCCAGGATACAGTGCACCCCTCCCCTCCCACTCTCCCAGGATACAGTGCACCCCATCTCTCCCCGTGGGTACAGTACATCCCCCCCCACTCTCCCGGGATACAGTACGCCCCCCCCAACTCTCCCGGGATACAGTGCACCCCCCCTCCACTCTCCCCGGATAAAGTGCGCACTCCCCCCCCCGCCTCGGATAAAGTGCACCCCCCCCCCAACTCTCCCAGGATAAAGTGCACCCCCCCCTCCCACCCTCCCAGGATACAGTGCACCCCCCCCCCTCCCACTCTCCCAGGATACAGTGCACCCCTCCCCCTCCCACTCTCCCAGGATACAGTGCACCCCCCCACCTCCCAGGATACAGCACACCCCCGCCCACTCTCCCAGGATACAGCACCCCCCCCCCCCCCACTCTCCCAGGATACAGCACCTCCCCCCCGACTCTCCCAGGATACAGTACACCCCATCCCTCCCCGTGGGTACAGTACACCTCCCACACGCCCCCAGGGGGCAGTACCCCACCCCCCCAGAATACAGCACCTCCCCCCCCCATTCTCCCAGGATACACCACCCCCCCACTCCCCCAGGGTACAGTACACCCCATCTCTCCCCGTGGGTACAGTACATCCCCCCCCCACTCTCCCGGGATACAGTACATCCCCCCCCACTCTCCCGGGATACAGTACGCCCGCCCCAACTCTCCCGGGATACAGTGCACCCCCCCTCCACTCTCCCCGGATAAAGTGCGCACTCCCCCCCCCCCGCCCCGGATAAAGTGCACCCCCCCCCAACTCTCCCAGGATACAGTGCACCCCCCCTCCCACTCTCCCAGGATACAGTGCACCCCCCCCTCCCACTCTCCCCGGATACAGTGCGCACTCCCCCCCCCCCGCCCCGGATAAAGTGCACCCCCCCCAACTCTCCCAGGATACAGTGCACCCCCCCTCCCACTCTCCCAGGATACAGTGCACCCCCCCTCCCACTCTCCCAGGATACAGTGCACCCCCCCTCCCACTCTCCCAGGATACAGTGCACCCCCCCCTCCCACTCTCCCAGGATACAGTGCACCCCCCCCTCCCACTCTCCCAGGATACAGTGCACCCCTCCCCCTCTCCCAGGATACAGTGCACCGCCCCCCTCCCACTCTCCCAGGATACAGTGCAACCCCCCCCTCCCAGGATACAGTGCACCCCCCCCCCTCCCACAATACAGTGCACGCCCCCCCTCCCACTCTCCCAGGATACAGTGCACCCCTCCCCTCCCACTCTCCCAGGATACAGTGCACCCCATCTCTCCCCGTGGGTACAGTACATCCCCCCCCACTCACCCGGGATACAGTACGCCCCCCCCAACTCTCCCGGGATACAGTGCACCCCCCCTCCACTCTCCCCGGATAAAGTGCGCACTCCCCCCCCCCCCGCCCCGGATAAAGTGCACCCCCCCCAACTCTCCCAGGATACAGTGCACACCCCCCTCCCCAATCTCCCAGGATACAGTGCACCCCTCCCCCTCCCACTCTCCCAGGATACAGTGCACCCCCCCCCCTCCCACTCTCCCAGGATACAGTGCACCCCCCCCCCCACTCTCCCAGGATACAGTGCACCCCCCCCCCTCCCACTCTCCCAGGATACAGTGCACCCCCGCCCCCCCCCACTCTCCCAGGATACAGTGCACCCCCACCCTCCCAGGATACAGTGCACCCCCCCCCACTCTCCCAGGATACAGTGCACCCCCCCTCCCACTCTCCCAGGATACAGTGCACCCCCCCCCCACTCTCCCAGGATACAGTGCACACCCGCCCCTCCCACTCTCCCAGGATACAGTGCACCCCCACCCTCCCAGGATACAGTGCACCCCCCCCCCCTCCCAGGATACAGTGCACCCCCCCCCCCCTCCCACTCTCCCAGGATACAGTGCACCCCCCCCCTCCCACTCTCCCAGGATACAGTGCACCCCCCCCCCTCCCACTCTCCCAGGATACAGTGCACTGCCCCCCACCCAGGATACAGTGCACCGCCCCCTCCCACTCTCCCAGGATACAGTGCACCCCCACTCTCCCAGGATACAGTGCACCCCCCCCCCCACTCTCCCAGGATACAGTGAACCCCACCCCCACTCTCCCAGGATACAGTGCACCCCCCCCCCCCCCAGTCTCCCAGGATACAGTGCACCCGCCCCCCCCCACTCTCCCAGGATACAGTGCACCCCCCCCCCACTCTCCCAGGATACAGTGCACCCCCCCCCACTCTCCCAGGATACAGTGCACCCCCCCCCCCCCCCCCACTCTCCCAGGATACAGTGCACCCCCCCCCCCCAGGATACAGTGCAACGCCCCCCCCCCCCCCCCCCAGGATACAGTGCACCTCCCCCCCCCCCCCACTCTCCCAGGATACAGTGCACACCCGCCCCTCCCACTCTCCCAGGATACAGTGCACCCCCGCCCCCCCCCACTCTCCCAGGATACAGTGCACCCCCACCCTCCCAGGATACAGTGCACCCCCCCCTCCCACTCTCCCAGGATACAGTGCACCCCCCCCTCCCACTCTCCCAGGATACAGTGCACCCCTCCCCCTCTCCCAGGATACAGTGCACCGCCCCCCTCCCACTCTCCCAGGATACAGTGCAACCCCCCCCTCCCAGGATACAGTGCACCCCCCCCCCCTCCCACAATACAGTGCACCCCCCCCCTCCCACTCTCCCAGGATACAGTGCACCCCTCCCCTCCCACTCTCCCAGGATACAGTGCACCCCATCTCTCCCCGTGGGTACAGTACATCCCCCCCCACTCACCCGGGATACAGTACGCCCCCCCCAACTCTCCCAGGATACAGTGCACCCCCCCCTCCACTCTCCCCGGATAAAGTGCGCACTCCCCCCCCCCCGCCCCGGATAAAGTGCACCCCCCCCAACTCTCCCAGGATACAGTGCACACCCCCCTCCCCAATCTCCCAGGATACAGTGCACCCCTCCCCCTCCCACTCTCCCAGGATACAGTGCACCCCCCCCCCCTCCCACTCTCCCAGGATACAGTGCACCCCCCCCCCCCTCCCACTCTCCCAGGATACAGTGCACCCCCCCCCCCCCACTCTCCCAGGATACAGTGCACCCCCCCCCCTCCCACTCTCCCAGGATACAGTGCACCCCCGCCCCCCCCACTCTCCCAGGATACAGTGCACCCCCACCCTCCCAGGATACAGTGCACCCCCCCCCCCACTCTCCCAGGATACAGTGCACCCCCCCCTCCCACTCTCCCAGGATACAGTGCACCCCCCCCCCCCCCACTCTCCCAGGATACAGTGCACACCCGCCCCTCCCACTCTCCCAGGATACAGTGCACCCCCACCCTCCCAGGATACAGTGCACCCCCCCCCCCTCCCAGGATACAGTGCACCCCCCCCCCCCCCACTCTCCCAGGATACAGTGCACCCCCCCCCTCCCACTCTCCCAGGATACAGTGCACTGCCCCCCACCCAGGATACAGTGCACCGCCCCCTCCCACTCTCCCAGGATACAGTGCACCCCCACTCTCCCAGGATACAGTGCACCCCCCCCCACTCTCCCAGGATACAGTGAACCCCACCCCCACTCTCCCAGGATACAGTGCACCCCCCCCCCCCCCCCAGTCTCCCAGGATACAGTGCACCCGCCCCCCCCCCACTCTCCCAGGATACAGTGCACCCCCCCCCCCCACTCTCCCAGGATACAGTGCACCCCCCCCCCCACTCTCCCAGGATACAGTGCACCCCCCCCCCCCACTCTCCCAGGATACAGTGCACCCCCCCCCCCCCACTCTCCCAGGATACAGTGCACCCCCCCCCCCCCCACTCTCCCAGGATACAGTGCAACACCCCCCCCCCCCCCCCCAGGATACAGTGCACCTCCCCCCCCCCCCCCACTCTCCCAGGATACAGTGCACACCCACCCCTCCCACTCTCCCAGGATACAGTGCACCCCCGCCCCCCCCCACTCTCCCAGGATACAGTGCACCCCCACCCTCCCAGGATACAGTGCACCCCCCCCCCACTCTCCCAGGATACAGTGCACACCCGCCCCTCCCACTCTCCCAGGATGCAGTGCACCCCCGCCCCCCCCCCCCTCCCAGGATACAGTGCACCCCCCCCTCCCACTCTCCCAGGATACAGTGCACCCCCCCCTCCCACTCTCCCAGGATACAGTGCACCCCCCCCCCCCTCCCACTCTCCCAGGATACAGTGCACCCCCCCCCTCCCACTCTCCCAGGATACAGTGCACCCCCCCCTCCCACTCTCCCAGGATACAGTGCACCCCCCCTCTCCCACTCTCCCAGGATACAGTGCAATGCCACCCACCCAGGATACAGTGCACCGCCCCCTCCCACTCTCCCAGGATACAGTGCACTGCCCCCCACCCAGGATACAGTGCACCGCCCCCTCCCACTCTCCCAGGATACAGTGCACCCCCACTCTCCCAGGATACAGTGCACACCCCCCCCCCCCAATCTCCCAGGATACAGTGCACCCCCCCCCCCCCCCCACTCTCCCAGGATACAGTGCACCCCCCCCCTCCCACTCTCCCAGGATACAGTGCACCCCCCCTCCCACTCTCCCAGGATACAGTGCACCCCCCCCCCCCACTCTCCCAGGATACAGTGCACCCCCCCCCCCCCAGGATACATTCCCCCCCCCCTCCCACTCTCCCAGGATACAGTGCACACCCGCCCCTCCCACTCTCCCAGGATACAGTGCACCCCCCCCCCCACTCTCCCAGGATACAGTGCACCCCCCCCCCCCAGGATACATTCCCCCCCCCCCCCACTCTCCCAGGATACAGTGCACACCCGCCCCTCCCACTCTCCCAGGATACAGTGCACCCCCCCCCCCAGGATACAGTGCACCCCCCCCCCCCACTCTCCCAGGATACAGTGCACCCCCCCCCCCACTCTCCCAGGATACAGTGCACCCCCCCACCTCCCAGGATACAGCACACCCCCGCCCACTCTCCCAGGATACAGCACCCCCGCCCCCCCACTCTCCCAGGATACAGCACCCCCCCCCCCCAACTCTCCCAGGATACAGCACCTCCCCCCCAACTCTCCCAGGATACAGTACACCCCATCCCTCCCCGTGGGTACAGTACACCTCCCACACGCCCCCAGGGGGCAGTACCCCGCCCCCCCAGTCTCCCAGAATACAGCACCTCCCCCCCCCCATTCTCCCAGGATACACCACCCCCCCACTCCCCCAGGGTACAGTACACCCCATCTCTCCCCGTGGGTACAGTATATCCCCCCCCC
The DNA here is from genome assembly GCF_047496795.1 of Chiloscyllium punctatum. NCBI lineage: Eukaryota > Metazoa > Chordata > Chondrichthyes > Orectolobiformes > Hemiscylliidae > Chiloscyllium > Chiloscyllium punctatum. The sequence continues at coordinate 117,128,291 of NC_092748.1, read as the reverse complement.
ACTCTCCCGGGATACAGTACATCCCCCCCCACTCTCCCGGGATACAGTACGCCCGCCCCCCCCCAACTCTCCCGGGATACAGTGCACCCCCCCTCCACTCTCCCCGGATAAAGTGCGCACTCCCCCCCCCCCGCCCCGGATAAAGTGCACCCCCCCCCAACTCTCCCAGGATACAGTGCACCCCCCCTCCCACTCTCCCAGGATACAGTGCACCCCCCCTCCCACTCTCCCAGGATACAGTGCACCCCCCCCTCCCACTCTCCCAGGATACAGTGCACCCCCCCTCCCACTCTCCCAGGATACAGTGCACCCCCCCCTCCCACTCTCCCAGGATACAGTGCACCCCTCCCCCTCCCACTCTCCCAGGATACAGTGCACCCCCCCCCTCCCAGGATACAGTGCACCCCCCCCCCTCCCACAATACAGTGCACCCCCCCCCCTCCCACTCTCCCAGGATACAGTGCACCCCTCCCCTCCCACTCTCCCAGGATACAGTGCACCCCATCTCTCCCCGTGGGTACAGTACATCCCCCCCCACTCACCCGGGATACAGTACGCCCCCCCCAACTCTCCCGGGATACAGTGCACCCCCCCTCCACTCTCCCCGGATAAAGTGCGCACTCCCCCCCCCCGCCCCGGATAAAGTGCACCCCCCCCAACTCTCCCAGGATACAGTGCACACCTCCCCCCCCAATCTCCCAGGATACAGTGCACCCCTCCCCCTCCCACTCTCCCAGGATACAGTGCACCCCCCCCCCCCCCCCACTCTCCCAGGATACAGTGCACCCCCCCCCTCCCACTCTCCCAGGATACAGTGCACCCCCCCTCCACTCTCCCCGGATAAAGTGCGCACTCCCCCCCCCCCGCCCCGGATAAAGTGCACCCCCCCCAACTCTCCCAGGATACAGTGCACCCCCCCCCCCCCCCCAGGATACAGTGCACCCCCCCCCCCCCACTCTCCCAGGATACAGTGCACACCCGCCCCTCCCACTCTCCCAGGATACAGTGCACCCCCGCCCCCCCCCACTCTCCCAGGATACAGTGCACCCCCACCCTCCCAGGATACAGTGCACCCCCCCCCCCACTCTCCCAGGATACAGTGCACCCCCGCCCCTCCCACTCTCCCAGGATACAGTGCACCCCCGCCCCCCCACCCTCCCAGGATACAGTGCACCCCCGCCCCCCCACCCTCCCAGGATACAGTGCACCCCCGCCCCCCCACCCTCCCAGGATACAGTGCACCCCCGCCCCCCCACCCTCCCAGGATACAGTGCACCCCCCCCCCCCCCCCCCAGGATACAGTGCACCCCCCCCCCCCACTCTCCCAGGATACAGTGCACCCCCCCCTCCCACTCTCCCAGGATACAGTGCACCCCCCCTCCCACTCTCCCAGGATACAGTGCACCCCCCCCCCCCACTCTCCCAGGATACAGTGCACACCCGCCCCTCCCACTCTCCCAGGATACAGTGCACCCCCACTCTCCCAGGATACAGTGCACACCCCCCCCCCCCCAATCTCCCAGGATACAGTGCACCCCTCCCCCTCCCACTCTCCCAGGATACAGTGCACCCACCCTCCCAGGAAACAGTGCACCCCCCCCCCTCCCACTCTCCCAGGATACAGTGCACCCCCCCCCCCCCCACTCTCCCAGGATACAGTGCACCCCCCCCCACTCTCCCAGGATACAGTGCACCCCCCCCCCCAGGATACAGTGCACCCCCCCCCCCCCACTCTCCCAGGATACAGTGCACACACGCCCCTCCCACTCTCCCAGGATACAGTGCACCCCCGCCCCCCCCACTCTCCCAGGATACAGTGCACCCCCACCCTCCCAGGATACAGTGCACCCCCCCCCCCACTCTCCCAGGATACAGTGCACCCCCCCTCCCACTCTCCCAGGATACAGTGCACCCCCCCCCCCCACTCTCCCAGGATACAATGCACACCCGCCCCTCCCACTCTCCCAGGATACAGTGCACCCCCGCCCCCCCCACCCTCCCAGGATACAGTGCACCCCCCCCCCCCCCTCCCAGGATACAGTGCACCCCCCCCCCTCCCACTCTCCCAGGATACAGTGCACCCCCCCCCCCTCCCACTCTCCCAGGATACAGTGCACCCCCCCCCCTCCCACTCTCCCAGGATACAGTGCACCCCCCCCCTCCCACTCTCCCAGGATACAGTGCACCCCCCCTCTCCCACTCTCCCAGGATACAGTGCACTGCCACCCACCCAGGATACAGTGCACCGCCCTCTCCCACTCTCCCAGGATACAGTGCACTGCCCCCCACCCAGGATACAGTGCACCGCCCCCTCCCACTCTCCCAGGATACAGTGCACCCCCACTCTCCCAGGATACAGTGTACTGCCACCCACCCAGGATACAGTGCACCCCCCCTCTCCCAGGATACAGTGCACTGCCACCCACCCAGGATACAGTGCACCGCCCCCTCCCACTCTCACAGGATACAGTGCACCGCCCCCTCCCACTCTCCCAGGATACAGTGCACCGCCCCCTCCCACTCTCCCAGGATACAGTGCACCCCCACTCTCCCAGGATACAGTGCACCCCCCCCCACTCTCCCAGGATACAGTGCACCCCCCCCCCCCCACTCTCCCAGGATACAGTGCACCCCCCCCCCACTCTCCCAGGATACAGTGCACCCCCCCCCCCCCCCACTCTCCCAGGATACAGTGCACTGCCCCCCACCCAGGATACAGTGCACCGCCCCCTCCCACTCTCCCAGGATACAGTGCACCCCCACTCTCCCAGGATACAGTGCCCCCCCCCCCACTCTCCCAGGATACAGTGCACCCCCCCCCCCCCACTCTCCCAGGATACAGTGCACCCCCCCCCCCCACTCTCCCAGGATACAGTGCACCCCCCCCCCCCCCCTCCCACTCTCCCAGGATACAGTGCACCCCCCCCTCTCCCAGGATACAGTGCACTGCCCCCCACCCAGGATACAGTGCACCGCCCCCTCCCACTCTCCCAGGATACAGTGCACCACCCCCTCCCACTCTCCCAGGATACAGTGCACCCCCACTCTCCCAGGATACAATGCACCCCCACTCTCCCAGGATACAGTGCACCCCCCACTCTCCCAGGATACAGTGCACCCCCCCCCCCCACTCTCCCAGGATACAGTGCAACGCCCCCCTCCCAGGATACAGTGCAACGCCCCCCTCCCACTCTCCCAGGATACAGTGCACCCCCCCCCCCACTCTCCCAGGATACAGTGCAACGCCCCCCTCCCAGGATACAGTGCACCCCCACTCTCCCAGGATACAGTGCACCCCCCCCCACTCTCCCAGGATACAGTGCACCCCCCCCCCCCCACTCTCCCAGGATACAGTGCACCCCCCCCCCCCCCCACTCTCCCAGGATACAGTGCAACGCCCCCCTCCCAGGATACAGTGCAACGCCCCCCTCCCACTCTCCCAGGATACAGTGCACCCCCACTCTCCCAGGATACAGTGCACCCCCCCCCCCACTCTCCCAGGATACAGTGCAACGCCCCCCTCCCAGGATACAGTGCACCCCCACTCTCCCAGGATACAGTGCACCCCCCCCCACTCTCCCAGGATACAGTGCAACGCCCCCCTCCCAGGATACAGTGCACCCCCACTCTCCCAGGATACAGTGCACCCCCCCCCCACTCTCCCAGGATACAGTGCACCCCCCCCCTCCCACTCTCCCAGGATACAGTGCACCCCCCCCTCCCACTCTCCCAGGATACAGTGCACCCCCCCCTCCCACTCTCCCAGGATACAGTGCACCCCCCCTCTCCCAGGATACAGTGCACTGCCCCCCCACCCAGGATACAGTGCACCGCCCCCTCCCACTCTCCCAGGATACAGTGCACCCCCACTCTCCCAGGATACAGTGCTCCCCCCACTCTCCCAGGATACAGTGCACCCCCCCCCCCCCACTCTCCCAGGATACAGTGCACCCCCCCCCCACTCTCCCAGGATACAGTGCAACGCCCCCCTCCCACTCTCCCAGGATACAGTGCAACGCCCCCCCTCCCAGGATACAGTGCAACGCCCCCCCTCCCACTCTCCCAGGATACAGTGCACCCCCCCCACTCTCCCCAGGATACAGTGCACCCCCTCCCCACTCTCCCAGGATACAGTGCAACGCCCCCCTCCCAGGATACAGTGCACCCCCCCCCCACTCTCCCAGGATACAGTGCACCCCCCCCCCCCCACTCTCCCAGGATACAGTGCACCCCACCCCACCCCCACTCTCCCAGGATACAGTGCACCCCCCCCCCCCACTCTCCCAGGATACAGTGCACCCCCCCCCCACTCTCCCAGGATACAGTGCACACCCCCCCCCCCACTCTCCCAGGATACAGTGCACCACCCCCCCCCACTCCCAGGATACAGTGCACCCCCCCCCCCCACTCTCCCAGGATACAGTGCACTCCCCCCCCCACTCTCCCAGGATACAGTGCACTCCCCCCCCACTCTCCCAGGATACAGTGCACCCCCCCCCCCCACTCTCCCAGGATACAGTGCACCCCCCCCCCCAACCCCCCCCACTCTCCCAGGATACAGTGCACCCCCCCCCCCACTCTCCCA